>NC_074712.1:48927337-49581503 GCF_947242115.1 Biomphalaria glabrata
GCAGACCCAACTGTGAGCAACAAATTTTGCCTTAACCCCTACCCAGACAAACCAATTTAAGTTCTCTCTGGGATTTCTTTGGCGGAAACGTTCGTTTTAACTCTAATGGTTATATGAAAGTAAAGCATAGTTCAGTGAAACACTAAGTTACAACATATAGCATAGTTCAGTGAAACACTAAGTTACAACATGTAGCATAGTTCAGTGAAACACTAAGTTACAACATATAGCATAGTTCAGTGAAACACTAAGTTACAACATATAGCATAGTTCAGTGAAACACTAAGTTACAACATGTAGCATAGTTCAGTGAAACACTAAGTTACAACATATAGCATAGTTTAGTGAAACACTAAGTTACAACATATAGCATAGTTTAGTGAAACACTAAGTTACAACATATAGCATAGTTTAGTGAAACACTAAGTTACAACATATAGCATAGTTTAGTGAAACACTAAGTTACAACATATAGCATAGTTTAGTGAAACACTAAGTTACAACATATAGCATAGTTCAGTGAAACACTAAGTTACAACATATAGCATAGTTCAGTGAAACACTAAGTTACAACATATGTACAAACTCTCTATTAAAACAGACACTACTATATCAGCCATTTTAAGCAAGCGCTTTATCTGATCTTATCTTATTTGATACAGACGTTACTTTAAAAAAGAAGATGATTACGTCCTATGCGTCATGCATTTAGTCATGCATATTAACCAATGACTTAAATTCTGCCAAGTCACTGGTTTTCCTTGCTAGCTCAGAAACTGAAATTGTTTATTAAAAAATAATATTTGGATCTGTCATCTGTAAAACATATTTGACTTTTATATGCAATGATCTAGAAGGGCTTGCTGTAGAGAAGAACATAGAGCCCAACTCTGATTTGTTGAAAGAACAATATTGGCGATGGCTAGAAATTCTGAGAGAAAGGCTTGCAAGAGATTTAAACACATTCAAGGCTGAAATTGATATTTGTAAAATGACATGTAAAAACACCTTCCTAAAACTCCTGATTGACTTGAACGGAATAGAGGCTGGGAAAGAGAAAGAGAGAGAGAGAGAAAGAGAGAGAGAGAGAGAAAGAGAGAGAGAGAGAGAGAAGGAGCGGGTAGGAAAGATCTAATCAGATAAAAGCAACAGCTTCCGTTATCGATCTCATAAGTTTCTCTGCACGAACACCTTGTCTCAAGTTTATCACATGTACAGTCTTCTCGGTCTCATTATGTAGTAGTGTTGGCCTTCGGATTAGTCATTGTCATCACCATCACCTGTCACTTTTTTAGCCAGTGGTCAAGTGGTCACTTGTTGTCTGGTTCTTATTGTAGTTTTATTTTTTTAAATATATATATTTGTATGTGCATATATATATATATATATACAAAGAGAGAGAGAGAGGGGGGGGGGAGAGAGGTGGATGGACGGATGTAGAAATGTGTGCTGTTATATACAACCAGATAAGAAAATAAGCTCTAGAGGAGACAGTTGTTCAGCGTCAATCCCATGATTCATTCACCTGGTCTTGAAAGAGGAAGTTGTCAGGCAGTCAGTTCTAACAATTAATCAGAGTTTGTGAGATGTTAAATTACTTCTAATTTCTTTCCTCGCTCCTCGACAAGTGACGTCACATTTAGTTGGCAAAGTTGTTATCCACATCATGTTGACAAAGTTGTTATCCACATCATGTTGACAAAGTTGTTATCCACATCATGTTGACAAAGTTGTTATCCACATCATGTTGGCAAAGTTGTTATCCACATCATGTTGGCAAAGTTGTTATCCACATCATGTTGACAAAGTTGTTATCCACATCATGTTGACAAAGTTGTTATCCACATCATGTTGACAAAGTTGTTATCCACATCATGTTGGCAAAGTTGTTATCCACATCATGTTGGCAAAGTTGTTATCCACATCATGTTGACCAAGAGAACTATTTGTAGATGAAATATTTTCTAATGGAGACTACAGTCATCTTGTATGGATATGAAAACGATATTCTGGATCCAACGTTTCCCCAGCTTGTAACCTCGCGGAATGTATCAGTTTGTTCTATCCTTTGTCTGATGGGGCACCACAACTGAGCTGTCGGCCTTCTCTCTCCATTCCACATGTCTTTAATCAGTCAATACACAATAATCCGCGCTGGACTTAATGACTCGCTAGAGATGTACCAGAGAGATCATTTGTTTTGAGGCCCTTTGATTCTCAAGTCTGTTTCTTCTGAACTCCCAGAGACTTAATGACTCGCTAGAGATATACCAGAGAGATCATTTGTTTTGAGACCCCTTGATTCTCAAGTCTGTTTCTTCTGAATTCCCAGAGACTTAATGACTCGATAGAGATGTACCAGAGAGATCATTTGTTTTGAGACCCCTTGATTCTCAAGTCTGTTTCTTCTGAATTCCCAGAGACTTAATGACTCGCTAGAGATATACCAGTGAGATCATTTGTTTTGAGACCCCTTGATTCTCAAGTCTGTTTCTTCTGAATTCCCAGAGACGAAGACGGTGCTTAAAGAAAACATGGCGCGTTCCGTTAAGGTGGATTGTATGTACACAGGACCTCGAGGGGCAGTGTACTCTGGGCTATCTGGACTTGTCATCTTTCTCCTTTCTTTCATAACATATGTGTGAGTGATGCAGTGATGGCCCTTGTTGACATTTTATTACCATATATCTACAATGTAATTTATCGGATAGACGAGAGAAATTGTGTGATGGGGGGGGTTAAAGGTCATTGCGCCTGACGGATAGAGTTTGAGAAAAGTTTGGCGCTATGACGACGGTTCAATCCGAAAGTTCTCAAACATGTCTTCAAAGTATTACCTAAATTGACTTTTTTACAAAATATGTTGATGTCTAATGTGTAAATGTGCATAATCTATTAATTGCTTGTCGCTATTCAAAGACAAGATAGTAACAACGCCTACTGTAACCCCAAACTACAAAGCATTTCAGTTTGACTCTGATGTTCTTCGCACTTTTGTTCGCATCCTAGATGTCACAATACATGTATAAACGTTGACTTACAGTGTATTCACTTCATACATAGGTCTGTGTGTTGACCTGGCGTATTAATCAATCCTACTACTTGAAGACATCAGCGTCCTGGCCAGATAATCTCCTACACACGACAGCACCATGACATGATTCTGATGCCTGTCAGTGCTGCTGAAAATGCCATAGCGGCAAACCTGCCACTAAGGTCTGGCACTGAGCCTATAGAAACAATGCCTGTGATCACCGGGGCCATGCTGCGGATCAATTGACTGCGATTCTTCTCCTTTCGTCAGCTCTGGGAGGGGAGAGAGGGGGGGGGGGAGCATTTGACGTACGCGCCGATAACGGATGGTGTGAAGTACTCGGGGGGCCTGGCTGGGCGGTCCCCGCGCGTGTGTGGCACCCTCACATCTTTGATGTCTGGCTGCACATTCTCCAGATTCTTTCGATAAAAGGTTTAATAGTGGCCCGGGAGAAAGAAAAAGCAGGTAGTGGTCCTTGGTATGAAATCATATCACGTGGGGTTGGTACACAGGTCAGAATGGTCGTAATGTAATGAAAGTACTAAATTGAAATGGCTGTAAACAGTTTGAATTTTTTTTAGATTTAACCTCCCCCCCCCCCCGCCCGGCTCGACAAAAAAAGTATTGTTAAAATATTCATTCTGTACTATATCACACCCTAGCAGACATAATACATTTGTTGGGTTTTGTTATACTTGTTTTGGATATTCCTACAGACTTGAAGATTAGTACACCACAGTTCAAACATACCACAGGACGGGGAGGGATGGCAGCGGGCAAGTATCGAGCCCGGGACCATGGTGATGACAGTCAAAGGACATACCGCAAGATCAGGCAGCCATTTCCGTTTGTTAACCTGCATTATGTCAATGGCGTCTCGTAAATAACTGACAAAATAAATCTATTTAGCATTGTAAGGAAACAAAATTGAGATGATGACATTGGCGACTCGAAGTAGTATATTATCTACAATGTTATCTACAATGTTATCTATTATCTCACCTTGATAAACGTAACGATCCAAAAAAGTGTAGTCATTATTTTCTTATTTTGGCTCAATGCTCAGTCTATTTCTAGAGTCTTGGGACTTTCATGGACTTTACACCTCAGCTCTCAAGAGTCGGTGTTCTATAGCTTCTTGAAACGTGTATCCAACTGAGCCTAGTCAAGCAGCAGAGGATTCATTTAGTTAGACTAGACTGGTCAGTAGACTGTCACTAGACTGGTCAATACCCTGTCATTAGACTGGTCACTAGACTATCACTAGATTGGTTTCTAAACTATAACTAGACTGTCAGGTGAGGAGTCAGATTAGTCACTAGACTGTCATCAGACTGGTCACTACATCGGTCACTAGAATGTAATTAGACTGTAGACTAGACTGTCAATAAACTGTAACTAGACTTGTCACTCTTATGCGGCTTCGCGTTTTTATGAAGTTTATGGTACCCCTGACCCAGGTCTCCACCAGAGAAGGACAAACAGGACTCTGGGGCCCCAAAAGAAGTTAGGCCCATTCACGTGTATGCATCTTGTATCCGTATTTGAGAGTTTCTTAGCATTTGGGAGAAAAGAAGGACCCGCAGAGTTGTCTGTACATCAAATACTTCTTGCTGCGGACCTGTCCTACCAAAAATTAAATTGTTGGCATCAATGGTTACGATTTAGAACTAGCACAAAGCCAATAGTTATTACGAACAGAGTGTTTTATGTTTTTGATAGATACAGAGTGTTGCATGTTTTTGATAGATATCTCTGTTCTGTTCGCCTCAGTGCCCGCCTCGGTGAAACATGTTTTCTTTGGCGATACCTGGGTTTGATGCCTTTAAATACTTCTGATTGTTTTCGAATGAGCGCGAAGGTAGCGGTGAATGTATTCCACGAATTTCTTTGACACGCCCTCGGCAAGACACGCACGCCTGGAAGCCTCCAGATTGTTCTCTGCGGCCAGGTGGTATTGCTAGAAGCTGTCGTCGTCTTGTGGGTATATCACATCTGCGGCATTTACAGGCTGTGTGCTCAGGCGATATAGTGGGAGGTAACTTGACTTGGGAGGGATAGATAAGACAATTCCTTAATGCATATTTCGTTGCATTGAACTTTGATAACATTAGGGAAAGGGTCTGAGGGTAACGTGACTGAAAGGGGTCAAATGGTAATATGAGGGAAGGGGGGTCAAAGAGTAACGAGAGACAAGGGGTCAGATGGTAACCAGGGCCGGCCTTAGGTTATTGGAGGCCCTAAGCGAAGTGGATTTGGGTGAACCAAACGAAAATTAGAAATAAACAATGAAAAAATAAAATAAAAACATACCTTTATTTATATCGAAATCAATCAATATGTTTTCGACAGGTTCTTCATTGCTAATCAAAGTTTCATCCTTTGTTTTTCTATAAGTAATAGCGCGGATACCCACAGCGTTTTTATCCCCTTGAGTTCCTGTTTGGTATTTCCACGGGAAGTAATCAACAAAACTGTTATTGAAATACACGACTTTCAAATTAATGCCCCCGTCAATCTGATGACTTACCTTTGGTTAAGGCCAGTGTTTCGCAAACTTTTTCCTTAACAGAACACTTCGCACATTCGGACTATTTAGCGGAACACTTTGCTTATTTTTTAGGGAGATTAATTCACGTGCTGGCCTACACAAGTTAATTATTTCAATAGTTCGTGAAAAGCCTATTCAGGCCTCGCGAAACCCTAGGGTTCTGCGAAACACAGTTTGAGAAACACTGGTTTAGGGAGATAGATAATAAATTATATATATTAAGATAATAAATTATATATATTATTGCGTCATCCACAAGGAACAAAAATATTTACTTCAATATTGGCTCTAGCCTACTTTAAATAAAGGAACAGACAATATTTCATTACCACAAAGTTTAGCGTCCAAAGATGATAAAAACATAATAAAAAATAATTGTAAGATCTACTGTAAAGCAAAATTGTAGTAGAAAATCTGAGTAATTGTTCAATAAACTAAACAAGACAGCTTAAAAGTAATTGTTCAATAAACTAAACAAGACAGCTTATAAGTAATTAATTATTTATCAATTGAGATTACATCTTACATTTCGTTCTTTTCGTTAGTAAGATATTACATTTCATTGAACTTAAAACAACTCTATTGACATTCTTCAACGTGTTACACCAGATATGTAAACTATTACGACTTTACCCCAACCTCCTGCAAGACGTCAGAGCACGAAAGCGTGCGGGTTCAAATCATGAAATCATGTGTGAAAATAGAAATAGAATTAAACTATCATACCAACAACAGATTTATGGGTTGAGTACAAATGTAACATGCTAGCAAGATTGCAAAAACGAGATAGCGAACAATTGGAACCTGTTTGTTAAGCTTGTTGAGTGCTCAACAAATCCTAACACCACATAACTAGTCCTATAACAAAGCGCATGAGTAAATGAAGCGATGGTTCATAATAACAATGGCGTTTGCCACAATCACGTGTCATCTAAAATAATGTATGACGACAGTGTTCTATATTTATACCCCCCCCCCCGCCTTCCTCTTCCTAAACTCCCATAAACACATTGCTAAGTGATTCTGTATGTTAGATTGTCTATGCGGGAGAGTTCCTGCCTCCATAACTGGCACTACCTGACTTGGTAAGCTAACTTAGTGATGTTGTAATGTCGTGATGTTGTGACGTTTTGATATCGTGTTGTTTTGATGTTACGATGTCTTGGCGTGGTGATGTGCTTTCGACTGCACTGTGAGTCCAGGAGTATGTGCTAACCATGATATTGACATTAGGTCATGTAACCAGCATACCTAGGTGTACATGTGAGTGGGTTTGTTTGTGTATATGTGTAAAACGAATAATGCATGCGCGTGTGTGTGTGCCAGTGTTTTCCATTATAAAACCGTGTAAGAGAACCATTGCGAGAAAGAGCTGCTTACCTGCTCGACACCTGCAGTTAGGAGGTTCAAACTGAATGGGGAGCTAGGGAATGCTGGGTAGAAAGGTCTTAGTCTCAAGCACACGTCGTAACAAGGTCCAGTCCCAGATCCATTCATTTCATTGTAGAGAAATAGTTCTAATATTCAAAACATGTTCAATCTACATTTACATTATGTCTCAAGAGCTTCCACGTTCAACTGGATGAGTTAAAACAAATTCATGAAAACTATCTATAGGTTGTGTTTGGCAATTAATGTTTTAAAAGATCAGTTACATAAGTTATGTTTCGTCGAGATACCATCAAATACATCCATTTATATCTTAACAGTGTTTTGTTTTTATTTGACTTTGTTTTAAATCCATCATTACTTTCGAATGAGCGGTTTCTCTAAGTACATATTGTTCCTCTAACCAACTTAAATAATTCCTCTACGCAGCTTACGTCCATTTCTGCTAAGCAGTTATACGTCTAGTTCCTCTAAGTGGTGAGATATTCCTATCTGAATGCTTCTTATTTCTTTAGTCTATTACGTTGAAGCTATTCTATGAAATATAATATGAATGGACTTATACACTTTTGTTAACCGTGGGCCACAGAAACAGATGACCTTACATCATCCGCCCTGTAGGCCGCATGGTCTAACTTTACAATTTTGAGCTGGAGTTTTTGTAATTATGTTTACTATTTAATGATAGAGAGAGAATGATTAAAGGGAGGTCAAGATCTTTGTTCCCTCTACATTTACTGATCCAATGCAAATACTCGAACAAAGTTGAGATTACTTCAAAGTTGCATCAGGTTAGAATGAATTACCTCAGCTCTTTGCTAGGTTAGCGCTTTGGGATAAACCAGGGGAGCACTTCAAGGCGGGTCGGTATCCAATTAGTTCTGATGATCATAAAACCAATGGAACACCCGCCACCTTAGAAGTGACAGCTTCAACTAGCCTTCTGTTTATGTTCAAGGGAACTAATTGGATAGATAGCCTGCTAATTATAGCCATTCTATTTCGCAAAGCATGTGTTTACGATGTAACCAAAGTATTTAGGTATTTAAAGATGTGCATAGAAATAGTTGTTGATATTTTAAAGATATCATAACAATAGTTATGTAATTTGTTATGTCACAAAGACTGTAAATAGAGAAAACAAAATTCTAGACCTATAAAAATATGAAATAGAACATTGTCTCTAAGTATGAAATATATAGAGAACTTTATGAAATAAATCTGGGAGTCTTTAGCGGGACACTTTGCTTATATTTTTAGAGAAGTGAATTCACGTTGTGGCCTACTAGTTAACTCTTCCAGTAGTTAGTGGAACACCTTTTAGGAAACACTGGTATAGATCATTGGCTCTCCTTAGGGTGTTTCCTTTTCACACAAAATAGTGTTCCATTTCCCATTTTTGTTTGTTTTCTTGAATGACAAACAGCTACATCCTGTCTGGAGACACAAGAGATAAGGCTTTATAAGGCTTCTCAACATGTTTCAAGTGTACCCAAATTCCTTTGGCTTTTACTTCCGATTTCAGTCTTTCCTCTTTCTTGTGGTCTCAACCCCGATGTTTGAATTGTGATTCTAATTAGTGAACTGCACAAAAGTGTATCCTAAGTCAGACCTACATCTCTGATTATCGTAGGAAAGATATTCTGCTTCATGGAGTTGATACTAGATTTAGAGATTTGTTAAAGTATACAGGTGACTGATTGAACGACTCTCTTTCTCTTTATCTCTGTCTCTAACTTTCTCTCTCTCTCTACCTCTATTTCTCTCTCTCTACCTCTATTTCTCTCTCTCTACCTCTATTTCTCTCTCTCTACCTCTATTTCTCTCTGTCTCTAACTCTCTTTCTCTCTCCCTCTCCCTCTATTTTTCTCTCTCTCTCTCTCTCTCTCTCCCTCTCTCTCTCTCTCTCAAAGCATTGCAAGGGCCATTGATGACTTAGGCATGTTTGTTTAAATGTTTCATTATGTCCTTCAACCCGATGTCTGCAATAATAACGTAGGGAGAGAGACGGAGTAGAAGGAAATAGAAATTCAAACATCAAATGTACATCTCCCGAACTGCTCATTCAGCGAACACTATTCTTGTGATTACATGTTTTTAATAACATATGTACATCGTTGAGAAGCACCAATACACACACACACCAACGTGAGACCCGGTGTGGCAGTAATTATCAAGATACATAGTGTCCCACATACTCTGACCAAGAGTGACTGTCCCGCGATCCGTGATTAACTATCAAGACGTCATTGTAGCCAACAGGATGTCTTTTAAATGATGCATGCTGGGAGCACTAGATGGGAAGAACAAAGTAACGTAGATTTAAATACATGAATGTGAATAATAATAATATCTCTCTATTGGTTCGTACATTTGTCTTTATATAACCCCTACCCTTCCGTACCTTGCGATACGTGGGGCGTATGATGTAAAGGTCATCTGTTGTTTTAATGTCAGATGCCCAAAAGAGCTGGGTGGTCACAGGGGCACCCTAAATTTCCCGAAATTGAAATTCCCAGTTTCGAATCCAAGACTCCTCGATTCAAAAGCCAAGCGCTTTACCATTCAGCCACCATCCCACCTATTTTAAATAAATTACGATAGAAAATTTTTAAAAAGTTATATATTTAAATTTAATGTGTTTTTTACATAAGTCTATGGGATGTCTTCAATAAGCAGAACTGTGAGTTTAGATAATAGTTCAGATTACAAAATATAACATTAGTTACCATATAAATGCTGCAACTTTAAAAACAAACCTCTTTGTCACAGACATTAGGAGTTTTCCACTTTTTAAACTGTAAAGTCTCACTACAGAGTTTGAGCCAGTGATGAGTAGAGACAGAGGAATCCCTTCTCAACTCTATAAGATAGCATCAACCCTCTTCATAAACTACACCTGTGAAACTCAGGCAGTCTGCTTGGGTGCACTATCTTGAACATGTCAGCCAAATTTCGGATGGCTTTTTAATACAACGTAGGTCTTGTGTGTGTGGATGGCATGTAATAGTTTTATGAGCTGCTGGGGTTTCTTAATGAATAGGCCAGGTTTTTAGTCGAGATTTATGCCAAAAATATTTGTCATGCAACCATTTCAAGTTGCCAGGAAAACATTGACAAAACAAGCTTTTAAAAAACATTGGGGGAAAAAAAAGATAGTGTGTATAAAGCGTCCTTGTGTGGCTAGTACGAGCCAAACAGGAGTTATGTTGGAAGCAAACAGGAGTTATGTTCCCCAGAAGATGAGGAATCACATATTAACGTTCAATAAACAGCCTCTTGATTAGACTATAAAAACGTCTGTGAACGGTTCCCCTTAGATCTACAATGACATGGTGAAAACACAAGAGTCCATAAATTTGGTCGACGAGACTTCCGCCTAAAGTTAACCAATGGGAGCTCTTAGCGTAACGATGTGTTTGTTCAAGTGTAAATTGCAAGCGTTTCGCACACATGCACACCCACGCTATCACATACACTCACACCAAACACATACACACACACACATGTTGACGAGTGCAACATGTCACGTGAAAACATAGACCCCGTTGTGACCTGCATATTTTGCCAAACATAATGCAGACAAAATCGTTGTCTGCTTGGCGTCTATTTAAGTATTCTTTACGCCGTCTGCGCTTGTATACATAAACATTTGAGCAAAACAAATTTACAGCAAAAAGATAGATATGTCCACTATTTAAAGAAACAACTTGTTCACTATTATAATAGATCTCTAAGCTTAGAAAAAATCAATTCTCCCCCCCCCCTCCCCAAAAAAAAAAGAATCTCATTTCAAACAAAAATGCGAACGTTACTCAGCGCGTTATTCCTTCAGCCACTTGAAGTATTCCTCTCGCACGAGAAGTAAATGCAAGTTGTAAATGTCGCTGACAACAAAAAGTAAAACTGTGGCCCAAACCTTCAGATGAATACAAAATGTATTTTCGTTGCAATTCTCTTGAGTAAACCAGTCAAATGTAAACCATTTAACGAAGCCTTTTGTCTCAAATAAAAAAAAATTCTCCGAGCTTCACCCAATAATAAGATGGATTCTTTACTCTGCAACCATAACTAAACTTTCTCAATAAGTTAGTAGAGCTCATTTTTACTGTGCTGCGCTTGCCAATATATAAGTCTGGCGTAATAACACATGACGTGGCAACTAGCTATTGGTCTCCACAAACCAAAAGTTGCCACGTCACAGGTGTTATAGATGGCCGTTGACTTGTAGCACCAAGCTGCTGGTAGACAACTAAACCGCTGTAGACGTAAACTATCTTGACCAATAAAACCTCAGATAACTTGAATAATGTTTTTGTGAACAAGACTAAATAAAACTTTTATTATAATAGAAACACAATTCAAGTTGGATATGAGATAAAATAGATGCAATTTTTTTTTTTTTTAACAAAATCTAACTGCTATAGCACAACCTTTCAGTTTCACGTTCTGGAGTCGTCTATGCTAACCAATACCAATGAGGACATGCCATCTATGTTGCATCATTCACAACCAATCGCTAACCTCTTCCCACCGTCACCATAGAAACACACACACACACTCCATAGCAACAGGTCTGTGTTCAGTCCTACTATGACAATCGATATTTGTTATGTCACGTCTCTAAAACTAGAAAAGCTTAAAAAAAAAATAATTTCATATTTTGTAGCTTGCGACATATAGGCGCAACAGTTTCTATTGGTCCACGAACCTTTTGTACACTATTTCTATTCCGGTCACAATTTCATGGAGGAACCTGGACACGGATCTCAAAAACGGCTCTAACGATTTTCCGAGAAATGTAACAGTTGATGTATATTGCTGAGGAAACAAAAAAACTACAACTCTAGTTTGATTGTTATAATTTGTAAACAAAAAAAATTACATTTTTATTTAGAGAACGAGGTCTACATCTAAATCCAACATGGCGTTATTGACGGCGTTTTTTGCGTTGGAGAATTTTCGAATGTATAAGGCATTCTTGATTCCGCGGTCTAATAAATTAATGGTCAGGAAAATTGTGCGCAACGTCTTGTTTGTTTCAATCTTAAGTCCTAGTATTGGAATAGTATAAAGTGTAGTAGATCTTTACATGCGCTTAAGGGTTCTTTGAAAGTTGGGAAGGGGGGGGGGGGAAAGATGTCGGATACAAAATGTTCCATTCCTTTTTTTAAATCCAACATTTATTAGTCATTAAGATCTAAACAATCGCTCTATAATCGTTCTTTGAATGAAGTGTTTTCATTTTAAAATACAATGTTTAATGTTATTCGTGTTTGAAATTAAACAGTCAAAACGATTTTTTTTTCATGTACAACAGTTCATAATCTCGTATAATGAATTTAATATAACAAATCGAATGTAACAGATCGTATGTATCAAACCCAATATAAGGCAGGCATCAATCCAAATATTGTTATTACTTTCGGATATTCCTATTTTTTTCTTGAGACGACCTTGAACTTGGGTAAAACTGTGCACGGTGATTACATAGGGAAAGATTTCAAGGATGTTTACAAAGATGTTTAAACGCAGCCCAGAGTCTCTAATACACAATTCACTTGTTCAGATTACCTGCACATAACAATGCACAGACAGACATTCAGAAGCAGACGATGTCTTATGCTAATGAGATAATTCAAGCTGCAGACAAAGGTTTAAGTTCGCTACATAACCAACAACAAAAAAATAAAAAATTTTCAGTTTCAGAAAAGGATTTGAGCTATCCCCTGCCACGTGGCCATCTTTATGTCTCTCATTTGTTTTGAACGTGCGCTTTTGGCATTCACCGGAAATTCATTTCTCTCCATCTCTAAGGCTGCTGGGAAGGAGGGTAGGGCATCTTTTTATTTTATTTTATTTTTTTAAAAGCCTAACTTTACGAGCAGCTGTGGGTTGGGTTTTTTTTCCTCTAGAAAAACCATCCATTTTAATTACAGGAAAAATGAGATTTCATTTGTATGCAGATCTTCTAAGTATTTTCTTTATTCTTTTACAAATTTCTTCAGACTACATTGTTGTGTTCTTAAGTTGAAGTGACTTTGTGAAGTTTTATGAACAACTTCTACACACCTAACTGTCATTGAATAAACAGCACACTCGGACTCTACAGTAATACATGCTGTGGTTAGTTTTCTGTCATTCTTAATGAAACACTCAAACAGATTTTTAAAAAATGAATTATTTCATGTTGGGGTCTGAGAGACTGCGGACACAGTTTTGGATTATATTTGGAAAGGACGCGATTAATGTAATCTGGCTTCCATACTTACATAAAATGTTCAGTGCTATCTGGGTTCTATGCTGCTATAAAATGTTCAGCACTATCTGGACTTTATGCTACTATAAAATGTTCAGCACTATCTGGACTTTATGCTACTATAAAATGTTCAGCACTATCTGGACTTTATGCTACTATAAAATGTTCAGCACTATCTGGACTTTATGCTACTATAAAATGTTCAGCACTATCTGGACTTTATGCTGCTATAAAATGTTCAGCACTATCTGGACTTTATGCTACTATAAAATGTTCAGCACTATCTGGGCTCTATGCTACTATAAAATGTTCAGTTCTATCTGGACTTTATGCTACTATAAAATGTTCAGCACTATCTGGACTTTATGCTACTATAAAATGTTCAGCACTATCTGGGCTCTATGCTACTATAAAATGTTCAGTTCTATCTGGACTCTATGCTGCTCTAAAATGTTTAGTGCCTTCTGTTGAGAGTGTACAATCAAGTTCTTCTGTTACAGTCCCTAACATACATAATACGGTGCGTACAATTTCATCATCTCTTTACTGAATACAGAGAAACATTTGAGTCTTGTGCGGGAAAACCCACTGAAAGCGCGCTCAAAATTGCCAAATTTAGTTTTAAGATAATTAGATTTTGAAAAAATTATCTGTCAAACCAGAGTTTTCACTGCATGGCCAGTTAGTAATTGTTTTTCAAAAAATATACAGAATCTTTCAAATTTCTAGAAAAATCCATAGAGTCGTTTTCTAGCTCCAGGCCAGGTACGTCCACATATGAAGAGTTTGCAAGTTATTGATATTGTACTAAAAAGGAGAGGCAAGAGGGTTCTGGCGACATTGTGTTTCATGTCAGTGTCCTGACTCTGGATGTTTTCATTTAACGATGTCTAGTGTGTCATAAAATAGGAAGTGTTCTCTTTGCACATTTGGTCTACAATTCAAGTTTGTTCTATTCAATTATTTAATCTCATTCATTGGATGTGCATTCTATTCAAACTGACTCCCGTTACGCTAGAGTGAAAGTGTCGCTAGATCGAAATCTCCTCAACGCGAACAACGGAGTCATGTGGCTATCAATAGCGTTAAACTCTTTAGTTCATTTTGTGTTCCAGTGGAGGAGTCTGTTAAAAAACAAGCTCCTAAGCATTTAGCATTCAATCTCTAATCGATACTCCTGCTCAACTTTATTTACCATCGATATCCAGGAAAAGCCTCCGTGAGGAAGTAACGGTGCATACATGTGTTTGTGTCTTCACTGATGTGTGTGATTGGACGGGAGAGCTGCGGTTGCGGCTGTTTGATGTTTGGGGGGGGGGGGTATGATTTGATAAGGCTATTGCATTCGTCAAACAGCGTTATCTGCTGTCGGCCCCATAATGAAAATGCTGCTATTTGCTGTCCCAATACCAGAAAACCAGGCATTCAAGGGCTATTGATCCCCGGTGGTGCCATTCGTAATATGTTCTTGGTGAAAGATAAGCTTATGTCATTACGTTCCATATATGTAATGTTTAACTGGCTTGCTTGTAGACATGCTTTCAGCCTTTACTCGCGCATTTGACTTCATTTCTGTTATTTGTGTCTTCAATATCTTATTGACTTAGTTTTACTTAGGTTCAAACTATAGCCCGCGTGCTACATCCAGCCCTTGACACTGTGCTATCGGGCCCCTTAAAACTCCTACTATAGTGCGTAAAAATGAACTCGGAGACTTTTTTTTCCGGAAATGTGGCCCTTGATTTGCGTGACAGAAAAATTAGTGGCCCATAGACCAAAAATGTGTGGCCCATAGACCAAAAACGTTTGGCCCATAGACCAAAAATGTGTGGCCCATAGACCAAAAATGTGTGGCCCATAGACCAAAAAAGTTTGGCCCATAGACCAAAAATGTGTGGCCAAAAATGTGTGGCCCATAGACCAAAAATGTGTGGCCACTACAGCACTATATATTCGTCTTATATTCGTAGCAATCACTTTTGTTCTTTTTGCCTATTTCGCAACGCTAAAGAAAAGGTTTTTATGTCTTCTCTGTTGAAAAGGGTGTCCATACAATTAAGCTTGAAATAATTGATACACAAATTAAAACTCATTATCATAAAGGTTAAATTGATTCACCACACAAATTAAAACTCATTATCATAAAGGTTAAATTGATTCACCACACAAATTAAAACTCATTATCATAAAGGTTAAATTGATTCACCACACAAACTCATTATCATAAAGGTTAAATTGATTCACCACACAAATTAAAACTCATAAAGGTTAAATTGATTCCCCACACAAACTAAAACTCATAAAGGTTAAATTGATTCACCACACAAACTAAAACTCATAAAGGTTAAATTGATTCACCACACAAACTAAAACTCATAAAGGTTAAATTGATTCACCACACAAACTAAAACTCATAAAGGTTAAATTGATTCACCACACAAACTAAAACTCATAAAGGTTAAATTGATTCACCACACAAACTAAAACTCATAAAGGTTAAATTGATTCCCCACACAAACTAAAACTCATAAAGGTTAAATTGATTCCCCTCTAAGATGCTCGACGGATTCTTAGAATTCTAAACCAAGAACTGCAACTCTTAGTTCATTTCAAACACTTGAAGAACTGAAGCTCCTTTGATGACGGCACTACAGGTATTATTCTAGAACTCTCCTTCAATGACTAGCTTGTCATCACAGAACTAAGTTACCATACTTCACAGTCAGACGTAATGGAATTGTTCGCATACCTTCGCGGAACATAGACTCGGGGCGAGAAATACTTCGCCCTGATCAATGGCTAAATAACTTCCGGTTCAAGTGCCAATGATTCTATGCAGACGTTGAACTAGGACAGCCCGTAGCTGCTGGGAACTTTAAATGCCAGACTGTAGTTTCACGTTACTGCCCTGTTACCTAGACTTTCATAGAATGACATCCATCAAGACGAGGCTTCAGTGGAATGAACCAAAGCGTTCCTGTCATGGAAATACGTTCAACAGTTTATATACATTTATCTTTTTTCAGATGTGGATCTAAATCTATATTCTGTTAGGAAATTTTTATACTTCAGTCTATCACAGTAATAAGCACTTGTTTTGAAGTTTGTTTGTGTTTTAACATCTGGTTTCATTTAAAGAATTTAAAAAAGCAAGAGAGAAAAAGAAGAGAAAGCGGTATGGATAAATATAGAGGTATTATAATGGCACCTTAAGAAGAGGAAGATTGGGACAAATAAATACGCAGTACAAAATGGGAAGGATGTTACATTGAAAGATATCTGGTGTTAACTAAATTTTTAAACAGCTGAAGAACTGAAATATTTAATTTGTAGTGCAAAAAGTACTAAACATTAATGCGTATATAAGTAATACTTCCGTATTCTGGACATTTGTAGCATTTATCAAACTTTCCCACTTATCCTATATAGTACTCTATCCTCCTTTTGTCTCTATATAGTCCACTACTGTACTCTGGACAGACATTCTCACCGAGTTATGAACATTTTCGTCTGACATCTTATTCTTGATTTCAACAACTTTCATTTTAGTCTTCATTCTCTGGCTCTTTCTTTTTCTTTCTTGGTCACTTTCTTTCTTTCAGTCTCACTTTCAATCTCTCTCTCTCTTTATATATATATATATATAAAGGGAAAAAAAACTGAAATAAGGCAAATAAATGATATTCTTGTTAATGCTTTTTTTAAAAAAAGATCACATTTATAGATTTCATTTAGATGCACATTTAGGAGATTGAATCAATGTCTGATGAGGATGTTATGACCTGCTATAAGTATGGTATGACCTGATACAACAATGGTATGACCTGATACAACAATGGTATGACCTGATACAAGAATGGTATGACCTGATACAACAATGGTATGACCTGATACAACAATGGTATGACCTGATACAACAATGATATGACCTGATACAACAATGGTATGACCTGATACAACAATGGTATGACCTGATACAACAATGGTATGACCTGATACAACAATGGTATGACCTGATACAAGAATAGTATGACCTGATACAACAATGGTATGACCTGATACAACAATGGTATGACCTGATACAACAATGGTATGACCTGATACAAGAATGGTATGACCTGAAATAAGAATGGTATGACCTGAAATAAGAATGATATGACCTGATACAACAATTGTATGACCTGATACAAGAATGGTATGACCTGAAATAAGAATGGTATGACCTGATACAACAATGGTATGACCTGAAATAAGAATGGTATGACCTGATACGAGAATGGTATGATCTGATACAAGAATCGTATGACCTGATATAAGTATGGTATGACCTGGGATGAGGATGGTATAATCTGATACAAGAATGGTATGACCTGATATAAGTATGGTATGACCTAGGATGAGGATGGTATAGAGAGAACTAGTTTACCGGATATAACTAAACAACTCCCCCAGGCTACTCCAACATTCCACCTTTACCCACCCCCCTCCAAACCGAATTTCTAGGCCAGTCTACCTGTATGTACTCTCAGTTGTCAAGACGTAGGTAGTTTCTATTTGTTACAGGTCACTCTGGACTCACTGACTCAACTCCTAGTGCGGGTGTTTCCCTCAGACATGTTTCTAGACCATGACATCAGGCGTACTAGTGTACTAGTGTGTTGTACTGCATCTTTGTCTTTCTCCTTACCCTTTTGTTTTTCATTTCAAGACATCAATACATCACCGTTTGATACAGACCGATATCGGGATCAAATGTGTCGGCTAAGTAATGGCTTGTATTAATATATTGATACAGTAAAACAGAATGAGTTGATGCAATGTAATATATCCAATACATGTCTACTGTTTTTTCTGCAAACATAAATGTTTAACTTGATGGGAGAATGAAAATTGGAAGAAAGCATGTTTACGAAACGAAATAAGGGGAATAGCTACAAATATATTATTTATACAATATACTTACTTCCCTTTTTTCGATACCCAACAAGATAATTAATAACCAATACCTACTTAATTAACTAGTTGGCTAAATTTTTGTTTGATTGATTCCTGTTTCGTTAGAAACAACAAATAATTGTGTGAAGTTTCAACTTGATCCGAGAATGGGTGTGGTGAAAATAACGTGTAAAAAAATTGTACCAGACTGACAGACAAACAGACAGACAGACAGAGTTGATATAAGCTTTTTAAAAAAAAAAAGCAAATATCTCTACAATAGAGACTGCGAATATGACTAACCGTGAGGGTTATAATTTATAAAACATTTTGAAGAATGAGCAAGTTAAAGCATAATGACGTCATCAATTCAGCATGACTCTACACATGCATGACAAGCAGTCCCGCACCAAATCAAATCAAACTTGAGGTCATATCTGTTTGCAGAGTGCGGCGGGGGTCAAAGCCTTTTGCAGAACTTATTTCTCTTTATTGTTTCAGCAGTATTTAGCAAGGGATGGTCCTGGGGTGAGTCACGCTTAAATATTTCATGCTCGGATAGATTTTGTAAACCTGTAAACATCGAATTGCCAACATGCTAACATAGATCTTGAACGGATTCGTACAGGTGCTATTTCTTCCATCGTGCCAACAGAGCAATGAATGGGTTGTCTGAATCAGTCAGGAACATAAAAATGTCCTGGTCTAGTTTTAGTCTCTAATTAACATACACGACCAGATTAAGCCATGGGCACGCGTAGGACGTAATTATCTTCTCTTTGGAAGGAACGTCTGTATCTCCCCCCCCCCCAAAAAAAAAAAAAGAAGTAGGTCACACATATACAAGTTTGTTATCTCTTCAATTTATCAGATTTTTTTTTCTGCAAACATGAAATGTAGTTTTAATGCTCAGAAATATCAAATGTGAACTCTTCATGTTCGTTTTTACATTTAAAAAAAGCCACAAACAAACTTAGAATATGTAATGCAGTCTTTGAAGAGGATGTTCTTTCCATGAAGTATCAAGTCACGTGTCTGTGTCGTCTTTCAAAGAACTTTTTCTTTTTCTCAAGATATCAAAAAAATAATTTTTCATTAAGAAGAAGGAATGGTAGAAAGAAATCCAAGATAAATGATCTCACTACACCTACTACCTAGGACATGGGGGGGGGGGGGTCCACAAATGAACCCTTTGAACCCCAAAGTTCATGAACAGACGAGACTATCATTTGGTGTAGCGAGAAGTGGGGGGGGGGGGGGACGTTCTTTGTGTATCCTGCGTGGGAGTGTATCAGCGGTTCTAGAACTTTTTAATTCTAGGGATCACTTGTGTTCATGTTGTGTTCATGTTGGTATGTTTCCCCTTTTTCTCTCAAATTAAGCCTCCTTCCGATGAAGTCGTTTAGTCCATGGTTCTGTTGTCTCAGGAATTAGTTCATCATTAGAAAATGTTTGGCATTGTATGCAGTGGCATCACTTGGGAGTGTTTGTACTTCAAGTGTTCATTTCAAACTGACGAAAAGTCAAAAACATCTTCCTGTTATTAGAAAAAAAAATGATGGTACACAAAAAAAAAAAAAATTTGTTTAAAATCAGTTCTTGCTTTATATTTAAGTAATATACTCAACTAAACATTATAGTTTTGTTTTCTTTGAAAATGAAAAAGAGAACAAAAAATGGGATCGAACCCACGACAGATATGTTACTTGCTCGACGCTCTAACAACTTTTCAAATTGGCCGTTCTACTGTGTGCAAAATTTCAGCTTAAAATAAACGATTCATTTTTTTTTTGTTTGTTTTACTTCTGGTTTTAACTAGGACACAAATGTGAGCTTATTTAGGAACTTCAACAACAAAAACAAAAGATTCTTCTTGCAGTTCCTAGAGGTCATGGTGGGAGTTGAACACCTGTGACCTGATTCAATGACAAACGTCAATCAAAGCAATAACATCCTTCTTTGACAACTTCCATTTACACTTCTATCTAGACTCAATATCTTATACATTAAAGACGTTCCTTCAAAAGAGAAGATAATTATTACGTCCTACGCGTATTGAGTCATTGCTTTTCCTGGCTGACTCAGGCAACCCGTTTCATAATAATAATGTCGTCTTTTTGTTTTGCATTTATACAAATGTTTAATGCTAATAGATTATTGGTATATTTTGTAAAGATCACATATTCCATGAAAATCCATCCGCAAAGATCCCTTAGGGAAACTTGAGGGTGGGTCTGTGTTGAGAATCACTGGTGTACACCCAGGATGGGAAGGTTCAACTCCATCTGCTGTTTGATGGTGTGCCTGTAGTAAGCGTCTATTACCTGTGATCTTAATCTACGCAAGCTGCCTGCTTTATGTACCAAGTACATGGTTCTCTTATTGACAACTTAATACTCGATACCTGTGTCCTATATATACTCGATACTTGTGTTCTATATATACTCGATACCTGTGTTCTATATATACTTGATACCTGTGTTCTATATATAGGCCTACTCGATACATTTGTTCTAAGAAAAATAAATGGTATGATGTTAAAACAAAACTAGCAATGACTAACAAAATAAAATAAAGATGGCGTACATACCGGCTTGTTGTTTTGACAACTGTAAGAAATGTAATTGTTATCAATTGAATTTAGGGAACGATACTTTCTATTAAATATTGAGTCTTTTACAAATTTGTTGTTTTTTTTATATCGAGTTTAGTTGATTTCAGGTGTTCGATTATGCTGTGTTAATACTAGAGATATGTCCATTTTAATGACTTTAAAGACAAAATGGTGTTCATGATGTGGTTAAAACTAAAATAAAAACTTAAAACTTATAATCAAACAGACACGTGAAAATTCCCCACAGATCAGAATTATATGTAAGATGGTGCTTTGCTGGGTTGTTTTTTTTTCTTTGAGTTTCTTAGGAAACTAATGCCATCAAACTAGATAGATGTTTACAACCATGGCATTTGCTGCTTTTAACGCACCACTCTGTATCGAATGTAATTTCACCTGAGCTGCCTCTGGTCACAAGGTACAGTCTGACTTGTGCGATGAGTGTGGACTACTGTAACGTACACAGTACTCGGGACGTAGATTTAGTAGTAATCCTAGTTGTATCTATATATAAGAACTATAAAATCTTGGGCTGGTTCGGGCAGCTGAAAGAATTCGTACTTTTCAATAAGAGTGGTTTCAGCATTTTAAGAGTTAAAACTAACAACAATGGGTTAAGTTGGCTGTCGAAACAAACTATTTTCTATTTGTACTACAGTGCAAGACTTGATGTTATTTATTTAGGTCAAGATTTCGCCTCGATATGAGAACGAGAACAGGAGACTAATTAAAATTAATAGCGATTTAATTCATAATATATTTTTTTATTTAATAAATAATGAAAGGGAATGCCACTCCGATTCTTAGTTGATGTTTTCAGTTGGAAGCATTATTTTATTTTTGTCAACCATTCCAAGTAATCTTTTGATGAAAACTAAAACAATATTTGTGTTTTGTTAGTAGCAAGTCTTTTGAAATGTCTTCTGTATTTCAAAATGGTCAACTAATAGAACACAAGAACAGTGAGTAGTATTAATGTCTGACTTTTAAACAAAGAAGACTTGTCTGTCTGTCTGTCTGTCTCTTTCTCTTGTGCATTAGAGAGGGAGAAAGAGAGAGAGAGAAGGGGAGGGGTAGCATGTACGGTTAACAATGGATTCTCAAAGAAGAACTAAAGAAAAAGGTTTGATTACTAAAAAGGTGGACACGTCAGTAAATAAGTATATAGTTAGTTAGTTCGTCTGGTTTGTACGCTTTTAGTGTATAGAATGAGCTAGTTTAGATTGTTGATATATTCTAGCTTAGTTGATATTTTGAATGGTAGACATTCTAGGTAGATAGGTCGGTACGCACGTAGCAAAAGTTGATAGGCTAAAATGTAGATAGGTTTATGTAGGCTTACACGTAGATTAATTAGTAGGTAGATCAATTTATATAGATCTACATGCGAATAGTTAGTAGGTAGATAGGTTTATATAGGCATACTTGTAGATTAGTTAATAGGTAAGAGGTTTTATATATGCCTACACGTAGATTAGTTAAAAGATAAATAGGTTTATATATGCCTACACGTAGATAAGTTAAAAGGTAAATAGGTTTATATATGCCTACACGTAGATTAGTTAAAAGGTAAATAGGTTTATATATGCCTACACGTAGATTAGTTAATAGGTAAATAGGTTTATATATGCCTACACGTAAATTAGTTAAAAGGTAAATAGGTTTATATATCCCTACACGTAGATTAGTTAATAGGTAAGAGGTTTTATATATGCCTACACGTAGATTAGTTAAAAGGTAAATAGGTTTATATGTGCCTACACGTAGATTAGTTAAAAGGTAAATAGGTTTATATGTGCCTACACGTAGATTAGTTAAAAGGTAAATAGGTTTATATATGCCTACACGTAGATTAGTTAAAAGGTAAATAGGTTTATATGTGCCTACACGTAGATTAGTTAAAAGGTAAATAGGTTTATATATGCCTACACGTAGATTAGTTAATAGGTAAGATGTTTTATATATGCCTACACGTAGATTAGTTAAAAGGTAAATAGGTTTATATATGCCTACACGTAGATTAGTTAAAAGGTAAATAGGTTTATATGTGCCAACACGTAGATTAGTTAAAAGGTAAATAGGTTTATATATGCCTACACGTAGATTAGTTAAAAGGTAAATAGGTTTATATGTGCCTACACGTAGATTAGTTAAAAGGTAAATAGGTTTATATGTGCCTACACGTAGATTAGTTAAAAGGTAAATAGGTTTATATGTGCCTACACGTAGATTAGTTAAAAGGTAAATAGGTTTATATGTGCCAACACGTAGATTAGTTAAAAGGTAAATAGGTTTATATATGCCTACACGTAGATTAGTTAAAAGGTAAATAGGTTTATATGTGCCAACACGTAGATTAGTTAAAAGGTAAATAGGTTTATATGTGCCAACACGTAGATTAGTTAAAAGGTAAATAGGTTTATATGTGCCTACACGTAGATTAGTTAAAAGGTAAATAGGTTTATATGTGCCTACACGTAGATTAGTTAAAAGGTAAATAGGTTTATATGTGCCTACACGTAGATTAGTTAAAAGGTAAATAGGTTTATATGTGCCTACACGTAGATTAGTTAAAAGGTAAATAGGTTTATATGTGCCTACACGTAGATTAGTTAAAAGGTAAATAGGTTTATATGTGCCAACACGTAGATTAGTTAAAAGGTAAGAGGTTTTATATATGCCTACACGTAGATTAGTTAAAAGGTAAATATGTTTATATGTGCCTACACGTAGATTAGTTAAAAGGTAAATAGGTATATGTGCCTACACGTAGATTAGTTAAAAGGTAAATAGGTTTATATGTGCCTACACGTAGATTAGTTAAAAGGTAAATAGGTTTATATGTGCCAACACGTAGATTAGTTAAAAGGTAAATAGGTTTATATGTGCCAACACGTAGATTAGTTAAAAGGTAAATAGGTTTATATGTGCCTACACGTAGATTAGTTAAAAGGTAAATAGGTTTATATGTGCCTACACGTAGATTAGTTAATACGTTGAAATGTTAGTAAGCACTAAGAAGATCACGTGATCTTGAGAGTTGGTGCGTTTTCAGTGTCGTTTTAGTGCTTTGTCTTTTTATAACAAAAAATCCAGTGTGTGTGTGTGTGTGAGAGAGAGAGAGAGAAAGAGAGAGAGAAAGAGAGAGAGAAAGAGAGAGAGAGAAAGAGGGAGAGAAAGAGAGAGACAGAGAAAGAGAGATAGCACTAACATCTAAAATAGTTATTTTAGATACCTCTCTGATTTTCTTGTTACATAGTCCCCTGTGTTGGGATGATTGAAAGTAGCTCTAGATGAAGGTAGCTCTAGATGAAGGTAGCTCTAATGGATGGACCACCAACACGTTCTGTCAGAGATTCGATGGGCGGAGCTGACTAGACCATAAATATTTACACTCATTGACCGCTTCTCTAAACATGCCAGGATGGGCTAATGAAATTAAAACTGCGGTACTAGCTTTGGTTTTACGGAAACAAGAATACAAGGGAAAATAGAGAGCAAGTTGAATTATGGA
The DNA here is from genome assembly GCF_947242115.1 of Biomphalaria glabrata. Classification (NCBI taxonomy): domain Eukaryota; kingdom Metazoa; phylum Mollusca; class Gastropoda; family Planorbidae; genus Biomphalaria; species Biomphalaria glabrata. Next base: position 48,951,634 of record NC_074712.1, read on the forward strand.
GGAAATCGTTTATAAAAAGTTTCTGAGGCCTATGACTTGTTATGTCAAGTAGTCTGTGAGCCACGCCACACTCTCCTTGGGAGAGAAATTACTTTTCTCTTTGTTGTATTCTTTGGTTTTTGTGTTATTACGAAATATCTTTGATAGATGGATCTTCGTGTATGACAGACTGACAAGTCTATGTGCATACAACAGACTGCATGACATCCATATGTTTGCTCCAAATATGGATTGTACGATGCATAAGATTTATTGGACACATTTGTTTCCGTGTCAAGTTTTGTGTTTACTCTCTCTCTCTCTGGCATTTTGTCTTTTTTCTGTTTTGTCTTATGTCCAGAAATCTTCCAGTTCGTTGAGACAAAGTAAATACATTATGGAACATGTGTTTGTATGTGTTTGTCTCTGCGCTGTTAACATTTTGTTGACAGTTTTGAAGCTTGGGTTTGTTTGGGTATCATCTAGGTTTACTTTTTAGTCTGTTCTGGGTGTTATTTTGCAACACAAAAGTGTTGGTGTGGCTGTTAAAATATTTCTTGTTTACCTTGTTTTTATGTCAGATTCTTGTGTTGAATACAAAAGTACATGGTAATAAAAGTTGGCAAGGTCTTGTTGAAGCTGAAACTAGTTTAAAATATAATCAATTTGCAACCGATATAGACTCACTTTCACACTTACACACATACAAAATACTTTTCTAGATACGCTATTTTTTTTTTAATGCAGTCAAGAATGTGTTTTCGAACTGTAGACTTACATTTTTTCTTTGCTTCACAAATTTATCAAATTTAAAAAAGACCGAAATTTATATTATAATTTTTCTATGCTTTTAAATATAGATATAGATTTACTAAGTTGGCATTACCTGTGACTTTAGTGAGCACAATGGCCTTGACGACCTTGCTTCGTTTGTTTATTTTCAAAGATTCGTCGACACTAGATCTAAATGCAACAGGAAATGTCTAGGGATATGAAATTACTATTGAGTGTATCTACTTAGAGTCTCTGTGTTAACGTTGCCCCATGCTAGGTCTCATGCATATATTCATGAACTGAAACGTCACCATTGCTTTGAGAACAAATATATTCGTGAACAGAACTCTAAGTATCTGCTATCATGACTTATTTATTCAATTTCTTGTACTTCTCACAGGGATACGACAGAATGCTACAAGTACAGCCCGATGGTATTAAACAAAGCGGTGCCAGCCATTATAATGGATAGAAAGACATGGTAAGTCATACACTATATCCCTGGGATAATTTCAATGTCATAGAATGACTAGACTCAATGGGATATCTGACAACTTGTTTGAAAAAGGAGCGCCCGCATTTTCAATAAGGTCCCCCTTCTCCCGGCGAGTTCTTAATGAATTGCGTCTGTAGGGCGGGGTTAAGGGGGTAGTAAAGACCTTGTCCCTCCCAGTCCGTAGTAAGCTGCTCCACTGGTGATAATTTCATGTAGAAATATTTTGTTGAACTCAGACATTGTGGTGACAGCCTGAATTCATACCTCACAACCAGGCAACCATCCTATAACCAGACAACCATCCTACAACCAGACAACCATCCTACAACCAGACAACTATCCTACAACCAGACAACCATCCTACAACCAGACAACCATCCTACAACCAGACAACCATCCAACAACCAGACAACCATCCTACAACCAGACAACCATCCTACAACCAGACAACCATCCTACAACCAGACAACCATCCTACAACCAGACAACTATCCTACAACCAGACAACCATCCTACAACCAGACAACTATCCTACAAATTGTTCTTTGAGTGACCAATGTCTACTTGATGTTGCCCCAGCGGCCTAGTCTCGAGAAGGGAATTGCCCAATGGCCTCACGTATTGATTTCGCCCAGCAGCCTCCCGCTTTATATTTCATTTGAAAGTCTGCCGACCAAGATCCTGACCGAATTTGTCCGATCTAGTCAACTGACCAGCGCTGCACAATAGCACGTGACTCGTCGCGTGACGGCGTAACTAATTTCACAAGATGATTGAGCCCATGAAGTGTTTGACTTGGGTTCGCGTTACCTTCTCTCTATCCCCTCCCCCCCTCCCCCACTGTCTCTCCTGCTTGCGCGTGTCTCTTCATCTCTATCCGTCATCGTGAGTCTTACCTGGGCTCGCGGGGCTCCACGCAGCAGTGGCGGTGCATGGGCGCTTGTTTATCAACAAATTTCTTCCAAGCTCCCCTCATTGTTTACAAGAGCAGAGAGCGAAAGCCGGAAATTAGCCTCGTCATGGGATATTTGTCGGCCTGTCTGTTTGTCATTCGTTGCCTTTTTTTTTGTTGGCGAAGATCACGTGACGTCTATAAATAACGTCCAAGCAAAATTGTTCTTCTTTTATGTAACATCTAATGAAACTTAATTTCACCCGTTTCCAAGGTGACGGGGCAAAATGAAGGCGCAGTGTATAAATAAAGACAGGGAAGTAAATAATAATAAACTCAAATACAAGGGGGAAGGAAAGGGGGGGGGGGAGGGCAGAGAAATTCAAGTTGACCTAATTTCGGTTCTATAAATAACTATAAAAATCTGTCTTCACTTCAGTCATCATATGGACGTGTACTATCTTGCATTGTTTAAAACTTGTTCAATCAATCCATATAGATAGGATACTTTGAATTATTTGAGATGATGTGTGTTTGGGCCAGATGACAACCATGTCTTGGTTAATGTTACGATGAGATTACGTGGATCAAACTGCGTTTCTAATAGTTCAATTTAAAATGGAGACTCCTTGTAGACAATATCTGAATTCTCCAACAATAGCGTGATGCCTGAGATACTACTTCAAAGTATAAACTCAAAAATCTCCTTTCAATAAATACAAAACTTTTATTCTGGAACTTGGAATCACTTTAATAATATACATACTACATAAATGTACAATACAACTTAAATTAATTTACTCTAGTCGCAGCTCTCTCTGGAAACTAAATCTGCAAGTCTTGAAATCCTACCTCTAGCCCCCTTCTAGCATCATCCAAACTATTTTTAAACGGAAAAACCGTCGTTGTTTTAAATAGTATGTTAACAACATACAGCCATGACCTTGCGCTGCAAATATTCAATCTAAAAATAAACTTAATGCCATAGCTGCTTTATGTTACGTGACAATTACGAATAAATATATGATTAGCACTAGGGACCACATTTTATTGAGAGAAAATGGGGAATTAAATATAGCGAAATAACGCTCTGTCCTGACTAGGACACGAATCATGGACTTTTCGATTCAACAAGCAAAATTCTAGGTTTCAGCACTTAACCTCACATTTTTATGTATAAGTACGATAGTATTAGTTGTAATGTTGGTTTTCTTTTACAAGTTTAGAAGTTGCTTCAGAAATGTAGATTATTACATCCTAGCCCAGAGCGCCTGCAGGACGTCGGTGGATAGCGGATGCAGGGCTTGAACTGGCGACTATCAAAACGACAGTTTCGATCGCATGACACAAGACCATGCAAGCCATATTAGAACAGTTTTTAGATATATGCATCTATGGAGGATAAATATACAGTGCTATCTGTTGTACAGATCATAAATAGGAAAAGTTGTTTTTTGTTTTGTTTACACAGCTCTCGATAATCAGAGTGCACTTGTTAAGCTGTAAAATTAAGCTTTTGTTCTGCTGTCATTTGTAGCACAAAGCAAATTGTCTGATTATGTTAGTAACAGTGATCGTTCGATATGGCGTCCTTGGCCTTGATTAGTTAGTCTTGGGCGTTGTTTAGTTAGTCTTGGGCATTATAGTTAATCTTGGGCGTTGTATAGTTAGTCTTGGGCGTTGTTTAGTTAGTCTTGGGCGTTGTTTCGTAAGTCTTGGGTTTTGTATAGTTAGTCTTGGGCGTTGTTTAGTTAGTCTTGGGTGTTGTTTAGTTAGTCTTGGGTGTTGTTTAGTTAATCTTGGGTGCTGTTTAGTTAGTCTTGGGTGTTGTTTAGTTAGTCTTGGGTGTTGTTTAGTTAGTCTTAGGCGTTGTTTAGTTAGTCATTGGGCGTTGTTTAGTTAGTCTTGGGTGTTGTTTAGATAGTCCTAGGCGTTGTTTAGTTAGTCTTGGGTGTTGTTTAGATAGTCCTAGGCGTTGTTTAGTTAGTCTGGGGTGTTGTTTAGTTAGTCTGGGGTGTTGTTTAGTTAGTCTTGGGTGTTGTTTAGTTAGTCTTGGGTGTTGTTTAGTTAGTCTTGAGTGTTGTTTAGATAGTCCTAGGCGTTGTTTAGTTAGTCTGGGGTGTAGTTTAGTTAGTCTTGGGTGTTGTTTAGTTAGTCTTCGGTGTTGTTTAGTTAGTCTGGGGTGTAGTTTAGTTAGTCTTGGGTGTTGTTTAGTTAGTCTTCGGTGTTGTTTAGTTAGTCTGGGGTGTAGTTTAGTTAGTCTTGGGTGTTGTTTAGTTAGTCTTCGGTGTTGTTTAGTTAGTCTGGGGTGTTGTTTAGTAAGTCTTGGATGTTGTTTAGATAGTCATAGGCGTTGTTTAGTTAGTCTTGGGTGCTGTTTAGTTAGTCTGGGGTGTTGTTTAGTTAGTCTTGGGTGTTGTTTAGTTAGTTTTGTTATCTTTCCAAACCTTTCTATTTTTATTTAGGTTACTCTATATCTCCCCTACATTACTCCATATGTCTTTCTTGCTTTTCGTTCACTGTGTCATCTTATTTCATTGCTTAAAGAAAGTAAAAAAATATCTTAAAAATTAAAATCTAAAGAAACGGAATTACTTTGTTTCAAATGTGTCGTGCTCATTTTTAATGTCCCTAGACCTTTTTTTTTGTTTTGTTTTGTTTCAGTGTTTTATTTAGGACATATTTTGTCATTTTAACTCAATCTTCTCTACTGGAGATTGATATTTCTTTGCATCTTTGTGGTTTATTTTTTAACAGTTTTTGTGGCTAATGGATGGAATATCATAAAGAAGAAAAATCCATTAGCAAATGTGTCTCTCGAGTCCCGATTTGACCGACCTTGAACTTTGTTTATAAAAAAATTACATCTATTCTGCTCTACCAGTACTGGCCACAGTTGTTGTTTTTTTTTTCTATTCTTTTGCTTGAAATTGTTTTTGTTTTCTTAAATCTCTTTTTACCTTCTACGTCTCATCGAAGTGATATAGTCTAAATGTAGTGTATATGTAGTGACAACTTTTAGGTCTGCATATGGAAAAAAAAATTGATTTGGCGCTTTAAAAAAAGTCCTTTTCTTGAGCCATTCTGCTCCTGGTCAGTGCTTTTCTTTGGCCATTCTACTCCTGGTCAGTGCTTTTCTTTGGCCATTCTACTCCTGGTCAGTGCTTTTCTTTGGCTATTCTACTCCTGGTCAGTGCTTTTCTTTGGCCATTCTACTCCTGGTCAGTGCTTTTCTTTGGCCATTCTACTCCTGGTCAGTGCTTTTCTTTGGCCATTCCAGTGCTTTTCTTTGGCCATTCTACTCCTGGTCAGTGCTTTTTTTTTTCTTTTGCCATTCTAATACTAGTCAGAGCTCTTTGGGGCCATTCTACGCATTGTCAGTCCTACTATTGGGCTTTTTCGATATGCTGATGGTTTTATGTCTCCTGGTCAAATTGGCCATCTGAGAGCATACAAAGAATTATTTTATATACATAACTTAAAACAGATACGAAATAAAGGTTACATTATTTGCAAAAAGACTATGCAATGTAGGAAATGGCCAACTATAATCTACTGTAATAAAAAAAACAAACACGGCAGACTTTCTATGTCGTGCTGGGTTTCGTACTTTTCTTGTAACCAAGAGAGAGAGAGAGACAGAATTAAATGAAACATGTAAAATATACATATAAACAAGTAACCCTACAATATTTTTTCTGTGATTTTTCTAATCAATAAAACATAAATTAAAAATAAATGATGCTGCGGTTATCAGAATGAGAAATTAGGTCACCTGCGTCACTTCCGTTTCAATCTTGTATCGCTTAATTTCTCTGTTGAGTTTTAAATTGCGTGTAGCAATCAAGTCCATTATTAATGACGAGTTCTACTCTTCAATCCTTACGCCTCCATTCCTCTCTCCTTCATTCTTCACTCCTTCATTCCCCTCTCCTTCATTCCTCACTCCTCCATTCCACGCCCTCCCTTCTCTCGCTCACGATGCTATTTTGTGGGTGACCTAGTTGTTGTGTCCCGATGGCGTTTGATCTTTTTGTTATGTGGGTCAGATCTGCTCGAGAGGTCAGCGAAAGTAAATTTTTATTGATTTTTGTTTGTCATTGAAGTTAAACAGCCATTGGTATGCCATCTTTGACAACCGTTAAGAATATCGTCTTTAACAGCTATCGCCATGTTGGGTTTAACAGCAGTGTCCATGAAGTGTAGAGCAGAAGTTGATACTTGTCTCTTACAGCAGCCGATTTATCGTCTCAACAGCAGTTGAAATGTCGTTTTTAAAATGTCTTGAATGGTTTGAACAGCTACGGTCCCCCAAACTGTATCCTCTCTGTATCCGAACTGCCTCCCAACAGTATCCTCTCTGTATCCGAACTGCCCTCCCAACAGTATCCTCTCTGTATCCGTACTGCCTCCCAACTTGACCCTCATTGTATCCCTAATGCCTCTCAATGAAAACCAACTTTATCATAAATCCATTTCAATTGCGTTACACACTCCAAATGTATCCCTACTATGTATAACTTATTTAGAAACCCTCTATCCATGTTTACCATTACAGTCCGGTTGCAATCCAACTGACCACATATGACCTAAAGTCCTCCTTCACCCCACCCCCTCGATCCTATTTTTTTTTTAAACAGGATGTATTAAACTACTTTTACTGTTCCTTGACTTTCTTAGGGTCCATCTAATGCCCTGCTTATATAGTGATTGCAATCCTAATGCTTCTGATTGATCAGCTAAAGGCATCTCTTCGATTAGCTCAGATCGATACACTACGCTTGTTTCCTCTGTGAAACAACTTCACTGCCCCCTTCTCTCCCCCTTCCCCCTCCCCCGGAGCAGGCTTGGTGGTTGTATAAGGAAATGATTCTGTCTGGAGGTTAAAGGTCACTGACTGTGCAAATATTTCTGCTAGCTCTTACAAACAATGTCGCTCATTAGGTATAAGGATGTGTGACTAGTGCCGCGGTCATTCCTACACTAAGTGTGCTGGTACTTCTTGTTTGCGACTTTGTTTTGACTTGGAATCTTGGATTGGAATCTCATATCGTGCTGTAGATGTTTGTAGTGAATACGCAAAGGAAGCTGGCCATTAACTAATAAAAACGGTTTATGTTATAAATAAAAGGGAGATAATAGATGGAAAATGGAAACAGACTTAACGAGAACTAACAAAGAGTAGTGACCAACAACAACAGTTTCTCTGTACTTTTCTAAAAAGTATTCTTCATTTTAAACGATCGAGTTTTATTGTCTGTATTCTGTCATTGTACCCTAGACATAGAACTATTTCGATGAGACGCTCTATATTTGATCGTTATAGCTTGCAATAAGCTCGAGGCTCCACTCCCAAAGGAAGCAGGTAGTAGGTCTATACTGTCAATCAGTGTGCCATAGAAGAAAATAACTGAAATGAGATTAACTACTCAAGTTCTGTCTTTGTAAATATGAATACTGTTCATTACATTGATATTGAAGCTTGAAGAGTGCCGGGGACTCCACAAAACCCTGCACACGGCCTCCACATGCTGAGATCTGGCCCTGTCCATGTAGAGTCGAAATTAAATCTATTTATGTTCAGATGTTGATTCTTTCTCTTTTTTTTTCTTCAACATTTGGCTAAGTGTGCTAGAATTACAGAGGGAAGGTTTTTTTCTCTCACTCTAAACTTATCATCAATTCTCTCTTGCTTTCTCTCTCTCTTTCTTTTTCTCTTTTTTTTATCTCTTTCTCTCTCTCTTTCTCTCTTTCTCCTATGTATCACTTCTATTCTCTGCCATTTCTCTTCTTTCCATCCAGGCACAGACACAACTCTCTGACCTCTCCCTGGCTAATCAATGCCTCAACAAGCCGACAGGCTACACCAATCTCCACCCAATGATGTATCGATCTGGCCTATTGTCCCCGGTCCAGGCGTGTCAATGGTATGATCCGGCCCAATTATGACAGGGGGCCGTTTTAACAATAATTTTCTACACCGTTGTGTCACCCCGAGAACACCTCCGATTTTTTGGTAGATGTGTTTGGCTGTGTTTGGAATAGTTTGGATATGTTTGTCTAAATGTGTTTAGTCCGTACTCAACTGGTTGAAGCAAAGAAACATGATCACTATATAGATCTATATTCTTTAAGTTGATATGTTAAATTATCGACTCGAAGAAAGATTGATGATAAATACAGAGCTTTACACTCAGGTGTAGGCTAGCTAAAATACACTTGTTGACAGGCTTGTAGTCATTTCTGCAATCAGTCATATAAACATACAGTCAAGAGGATAGATCAGCAATCAGGTACATAAACATGCAGGTAGTTAGAGAGACAGTCGTGTAGACAGTCCGATAGATAGGCAATCAGGTAGATAGTCAGGCAGATAGGCAATCAGGTAGATAGTCAGGCAGATAGGCAATCAGGTAGATAGTCAGGCAGATAGGCAATCAGGTAGATAGTCAGGCAGATAGGCAATCAGGTAGATAGTCAGGCAGATAGGCAATCAGGTAGATAGTCAGGCAGCTAGATCGACATTCAGGTAGATAGACTGTCACTCTGATAGGGTGAATATCAAAATGTAAAGATATTATTGTGAATTTTAAGGTTTGCACACAGAAAGTATTGCCGACAGACATGCAGACAGACATGCAGACAGACAGACATACAGACAGACATACAGACAGACATACAGACAGACATACAGACAGACATGCAGACAGACATGCAGACAGGTAAACAGGTGTACAGTCACTTGGAATGACCTTAGTAAGTAGGCAGATCTTCATTAATTGGCCATGGAATTATTTTGAATTCCTGCTGCGAATAAAATTGTCTTCTGGGCGCCTAGAAGCTTGCGATCTAATTTTATGTTATTACCTTCCCATAATACATTGTCTACTATGACGTTGATAACCTTTGATTTAACTGGATCTACATCTGATAAGTTTTTTAAAGATGTTTTGGGCAATTATATCATTTACGTTTTCAGTTAGTATAGCCATGGGTTTAAAAAAGCTTTGTTTGACTCATGGATGTCGAGTCACAACTTATTGTACTCAATACCTCATAGTACTAGTGTCGAAGACATAGTTCAGTCAAGTCAGAGACCCAAATCTCAAATTTCCTTCTCCTCTGAGCAGACAACTCTATCATGGGAAGACAACTCGCCCTGGAAGATCAAACAGAAACATTTAAGAGGATGAGTCTCTCCGTGTGTCTGATTCTCATGCCATGTTTGCCTATACTAATGAGATCAATGGCTGATTCTTCCCATGTTTGCCTATACTAATGAGGTCAATGGCTGATTCTTCCCATGTTTGCCTGTACTAATGAGGTCAATGGCTGATTCTGTCCCCATGTTTGCCTGTACTAATGAGGTCAATGGCTGATTCTCTCCCCATGTTTGCCTGTACTAATGAGGTCAATGGCTGATTCTCTCCCCATGTTTGCCTGTACTAATGAGGTCAATGGCTGGTTCTCTCCCCATGTTTGCCTGTACTAATGAGGTCAATGGCTGATTCTTCCCATGTTTGCCTGTACTAATGAGGTCAATGGCTGATTCTCTCCCCATGTTTGCCTGTACTAATGAGGTCAATGGCTGATTCTCTCCCCATGTTTGCCTGTACTAATGAGGTCAATGGCTGATTCTCTCCCCATGTTTGCCTGTACTAATGAGGTCAATGGCTGATTCTCTCCCCATGTTTGCCTGTACTAATGAGGTCAATGGCTGGTTCTCTCCCCATGTTTGCCTGTACTAATGAGGTCAATGGCTGGTTCTCAAGGCTCCCTCATCGTCCAGTTAGTGTTCAAAGTCCGAACCCTAAAGAAAAGTTTGTGTCTTATCTCAGAGCGCTGACTACAGCACAGATACATACATGAATACTATTGTATTAGTTATTATCTGATTAACCTATACCGGGATAATACAACACTATTAATAATTGACTAGTGCTACAAATATTTTTTTCTTGGATTTTTGTATAATAATAGCTTCCGAACCGGGATCACGGATTCCAATCGTGGTGAAGGCTGAGATTTTTAATTTGGGGATCTTTGGGCGCCTCGGAGTCAATCCAACTCTAATGGTTACCTGACAATAATTGGGGGAAAAAAAGGCGGTTGGTTGGTCGTTGTGCTGGCCACATGACACCTTCAGAAACAGATGACCTTTACATCATCTGTCCTATAGATCGTAAGGTGTGAAAGGTGTGAAAGGGGATTTTTTTTAAAATTTAGACAAAGAAGTCCTTTTTTTTTTCCTTATCCCCCGCATTTACTGTAACTAACACACAAAAATATTAAAATAATTATCATTTATATTTTTTACAAACAAGTATTTCAAATATGTATCTAAAGTTCTCACGGTATTTTTTTTTGAACTAAATATATTAAAACAAACAAACCATAAAAAAAAAATTCTACAAGGTGCCAAGCGCCTTGATAATTGCGTCAAACTGAAAAGAGTAACTTTAAAATGTAATATCTATACGTTTGTTTTCCCAAAGGGAAAAGAAATCCATACCTGTATGTTCTTATATCTTGTCTGTCTTGTCTGTAAAAATATTTCCTAATAAATTTTTTTTATGACTTAAGAAACGAACCTAAAAAGAAAAAAAAAGATTATGTTAAGACTAGCAGACGTGATTTCATCACACACTCAGTGTCCAGAAGAAAAAATGTCCTTTGTCCACTAATTTGAGCAGAAGTGATGAAGTGAGCTGTCCAGTCTGAGAGTACTTACTCCACCCAGCCTCGGTCCAGCTGCCATTCCCTAAAGTTAGGTGGTTAAATTACAACCAGGCCACCAAAGGCTGATCAATTCAACAGACCAGAAAGATGGAGCGCCTACTGACTTAGAGTTGACATGCGCAAGTCTGGACTTCCGGTTACAAGAGTTTGGAATGATAAGAAGACTGAGGGTTAAAAGAATGAGAAAATACTTTTTTTAAAAGATGAGATTGGCTGGCTTCCAATAGATTATTATTGATTAATAGGTTCTTGTGTTATTGTTGTTGTTTTTTCAAACATGAATGTCTTTCTCTCAAGTTTTAAAAAATGGAATTAATGTATATGTATTTCAAACTACAAGTTAGACTAGGACTTAATAATTCATGCAATTCAGACTGTGTGATCTAGATCTACATCAATTTAAAAACAAGCCCTTTAAAACTCTGGGCTCTACATGTTCTATCGACATCAACCTAAGGTGTAAGAGTTCTTGTTCTTGCATTGGTCTGCGCTCGAAAGACAAACATGAGAAATAATGTCTGAACTCATTACTTCCCTTTAAAGTCTGAATCTTTTTTAAAAACACATCAATAATAATACATCTTTTAGAATATTTTTTGTCTCTCTTTCCTATTCAAAGTAAACAAATAGATGACAGATTGTAGTCGTAAGGCTAGTAGCTGATACAGTGATAGAAGTGACTTACTCAATTGGACATTCTTAGACTACGTGTAGGCCGCCATTAGACTTCCATCTAGACTTGTCGACATAATCGTATGGATACATATTTGAACAAATAGGACATACACAATATACAAATAAAAACAAAGCTCATGCGAAGTGTAATTAAATGTGAAATAGATCTAGACCAGCAACAATAAATCTGTGCGATTAATATTTTTTAAGCGCTATTTTATGCTTCTTTTAGATTTCTCAATACTCTATGAGTCTATCACATCTGGTCCAGCTGGGAAAAAGGGGGGAGGGGAAAGAGATATCTGGGTGGATTTTTTATTTTATCTTATCTTATCTTATTTTACCGTTATTGGTTTATAAAAGCATTTACAAAAAAAAGGGGGTGGGAACGACCTGAATTCGATCTCGTGTCTAACGCTTCCTTGGGCCGAAGCGCTAACCACTCTGCTAATGGTGTACTTATGACTAGAGGAGATTGTATAGTTATACATTGTGTGTTGCAATTTAGAGCGGCGACCTACAATGGGGACTAATTCAGCTTATATCACCATTTTAGTTAAGTTAAATTTCTTTCCCTTGTTCAAGATACCAAACTAAAAAATTGATTACCAATAATTAATTAACTAATAAGTTAATTTTTTTTTACATTGATTCTTGTGCTGTCAGGTAAAAGAAATAATTGTGCAAAATTTCAGCTAAATCCGAGATTGGGTGTGGGAGAAATAACTTGTACAAACTTTTGACCAGACAGACAAATAGACAGACTGACTGACATACTGAGTTGATATAAGCTTTCTAAAAATCAAAACATAATTTTAAAATGCCAAAAAAAAATAATTAAAAAAACGAACAGGTTGTTAAAACATTGTTCTAGACATAGGAGATTGATAGTGGCAATATGGCATCTTACTCCAACATAGCCTGATCACTTCTTTCATGTAGTATGCCTCCGCCAAAGAACAAAAAAAAAAGTTCCAAACAGACGCCTGTTTGTTACTGCCTGTTGCGCCGTGGTAAATAAATAACTACATTCCACAAATATGTCAGCGTGATAGCCGGGGGGGGGGGGGGAGCCTGGATAGGGACTTTACTTCCATGCCGACTATGTATTTAGAGAGTGCACACAAAACAAATCTGGTAGAAAGGCGCTCTTGAACTTGTGGCGCCAAGTGCTCTGTTGAACTTTGTCGCCGAGCCCATTTCCCATTTCTTACACTTTGTGTGAATGCTACACAATGTACATCAAGACATTCTCCGACTATTAAAGTACTGCTGATATTTTTAGCAGGTAAAGGGTTCCAGTCTTGATGCTTATCAAACTATGCCCAGCAGATGTCCCTAAGATGTTCAAGGGGAATGGATTCATCGAAATGAAATGAAGGGTAATGTTTTCAAAAGATTCTACAGATACGTTAGAAGCTTGAACTCGGTGTACAATTCAAAAGTAAATCAAGCTAAGACAAAATGAGTGCAGAGTTTTTCGTCTTGGCTTCTGATTGGCTCCTAGAACATTTCGGAAATGTCGGTGCCGCAAGGCGCATTGACAACTGACCTTTTTGTTATGCCCTGGCCACAAGGTACAGAACCTTGGGACCTTGATTTGTTTGGGACCTTGAGAAGGATACAGCATAGATGCCCCAACCTACGACCCTGGAGCCATATCTGGCCTGTGATGCATTGCTATTGGCCTTTCGAAACTGTTCAAGTGTTTGATGAAGCGGAAGATGTTCGAGTCTCATTGAAATCAACTATGTGTGTGTGTGTGTGTGAATGCGTTTGGGTGTTGTGTATGTGTGGGAATGCGTGTGTGTGTTGTGTGTGTGAATGCGCGTGTGTGTTGTGTGTGTGTGAATGCGTGTGTGTGTGTGTCTGTGTTTGTGTGCGTGTGTGTGGTGTTGTGATATTCAAATCATCCCCAGACAAAAAAAAAAGGTTTGGTACCACTGGGATACAAGAATGTAGAAGCCAGTCAATTTTGCTTAAGAAATGTTTTTCGTGATTGCAGTATATCCCGTATATAATTATTTTCATACTTTTTGTGCTCTGTACTAAGTATCACTCTCTTTCGATTCCACGATATTGGTTATTGAAAATTTTCTACTTGGTATAAAGAATTTTTATCTCTTTCGATTCCACGATATCTGTTATTGTAATGCTTCTACTCAATGCAAGGAATCGCTTTCTCTCTCGATTTCACGATAATGTTTAGTTCTTGTACTCTGCGATGGAATCGTTCTCTCTTCCGATTCCACGATAATATTTAGTTCTTGTACTCTGCGATGGAATCGTTCTCTCTTCTGATTCCATGATAATATTTAGTTCTTGTACTCTGCGATGGAATCGTTCTCTCTTCCGATTCCATGATAATATTTAGTTCTTGTACTCTGCGATGGAATCGTTCTCTCTTCCGATTCCACGATAATATTTAGTTCTTGTACTCTGCGATGGAATCGTTCTCTCTTCCGATTCCACGATTATATTTAGTTCTTGTACTCTGCGATGGAATCGTTCTCTCTTCCGATTCCACGATAATATTTAGTTCTTGTACTCTGTGATGGGATCGTTCTCTCTTTCGATTCCACGATAGTATCTTGTTTTTCAAATGTTGAGGCTGGAAATGGAAAGCCGCTTAAAAGCAGACTCCCACCAACGCCAGATAGGGAGTCATGGAACAGATCAAGGCTTACTTACCGGCCCTGACGCCTACTCCCCCCCCCACCCCCCACCCCTAGCAGGTGCTCTGGGTCTGTGTTTTGAAAACATCTCAACTGTAATCTCTCAACAAGGGCCTCGCCATGTTGTTGTTACCCAGACTTGCGCAGAACGTCGGCTAAATGGTGGAGTTCCTTTTTGTGCTTTTTTTTTTAATAAACACAGCTACGTGTTTTTATTTGGGTTTTAAAAACTTAAAGCAGTTGGCAGTAATAGCCTAGAGCTAGTGTTTTGGTCATTGATGGGGGTCTTTATGGTGCGATTGAAATTGAAGTATATACATATTTCATTGTATGTTTAATTCCTAATACTGGAGACTAGATCTACCTGGGCTGGTTGATTAGAAGTTTATAGAGGTATAGGTCATGGCTTGGTATGCTAGAAATGCTTTGTGCCTATCATTGCTGGATTTAAGGCAAAGCAGGTGTGGCTATAGCCCGGGGCTTCTGCAAAAAAGGGGGCCTCCACAAAAGAGATTTTGAAAATCACCCATGGTCAAAAGTATACAAAATATATTTTTTCTTTTTTTGCAAAAATTACGTAATAAATAATTTTAACTTTTTTTTTTAAAGTAATACAATGGACGGAGAGTGTCTTTGTTTCTGAGTTGTTTAGTTTTAAACGATGTAATAATAATCTTTGATTAAAGTCTACTGGCTACAAATCCTGTTAAGAATAGTAATTTAACAGCACAAACCTGTATTGTAGAATAAATATTGAGATCAGAATACTTCAGATATAATGTTAATGAATTGAAAAAAAATAAATTTAAAAATTGCCACAGAGATAGAAATTAGATTGCGTTCATTATAAACTTCGGTAGCTTATATGGTTTTGTCCCCTTTTATAGCATTCCAAATTTACTTAGATTTTGAAAAAAAAAAGAATATTTTTTCTGTGTGTTTATTTCAAATCTGATTTTAGATTTTCAAATTTTAATAATAATTTTTAGTAAATGTATGAAAATAACTTTATTATCAATTTGTGCATTGCACATAACAATGCATTAAAACTATATCAAACGAAATATACATTCAGACGTTTCAATCAAAGATTCCATGTGAACTGTTTATATTCTTATAACAAATTGATGATCAAACTACTACACACAATTATTGTCAACCTCCGTCTGTTCTCCTCAACTCTGTTCACTCTTCTCACTATTTCTCAAACGGTAAAAAAAAAAAGAGGCCTAAACATGGTTGAGAAGCTAAACACTGGGTTTTTAAAAGCCCAGTGCATTTCATATTCATTGTCCTATGGTATTGGTTTCAAATATATGTGTTTCCTTTAAACTGCAACAACTGTTGAGTCCAATTAGTAGACCCCAGGGTAGAATCTAGTACCTCGTGGTACCCGTGAGTTTGATCCATCTGCCCCTATAGCTGCGGGTGCTCTTTGAGTCAGGGTTTGGATTCAGGTTACCGCCGACGTGCTGATCTGGTCGCATTGTTTGTGTGCAAGCATGTCTGAAATAGCACGACTCTGACGTCATCTAGTGGAAACAAAACGGATCTATCTTTACCTTGGTGTGACTTGACGACTTCCAACAAGAATAGTATCCTACTTTTCAAGAACCTCTGCCCAATCGTATCCAGCTCTCAATTTATTAATCTGTGGATGCTGCTGTACAGCGTCAACTTAGCCAATAAAACGTATGTCCAGAAAGAGCTGCTGTCGTCATACAAGAGTGATCAACCAGTTTCTGCCTGCAGGCCAGATAAATGTCGGATATACATGCCACGCGCTGCAATAACTAAAAATAATTCCATTGTAACACTGTGACCTCGTTATGTACTTGAGGTAAAGGCTTCAAAGGGCCGGATATAGCACCACGCCACGGCCCGCTCGAAGTGGTTTTCACATCGCCGTTAATAATTGTATGAATTGTTAAATTAGTTCGCTGATTCTAATTTCTCATTAATAATATTAAATAATAGTTATGTCTTTATTCCTGAGATTAAGGATGAGTGCAGACTGTGCAGTGTTTCTCATGTCTACAATAACCCACTTGCGACCTGCAAGCTTCAAAATGCAATTGGGTTAAAAATGGGACCAGTTCGTGGGGAGGGGGAGTTGAAGAACTTCAAGGAAATTAGTTAAGTCTAGGTCAATATTCCTATCGCTATCAAAGCTGAAGATCTGAAATCTGTAGAAAGGCATACAGATACATAGATAGTGGGAGAGAGACAAAGAGAGAGAGAGAGATTGATAAATTTGTACAAGTATACATCATATAAATACACATGAAACGAAAGATATTTACATGGCAACAAAGTGTGTGTATGACTTTATGGCCGTAGTAACTGTCTTGCACTGACTATTATGATAAACTTAGGACATATTTGCTACTATCTGTCCATGCTTGTTAGAATATCTGAACTTGAAGACATCCTACCTTATCACTCTACCTCTACCTCGTGTGTACTCAAGTATTGACTTTCACCAGTGTAAATACTCACAAACCCTCATACAGACACACACACACACTTATTGACCTGGTCAAGAGAGTTAACCCTGTCTCCGGCAAGACGTATACTTTACGAAAGTTGTCGGTCTTTATTAGCACCAATGAAAGCAGTTTTTTTCCCAGGGAACAGTTTCTAGGCCTCGTGGTGAGAGCATCAAGTTCCTTGGAAACTATTGCCGCAATAAACTTAGTCCTGTATGAATTGATATGCATTGATCTTAATCATACTTAATGATGCCCAGTGATCTAACCAGCACTGCATGTTTGAATCATTACCAAGAGTGAAAGATGAAATGTTTTGACAACTTTAAAAAATGATGCTCACATATTTGCGGCTATTCATAAGAACCCTGTTAGTTTGACCATCTCGAGATCTGGGAATCTTTTTTTTTTGAAAATAAAAAAAAGTGTTTTCCAAGATCAAGAAACTTGTAGACAACAGAGAAAATCTTATATGAGGGAAAGAAATGCAAATTTACAGTCATATATTTCGATACTATAATATTTGTTTCCCTTTTTATATTAAACAAAATTAATTAATTACCAACAATTATTTTTTTAATTGATTAATATTCTGAAATGGCTTGATCCGAAAATGGGCAGTTGGAGAAATAACGTGTTCAAAAATGTGTGGAATGTATATTTATATATCAATACTTGAATAACTCAGCGGCAAGCACGCCGACTTTTCATTAGAGACCTTAATTTTGAAATCAGACTCCAGCTAATTTTCAAAAATAGCTTTTAAAAAAGCAACATGGAAACTTTCAACAAATGTAACCCCTCCCCCTTCCCACTGATCCACAAAAGTCACTGGACCATAGCATACTTAGCATTTTACTTCTTCCATTTATTTATTTATTTTGTGCTATTTGTAATTCCCATGTAATAACGGATGTTTTGTTGTTCTCGACCCCCAACTTGCTTTGAACCAAATAGTAGGTCTGCTTCTAGTCCACAGCCTGTTGACTCTCCTGTCAGGCTCAGCACGTCTGTCTTTCCGTTTTGCCGCGTGACGTCATGTATTTATTTGAATTCTCCTATCGGGCCTCACATCTACAGTTTATCAGTTTTACCCGTTTGAACAAGAACTCTTGCCTTCTGCTCACCCCAAATTCTTTCCCCTTGCTGTCTTTGTTTTTCTAGAAGTCTTTGTGGCTGGGCCGTTTATTTGTTTCAAATTCTTCTTTTTAGTTTTATGTTCCATTGCGCGACGAACATGTTTGACTGATAAGTTCTGGACTTTTGTTTATTTCTATTACGTCAGTTCTCTCGTCTGTTTTTGTCAGACGATATCTCAGGGAAGACTTCAAGGTTGACACATCGTTTGCTTTTATAAATCTGAAAAGAGTTTTGTTTGTATTGTCACTAGAGACTAAATCTTTCTTGATTTTTTGTAGGAATAGGGCATTGATGAAGAAAATAGAAATACTTGATGGAAGATTTTACGGAAAGAATACTTGATTGAAGATTTTACGGAAAGAATACTTGATTGAAGATTTTACGGAAAGAATACTTGATTGAAGATTTTACGGAAAGAATACTTGATTGAAGATTTTACGGAAAGAATACTTGATGGAAGATTTTACGGAAAGAATACTTGATTGAAGATTTTACGGAAAGAATACTTGATTGAAGATTTTACGGAAAGAATACTTGATTGAAGATTTTACGGAAAGAATACTTGATTGAAGATTTTACGGAAAGAATACTTGATTGAAGATTTTACGGAAAGAATACTTGATTGAAGATTTTACGGAAAGAATACTTGATGGAAGATTTTACGGAAAGAATACTTGATTGAAGATTTTACGGAAAGAATACTTGATGAAGATTTTACGGAAAGAATACTTGATGGAAGATTTTACGGAAAGAATACTTGATTGAAGATTTTACGGAAAGAATACTTGATTGAAGATTTTACGGAAAGAATACTTGATTGAAGATTTTACGGAAAGAATACTTGATTGAAGATTTTACGGAAAGAATACTTGATTGAAGATTTTACGGAAAGAATACTTGATTGAAGATTTTACGGAAAGAATACTTGATTGAACTTATTATGGATAGAAATACATTAGTGACTTTTTTAAAGGATAGAAATACATGATTGAAGATTTACGGATAGGATACATAATACATAATTGACATTTAATGAATAGAATACTTGATTGAATTTTTACACAACTAAAAGAATGGTCTTGTGCTTGCTTGCACAGTGCTAGATTTACTACTAGTCAACAAAAGCTACAACTTAGAGCCCCAATTTATTCAGCCACTTATTTTATGTCAGGATAGTATTAATACTAGTTTTTTTTTTTTTTTTTCATCATTTTTTTTTTTTTGAAATTGATTCGTCGTTTGGCGTAGATGTCTTTTTATTTTTATTTTTTTTTACACCTTTACGAAGTCGTACCCATAGCTTGATTTAGTTTTTGTAAGTACCCTTTAGTCCTTCATTCTAAAATGAGGAAAATGGTAACTCTACAGTATCGATACATTGCTTAGCTCGAATCTTCCATTTCCCTTAATAGAACTCGGCATACTGATCATGAAGTTCTGGTTTAATTAAAATATATTCGATTTCTCCTTCATGCTCTACTTATGAAAGAAGCAATCACTCAACGGTTTTATATTTGTAGTTTTCATTGTCTGCTGGTTCTGGGGCGGCTACATTCCAAACAGATTATCATAGCTTACTGGAATAATAACTGCACATTTTTTTTATTACAACACACTAGGACTATCACAGCACACTCGGATTATTACAATTGGATTATCATAGCACACAAGGACGATAAAGCACTCTAGGACTATCACACTTCACTTTGATTAGCATAACAAACTTGGATTATTAAATCACGGATTATCATAGCACACTTGATTTATCACTAAACATTTGCATCATCATAGCACTCTTGTATTATCACCACACACTTGAATTATTATAGCACACTTGATTTATCACAGCACACTAGGATTATCACATCATACTCGGATTATCTTAGCGCACTTGGATTATCACAATACACTTTGGTTATTACACCACACGGGGATAATTAAAACACACTTGGATTATCACAGCACACTTGGATTATTAAAACACACTTGGATTATCACAGCACATTTGGATTATTAAAACACACTTAAATTTTTAAACACACTTGGATTATTAAAACCCACTTGGATTATTAAAACATACATGGATTATTAAAACACACTTGGATTATAACGCTTTGCGCATTGCTTAATATATTGTCCTCAGGTGAAATACTAATAAACAGTTTTAGTTTCTGAAAACATTTGAAAGCTAATTTTTTTGTATATAAATTTATTATTTATGTATATAAAAATTTGGTCTTAATTAAATTGACACCATAGTGTCGACCTTGAACCTCAAAGGAGAGTAAATCTGTTATCTTTAATTAACCGCGCTGCGACCTGCACATCTTTCGTCTGCTCTCTCTCTCTCTCTCTCTCTCTCTCTCTTCTTTGACTTGTCTCTCTCAAAATCCAGGATGTGGTCAATCTGATGGCTAGTCATCGATCTTTCCTACAGTTTTGTTTCTTCTCCTTCTCTTTCATCTCTCCCTAGAGTATTGAGAGTATAAGATTCTTGTCTCGAATCTCCACCCTTGGTTCCTTCCCCTGGCCAATTTCTCGGTCAAAGTCGACCCTCCCGGGAAAGCTTGTATCAGACCTTCTAGAGTTTGTGTCAAAATTCGTTTGGACTACTAGGACCGGGAAATTGGTGGGTAACCTAATAGAGGAGGTCGGGGATCATTTCATGTAGTGTTCTGTCGGCTGTCACTCCGCCCCCCTCCCCCCCCCAGCTCTTGTCTATTGCCGAGAAGTAGACCACTTGTGGTGCTTATCTTCTGTCATCACTCTAATAGCAGTATGGACTTAATATAGATCTATATTCTATGTACCGTCTAATAGCAGTATGGACTTACTATAGATCTATATTCTATGTACCGTCTAATAGTAGTATGGACTTACTATAGATCTATATTCTATGTATCGTCTAATAGCAGTATGGACTTAATATAGATCTATATTCTATGTACCGCCTAATAGCAGTATGGACTTACTATAGATCTATATTCTATGTATCGTCTAATAGCAGTAGGACTTAATATAGATCTATATTCTATGTACCGCCTAATAGCAGTATGGACTTACTATAGATCTATATTCTATGTATCGTAATATAATTGATAAAAAAAGAGGTGAAAAGAAATGCTGCCTGGTAGTGGGGTAGGATCTTCGTATTTCAACATGATAGTCCGGGGTTCAAACCGGCCCCGCTGTATGCCCTGCCGTCCTGTAGAAACTTTGGGCTACGTAAAAACTACTTACTTTGAAAGAAACGTCCGAAACAAATAAAAGAAAAAGAAATGTGGACTCCCGACAGTGGCCGACACAATTTACGTCACATCAGTAGTCATGAGGACAATTTCACGGAGATTACGTCTTAATAAATACTAGTTCAAAGCAATGGTGTAGCAACGTACCATGGGCCCGGGTTCAAAGCAATGGTGGAGCAACATACCATGGGCCCGGGCTCAATACAATGGCGTAACAACATACCCTGGGCCCGGGCTCAATACAATGGCGTAACAACGTACCCTGGGCCCGGGCTCAAAGCAATGGCGTAACAACGTACCCTGGGCCCGGGCTCAATACAATGGCGTAACAACATACCCTGGGCCCGGGCTCAATACAATGGCGTAACAACGTACCCTGGGCCCGGGCTCAAGAAAATCATGATCCCTCCCCCACTCTATTTCCAGAACCTCGAAGGTTTATTGTTGCGAACCCAAATCGACTCGTTCTGTTCGAGTCAGTACATTAACAGAAAGACATTTCGATGTAGGTAACATCTTTTAAAAGTGATAGTCTCATGACACTCAAAGTAATAATTAAATATTAAATGTAATAAGCGACTAACTTTCAATGATCCCTCTGCACCCTTATTAGTCATCTCTATTAAAGAAAGGAACTTTGTCCCAATGAGTCTGACGTATTTTTATTTGCTGTGATGTGGCCCCTTGGCATGCGGCCCTAGACATGCGACCCTAAACATGCGGACCGTCACATGCGACCTTTGACTTGTGACCATTTACATGCCACCTTTGACATGCGGCCCTTGATATTGTTTCAAATTTATACATGACCCATGGCCAAAACCATTGGCCACCACAGAGCTTCACCCATGCCTCTCTTTCAGAACGAGGCTAGAGCGCGCGCTTCCGAAAGTGTACTTGATACTTCTTACACAGGAAAAAAATATTGTTTTTGACACTGTAGACGTGAACGGTGCACTTTTAATTTCAAATGTCGTAGACCTTTTATAAAGTCGGCATCATTCTTTTAAACCTTCTCACTTCTAGATATTCTAACTTTTAGACCTTTTCACTTTCTAGACATTTTCACTTCTGGACCTTCTCATTTTTAGACCTTTTCACTTCTAGACCTTCTCACTTCTAGACCTTCTCACTTTTAGACCTTTTCACTTTTAAATTTCTCACTTCTAGGCCTTTTCACTTTTAAATTTCTCACTTCTAGACCTTTTCACTTCTAGACCTTTTCACTTCTAGACCTTTTCACTTCTAGACCTTCTCACTTCTAGACCTTTTCACTTATAAACCTATGCATTACCATCTACTTCAGCATTTTATTTTTGACCACACTGTACCTTTGTCTTCCATTGGAATCATTAGGGTCTTCCATTGGAATCATTAGGGTCTTCCATTGGAATCATTAGGGTCTTCCATTGGGATCATTGGGGTCTTACTTTATGTTAAGCTTGCACGTGGCTTGTCGTGGCGAGGTTGGTGTGGTTCAACCAGCTGTCAGATATTAAGATTGACCCACGACGTCTTGAGTTCACGACGCCGATCAAACAGCTCCAGAAACCAGATCATCAAAAAAGAGTTTCCGACTTGTGTATATGTGTGTGTGTGTCCTGTGTGTGTGTGTGTCCTGTCTGTGGGAGTGTTTCTTGTGTAGGTGTGTGGCGGAGGGTAAAAATACCAGGGTAAAGTGTAAGGGAGGGAAGGGGAGAGGAAGGTAGAATGACGGGGCGTGCCACGAGCAGTGCGGGCGTCACTAAGGGTGAGGTATCGTTGAGAAGGTATTATCCATTAGATGGACTCCTGCTTCATTGAGAACCGGAGTATCGATGTAGATCTATAGCTTCTGTGTCTAGACGCCTTCGTGACTTACAGTAGTAGTGCGTTCATCGATAGCGATAACATCAAAGTCTCACGGCCATCTTTTGTTTTTTTTTAAATCATTTCTCATCAAAGCTTGTTTCAATGTAATGGATCTAAGATCAAGGTTTCCTTGTCGAGATTGAGATCAAAAAACCTTTCAGAAATTATTTTAATGTTACATTTACAATGTTATACTTAGAATGTTATACTTAGAATGTTATACTTAGAATGTTATACTCAGATTTTGTTCTTGTTTAGGTTTAGTGTACATATCCACGCTGTACATGAAGTTAGTGCTAGGTAAAAACAAGTGCTTAATAACATAATAAGGCTTGTCTTAAAGTCCGAAGACTAATGAAGAATGCAGTATTCCTCGTGGCTACGCAGCCCCAGCTGTAACCTACATATTTTGCCACATTCTGCACAGGCATATTTTTTATTATTCTATGTTATTCACTTCGCCTAGGGCCTCCAACTATCTTAGGCCTGCTCTGCTTCGAAGTTTTCAAGAGTCCAGATGGTCAACAGGTGGGTTTAGCCGTACGGTGCGGTTATATTCAACAGGAAAGGGGGTGAAGGGAAATAATCAGACGTATAATAAACCGGTTATAGGCTTAACACAAGCTTTTAGGTTTGCCACATTCCACTCAGATGTAACAAGATTAGTCAAGTCTTTTGCTTTTAAAATCAATCATCAAGTCATCATATTCAAATATTACTTCACAAAGTCTTTTATGCTTATACAAGCTTCATAAATCTTCATGGACTTTGGCTTCAGTTCTTTTTCTATGGCAATGAATGTTCTAAATAGTCAAATGGAACAGTCAGCACAGTTACTTAAATACACCATGCAACTTTACCGATCTTATTAGTGCTAGATTTTATATCCCTTTTTTTTCTCTCTCTTTCTCTTTTCTTTTTTCAATAGGATATCTCAGCTCTTTAGCTTTTGACTTCAGTTGTCGAGCTGTTTACATCCTAGGAATCCTTGGGCCCTTGCTTCTTTTTCTTGCCTCCCCCTTGGGCTACTGACCTCCCTATTGGGCCTCCCTCTTTTTTTCTTCCCTTTTTTTCTTTTTTTTTTTAAACAAAAAGATGCATATTTTATTAGTAAGCGTACAAATTAAATAGTTACATTTTAAAATACAATGATGGCAAACATGGCAATGCAAATAGTTACATCTAGGTTGTCATAATATTTGAACGTTTTAAATTGCTTTGTATATGGCGTTATTTTTTTCCAATAGCATATTATGAATATTTTTTAAATGTAAAGTACTTACAATACATGTAGTGAGAATGTCAACAATAGGTAATTCAATAGAATCAATCAAAAAGGGAAAGTAGGAGCTCAAATGATATAAAAACATTTTAAACATCTTAGTCACATTTTTTATTCCACTTTGTCTACATTGCTTATGGTTGTTTCCCTTGTGCTTTGCTACATTACCCCAGTTCTATCAAACGTGCATACACATCTATATGTGTAGACTTTTATGCGAACATAGGCATTTAAACATTTATATTGTTTCTTTTATTGTCTCCCTTTATATGACAATTTTTGATTTCCTCCCTTGAGATTAGGAAAACTACTTCCTCATCATCAAGGTAAAAATCCTGCTAGATTTTATGTCCAGAATAGATACATTCTTTTATTGTTTCCCTTTATATGACAATTTTTGATTTCCTCCCTTGAGATTCGGAAAACTACTTCCTCATCATCAAGGTGAAAATCCTGCTAGATTTTATGTCCAGAATACATACATTCTGATTTTGGTGTTGCTACCTAGATATCTTTAAATTGTATTTTTATGGTCACTGTTGTAAATTCGATCTCGTTTCGAGTTTGTGACGCAATGCATACGTTTCACCATCGAAATTAAAGTTACATTTTAATACAGCGTTTAGCTCATATTAGTTATATGTTTCTTTCTATGACATTTCAGATCTGAGTTTTCTAATTGATATTCTCAATCTACGGTAATGACGTTCACAACTGGACTGGATCTTGACCATCTAGGTAAGTCGATGTTATTTACAAGCAATTGAATACACATGTATACACTTTGTAGTGGGAACTGTTGCTTGTAGCAGGGTTCAAGCAATTGAATACACATGTATACACTTTGTAGTGGGAACTGTTGCTTGTAGCAGGGTTCAAGCTATTGAATACACATGTATACACTTTGTAGTGGGAACTGTTGCTTGTAGCAGGGTTCAAGCTATTGAATACACATGTATACACTTTGTAGTGGGAACTGTTGCTTGTAGCAGGGTTCAAGCTATTGAATACACATGTATACACTTTGTAGTGGGAACTGTTGCTTGTAGCAGGGTTCAAGCTATTGAATACACATGTATACACTTTGTAGTGGGAACTGTTGCTTGTAGCAGGGTTCAAGCAATTGAATACACATGTATACACTTTGTAGTGGGAACTGTTGCTTGTAGCAGGGTTCAAGCAATTGAATACACATGTATACACTTTGTAGTGGGAACTGTTGCTTGTAGCAGGGTTCAAGCAATTGAATACACATGTATACACTTTGTAGTGGGAACTGTTGCTTTTAGCAGGGTTCAAGCTATTGAATACACATGTATACACTTTGTAGTGGGAACTGTTGCTTGTAGCAGGGTTCAAGCTATTGAATACACATGTATACACTTTGTAGTGGGAACTGTTGCTTGTAGCAGGGTTCAAGCTATTGAATACACATGTATACACTTTGTAGTGGGAACTGTTGCTTGTAGCAGGGTTCAAGCTATTGAATACACATGTATACACTTTGTAGTGGGAACTGTTGCTTGTAGCAGGGTTCAAGCAATTGAATACACATGTATACACTTTGTAGTGGGAACTGTTGCTTGTAGCAGGGTTCAAGCAATTGAATACACATGTATACACTTTGTAGTGGGAACTGTTGCTTGTAGCAGGGTTCAAGCAATTGAATACACATGTATACACTTTGTAGTGGGAACTGTTGCTTGTAGCAGGGTTCAAGCAATTGAATACACATGTATACACTTTGTAGTGGGAACTGTTGCTTGTAGCAGGGTTCAAGCTATTGAATACACATGTATACACTTTGTAGTGGGAACTGTTGCTTGTAGCAGGGTTCAAGCTATTGAATACACATGTATACACTTTGTAGTGGGAACTGTTGCTTGTAGCAGGGTTCAAGCTATTGAATACACATGTATACACTTTGTAGTGGGAACTGTTGCTTGTAGCAGGGTTCAAGCAATTGAATACACATGTATACACTTTGTAGTGGGAACTGTTGCTTGTAGCAGGGTTCAAGCAATTGAATACACATGTATACACTTTGTAGTGGGAACTGTTGCTTGTAGCAGGGTTCAAGCAATTGAATACACATGTATACACTTTGTAGTGGGAACTGTTGCTTGTAGCAGGGTTCAAGCTATTGAATACACATGTATACACTTTGTAGTGGGAACTGTTGCTTGTAGCAGGGTTCAAGCTATTGAATACACATGTATACACTTTGTAGTGGGAACTGTTGCTTGTAGCAGGGTTCAAGCTATTGAATACACATGTATACACTTTGTAGTGGGAACTGTTGCTTGTAGCAGGGTTCAAGCTATTGAATACACATGTATACACTTTGTAGTGGGAACTGTTGCTTGTAGCAGGGTTCAAGCTATTGAATACACATGTATACACTTTGTAGTGGGAACTGTTGCTTGTAGCAGGGTTCAAGCTATTGAATACACATGTATACACTTTGTAGTGGGAACTGTTGCTTGTAGCAGGGTTCAAGCTATTAGCAACACGCTCAGTACGACATGGCGCTATCTACTTTGTGGCTCCCCTTTTGTTCTATTTGTGAGGGAATAGAGAAAGTTACAAGTCAAAGTTCTCGCTGACAGTCAAGAGTCTTCGTAACAATCGTAATACAAAGTTCAATGACTAATAGTGATGAACTATAAGTGTATATTCGTAAACCATTGATTTTAAAGGCTGTCTTACACGTTTTAAAAGAAAAGATTTAAGCTAAATTAATTTTGACAATCGATTTGATTAATTTTGGCAATTTCCAGTTTCGCAATGACATCAAAACAAAACGTCATTGAAATTCTGTTGTGGACAGTCTCACCTGTGGAAGAAAACAACTGGGACATGCCTCTTCCGGAATGTTCGACAGAAAACTAAACTAGCATTACACACCGGCTACGTCCAGTGATTTTGGTCTCAGGCTGTATAGGTGTATAGGGCCTAGTTAGGGTTTTGTTTCCCATGGACTTCCTTTTTTGTTCTATCACTTGGACCGGCTCGTGCATTCGAATATCACTTTTCTAACACCCCCCCCCCCCCATTTACCACTTCTTCGCCTTAACAAATAGTCTTACTTACACTAGCTGACTATTCTTTTGCTTTTCATTATTTCCAACTATTTGATAAGCTCTATGATGCTATTTCTGCATAGGACTTTTTTTTTAATATGTGCATCTTGAGAATCGTGATGCTCACGTAATACTTTGGTTCTTTTTCAATAAAACTTTTCCGATTTTAGCGAAACCCTTTTTGGTCAGTATATTCTGATACGTGATTTGGTTTCATTGGAACGGCCGGCTTTGGGGCCCCCCTCCCAAACACACTTCTGACCTGTCAATGTAATATCAATGTTCTCCCCACCACCCTTTTCGCCCCCATTAAAAACTTAAATTGTACAATCTATTAAATCTAATTGACACGGCCCGATGTCTGACACTACCCCCCTACCAACATATACTTTTTATCCGTGAAGTTGATTTCCGGTTTCACTTATTTCAGTCCCCCGCCCGGTTTTTTTTTCTCCACACTATTCCTAAGGAAATATTTCTATTTATAATGTCTAAGTATTCATCAACTTTCATTTCTTTATCGAAATATTTCAAAACCTTTCTGATGCTTTTCGGCACCAGTCTTTCTTTTATTATTGCATCCTGCGCATGAAACACTCACATACTATTTTAAGAATAATTTAACATTCGGACATGTTCGCCAGATGGAGGACAATCGCATCCCGAAAATCATTCTGTACGGGCAACTTGCGTCTGGCTCATGAAAAACTGGTCGCCCCCCACCTCCGTTAAGTGGATGTGATAAAACGGGATTTAAAATCAGTGAACGTTGATACTGACCACTGGGAAGACATAGCCTTGGACCGCACTATAGGCACACAGAAAGTTGTAACTGGTTGCATTTTAGTATTTTTTATCGTCCACAGACATTGCGTGAATTATATTCGAATATATGTCAGTGAATCAGGGCTGTTTGAGTTTATAATATAGCTGTATTTTTCCTGTGACTTTTTAGTCTATGGTCTGTAAAATTTGAATAACTTTGACAAATTTAAAGATTTCGATTTAGTGAACCGTATAACTCTCAACTAGTACCTAGTATAAACATTATATACTCTTTCTTTTCATGTATAGCAATGATCCCGGAAATAGTATTTTAAAAATATGTAATAATATTTCATGCTAAATGTTTTCACATAATAGAATGGCTGGTTAGTTCAGTTGTTAGAGCGCGCGCATATAACGCGAATGTCGTGGTTTCGATCCACAAAATGGCATTTTTTTAAATGACAGAATATGAATAACTAGTTGACTTGATCTAGTTTGAAGACCAAGTGGAATGGATGGAATGTGTTTTTATATAACCTGTTCTCTCTCTCTCTCTCTCTCTCTCTCTCTCTCTCACACACACACACACACACACACACACACACTGCGAATTTCTTCTAATTAAAAAAAACAACCATAAAACTTTCAAATAAAGCCATCTATCACGACAACATTTTTTTAAAGAAATATTTCGTTTCTTCATCTGCGTTCATGTTTTTCTTTTAAACTCACGCGCTTCGAAATTTGTATTTTTACCTTCAAATAGATATTTTGAAAAAAAAGAACAAAAAAAAACCTCTCACACTTTGTCGTCATCTGGTGAGGTTGTCATAGAGACATCATTGATTTTGTCCACGTACTGTGTGCTGTCAACGGGAGATGTGTTGACTAGACACTCCAGTAATAGCTGTTTGGAGGGGGAGGAAGTGGGGGGGGGGGCTGCTCTAGTGATGGACTCCCATTAGTCCACTAGTGCCTCAACTACAACCTCCTGTGTGTTGGGTGCCTGTGTAGATGACCGAGCCAATAGTGCTGACTGTATGTGTGTGTGAGTTGGCGTACGCTGTGTGGGACGGCTAGGGGGGAAGGCACGTGAACTGTTGACAAATTTATTTGACTGGCGTGGGAGGTTGTTTTTTTTTTTCAAATCAAAGAGATAAGTGAATTATCAAGTTTTGAAAGTGACTCTTTTGATTTGTAATGAGGAATTATCAGATAGAATGATAGAGTGCAATATTGTCATATAAAATACAGCATAATTAATTACAGTATAAAAAATTTTCACGGTTCTTGTTCATTGTTTGTGACATATATTTAGGCTAGAATACAAAGACAAGAAGTGAGATTTAAAACATTTTTTGTTTCAATACTAATTTTTTTAAAAGTTGGATAGGATTCTTTGTTAGGAGCATTTCTACCTTCACGCTAAGAATTAAATGGGGTTTCCCGATAGCTTTTTGTAGCAATGTTTCTCTCGAATTTAGGAAATTTAGGCACCGGATATTTAGGCACCGCGTATTTACGGATATTTAGGCACCGGATATTTAGGCACCCGGAAATTTAGGCACCCGGAAATTTAGGCACCCGGATAATTAGGCACCCGGAAATTTAGGCACCGGATAATTAGGCAATTTTTGACAAGGCGGAAAATTAGGCACCGGATAATTAGGCACTCTTTAATTAGCGACCTTAATTTTGAAAGTAGTTTTAAAATGTTAACGTATATGTTATCCTTAGGCTATAGACTATCGGTGACGTTATAATAAATAGCAACTATAACGATTCTAACTTAAGAAAAGCTGACAGAATGGGGAAAATGACAATCATGAGAATGTGTGGAAAAAAAATGACTCCTGAGTCATTATATAATATAGACATCACAGCATTCAGGGGAGGGGAGGTAGAGATGATTCTCCGCTCATTGCTTCCGTCCATCCCCAACCCCTAAGGTTGAATGGCTAGTTTTTTAAATGGATGATTATTCAATTTGTGTGAATATTTAGTTACTAATGTAAATTCTTATGATTAAAAAGTATTATAAAATATTTTTATTATGTCAGGGAGTGTTGGTGATAAATATAATCGCAATCGCCCTCTGCTTGTGGGAAAGGGAGGGGTCGTACTCTTAAAATGGGGTGGGCGGGGGGGGGGCGCACACACTCTCACTTAAATGAGAGGATTTCTCGCAGGTAGACGTAAACTTGGTCGTAAAAGTTACGTAGTGAATCTGAAGGCTACACACTGGACTAAAGGGTATGGAAACACAAAGGTGTTCAAATGGAAGTCTGGGGATTATATTTTAGAGGCCTTCCAAAAACTTTGGTAGACACATTTCTGTTAAAACCATCATAATAATAAGAACAGTAATAAAAATAATAATATATATAAGGGAAATGAAGATAGTAAATTTCATTGGGCAGTTTTGAAAGTTAGGGAAACGAGTGTTTTTTTGTTGTTGTTTTTTTTAATCATATGTGTGTGTGTGTGTTTAATAATGTGTGTATGAAACCTTTTTTGTCGTTGTTTTTTTTTTTTCATTATGAAAAAAAAAAAGAATTGTATATGGTACTGAACACAAAAGGAATGGGGGAATCATACCTTCTAGAAAATTGTAGTAAATATATTTGGTTTATGATAGAGAAGGAGGGGTTAAATTGGAACATCAACAATCTTCTATAAGCAGAATAAGTATTAATAAGAGACCAATATTAAAAAAAAAATGATATTTAAATTTTTAACTCATCTGTCTTTTCCATAAACTTTTTTTAAATTTTCAAAACATTATATTTTATCGTAATTTCTAGCCGTTTTGTGATTTCCATTGCAATTTATATAAATATTATATTACATACATTTACATTATATATATATATATATATATATATATATATATATATATATATATATATATATATATATATATATATATATATATATATATATATATATAGGCCTATATATATCCAATAAAAGTTAATTACCACATTTGAAGGACGTAACACACCTATACACTCACACAATAGATCTTCCTGAAGGGGTTACCCATTAACAATAGAAAAGAAGGAGTGTTGATAATAGATATTAATGGTATTATAAAATATGTATACTACTGTTGTAACCCCACTCCCGCGCTACACTAATGGTGCGCATCTGAGCACTACTGAACACGACTAGTGAAAGACATATAGAGACAGGAAGAAGAACTGTTGTGAGCCGGCTAAAAGTCATGGGAGTCTGAACAGTCTGGTGCTGAGTGCTGTCCTGTGTGATACTAGGAAACTGTGTGGGAGACCTGGAGCGACACTGGGAAGTGTGTCGGTGGTCTGTTCTGTGTTCTGGTATAAAGTAGGACTCTTAGAACTTAGACATATTACTCCCTGTGACTTTATAGCAGACGTCCAAGTCTAACTAGTAACTATTACTATTTGTTGATGCTTATACTAGTTATAATAAATAAATACATCGTTTACTGTTGCCGACCTGTCTTTCGTTGAGTGCCTGCCTTAGAGAGTTACAATACTACTTTAGTTTATCAACATATTTAATTCCTATCAGTAACGCTCGCAAATCCACCCTGCTCATTTCCATTCCTACTATAAGAAGACAATTTTCTCCAGATTTCCATTTTAGCAGTTATGTACAATGCTGTACCCTGCCCTGTACTCCAGTGTGTAGCCTTGAGACTCATTGCGTCATTTTCACGACCTAGTTCAACATCTACCCGCCACAAATCCTCTCCTTTAGTGGGAGTGCGTAGAGGGGGAAGGGCTAAGGTCAGGAAGCAATGAGAAGAGAATCAACTCTACCTCCCCTTCCCTGAATCCTGTGAGGTCTATATTTTATAATGACTTTTAATCCGGAGTCATTTTTTCCACACATTCTCACGATTGTCATTTTTTCCTCGTTTTGTCAGCTTTTCTTTTATATCATGATAATTCAGTAAGAATCGTTATAGTCAGGAGTCATTTTTTTTCCACACATTCTCATGATTGTCATTTTCCCCATTCTGTCAGCTTTTCTTAAGTTAGAATCGTTATAGTTGCTATTTATTATAACGTCACCGATAGCCCATAGCCTAAGGATAACATATACGTTAAAATTTTAAAACTATTTTCAAAATTAAGGTCGCTAATTAAAGAGTGCCTAATTATCCGGTGCCTAATTTTCCGCCTTGTCAAAAAGTGCCTAATTATCCGGTGCCTAAATTTCCGGGTGCCTAATTATCCGGGTGCCTAAATTTCCGGGTGCCTAAATATCCGGGTGCCTAAATTTCCGGGTGCCTAAACATCCGGTGGCGAAATATCCGGTGCCTAAATATCCGATGCCTAAATTTCCAGATACCGTTTCTCTCTCTCCCTATCTGTGTGTGTTTTTGTGTGAGTATAAGGGTTTCTCTATTTTTTTTTTTTTTTTTTTTGAGATGCTAGCCGGACATTATCCGCGGCCTGCGGGCCTTAGTTTGTGTATTGCTAATCTAGTGGGTTGGATTTATATCTATGTTAAACTTAGCTAATGTTCGTTTCAAGTTTTTCTCTTTCGCCACGAAAATAAAAGTAGTTTTGTGAAAATGGGTTTGCATCCATATCAGATATAAAATACTTTGGAAACGGGTTTAACCGATTTGTTAAAAGCTTCTTTAATAGAAATACATTTAGCTATGCTATTAGAATGAAAGAAGCGCGAGATGAATGGGATCTAAAGTACAATTAAAACGGCTTTACCCGATTTGTTATATGAATGCGATTATAAAGTACATCACAAATTTGTGTAAAAAATGCTTTTGAAACACAAATTTGAAGGTTAATTTTATTTAATAATGAAATCAATAGACTATATTTTGTATTTTCGTGTGTCAAAGTAAAAAACTGTTTCTGCAAGTTGTAGTTCTTAAAATTAGATCTAGATCTAGATCCTTTCGGTCTTCTATCTTGTCTTATATAATACAGACGTTACTTCAAAAAAGAAGATGATTACGTCCTACGCGTCATGCATTTAGTCATGCATATTAACCAATGACTTAAATTCAGCCAGTCACTGGTTTTCCTGGCTAGCTCAGGCAACCCATTCCATGCTCTAATAGCACTAGGGAAGAAGGAGTATTTGTACAAATTTGTCCTAGCATATGGGACGAGGAATGTGCCTTTATCTTTGTGTCTTTCTGAGTATTTTATTAAATTTTGTTTTTGTATTTGAAGATTATGGTTCACTGTTTTATGTATGATTGCTACTTTACTTTTGAGCCTTCTGTCCTGAAGGCTTTGTAAATTTAGTGATTTTACTAAAGGTGTTACTCTAGTCAAATGTGAATATTCGTTTGTTATGAATCTCACTGCTCTATTTTGTGTCTGTTCCAGTTTCTTAATGTTTTCTTGAGTTGAGGGGTCCCAAACGGAGGATGCATATTCTATTATTGGCCTAACCAAGGTTAAATAACATTTTAGTTTTATGTTCTTATTTGATTTATAGAAATTTCTTTTAATAAATCCTAATGCTTTGTTTGATTTTTTTGTAGTTTCATCAATATGTGGATTCCATGACAGTTTTTCATTTATTATAACACCTAGGTATTTTGCGTTTTTAGTCTGTGTTACTGGTTTGCCATGAATAAGATTGGTGGAATTAATTTGTTTTAGTTTTTTTGTTACTCTTAACAACTGACATTTTTCTGGGTGGAAAGACATGCTCCAATTTGATTCCCATTTCTGTAATTCATCTAATTCTCTTTGTAAAATATCTGTGTCTTGTGTTGTTTTTATTGTTCTATATATTATGCAATCGTCTGCAAATAATCTGACTTTTGTTCCTGAAGTAATGCAATTTGGTAAATCATTTATGTAAATTAAAAATAGTAGTGGACCCAAGACTGTTCCTTGAGGTACACCTGAGTTTACTGTTATCGGTGTTGATTTAGAGCCATTTATTATTACAGTTTGTTCTCTCCCTATCAGAAAATCTTTAATCCACTGATGCAGTGGACCATTAATGCCGAAATATTTTAATTTTTTAAGCAAACTATGGTGGTGAACTTTGTCAAAAGCCTTAGAAAAATCTAGTAAGATAGCATCTATTTGTTCACTAGTATCTAAACCTTTTGAAAAATCATCAATTAGTCCTATTAACAATCTGGTATAAACTTTGTCACATGTAAATTATGAGTGAGTCTGGTGTGAATGTACACTTTGGTTTCTTATAGTTATAATGTTTTTTGTTTGGTGTAATGCACAAATTGTAAGACAAATTTCCTTACGGATAATAAAGATTATTATTATTATTATTATTATTATTATTATTAGTTGTGTTTCACATGATCTATATTTCCTAAAGCCATGTTGGTATGGTGTGAGGACATTATGTTTGTCTAAGTGGTTTATGATGTTGCTACATATTATGTGTTCTAGGATTTTACATGTGATGCTCTCGTGTAAACATGGCCTAGATCCATGAAATAGTAATACTTTCATACAGTTAGGCAACTTTTTTTTTTGAGGTTCTTAAATTTGTTTTAGGGCTACTATACATACGTTACGGTTAAAGTTAGTACCCAAAGAACATGTATGCCAATTTTAACCAGATTGGTCAAACGGTTTTGATTTTTATGCAGGACACAAACCCATACATACATCCGCCTTACTTTCTGCTTTATAGTATAGAATAGATGTTACTGTCCTGAAGTAATAAAAGAAAAAAAAAATGATGACACAACAGTATTAAGAGGGTGACAAAGTAATTGCAAGGTAAATACGTAACAATTCAAGGCGTAATGCTACAGAAAGAGATTCTGTCGATTCCATTGATTTGTATGTACAGATAGTTTGGTATACAATTTGAAGTCACATCAGATCACAACACTCTTGTCTGTCTGTCTCCTATCTAGTTAGTTGGTACACAATTTGAAGTCACATCAGATCACAACACTCTTGTCTGTCTGGAAGTCACATCAGATCACAACACTCTTGTCTGTCTGTCTCCTATCTAGTTAGTTGGTACACAATTTGAAGTCACATCAGATCACAACACTCTTGTCTGTCTGGAAGTCACATCAGATCACAACACTCTTGTCTGTCTGTCTGTCTGTCTGTCTCCTATTTTCCTGTATCTCTGTTTTTAAACTTGCCGGTAAATCTATGAAGTAATTCATCTCAGATCACTACGCCTTTGTCTATATCTCTCTGTCTCTTCCTCTGACTCTTCCTCTGTCTCTGTCTCTCTGTTTATCGCATTGCTAACTTGTGTCTTAAGTCCATTGAAATGATGAGCCTTTATTGCCTGGTTTCTAGAACTAACTTGGGCTGATAGTGTCAAGGCTACAATTATAACTTGATCTTAACAATCCTTGAAGTAACAAGTTGAGCAATAATCTGTAACATTACATATTTGATTGGCCTCTGCTTTTCACTGCGGCCCTGCCCTCAAGTCATGTCACGTGACTCTACTGGCGGTAACTAGTACCAATTTCTATTTCACACAATCACAATCCGTTAATTACGTTATCGTCACCTGGGACACAGCAATACCCGAAGTAATAGAACTAGCTGCAGCCATACATAGATCTAGTAATGTTTTAGTGGCCCTTTACCTTTGATATCCGATGCTTAGAATATCCCAGCACTTTGCATAGTACTGTAACTTCAACTCAAGAAGACTAAAAGTAGATTTCAATGTATTTCGATGGTAACAAAAAACACACACACTTATTTGAGATTTGATAATTAAATCTTCAAGTTTAATAAATGAATCGCAGAACCACCACACACACACACATATTCACACACACACATTCACACACACACACTTTCACACACACACATTCACACACACACATTCACACACACACACACTCACACTCACACTCACTCACTCACTCTCAGTGTTGTAGCATCTAAAAATGAAATGTTCGGTTCTCAGCTGTTACAGGAAGTCTCGCTAACACTTGATGGTCAGCCTCTGTCTTGTAATAGACTACTACTTCCCAGTATCATTGGCGGCACTGTTCATCTCGTGACTACAATCTTTGCTTATTACATGAACATAGGAACTGGGCCGGTCTTAGGCCACTGCAGCCTATGCGGCCGCAGTGGGCCCCGCACTTTCATAGGCCCCGCGCTAATTCTATGTGTATTTTAAATTAAATTAAACCAGTATAAAATTGAAAAACATATTAAAACGTCATGGAAACCTCTTGAAAACCCATAAAAAATCTCCTTCAAATATAGACAACGTTGTCATTTTGGAGAGTCATTCAATAGGGTAAACGCCAATACTACGCGTGATTAAAATAAACGGCTTTGTCAGCTTTCCTTCAATAAACTTGTAGCCTAATGCAAAGAGGAGTTTATTTTCCAATACAAAATCGTAGTTTTCTCTTAATTATTATCCTTATTATATATCCTACTCTGACTGGGCCCCGCTCAATCCATTCGCATAGGGCCCCGCAATGGTTAGGGCCGGCCCTGCATAGAAACATTGACATCTTCTACACGTTTGTTTTCCTTTTACCTAAATCCGCGTGAGGGTCACTTGGACAGAGTTTACACGTGTTGGTTTCTGACACTTTTTTGTTTCACTCACTTTCTCTCTTTCTTTCACTTTCTCTCTTTCTTTCACTTTCTCTCTTTCTTTCACTTTCTCTCTTTCTTTCACTTTCTCTCTTTCTTCCACTTTCTCTCTTTCTTTCACTTTCTCTCTTTCTTTCACTTTCTCTCTTCCTTTCACTTTCTCTCTTTCTTTAACTTTCTCTCTTCCTTTCACTTTCTTTCTTCCACTTTCTCTCTTTCTTTCACTTTCTCTCTTTCTTTCACTTTCTCTCTTTCTTTCACTTTCTCTCTTTCTTCCACTTTCTCTCTTTCTTTCACTTTCTCTCTTCCTTTCACTTTCTCTCTTTCTTTAACTTTCTCTCTTCCTTTCACTTTCTTTCTTCCACTTTCTCTCTTTCTTTCACTTTCTCTCTTTCTTTCACTTTCTCTCTTTCTTTCACTTTCTCTCTTTCTTCCACTTTCTCTCTTTTATTCACTTTCTCTCTTTCTTTCACTTTCTCTCTTTCTTTAACTTTCTCTCTTTCTTTCACTTTCTCTCTTTCTTTCACTTTCTCTCTTTCTTTCACTTTCTCTCTTTCTTCCACTTTCTCTCTTTCTTTCACTTTCTCTCTTTCTTTCACTTTCTCTCTTTCTTCCACTTTCTCTCTTTCTTCCACTTTCTCTCTTTCTTCCACTTTCTCTCTTTCTTTCACTTTCTCTCTTTCTTTCACTTTCTCTCTTTCTTCCACTTTCTCTCTTTCTTCCACTTTCTCTCTTTCTTTCACTTTCTCTCTTTCTTTCACTTTCTCTATTTCTTTCATTTTCTCTTTCTTTCACTTTCTCTCTTCCTTTCACTTTCTCTCTTTCTTCCACTTTCTCTCTTTCTTTCACTTTCTCTCTTTCTTTCACTTTCTCTCTTTCTTTCACTTTCTCTCTTTCTTTCACTTTCTCTCTTTCTTTCACTTTCTCTCTTTCTTTCACTTTCTCTCTTTCATTCACTTTCTCTCTTTCATTCACTTTCTCTTTTTCCTTTTCTTTTCTTCTTCTCTTTTCTTTCATTTACCTCTATTTTTCACTATTTTTTCTTTGACTATTTCTGTCTTTCTTTTGTCTACACTTTCTCACTCTGTTTAACTCACACTCTTTAGTTAATGTCCTCCTTGATTAGCCAAATGTCCGGACCAGGGGTCAGAAAGATAATTACGTTTTTCGGTCTCTGTACTTGAATGCGTTGCCGGAAGGAAAAAAAAACCACGAGGACTTGGAAAGGGGGGGGGGGGGACTAAAGTATGATGGAGACAACAGGTAAACACTTCAGAAAACCAACCCGGCAACTCGTCGACCCTCCCGAGGTATTTCAAAAATGGGATGCCAACCCCATTGACCTGGTTGTAGCCAATCGATCGAGTCTCAGAGAGACACAAGTTGGATCGCTGTTATGTCTTGTACATGTATGTTTGTAGTTGGTTTAGTGGCATCATGTCTTGTACATGTATGTTTGTAGTTGGTTTAGTGGCATCATGTCTTGTACATGTATGTTTGTAGTTGGTTTAGTGGTATCATGTCTTGTACTTGTATGTTTGTAGTTGGTTGAGTGGCATCATGTCTTGTACATGTATGTTTGTAGTTGGTTTAGTGGCATCATGTCTTGTACATGTATGTTTGTAGTTGGTTGAGTGGCATCATGTCTTGTACATGTATGTTTGTAGTTGGTTTAGTGGCATCATGTCTTGTACATGTATGTTTGTAGTTGGTTTAGTGGCATCATGTCTTGTACATGTATGTTTGTAGTTGGTTTAGTGGCATCATGTCTTGTACATGTATGTTTGTAGTTGGTTGAGTGGCATCATGTCTTGTACATGTATGTTTGTAGTTGGTTTAGTGGCATCATGTCTTGTACATGTATGTTTGTAGTTGGTTTAGTGGTATCATGTCTTGTACATGTATGTTTGTAGTTGGTTTAGTGGTATCATGTCTTGTACATGTATGTTTGTAGTTGGTTTAGTGGTATCATGTCTTGTACTTGTATGTTTGTAGTTGGTTGAGTGGCATCATGTCTTGTACATGTATGTTTGTAGTTGGTTTAGTGGCATCATGTCTTGTACATGTATGTTTGTAGTTGGTTGAGTGGCATCATGTCTTGTACATGTATGTTTGTAGTTGGTTTAGTGGCATCATGTCTTGTACATGTATGTTTGTAGTTGGTTTAGTGGTATCATGTCTTGTACATGTATGTTTGTAGTTGGTTTAGTGGTATCATGTCTTGTACATGTATGTTTGTAGTTGGTTTAGTGGCATCATGTCTTGTACATGTATGTTTGTAGTTGGTTTAGTGGTATCATGTCTTGTACATGTATGTTTGTAGTTGGTTTAGTGGCATCATGTCTTGTACATGTATGTTTGTAGTTGGTTTAGTGGCATCACTGATTGCAGCTTAGGTTAGCAGCTGACAACGATAGTCTGAATTTGAAAATGTCTGTTTCTATTTTTAGATATGCATGGAACATTTTTTTTCTTTGGCAACGATCCCATCAAAGTTGAATTAGTACGTGAGTATATGGGTACATGAGTATATGGGTACATGAGTATATGGGTACATGAGTATATGGGTACATGAGTATATGGGTACATGTGTATATGGGTATATGGGTACATGAGCATATGGGTATATGGGTATATGGGCACATGAGTATATGGGCACATGAGTATATGGGTACATGAGTATACGGGTACATGAGTATACGGGTACATGAGTATACGGGTACATGAGTATACGGGTACATGAGTATACGGGTACATGAGCATATGGGTACATTAGCATATGGGTACATGAGTATACGGGTACATGAGTATATGTGTACATGAGTATATGGGTACATGAGTATACGGGTACATGAGCATATGGGTACATGAGTATATGGGTACATGAGTATATGGGTACATGAGCATATGGGTACATGAGTATATGGGTACATGAGCATATGGGTACATGAGCATATGGGTACATGAGTATATGGGTACATGAGCATATGGGTACATGAGTATATGGGTACATGAGTATATGAGTACATGAGTATAGTCAACATGAACAAAATGTTGAAAAGTAAGTGATGTTTGAGTCTTGGACATCTCCGTCTTCCTATTACTGAACAGTTTGTACTGCTTGGCAAGAACAGAGAAATTCTACATTAAAGAAACAAAAAGGTTGTCCTCTGGATAGATGGATAGACGAAAGAACATATGGATGAATGGATGGACGAACCGGTGGAGAGATGGATGGATGGATGGATGAAAAAACACATTAATGGATGGATGTTCCAACTGGTGGAAGGATGGATGGACAAAAGAACATATAGATGGATGGATTGACGAAAGAATATATGAATGGATGGATGAAAGAATATATGGATGGAAAAACAGATTGATGGATGCCTAGCCGAAAGAACATATGGATGAACTAACGAACCGATCTGGAAACTTAACCACTCCCATCGTTGGCTTTTTCTATTGTAGTCAATTTTTGCCCCATGTTTTAATGCTTTTGACTATTTAGAATTTTAAAAAATACTGAGGAAGCATTCTGCGTCATTTAAAGTTGCGTCATGTTTTTGAAAAAACCTATCAAAATGCCATATTTTTTACAGTATTATTGAGTTGACTTTTCTGTGGTTAAAGCAAGAGAACAAAATACGTCAACTGACTTCGTGCCTTTATGGATTTTTGCATTGCAGTCTCTACCAATGCAATACAAACTGTATAGATCCAACTTCTCATGCCATGTTTATTAACCCCTCTTTTGAAGATAGACTCCACAGCCTCTTTTAAACCTTATGATCCACGGGGCAGATTATGTAAGATCATCTGCTTCTAGGCCGACTGTTAACGAGGATGTCATGTGACCACCACGACGATCAACCACATTTCCTAACTAACATCGAGTACACATTAAAACACAGAAAAACAAATACGTAATAATAAATAAGTAAATAGTGTTCATTCTCAAATACGGATTTTCTCAGTCCCTTTCCTATTTAATTACACGTATGAATATGTTAGTGAATGGATCGAGCTACTTTTTATAAAGATCCATCTCCCTAATGCATATAAATTTGTTTCCTTTAAAAAAAAAATACAGTTTTAAAAACGCTAATCTAGAAGAAGAAGAAAAATCAAATTTGAAACGAAAATAAAAATAGTCGGATCAAGTTCTGCTACATTCCTAACTTAATAATCATAAGAATCACAATAGAAATTTTAGTTTTGATTTTTTAAATGAATGATAAATAGCTAATGTAAACCTGTTATCTCGGATTCCAAACGCCCCTGCAATTCAATTTATGTTAAAGCTTAAAGACTATCGTTGTATTTATTTATTTATTTTTAAATTTGATTTTGTATTTGGTTATAGCATGCTCAGAGCGCTTTGGTCCAATCTCTTTTATGGACCTATGGGTAAAGGTTATCTAGGAGAAGGTATTCATGCTGCCTTTAGACGCTCAGTAAACCAACTTGATTCGAGTCGGGATTAGAACCCAACCCCTTATGTAGCTAAAAGGCCTCTACCACTCAGCCACACATCCAACAGTGTAATACTCCTATCCCTCCAACTGTCTCATACACCTATCCACCCCCACTCCCTCATACACTTATCATGTGACTTATCTACCCCTCCCCCTCATAACAACAAATTCCATCCATCTTACATTACTCTTTAAATATCATCAAGGAGTATCGAAAGGTTCCAGGAAGTGCTTCCAAATATTTGACTAATGTGATGCCTTCAAAAAAAGATATATAAATAGGTAAAAAAAAATACTTTCAGAAAATCTAGCTTTTGTACGAATTATGCTTTTTTTGTTTTGTTTTTTTTCATTTTTTTAATTTTCATATCTTGTCGTTCCCCTTGGTGCCCCATTAACCTCATATGGCCCAAAGCACGTGCTTAAGGTGCTTTTAGATTAATCTAGACTTAAAAGCACAAGACATCCTTTGCCTTTCAAATATATGCTACCGCTTAGGGCGTCATTCGATGGCAAGACAGAAAGTGGAACGAATGGAAAGAAGACAGGAAGAATAAAGGCGAAGATAAAATGCTAGTGTTAGAGAATGACAATAGGTCTCTGTTTGTAGTCAGGTGGAGCTTATGCACTAGGAAAAGTTTGTCGTTTTACAATTCTGCAAACAAATATTGGATTTTAGTTAGTCGGTGTATTCAATAGTAAGAGATTAATATATAGAGGGATGTCTCTTACTTAAGAGAACAAAACGGTTGAAAATTTAGGGCCTTGCAAAAAATGTGACATCACAGCAAGTCCTGATGGGATTTTACAGCCATAGCAAGCCCTGATAAGATCTTACAGCAGCAGCGAGCGCTAATGGAATCCTACAGTTACAGCTGCTTAGACCCTACCGCCACATTAAGAACCGTGGTACCTCAAAGCCTCGGGCCTCGCTTCTGACCCAAGTGTCAGGGTAAGAAAAAGGTGTAACTACTCTGCATCTACAAATAAATTTCTCCAACAGAGAGATTACTTACATTCCAGGCTAGCTTAGAGGATCTTCCATTCGCCTTTCAGAGACCTAGTCTCAACTCTTAATGACTATCACATATTTGGTCAGCCCTGACACATCTTCAGAGACCTAGTCTCAACTCTTAATGACTATCACATATTTGGTCAGGCCTGACACATCTTCAGAGACCTAGTCTCAACTCTATCACATATTTGGTCAGACCTGAAACATCTTCAGAGACCTAGTCTCAACTCTATCACATATTTGGTCAGACCTGAAACATCTTCAGAGACCTAGTCTCAACTCTATCACATATTTGGTCAGACCTGAAACATCTTCAGAGACCTAGTCTCAACTCTATCACATATTTGGTCAGACCTGAAACATCTTCAGAGACCTAGTCTCAACTCTATCACATATTTGGTCAGACCTGACACATCTTCAGAGACCTAGTCTCAACTCTATCACAAATTTGGTCAGACCTGACACATCTTCAGAGACCTAGTCTCAACTCTATCACATATTTGGTCAGACCTGACACATCTTCAGAGACCTAGTCTCAACTCTATCACATATTTGGTCAGACCTGACACATCTTCAGAGACCTAGTCTCAACTCTATCACATAATTGGTCAGACCTGACACATCTTCAGAGACCTAGTCTCAACTCTATCACATATTTGGTCAGACCTGACACATCTTCAGAGACCTAGTCTCAACTCTATCACAAATTTGGTCAGACCTGACACATCTTCAGAGACCTAGTCTCAACTCTATCACAAATTTGGTCAGACCTGACACATCTTCAGAGACCTAGTCTCAACTCTATCACATATTTGGTCAGACCTGACACATCTTCAGAGACCTAGTCTCAACTCTATCACAAATTTGGTCAGACCTGACACATCTTCAGAGACCTAGTCTCAACTCTATCACAAATTTGGTCAGACCTGACACATCTTCAGACTAAAGAGCCCAAAAGTGATGCCGAAGAGTTCAATGCTGGTGAACCCACCCCCCTCCTCCCACCACAGATACAGGGAGACATCCATATATGTAGTCATCGGAGTCAATGTATGTTCCGAATAGGTATCAACTTCCGGAGTACTGTACTTCTGGAGAAAACAACGTCACGCACCATGCAATACCCCCCCCCCCTCAAGACCATATCTCGGTCACGTGTTCACTAAAACATGTTAAAAGGAAGGAGGGGGGCGCATGAAACTTTAATGAGCCTCCGGTGTCTGCCGCTGTGCTCAACTTTCCGGAATGATTGCTGCTCCCGGCGTTTTCCTCTTGAGGTCTGGGGGGGGGGGGTTCCCTGTATTCTGTTTCCTTTTCTTTTGAAACGGACAGAAGACATATTGATTTTTGTATGTTAGCTATTAACTTTGAAACAAGGGACACTAGTATTGTTAATGCTTGCTATGTAGCTTCCTGTTCTATTTTTAGCTGGACAATAATTGCCTAACCCCCGTATGTTTGAGAAATGTTAATAGATAGACAAACATATCCATAAAAATATATTATTTTATTAGTTCATTAAAAAATCGTAAAGGTTGGCTGAGAGCTAGAGCACATTTCTTCTACTCGTAGGTCCAAGGATCAACCTATAATTACATTTGATACTGGGAGGGGCAAGATCAGAATACCGTCTGGTTGTTGTACCCAAAATACTTTCATGAATTATTTAATTTAAAATAATAAAATAATTAAAAACTATGAATAAAATGCTACAATGGAGTAGCATGAATGA
This sequence comes from Biomphalaria glabrata, assembly GCF_947242115.1. Classification (NCBI taxonomy): domain Eukaryota; kingdom Metazoa; phylum Mollusca; class Gastropoda; family Planorbidae; genus Biomphalaria; species Biomphalaria glabrata. The sequence continues at coordinate 48,995,505 of NC_074712.1, forward strand.
TAAAACGTGTTTTCATTACAAAACTTGCATATTCTCACTCTGTCTGTCTTGTAAAAAAAAAAAGTTTATACACGTTATTTCTCACACACCCAAGTCTCGAATCAAGTTAAAACTTTGCACAATTATTTCTTGCACCTGACAAAACAGGAATCAATAAAAAAAAAAGTTAAACAATTACTTAATTAACTGTTGCTAATTATTTTGTTTAATACAACTTTTTATGCATTTAAAACTGTAGCATTCCCCCCAGATATCCCCTTCTTTCCTTCCCAACTGGTCAAGACAAAATGATAGGATCATAGCGCAGTGAGACAAGTGATAGGATCATAGCGCAGTGAGACAAGTGATAGGATCATAGCGCAGTGAGACAAGTGATAGGATCATAGCGCAGTGAGACAAGTGATAGGATCATAGCGCAGTGAGACAAGTGATAAGATCATAGCGCAGTGAGACAAGTGATAGGATCATAGCGCAGTGAGACAAGTGATAGGATCATAGCGCAGTGAGACAAGTGATAGGATCATAGCGCAGTGAGAAAGTGATAGGATCATAGCGCAGTGAGAAAGTGATAGGATCATAGCGCAGTGAGACGTGATAGCATCATAGCGCAGTGAGAAAGTGATAGGATCATAGCGCAGTGAGACAAGTGATAGGATCATAGCGCAGTGAGACAAGTGATAGGATCATAGCGCAGTGAGACAAGTGATAGGATCATAGCGCAGTGAGACAAGTGATAGGATCATAGCGCAGTGAGACAAGTGATAGGATCATAGCGCAGTGAGACAAGTGATAGGATCATAGCGCAGTGAGACAAGTGATAAGATCATAGCGCAGTGAGACAAGTGATAGGATCATAGCGCAGTGAGACAAGTGATAGGATCATAGCGCAGTGAGACAAGTGATAGGATCATAGCGCAGTGAGACGTGATAGCATCATAGCGCAGTGAGAAAGTGATAGGATCATAGCGCAGTGAGACAAGTAATAGGATCATAGCGCAGTGAGAAAGTGATAGGATCATAGCGCAGTGAGACGTGATAGCATCATAGCGCAGTGAGAAAGTGATAGGATCATAGCGCAGTGAGACAAGTGATAGGATCATAGCGCAGTGAGACAAGTGATAGGATCATAGCGCAGTGAGACAAGTGATAGGATCATAGCGCAGTGAGACAAGTGATAGGATCATAGCGCAGTGAGAAAGTGATAGGATCATAGCGCAGTGAGACAAGTGATAGGATCATAGCGCATTGAGACAAGTGATAGGATCATAGCGCAGTGAGACAAGTGATAGGATCATAGCGCAGTGAGACAAGTGATAGGATCATAGCGCAGTGAGAAAGTGATAGGATCATAGCGCAGTGAGACAAGTGATAGGATCATAGCGCAGTGAGACAAGTGATAGCATCATAGCGCAGTGAGACAAGTGATAGGATCATAGCGCAGTGAGACAAGTGATAGGATCATAGCGCAGTGAGAAAGATAAAAGCTCGGAATTTCGATAAAAAAAAAACAATTGGTAGAAATATTTTTAATCTCACAGTTTGTTGTTGTTGGTCTAGATCTATTACAAATTTAATGACATGACTGATCCAAAGTAATTGATACAATAACACTTAATATAGGCTTGTTTTTAATAGTATTATTTTACGTTTTTCGAGTTAAAAAATAAAGAATCCATATCCAACAATGGCACCTTCTATTTTACTTTCTGAAAAGGCGCATTATAACTAATGATTCAAAACGTTTCACTTGGTGACAGAGAATGTTGGTTTTCAAACATCACGCTACATCATTCATCGCCATACACCATGATTCATCACAAAACACTATGATTCACACACCATGATTCATAGTATTACACCATGATTCATCATCATACACCATGATTCATCATCACACACCATGATTCATCGTTATACATCATGATTAATCATCATACACCAAGATTTATCATCAGACATCATAATTAATTATCATAGAATTCGGTGCAGCTCAATAAGTGATATAATAAGATACTACTTAATAAAACACGACTTAACATGATTGAACACGAGATATCTCGATATTTTATCTACAGTTCTATAACCTTTCTATCAAGATGCTAACAACAGTAGTCAAGGGGCTTGTATGGAGGTTCTCTTTCAAGTCACAGCCATCACAAAATACCAATCTAGATTGACTGGTAATGTAAGCTTGCCCTAGCTTGCACAATACATAAATGGCCGTTATATTCATGACATCTCCCGGGGATGTGGGGTGGTCAGTGGTGTGCCAGAGAGTGGGCGTGCAGTGGTTTGTTTAGCTTTCGCCCCCCCCCCTCCCCATTCTATTGTCTTGTATAATTTTGTTGTTGTTGACGTCAGTGTGACAAGGCTCAATGCAGCGGTCTGACGTCACAAACGCCACACACACACACACACACACACTCTCGACGTGAAATAAAACACGCACTAAAAAAATACACCCACACATGCACGGGCTCTTACAGACTTGTGGCTGGACAAACATTGAGTGACAAACGATCAATTATCTCATAAAGTGATATCACGGAAACATAACGCTTTACAAGCGCATATAACCGTGAAGATATGCGCGTACAGTACAGCTGAGTTTGAATGTGTGTATTTATATTCGCTTGTATTAAAAAAAAAATAATACGAAGTGCTACGAAGAGTAGGGTGCCAGGACATCCGCTGTGTTATCAGCATCAGACGCATTGGCTGGCTTGGCCACGTTCATAGAATGCCAGTTGGTCGACTTCCACAAGACATTCTGTATGGCGATCTAACAAAAAGGCAGGAGAGCCGCTGGTCGTCCACTTTTAAGGTATACGGATGTATGCAAACGCGACATGAAGCTCTTCAAAACCGACACTATCAGCTAGGAAAAAGTGGCACTGGATAGATCCACGTGGAGAGCGAGCATAAAGGAAGGGTCCCGGATTGCAGATGCCATACACAACAGTAGTACAAAGAATGGTGAAAATGCAATGGCGCCTGGTGACTACAGATGCCCAACCTGTGACCGCAGCTGTGTATCAAGGATTGGTCTCTTTAGTCACACAAGAAATAAGGGAAAAAATTGTCTCTCAAGAAGTAAAATGCCTCTTTTATAAAAAAAATCTTTATTATCCTTGAGGAAATATGTCTTACAATTGAGCAATACATAACAATAAACTATAAGTACACAAAATCTACGTTCCTACCACAGTTTCACAAAGCCATTACATGTGAAAGTCAGAAAGTTGGAATTTATTCAATAATTTCAAGTGCTTAGAGGATACAAGAATTCTTGTGTCTGTTTTTCTGATCGGTGTCTTGTTTCTTTTCGGCGATTGTAAAAAAAAAAGTCGTGACTCAGTGTTTTTTTTTTAATGTTTTAATTCTTTATAGCTTTCTTAACTTAAGAATTCTTTATCTTGGAGATTTAATTCTATGAGTGAGTGCGACATTTTTTTTTTGACCTTTTCCATTCTGGTCACCGGCCGGCAAGCCAGAAGTAGTCGTGACTAAATGGGACTTGAAAATAGTGTAATATATATATTGTTCGTCATCATGGTTAGACGATGACCACTTTTGTCATCCAGGGGTGTAAAGTTCTAGTTCTTTGTATTTACCTATTTAATACCTCTTCTGGTATTATTAAAATGTCTGCTGTGTTACCTGTTGTCGCGTATGTCTACTCTAATTAGTACAGGACATTAAAATTCATCAATTATATGTCCTTGATCAGCAGACAGAATATTGATTAGACCATAACAGTTCACTAGCAAGTCCAGCCATCAATAAGCACATATTATTATGTTTCACATCAATCAATTCAGAAATTCAATAGAATATACAAATTACACGAATAGTAATGCTTATCACAATTCATATACTATGACTCACTAAGTCTCACGTGTATGTATAAGGTACCTACTTGTTAAAACTAACTGATTAACATCCATACACTTCAAGAACATGGCGATTACTGACTTCTAACCATGTGGTCAACTCTCAGAAAGAGTTGTTTTATTTTACCCCTAATTCCACTATGGACCCTTGTTTCTCACGTGAAACATCATGAACGCAAATCTAAAGTGTGGTCCGTGCTTCCCAATTAGACCATGTCACAATAGCTACTAAATAGTGATGTGACAGGGGGGCTGAGGGCTTTGCTCTGGGGTTTTGTGCCTCCTCATGTGGCTGGTGAGACCTATGTGAGCCCGGAATGTTCGGCTGCTTACTGAGCAGGTTATTCCAGCTGGAGCTTGTGTCATCGGCCTGATTTTTTTATTTGATGCTTTAATTCTACCAGCGCTGTTCTCTTGTTCTCCAGTTTTCACAGCGCGAGGCCATGATGCTTTACCATGTGCTTCCGTCTTTTATGGTCCCTTGCAATGCAGTCGCAGCTATGCCAAATGTGACTTCACGACGTGCTATGTGTGTCTAGTACAATTTGACTTTGGCATGATTCGAACCAGTAACCATTGAAGGATCGTTCAAAGTGCCTATCCAATGATCTGATAGACTGAGACAAGTTAAACCGAGACATGTTGGTACTATAGCGGCAATGTCCTCGACATAGAAAATGATCTATTAAATGTGTAATTTCTTTATTGAAACGTTTTAGACTATACATTTTAGCATATGCGTCTTTGTGTGTGGGAGTGAGATGAAGCATTCCCATTGACCGTATTGTGTCATAGAGGCGCAACTTCAGCTCTCAAGTGGACTTACCTTTTTTTTGTGGCTAGATCTCTTTAGCTGGACACCGAGAGCTCAGCTTCTTCCAGGTTTGGTTCCGTCTGTCAAGTTCTCTCTATAAGGGTTCCGATCCCAGTGCTTCCGCCTGCACAATAGCTGGTTATCTTATACTGACCTAGCTAGACGTATGTTTCCTGTACAGGTGGCTTTGTATCAGGCTGCTGTTTGTTTGTTTGTTTGTTTGTTTGTTCTAAGTTGTAAGTCAAGCAGGTGGCTGTGTGAGTTGATTGATTACATTAACCATTAATGACTAAAGAGAGAGATATACTTTGCTTAAAACATTAATTAAATAATAAACGCGCACTCCGGCACAGACCCACTCAAGCCACTCACACACAAACATAATGTACTTCTTATTTCTGAACACACACTTACACAAACACATGCCTGTTGTAATCTTTGAACACACACATACACATACACATGACTGTTGTAATCTCTGAATAGACTCTGCTCCTAACCTTAATCCGAATGCAGAATTCTGCCATTCAGTCTGTTGTATCTCTATCCACTTGAAACATTCGGCTTGTCTTTCTGTTTGTTTCCTTGTATTTTACTCCGGCACCAGAAAATCCGATTAATTTCATGCGTTTATTGATTTTCAAAGTGTGTGTGAAAGAAACATTGATTTTCTTGAAATCTTTGGCTAAACTGAACTAATCTCCTGATGCTGTACAATATGCTAGCATGTAAAGCTAGTCATATATATATATTTGTTTTGGCATAATCTACTTAGGTTCTTTCTCTTTTTCTTTATTCTGTCTATTTCTACAAGTTCTTTCTATCCACACGTTATTCTTCTCGGTCATTCTTTGTATCCCAATTTCCTTCTTCCAGGCATCGGTCACGTGATTCATAATCGGGTCAATGGTATGCTCCCATCGGCACTCCCCTCACCCCACTGGGCAATTTTTAGATAACATTTCATAGTCCATTATTGCATTGCTTTCTGCTTTTTTTTTTTTTTTTTTGACCTATGGTCTATTTTGGAATAAGTTTCTGGTGCTTTTTCTGCTGCATTTTTAACTATACAAAAGTTATTGCTTTTAAATTTAACTGAAATTTTATTTGTAAAAATATTTTTTTTTTATTTGGCAACTAAAACTTACTTTCCAATTATCGTCCAATGTTTCCTCGCTGTAAATACGGATTCCCCGATGGCCAACCTCATGGAACGAATTCAACGAATTGTCTGACAAAGTCCTAACAGTCTTGGCATGCCAATTGAACAGGCGTGTACTTTCGTTGGCGTGCTTAAAGGCACTGCTGCAACAGAAACATCCTTGCTATGTTCTATGGTGAGGTCTGTAAAACAATGTTTGGGTTTTGGCCTGACATGACGTGAGAGAGTCAAGACATTTGATTCATTCCTTTGTCATATCTTCAGTTCAAAATTGTATAATACTATCAGTTCATAATTTTGCTTGGTATCACTTTTTGTTATTGATGTGGTTGTTGGAATGTTGGAAATCCATCATTTAGTGGGCTGAGTGGTTAAGCGCTTGGTTTCCGAACCTGGGGTCCTAGGATCGAATCTCTGTGAAGTCTGGGATTTTTAATTTCGGTATTTTTAGGGCGCCCCTGGATCCACCCAACTCTAATGGGTACCTGACTCAAGTTGGGTAAAGGAAAGGCGGTTGGTCGTTGTGCTGGTCAAAGAAACAGGTGACCTTAACATCCTCTGCCTCATAGATCACAAGGTCAGAGAGGGGAACTCTTTTTTTTTATCATTTAGTGGCAAACCTCTAGTTCGGTTGTTTCAGTCTTTAGCTGCTTCAGAAACCTAATCAAGCAAATGAAGAGCCCCTAGCCAATCAATCGATGTCGTCACGCCGCATACTGTTTCGGACAGCTGCCTCTGAGACCGAAGCCTTGAGCCGAGCCCTGCTGGCATCACTAATGTACTCTGCCGTAATTCTCTTAGCCTCAGTGTATCTAGTACTCTGACTTCTCCTGCCTTCTCCCGTAATGACGTAGAGTTCATTTGTTCCACATCATTTTTGACCCGTCACGTCATATATACGTCATTGCGACGTCAAGTAAGTCTACACCACCCCCCTCCATCCGATTTCCCACCTATTCTATATACCAACACCACCAGGGCTTCCTCCTCCCCTCTCAAGCTTTTTTTTTTTTATTTATCTCTCGTGTGTAGACAAAGTCATCCTGCTTCCCCTTTCCTCCTCTTCTGTCTCGCACTCACACACACACACGTTGGTATCAGCGTCACCCGCACAGCTCACACATCGACACATCGATCTTCCACCGTCCCCTCTCCCACCACCCTGTGCACCTTGCCACCACATTCAGTGTAAATGATGCCGCTAAAACAAATAGTTCAGCGCCCATACAAATGCGCCATCCTCCCCTGAGTGGGGTAAGGGGGGGGGCCCAAACCGTTAGATCAATCTCGCACCACGGACTAATAATTATCTGCGAACTTCAGATTACACGCTAGACTAATTTTATTTTGATTGCATAACAAGGTGCTTCCTCTCATCTGTCGGCGAATTTAAAGAAGCCTTTTGATTGGCTGTTACACGAAAGGATGTTCCATGTATGGAGTGATTGTTAAATGTAATGATTGAAATTGTTGCATGTAACGATTAACTAACACATTTCGAGATTGACTGTAACATGTAATTATTGTCTGTTGCATGTAATGATTGACAGTTACATGATATGATTGAATGTTATGTCCAATGATTAACTGTTCCACGTTATGATTGTCTGTTACAACTAATACACATGTACACTAATTGCTGTTTGTTTTATTCTATTTATGTAGTGAAAGACGGTCAATCTTCTAAACTTATTAAAATATACTGCGGATCTCAAACGAGAATACAAGAATGTCCTTTTTTTTCAAATCAGACTAATAAGGTTTGAATTAGTTCATTAGACTTCCATCTAATGCTGACACACACACAAATAATGGTCTCCTGTTTCAATGTTATCCAAACTATGGCCGTGGTGGTGGAGAAAGAAAGTTCTCACTGAAACGTAGACGACAGACGTTCAATTGAGGAACAAAAACAAAGCTGAGGAAATGTGGCCAATGTGTACATCTGTATCACCCAGGCTGAGGAAATGTGGCCAATGTGTCCATCTGTATCACCCAGGCTGAGGAAATGTGGCCAATGTGTACATCTGTATCACCCAGGCTGAGGAAATGTGGCCAATGTGTACATCTGTATCACCCAGGCTGAGGAAATGTGGCCAATGTGTACATCTCTAGCACCCAGGCTGAGGAAATGTGGCCAATGTGTACATCTGTATCACCCAGGCTGAGGAAATGTGGCCAATGTGTACATCTGTATCACCCAGGCTGAGGAAATGTGGCCAATGTGTACATCTCTAGCACCCAGGCTGAGGAAATGTGGCCAATGTGTACATCTCTAGCACCCAGGCTGAACTAGCACACCTTGGGTTTTTTATGCTTAAAAATTCTGTTAACATTTTAAACTAAAAGTAGATAGCTAGGATTTTTAAAAAACCTCCTATGGCGGAAGTGGAGTGTGTACTTCAAATGGCAATCCATTATTTAAAATGATATAAATTATAGCTTCAGATATGGATACATTTTTAGATGAGAATAATACTATGAGAAATTTCTATTGACCTTTTTTATCTTCAAGAAGTTCATCATTTTGGGCCAATATCTTTTTTGTTTTGGTCTCCATGGGTCCATTGTGTTGTTTTGTTTCGTACTTCCCCAGGAAGTAACGTCTGTATTTTATAAGATAAGATAAGATGAGAATCAGAAGTTAATTAAATCCCCTGTACTTAGAGTACAACTATACACATTTCTATGAAATAAATCCATTTTAAAAAACAATTTAATTTACAAAAATAACAAATCACTTTTTAAAACAACGCCTATTTAGTTTAGAGGATGCAATGACAACGTAGTTTCTTATTTATTGATTTGTTTGCTCTGGTCAAATCGATGAATTTGAAATATAACTGTTTCTATTTTTAGACCTAGCTCTCAATCTTGGTTGTCCTTGACATTTACATTTATTGAGATTTGTTTCTTTACCTGAATGTTTCTAAGAATCGAAAAGAATATCAAGACTTTGGGAAAGACAAAACTTCGTGCATGTGTGTTGTTAGAGAAGGTTGATCAATAGACTATTGGAATAAATAAAGTCTCGACAAAATGTACCACCTTAAAAAATAATAATTAGAAATTTCGCATTTTTTATAAGTTTTTTTAATAGTATTATTCACGTCTGCTGACATTTAAAAACAAGACTGACCAAGTTGATGAGGTTGAATGCATGAAAAGTCTATTGGACTCATAGAAACATCTCATAAACAAAATTATCTTTCCGATGAACTGTTTTGGCCTTTTCGTATCTCAAACTCAAGATGGTACCGACTTCAAATAGATGTGCGATTTTGTTTAAACAACCGGATACAACTTTGACATTTAATGACCATATCTAGTTTGGGACTAATTATTGTATTGCACTAATTTGCATTATAGTTTCTGTGACCATTAAAAATGTGTCGGATAGAAAATGTTTTATTGATAGGACAGCTACAAGCTATGTCAGTGTGGCGGCCTTTTCCTGTGGTATGCGCGCTGGACTGTCGTTCGATGGTCCCGGGTTCATACCCTGCCCGCTGCCATTCCCCGTCGTCCTGCGGGAGGTTTGGACAGGAAACAAATTATCTTCAATTCTGAAGAAACATCCGAAACATGTAAAAACATTTTACAATGAAACAAGCTCTGAGATTGTTACTTCATTTTTTTTATCAGAACCTGTTTGTTCCCCAGTATAATTGGACATTATATTCTGTTGTCAATTATTGATTTATGTCTTTTTCAAATTAAAATATGTTGGTCAAGAAGGAAGGGGGACTCACTCAGTACCCACAAATGCCAGCAAGCGGTGAAAGGGTGTGAATTATCCCTCAGCCCACGCCGTGTTAGGGTAACAAACTAAAAGGCTTTCATTCTATGTCACTGGCCACATAGATGTCTTGTCTGATTGTCAGATGCTAGTTCTTATTGTTGCTGTCTCTGGCATACGTTTACACGGCAGTGACATCAGACGGCTGACGATATTCTTATCTTGTCAATGTGTTGACACTATCCGCGGGAGAAGCAAATTGACATCACGAGATGCGTGTGTCTCAACGCCCCGTTCCTCCCCTCCCCACCCCCACATACATGTTCCGATGCAGAGCGTGTGTGAGGGTGGGGTGATGTGTGGAGGGACGAGACGTGGAGAGATGGCAGTCCATCAAATTACCTCAGCAGACATTTTTGTAGCCTTGGCTGTAGGAAAAAGGGTTGGCGGTGGAATAAAACAAACAAAATGACAAGATTTACATTATTTATTTGCTGGGTTGGCAAAAGTACACAGGGTTGGTAAATATACACTGGGCTGGTAAATATATACACTGGGCTGGTATATATATAATTGGTTGATATAAATATACACTGGGCTGGTAAATATACACTGGGCTGGTAAATATACACTGGGTTGGTAAATATATACTGGGCTGGTAAATATATACACTGGGCTGATAAATATATACACTGGGCTGGTATATATATAATGGGTTGATATAAATATACACTGGGCTGGTAAATATACACTGGGCTGGTAAATATATACTGGGCTGGTAAATATATACTGGGCTGGTAAATATATACACTGGGCTGGTATATATATAATGGGTTGATATAAATATACACTGGGCTGGTAAATATATACTGGGCTGGTAAATATATACACTGGGCTGGTATATATATAATGGGTTGATATAAATATACACTGGGCTGGTAAATATACACTGGGCTGGTAAATATATACACTGGACAGGTAAATATACACTGGGCTGGTAAATATACACTGGGCTGGTATATATATATACACTGAGCTGGTAAATATACACTGGGCTGGTAAATATATACACTGGGCTGGTAAATATACACTGGGCTGGTAAATATATACACTGGGCTGGTAAATATACACTGGGCTGGTATATATATATATACACTGGGCTGGTATATATATATATACACTGGGCTGGTAAAAATATACACTGGGCTGGTAAATATATACACTGGGCTGGTATATATATAATGGGTTGGTATAAATATACACTGGGCTGGTAAAAATATACACTAGGCTGGTAAAAATATACACTGGGCTGGTATATATATAATGGGTTGATATAAATATACACTGGGCTGGTAAATATACACTGGGCTGGTAAAAATATACACTGGGCTGGTAAAAATATACACTGGGCTGGTATATATATAATGGGTTGATATAAATATACACTGGGCTGGTAAATATACACTGGGCTGGTAAAAATATACACTGGGCTGGTAAATATATACACTGGGCTGGTATATATATAATGGGTTGATATAAATATACACTGGGCTGGTAAAAATATACACTGGGCTGGTAAAAATATACACTGGGCTGGTAAAAATATACACTGGGCTGGTAAATATACACTGGGCTGGTAAAAATATACACTGGGCTGGTAAAAATATACATTGGACTGGTAAATATACACTGGGCTGGTAAAAATATACACTGGGCTGGTAAATATACACTGGGCTGGTAAATATACACTGGGCTGGTAAATATACACTGGGCTGGTAAATATACACTGGGCTGGTAAAAATATACACTGGGCTGGTAAAAATATACACTGGGTTAGTAAATATACACTGGGCTGGTAAAAATATACACTGGGCTGGTAAAAATATACACTGGGCTGGTATATATATAATGGGTTGGAATAAATATACACTGGGCTGGTAAATATACACTGGGCTGGTAAATATACACTGGGCTGGTATATATATAATGGGTTGGTATAAATATACACTGGGTTGGTATAAATATACACTGGGCTGGTAAATATACACTGGGCTGGTATATATATAATGGGTTGGTATAAATATACACTGGGCTGGTAAATATACACTGGGCGGGTATATATATAATGGGTTGGTATAAATATACACTGGGCTGGTATATATATAATGGGTTGGTATAAATATACACTGGGCTGGTAAAAATATACACTGGGCTGGTAAAAATATACACTGGGCTGGTAAAAATATACACTGGGCTGGTAAATATACACTGGGCTGGTAAATATACACTGGGTTGGTATAAATATACACTGGGCTGGTAAATATATACACTGGGCTGGTAAAAATATACACTGGGCTGGTAAATATATACACTGGGCTGGTAAAAATATACACTGGGCTGGTAAAAATATACACTGGGCTGGTAAATATACACTGGGCTGGTAAATATACACTGGGTTGGTATAAATATACACTGGGCTGGTAAATATATACACTGGGCTGGTAAAAATATACACTAGGCTGGTAAATATATACACTGGGCTGGTAAAAATATACACTGGGCTGGTAAAAATATACACTGGGCTGGTATATATATAATGGGTTGGAATAAATATACACTGGGCTGGTAAATATACACTGGGCTGGTAAATATACACTGGGCTGGTATATATATAATGGGTTGGTATAAATATACACTGGGTTGGTATAAATATACACTGGGCTGGTAAATATACACTGGGCTGGTATATATATAATGGGTTGGTATAAATATACACTGGGCTGGTAAATATACACTGGGCGGGTATATATATAATGGGTTGGTATAAATATACACTGGGCTGGTATATATATAATGGGTTGGTATAAATATACACTGGGCTGGTAAAAATATACACTGGGCTGGTAAAAATATACACTGGGCTGGTAAAAATATACACTGGGCTAGTAAATATACACTGGGTTGGTATAAATATACACTGGGCTGGTAAATATATACACTGGGCTGGTAAAAATATACACTGGGCTGGTAAATATATACACTGGGCTGGTAAAAATATACACTGGGCTGGTAAAAATATACACTGGGCTGGTAAATATACACTGGGCTGGTAAATATACACTGGGTTGGTATAAATATACACTGGGCTGGTAAATATATACACTGGGCTGGTAAAAATATACACTAGGCTGGTAAATATATACACTGGGCTGGTAAAAATATACACTGGGCTGGTAAAAATATACACTGGGCTGGTAAATATACACTGGGCTGGTAAATATACACTGGGTTGGTATAAATATACACTGGGCTGGTAAATATATACACTGGGCTGGTATATATATATACACTGGGCTGGTAAAAATATACACTGGGCTGGTATATATATAATGGGTTGGTATAAATATACACTGGGCTGGTAAATATACACTGGGCTGGTAAAAATATACACTGGGCTGGTATATATATATACACTGGGCTGGTAAAAATATACACTGGGCTGGTATATATATATACACTGGGCTGGTATATATATATACACTGGGCTGGTAAATATACACTGGGTTGGTAAAAATATACACTGGGCTGATAAATATACACTGGGCTGGTAAATATACACTGGGCTGGTAAATATACACTGGGCTGGTAAAAATATACACTGGGCTGGTAAATATACAATGGGTTGGTATAAATATACGTTTGGCTGGTAAATGAGGAACAGATACATACTGAATTGGTATACACAAACATTAGAATGTATACTAGGCTAGATACACTAGATTGATAAAGGTACAAAAGATTTGCTAATAAAGACTGGGCTCTTAAACATCAAATGGCAATATTTTGTAATGGGTTAATATATAATAGCTATACATATTTATTTATGGAATACTTACCATTATTTTATTCTATACTAGCCGAATATGACCCGTGGCCGGAGGGGCGGGATAACACGAAATGTCCAAACGTTTCGCTCTTTAATAGCGATCAATTGAAGTACTTTCTTTTCTTTTTATGGCTCCCTGGTTTGGTTTAGGACATTAAAGATAAGCTACGGTCTCTGCCATGACCTAAGGAATATTTTTGCCAAGTTTTTATGGTCAAATGGTCAAACGGTTCAGATTTCTACGCGGGACACACATACATACGCCTTAGTTTGTGCTTTATATATTAGATTATTATATACGGAGGTTCCTTGTAAAATTATTATTCTTACCTCCTTCTGGGTGTACCAGGATTATGTTGACCGGAGACTGTGGAACAAAACTGTTAATAAGCTAGAGTGACGAACTGTTATAGACAATACTTCTTGTTATTTATGTACTAAATGTTTAGGAGTGACATTTTCCATTGGAATATTTATTGCCAGTTTAAGTAGACTGCATCCTGTTCATAGTCTACAGTGATTACTGAAGCATTGTTCAGGTAAAAGCAAGTTATAATCAAATGGACGTCTTTAACTTCAGTGAACTCGTTGCTATGGAAACAAGTGCTCTCTAGTTTCTAACATTTCTAAATAAATCAATTGCCATTTTTCCGAACTTTTGAAACTGTCGGACGTTGAACTAGATGTTTATCACTGATCTATATATTCTAGACTTCTCCACTATAAATCTACTTTAGGGTTTTAATCTCTAAAGACATAAAGACATTATTGTTGATGTATAGACATATTGGGGAGGCATCTGTGAAGGAGAATCTTGGAATCAACATCTGATTGTTGATTGCAGATAGGTCTTTACTTTTAAGCTTTGAAATAACCATTAACAATGATGCTAGTTTATGCCTAAAAAATGCAAATTCTTTTTTAAAATACAATGCAGTATGTATTTTAAATTCTCTGTGACTTATAAGTAATTGGCTTGTTCCTTTTCTGAGAGAGAGAGAGAGAGAGAGAGAGAGAGAGAATTATAAGTATGGAAATGCTATTAGCTTCGACTTCTAGTCCAATGACTTAAGGTGGTCCACTACAGTCCACCGTTCGTTTGTTAATCCTTCAAATTAATATTTCCCCTCATTACAAATAACTCACTCACATTTCAATGCCAACTATTATGAGTGTAAAGAATGTACGAGATTTCATTGGTCTAATGCTGTATATATATGAGTCGTTTTCCTATAACTGAACTAGGAGACACCACTGTGAGGCTGTACAGTGACTGGTGGTAATTGTACCATGAGAATAGTATTAGGTTTCTACGGAGAAAGACAATGTTCTTGTATGCTAGGATCTAGCCAAATAGAATGTTTTAAGCATCATTTTTTTCTTTACTATATCAATTTTTTGACCAAAGTTCTAGCTTTACATTTGATTTATTTAATACTGAAAAACATTTCGGAATGGATTGATGGAAGAAAAGTTTTCTTCCCTCCTTTGGATCAATCTGTTATTATTTTGTTATTCCCCTTTCTTTAACACATCCAGCAATTTTTTAAATATTATCAAATGTATTGTCATATGAAGTCCATCTCTACTTAAACAGTAATGTGCAATTTATAAAGAAATTTTTAGGATTTTACTTGGCTTTAAAGAACTTGCATATTCTGTATATCTTAGCGTTATTGCAAACGGATGAGTAGCATAGAGTTGAATCTGAAAATTTTAATGAATATTTCACTCAAATTTTAGTCAATTTTAAAACAATAGATCAACTTTTAAATAATGAGTTTTTAAATGTTATCGTTGAGAAAAAATAATAAGAAGCAAAAATTGTTTTCGTTTGTCAATACAAATATTTTTTAAAAAAATAATACACAAGCACAAACACATGAAAAGATCTAGACTCACACTCCATCTCTCTCTCTCACACTTAGACAATAGCTGCAACTTTAAAATAGAATCAAAGATATTATTTGTACCTGAATTAATTAAAAGTCTTCTTCGTACAGATCAATCAACGGAGAAACATACATGAGATTTACAAGAGCACTACAAGAGATTTACACGACGAGTATGAGATCATTACAAGATCATTACCACAGTACCAGGAGAACAAAGGTTAGCTTCTATTTACTAGCACTGAATGTAGTTATTAGAAGTAGAATTTGTGTCCTATCGTAATTGCTAATTTTATTTTCATTTGGTTCGCAATATTCTGAGTCAGATAATTGTATTAAATAATTAGATGATTTATGAAAGTTTGTTGTAATTGACATTTAATTGACCACATATCCTGCACTTCGATGATTTTTTGGTCTGAGCAATGAAAAACATAAGTTATTTAGACTTAAAAAGAGTGTATCTCAACGAATTGCGTAAATGTGTGGTAATTAGCTCATTAAATAATGAGTAAGATGTAAATGCATCACCTTAGTTATAATCACTGAAACGTGAGCTCTCCTGCATTTAACTCTCATTTCTTCCTGTCTGGTTTAACTCATATGTGATATGGCTGTTTCCCCAACTTGCCACCATATTGACTCATCGGATGAATTGTGAAATAAGTTTCTTTGGTTCTTTGGTTCATTTCAGCAGTTTCTTCACATTCTTTCTGTAATGCATGTACCTTAAGAACTACAGTACTAAGTATTATGTACTCACCCGAGACCTGCTAGCGACATGCAGTTTTACCTTAAGAACTACAGTACTAAGTATTATGTACTCACCCGAGACCTGCTAGCGACATGCAGTTTTACCTTAAGAACTACAGTACTAAGTATTATGTACTCACCCGAGACCTGCTAGCGACATGCAGTTTTATCTTAAGAACTACAGTACTAAGTATTATGTACTCACCCGAGACCTGCTAGCGACATGCAGTTTTACCTTAAGAACTACAGTACTAAGTATTATGTACTCACCCGAGACCTGCTAGCGACATGCAGTTTTACCTTAAGAACTACAGTACTAAGTATTATGTACTCACCCGAGACCTGCTAGCGACATGCAGTTTTACCTTAAGAACTACAGTACTAAGTATTATGTACTCACCCGAGACCTGCTAGCGACATGCAGTTTTATCTTAAGAACTACAGTACTAAGTATTATGTACTCACCCGAGACCTGCTAGCGACATGCAGTTTTACCTTAAGAACTACAGTACTAAGTATTATGTACTCACCCGAGACCTGCTAGCGACATGCAGTTTTACCTTAAGAACTACAGTACTAAGTATTATGTACTCATCCGAGACCTGCTAGCGACATGCAGTTTTACGATTGCCCCTTTTTTTAAAAATAAAATTTAATTTTTTTTTTTTGGGGGGGGGGGGGGGGTGGAGTTTGTTTTTTTCCTTTTCGCGATTACTAGCAAAAAGTTGTTTATTTTAATTTCTTCTTGTTTTGGTACTTAATTTCTGTATACAGTAATCGGTTAAATACTCTCTCTCTCTCTCTCTCTCTCTCTATCTATCTATCTCTCTCACACCCACACACACACACTGCTAGAACGTCGATAGAGCTGATGGACAAACCTAAATGAAAATCCTGTCATTGTTACACGTAAATAGGAATGTTAACCAAACACCAAGACAGATATATAGTAGAGTATGAGAACTTTAATCTTGCTACAACGAATCTGTGAACAATAACCTCGTTTACATTTATATTTATTCAGCAGACAATTAGAAACGGCGTTTTTCTTACTTAACACGATACTCCATGCCCAAGTGTTATTTCGTTTCAAAAGATGGGTCATAGTTAGACTTTTACAGTCCACTTTTGGTCATTTCATAAATACACGTAAAATAAGAGAAAAAAACAACAAATGTGTTATATACTGATTGGACATTAGATTGGGACGGAGAACAAAGCCTCTGGTCGAAGAACCGGCGTGTTAGAGATAAGCGGGTTTGGGTTGGAACCAGACGTTTCCGGTACCAGGTGAGACAAGAGGTGAATGATCCAGGGACTCATACTAAAAGTGCAATAGGGAGTGTAGTTACAAACAGGTGAGGTGTGCCATCTGTTGAGCGAAGGAAAGATGTGTGTATAGAAAGTGTCTTGTGTGCCAGCTATGACACACTTTGACATATGTCATACATGTTTGCTGTAAAACTGTCATGCCAGATAAGATCACATTTTTTTATAGTTCAGGCATTTTAGTACGGGAAGCTGTTTTTTTTTTCTTATTTGCTGATGTGTTACTTCCGATATAGATTGTAAGGGTCGTCCTATGAATGCTGGTATCAAGATAGGATCTGAGCATTTCTTTTCGTTTCAGTTTCTTGAACTTGTTACCGTACATTAGTTTCCTCACTATTAGTTGCAGTCTTAACTCGGGACATCAACTTCATCGAAATATTTATTGCAATGTATTTAATCGCAAGTTTAAAACTTTCTTGCGTATAACTTTCGAATGGCTTGGGGGAGTGCAGTGATGTTGTATTGTGTACGGGGATCAGGTCTACATAGAACTAGAGACAAGGGCACGATGAAGAAAAGTGTTTCAGCTCTGCGTTTAGATCTCATTAAGAAGTGATTTTGAATTTTCTTTTAAAAGACATCAAAATAATGACTAGTTATGTAATTTTTTTGTGTTGCGAAACTAAAAATTTCATATTAATGTGAAATCCAAATAACATTTTAAAAAGAAAAGAAAGAAAAATTCCGAAATCTTAAAAAAAAAAACACCAGAAAACGACCCTTCTGTATTTCTATCCTAGCATAAAAACATTTCATTTTAATCGATAATGTGTTGTTGTTTTTTCATGACATTAACCTTTGCAAAGCAACATATGAGAAAATGTGGTCAAAATTATTGAGTACGTTGTAGGAAAAAAGAAACGACTTTTGACGACATCTTGCTCAGAAGTAAGATTACAAGATTAATTGTTTGTTGTACTCTCACGTTTGAACTCCACTTTAATGATAGGCCAATAGTTTGTTTTTTATGACGCTATAAAGTTCCCATGAGGATCGTGGGGCTAGCACAATGACTTGAAGACAAATAGGAATGTTTAAATCCTTAATTTAAATAACTTTCATTGCAATTAAACCTCAGACACCAGTTTCTTATGCCTCAATTGGAAATGGTTGAATAGTTGTACAGTTGAACCTAACTAGTCCTACTTTAACAAAGACTTCTATCCATATGGAGACCATGTATTCATGAAATCAAACCTTCTTGGATGTTTCGGACGTTTCTTCAGAAAGTATTATTACATGTAGTCAAAGCTGCTGCATGAACAGCAGGAGCTTGGTAGCGGACATGGTTTAACTCGGAGCCATTGTGACGACAGTCCGAAGCGTAAACCACACAACAAGAAAGTTTTTGATCAGTAAATGTTAGCGAACGGCAAATGAAAAGACCGACCGAAAAAAAAAGCATAAGAAACAAAGCCTTCAGTAGACAATGTTGTACAAGTAATCTTCAATGTGTTGATTGGCGTATCACTGGATTGTGGCTCACATAGCGTACACGCAGAAAAAGAAAAAGAACAGAACTGTGAGATTAGAAGTGGGACGGGCTGGGGGGGGGGGCACTGTACGGCGAACTTAGAATGAAGTTCTGGTGGGAACAGATGAAAGCCATAAACCCTGAGAGCTGGGGAACACTGCTTTTGAACGTATCTGCTTCTTGTATCTTGTTTACTTGACCTCCAAATATAAAATAATATCTTGTCTTATCTTATCTTATCTTATCTTATATAATATAATATAATATAATATATATACTACATGGTCAAAAAAGTTCTTCGAAAGTTTTTGGATTGTTGCCGATAAGTTGGTTAGCGGGAAGAAGGGCTCGCTACAAAGGAAAAAAAAAAGATTTGGAATTCAGTCAATCAATGCGTCGAACTTTGGTCCCCGCGATGGTTTTACATTCTATACCACTGAATAAAGACAAAGGTCAAGGTCTACTAAGTGAGGGTACAATAAAGATCATTCATATGCTATGTAACTGCTCACCTAGAAGAAGAACGTAGAGCCTCTTTACTTACTGGTGTATTGACGAGTCCAACCATCCGCTGTTACTGTCGAGGTGAAGGTTTTATTTTAAAGACTAGGAGACTGTAGGAGAATAACGTTTTTAAGGGGAGTTACGTAACTTGAAACGGGACTCTCTAGATCTTAATTAGCTTAAATTGTTACTAGAAATATTGTTGTTGTTGTTTTGTTGTCTTTGTTACTGATGTTGTTGTTGATATTGCTATTTTCTGTGTGTTTTTGTTGTTGCATCTATAATGTATTACTTACTGCTTTGTTGTTGTTTTATTGATGTTGTGTTGTTGCTGTGACTTATTCTTTTCGCTATTGTTGTTGTTAATGTGGTTGTTGTTATTGCTATTTTTGCTGTTGTTATCTTCTTTGTTAGTATGTTTTTGTTTTTCTCCTTTTCTTTTGTTGCTGATGTTTTTGTTGCTGATGTTTTTGTTGCTGATGTTTTTGTTGCTGATGTTGTTGTTGCTGATGTTTTTGTTGCTGATGTTTTTGTTGCTGATGTTGTTGTTGCTGATGTTGTTGTTTTCTGGTGCTAGTGACTTTTGCAAAGCTCACAAGATATTTCGTTCAATTTTGGCATTATAATCATAACAGATACTACTAGCAGAGAAAGGTTAGTGCTCACATTTGAGATTGGGAGAATTGTTAAAGTTTGTCTTGCATTTGTGAAATATTTCAGTGTAAATAATAACAAGATGAAATGTGCCCAGTTAAAGCATGCACAGTGAATATATTTTGTCTGAACAAATCAATCAATCCAAGAAACTTGAGACCATCAGATATATCTTTCCAATGTTCAAGACACAAAAGTAGCAAGGTTAATATTTATAAAACAAGAAGACATTCAGGGGGAATCCAGTGATGTAAGGCACATAGAAATAAGAGCTACATTAGGGTCATTAGGATACTTTTGGGTACATTTGGATCTTTTCGTCCCCTGCAGGCTACCTTTAAAGCTTGTTTGTTTTTTATTCTTGTTTGTAACTTAGATATGCAATAAGCTCAACCTATTATTTTACAATTTCGTGTTAATGAAAATAAATCTACACATACATCTAGTGGGAAGGAAAGAGGACGGAGTAAGGCCTGAACTATATATCCTGCTGGTGGAGTAAGGCCTGAACTATATATCCTGGTGGTGGAGTAAGGCCTGAACTATATATCCTGGTGGTGGAGTAAGGCCTGAACTATATATCCTGGTGGTGCTGTAAGGCCTGAACTATATATCCTGGTGGTGCAGTAAGGCCTGAACTACATATTCTGGTGGTGCAGTAAGGCCTGAACTATATATCCTGGTGGTGCAGTAAGGCCTGAACTATATATCCATGAGGTTGCAAGAAAATTGTTTTCCTTTTATAGCAACTCTATCGATTTAGATTAACTAGAAGACATGCAGATTGATTAGTTAGGCGAGAGGAGGGGGTAGTGCTGCCTGTGGCGTCATTGACGACGGTTGTCATGGCAAGGGGGCAATCTTGGTTTTAAAATAATAGTAATAATAATGTAGACAGAAGCACACGAACAAAATAAAACCGTAACTCTTTCCTGTCCCTTAATATTCTATCGTCACGGCATAGCACTTGTCTCCCTTGCGGGATTCTCCCAACCGCTTTTTAGCGGAAGTTGAGTTTGTCACACAGAAGGCGTGACCCATAGATTGTCTGTTACAGCGGTGCTGTTTAGCTCTGACAGATCCTCTTGCCAAGAAGGATGTTTACGGACCTTTTCTGCTATAATCAGAAAATTAAAACCTTAAAGAATGTTTTTACAATGCCTCTATTAAAGTCGCACTTTCAGAGTGGGCAAAACCTGGAACCTTCTGGATGGACACGGTTCTTACAAACGCTTCTAACGATTTTTCTATAAATTTGACTGTTGACGTATATAACTGTTTTTTTTTTTTTTTTTTTTTTTTAGTTTTACGAAATCGATACGACATTGTGTCCATCTTTCATGTAGTTTCAAAATACAAACTCCAATAATAGCATGAGAAACCTATTTGAAATGACACATTCTTGTTAGCACAGCCCACTCTCTCCTTCTTGTTAGCAAAGCCCTCTCTCTCTCTCCTTCTTGTAAGCACAGCCCACTCTCTCTCCTTCTTGTTAGCACAGCCCACTCTCTCTCTCTCCTTCTTGTAAGCACAGCCCACTCTCTCCTTCTTGTTAGCAAAGCCCTCTCTCTCTCTCGTTCTTGTCAGCACAGCACACTCTCTCTCTACTTCTTGTTAGAACAGACCACTCTCTCTCTACTTCTTGTTAGCACAGCCCACTCTCTCTCTCCTTCTTGTTAGCACAGCCCACTCTCTCTCTACTTCTTGTTAGCACAGCCCACTCTCTCTCTCCTTCTTGTTAGCACAGCCCACTCTCTCTCTACTTCTTGTTAGCACAGCCCACTCTCTCTCTACTTCTGTTAGCACAGCCCACTCTCTCTCTCCTTCTTGTTAGCACAGCCCACTCTCTCTCTACTTCTTGTTAGCACAGCCCACTCTCTCTCTCCTTCTTGTTAGCACAGCCCACTCTCTCTCTACTTCTGTTAGCGCAGCCCACTCTCTCTCTCCTTCTTGTTAGCACTGCCCACTCTCTCTCTCCTTCTTGTTAGCACAGCCCACTCTCTCTCTCCTTCTTGTTAGCACAGCCCACTCTCTCTCTACTTCTTGTTAGCACAGCCCACTCTCTCTCTACTTCTGTTAGCACAGCCCACTCTCTCTCTCCTTCTTGTTAGCACAGCCCACTCTCTCTCTACTTCTTGTTAGCACAGCCCACTCTCTCTCTCCTTCTTGTTAGCGCAGCCCACTCTCTCTCTCCTTCTTGTTAGCACAGCCCACTCTCTCTCTCCTTCTTGTTAGCACAGCCCACTCTCTCTCTACTTCTGTTAGCACAGCCCACTCTCTCTCTCTTTTTGTTAGCACAGCCCACTCTCTCTCCTTCTTGTTAGCACAGCCCTCCCCCTCTCTCTCCTAGTTACCACAGCCCACTCTCTCTCCTAGTTACCACAGCCCACTCTCTCTCTCCTAGTTACCACAGCCCACTCTCTCTCCTAGTTACCACAGCCCATTCTCTCTCTCTCCTTCTTGTTAGCAAAGCCCACTCTCTCTTTCCTTCTTGTTCCATTCTTTCCTTTTCCCAGTAGTGTGAAGAATGTCTCACACATAAGACACTCAGGCGAGAACTTTTTCCCGGAACAAAGTTCTCCACAATCTGTTCGCAAACAATCATCGCATTAAGTTAAAACCTTTCCGCTGATCAAAAGGTTTTTAGATGGGTCCCGTCATTGTCAGGGTTGAGTTTTAAGCCTTGGTTCGTTTACCCACATCCCCCAAGCACTCAATGTACACCTTCGTGCGTGGTAATAAATACTTGATAAGATGTTCACAAAGTCAACTGAATATATAATTGCTATAAAATGATTTACCACGAATACAGTGATGACATCATCTATTATTAAATTGAGCAATATCACAATTATATGTATACATAAATTAATATTCAAGTAAGCATTCTGCACCTTGCGATCTGATAAGTCCAACACAACACAGCATTACATATTCGGCACTCTACTCAATCTACAACGCCATCACTAGCTCACGGCTGGCTCCAGTGCAGACTCAATCTACAACGCCATCTCTAGCTCACGTCTGGCTCCAGTGCAGACTCAATCTACAACGCCATCACTAGCTCACGTCTGGCTCCAGTGCAGACTCAATCTACAACGCCATCACTAGCTCACGGCTGGCTCCAGTGCAGACTCGATCTAAAACCCCAACACTATCTCCCTGTAGAGACGCGAAAAAGACAAATAGGTAAACTAGTATACCAAACCAGAAACAACTCCGAGATACAGTTATAATTTAACTACTCACCCTGGACCCTGAACAAGAGTGAACCAGCAAATCACAAAAGAATAGTCAAAGAGCAGGCAAACCAACATCCAGCACAACAGATGAGGCTCCATTAATCAAAAAGCAATGTAACGACGAAGATGCCTTCGAAAATTGTGTACACAAAAAGAATCGGTGCTAGAAAGATAAAAAGTACGCACCGACAGTTATGAACCTGTTGTATTTATGACTGACAATATCAACTAGCCCAGTTTTTGTAGTTATTAATTGTTGAAGTTGTCGAAAGTTGCGAACTGAACTGTTTTCGTTTTTCACTGTGTTCTCTTCCCTTCCAACTGTCAGTAACTCTTGGACTCTAGTGCTGCAAGTAAATGTTGACATTTCCTGTTTCTTGCTCATTTATTTCACCACTTCAACTTCTAACTCCATCTATTTGACCGGTTGATGACCTGTCTCCTTTTCAACTATTCGCCGATGTAGGAGCAGATTTTTTAAATTCTCATATGAACTGAAAAAGTCGCGCTTTTTTTTTTTTGTTTGTTTCTGATTTCGACCAAAACGTTTTATCGACTTCTTCGTATCCAGTTATAGAAGTAAGTCCAGTCTCTTTTCTAAGTCGCAGAGCTCTTCAGGCTGATGCCTGTAGAATTGTTCTTTGTTTTGTGCTTGGGTACTTTTTTTTTTTTTGGGGGGGGGGGGGGGGGACGTGCTTGATGGTACAAAAATGCAGGCTTGAAAAACGTTGACATCTCACGGGAAAGGAAACTCCACAGAAGAGCTTGTTGGTAGCTCGGAGCGGTTCCCATCTCCCACATTGACTTATATCATGATCTGTGTTGGAAACGTGTGCATTAAGTAATAAAAGAGTAGTTCCTTTGTTGATTACAAGCTCTGTCTAAATACTTTGATTACATTTTCCTTTCGTTAAATCTTCTGCCCTAAAATTAATGTAGTATTATTATTAGGCTATTATCATTATTTTCAAAAATTGTCTTTTCTTGGATCTTCTGCTTGACATGTGTTGTTTTGATTTTTAGTATTTTTAACAGCTATTTTTTTGTGTGGTTACTGGGGTGGGTAGGGGGGATGAGGAATATAGTGGAGTTTAAAGAAACCAACAACATACGTGTTTATTATAATTTGAGAATGAGATTGCTTTTAAAAAATGTGCTTAAAATATGTTGATCTTGTGTATCTAAACAATGAACACTTTCCGATACTAGAGATCAATAAATGTTCTGTATCGATTCAATTGATTAACTTAATAGCACATGTGGGTTCTCCGCACAACGTTACATGTTTAGGGCATCCTGTCCATGTGTCACTAGATCAAGTACCATTTACTTACCTGTCATTGTGCAGATAGTACCTGTACTATATACTTGCCTTCATTCACTCGTGCCGTACCATATATTTACCTGTAGTAATTTGTTTAATTGATTAAGTTGTTTTTTTTTAGCGTCCCCGAAAGGGAAATAGACGCTATTAGTTTTGTGTGGTCTGTCTGTCAGTCCGTCCGTTCCGTTTAGATCTCGTTAACTAGAAAAGATATTGAAAATATGACATCATGATATTTTAGACCATTCAAAGTTCTGATGCAACGGCTACTTTTTTTCTTTTCTGAAAAAATATTTAATTTTTAATATCACTTATGCAAGCAGACTTTTCATAAAATACATTTTAACAACTTTTCACTATTACTAGTAACAAATACGGGTGGCTATTTAATAAGGGAGACGACTATTTACCATATTTTTAAACACATTTATACAAACGATTTTTAATTTTTTGCCAAAAAAAAATATATTTTTTACAATTATATTGCTAAGTTCTGTAAGTTCTGTCATACCAACTACACATTTTCAAAAAAATATTTTTATTTCTATAGAGAAAAAAATCTACTTAGTATGCATAATTAAAACAACAATTAATAAGTAGTTTTTCATACTATCGCTTGAACTGTAGCGCGGCATGATACCCATGAGCATACATACTAAAGGAGATGAGAATATTTTTTTATTTATGGAAAAGTTATTTATTCTTGAGGCTTTAAAAGAGATTGACCCTTTACAGAACAATTAGATCAATTTAGATAATCATTATAAGACATCAGTTAGGCCAGGTTAACATAAACCAATCCTTCACTTTCACCAATCCTTTGGTCTTCTGGACCGTTGGGGCACCACACAAGATCTGTCAACATTCTTTATCCATTCTTCTCTGTCATTTGCATTTGATAGAATTTCATTCTGATATTCTTTCTGAAAATATTGAAACCTGCCTTTTTACCTGCCTGGGTGGACCACTTCGGGGGCAGATTTTGAGTTTGTGTTTCCACGAAACTGTCTTTGTAACCTTGTTAAATTATCACTTCTTTTTTTTTTTCTCTCTTCATTGTCATATTGTTTCTCACTAACCTGTCAATTTAAGTCTCACAAGCCTGTCAATTTGAAGTATCACTAATATGTCGATTTGAGGTCTCGCTAATCTGTCAGTTTGAAGTCTCGCTAACCTGTCAATTTGAAGTCTCTCAACCTGTCAGTTTGAAGTCTCGCTAACCTGTCAATTTGAAGTCTCATTAACCTGTCAATTAGAAGTCTCTAACTTGTCAGTTTGAAGTCTCGCTAACCTGTCAAATAGAAATCTCTCTAACCTGTCAATTAGAAGTCTCGCTAACCTGTCAATTTGAAGTCTCTCTAACCTGTCAGTTTGAAGTCTCGCTAACCTGTCAATTTGAAGTCTCGCTAACCTGTCAATTTGAAGTCAAATAAACCTATACTACAACTTCGTTGAGAATATAATACTTTGTGGTTGATGACGACCACTATGTTATTTCCCATTGGAATATGGCAGTAAAGTCACAGATCAAATTTAAGGCATGGGTAGTTTGGGTCTGTGTCTTGTCTGCGTTAGCTCTAAGCTTAGCAGCAATTCCTGAGCCAAGTGACCAATCGGGCTGAAAAATCCCCAAAGTTGAGTTGTAGCACATAGGTCTAATGGATTGTAATAGAGGGTTCCAGGGATCCTTTCTTGGTTTGTTCCAACAATTTCCTTCAGTTATTTCTGTGAGAAAACACTTGGACCAATTGCTACTTCATAATATCTTTTGTAAAGGTTCTATGGTAGAAATAATCTTGAAGAGTTCTTCACCTGTCCCAGCTCTCTCCATTCCTCTCAGGCTTTTACCTGGATTAGTGTCTCGTTTTCATTGACAGGTCCTTCCATTCCTTGATGTTGTCTTCCCTACTTTTGTCTGTCTCTCCTTCTTTTCCCTGGAACCATTCCACGAGGAAGGTTTTTGCGAGCCCTGAGGATCTTGTGATATGGTCATACAGTCTTAGCTTGGTTGTTGTTTTTTTTTGCAATGGTCAGAAGGTCATCATGGGGCTCTATTGAAGTTTTAAAAAGAATAATAAAGTGTAAAGTGAAAGAGAAGTTTTGGGCGTTAACTTCAGCTGGTAAGAGTGCCGCAAATATTCTCTCCCCTGGTCTAAAAATATCGTCTCCTGTGTTCAAAACAAGTAGGTAGAAACAATACAACTTTGTTGATGAGTTTTTAGAACATGCTGAAGTTTTAATTACATGCACTTGTGTTTCTTTGACAATAAAATCTTTCTCTCTCTCTCTCTCTCTCTCTCTCTCTCTCTCTCTCTCTCTCTCTCAGTCTTTCCTTTTTCCTCAAACACTTTCTCTCTCTGCGACGTTTTGTTTACCTCTAAACTCTGAACTCCTCTCCAATTAAAACAACTTTCTCGAGTGCTTCTTTGAAGTCTTCAACTGCATTTTCTAACGAGATTAAATGACCTTCACCTGGGGTCTTTGCAACCTTCAAAATTTATTGTTTTCTTTTTTTTTTTTTTTTTTTTTTTTTTTTTTTTGGGGGGGGGGGGGAGAGCTTAAATTTTACACTTACCCTTCCTCTTATCTTGAGTCACCCACCACGCGTCATGCTGATTCCGCCCATGGAACAGTAGAACAACAGTCAAAAAATAAAATGTATTCTTTTACATCTTGATTTTCAGACTTTGCCCCAAACCCAATTTACGTTTTAAAACTTAGCCCCAAACCCAATTTATGTTTTAAAACTTAACCCCAAACACAATTTATGCCTGGTTTAAAAAACCCAGCCCTGACACAAATTTTTGTTGACAATACCAGCTGAAAGTAGCTCGAAGGACTTCAAGCAAATTAAAAGCTGCACTTTTTTGCGTTCGACTTACAGTACGTCCAAAATCCTTGATTCAACATTGCGCCCAAGTCTTTCATCTCGAAAAACTTTTTTGTACACGAAGGAATTTATTTCAAACATTAAAAAACATGTTAAACATAATTTTTAAACACAATTTTATTAAGTATCGTGTAATTATGAATACAGGTACATACCATTTAGAATTTATTAGTATCTAAATATAGATTTACTTATTTTTAAAGAAAACATAAGCAATGTATTTAAAATACTTAAAAAAAACAAAAACAAAGGTGAATAGCTTCACATTTACAGCCATATATCTCAATATTGTAAGTATTATTTCCCTTTTACATATCAAACAAAATTGATTAATTGCCACTCTTTAATTAACTAATTGTGTTGCTTGTTTTTTTTTAATTGATTCATGTTTTGTTAGGAGCAATGAATCTTGATCCGAGACTGGAAAGTGAGAGATAAAACGTATTCCAAATGTGTACCAGACAGACGGGAGGACAGACAGAATACGTTGAAATAAGCTTTGTAAATAATAGGTGGACTAGTTCAACCAAAATGTTAATTGTGAGTTGTTTTGTTTTTAGATGGAAATAAAGGAGACGCCCTCGTCTTCTACGCAATACAGAATCCACTCTCTGGTTAGTTCTGACTGAATACAAACAAGAAATAGTGGTGCTGGCAACCTTTCCTCTTTGTCCTCTTCAAACATGTTGAAAATATCGCGCTGACCACAGAATCTTAATGTGGCCTGGTCTTCTGGTATGCGCTCTAGACTATCGTCTCCACGTCCAGGATTCGAATCCTGCCTACCGACATGCCACGTCGATCTCAGAAAGGACTGGGCTAAGAAGTGATAATCTTCGTTTCTGAAGATACATCCGAAATATGTCACAACAAACAAACCATGGAACACCTTTTTTTTTCTTCTCAAAAGGGAAACTGACTATGAGCTTGAGAATTTGTCTGTTGTCCCAGCCTGTTAAACGCCCGGTCTAGACATAGTACGCCTGCCCGCAATGTTTTTACAGGCACCTCTGGGCTGGTAAGATTTTATTAAATGAATAAGAGACGTTATCAGGTCCGGCATCAGGCATAGGCAAACTAGGCCTCCGATTAATGGGAGCCTCAAACAGGATTCTAAACATTTCTTAGAGAAGAAATAGAGACATCTGTCCCCAATGTTATTGTTGCAGTTTATTTACTAGGATGTAAATAAATTGTGTAATATTTTTTTTTGCTGTTTGTTTTTTACCATTAATAACCGCGCAACCATTTCAAGTTCTCTATGCTCTCTGTTGATTCAATGTAATCCTTTGCATAAAACAAACACAGCTATCTTAATTATTCATCAAATTGTGTTTTAAAGATGCTACACTTACACTGCCTTAGTTTGAAGTACATTATAAGGTCAATGTTTATTATTTATTTATTGAAACCGGGACCTTAGCGGAAGATTTGGGTCAAGTTGCTCTATACCACATTAAAAGTACCTAGATATCTATCATATACCTACATAGCCATTGTAGGAAGTCTCGTAGGCTATTCTCTGTTTATTTGTTATAGTCCTCCTTAAGCTAGGAGATAGTATCTCACTTAGTTTTTATAGACTGTTGACGTTAGGTGAGTACCAACAGATAGTAGTGTATGGCTTCCCGTGAGTACCATATCTTCAAGTAGCAGTCGGAGGGGTAGAGGGGGTCGGGAACGACAAGATTTATATGAGAAAAGCGGGAAGGGGGGGGGGAACAGCCATTACACGTGTTTATTCTAGAGCCCTGTGCTGGTCTACAGCCTCCACCCTGGGTGATGGGCGGCAGGTGCTCCAGGAATGTTTGCCCCCCTCTCCCCCTGGTTACCTGCAGATGTCAGCACGCTACACTAGACGAGGAAGGGGAAAGGTGGACGAACTGTCAGGAGATATTCAAGTTTTATCAGTTGCAATAGTCCGTCACAAATCAATGATACGTGCACAAACTGGGGAAGTAACATTGATCAAGTGATCCGATAGGCCTGATAGCGAAAGATGCAATACCTTCTAAATTCGTTCTCGTTGATTGATGTACAGTCCTCTAACTGATCGTTGGCTTTAGTCTATATACCTCTATTATTCCTCTATATACCTCTATATACCTCTATCTTTTCTAGACTTTAATGTTGATTTATTATAGTACAAACCAACACGTATTTAAATGGGAGATAGATTTACATTGTTTCGATTTTTCGGAATAATTGTATAGTCCAAGAGTATCTTTTTTGTTTATTTTGAGTGCCTAGAAACACGGAAATCTATTTTTAACAGACATCAGAATCGTTTTTAGTGTTAAAACTCATGCTAATACGATAATAAAGAAAAACTATAATAATAGAATCCTTACACATATTTGACTTAATTGTTTTAAATGAACGACCTAGAAACACATCACATTTCAAAGGTGTAGTCTCCACGGAGAAGCTCAACACTACCTTTGAAACATTTTTGAAACAATGAAACCGTTTCGCTTTCAGTATTGTGAGACCCGACTCACTTTCAAAAGTTATTCTTCAAGGTACAGTAGAGGGAGCACCAAGAAAGGGCCGTCTAAAGAAAAATTGCTGGTCAACGTAAAAGAATGGACCGGCCTCAGTCTTGACGTGCTGCTTAGACCAGCTGCTGACCAAGGAAAGTGGAGTTACACGAACCATGACAGAACCCCCGGTACTTGATTGACATAAATGAAAGGACAGATCAGATAGAATAGCAAAGAAATCTGCATTGTAACCTAAATTGGATTTCAAATAGTTGGCAGTTGACGTCAGCAGCAAGATGAACAGCAAACAGTCAACAAACTTTATCGACACATCGACACTTTGTGTGTGTGTGTGTCCTGTCGTCCCTATTTACATTCTTATTTTCAAATCAAAATGCGGATCCAATAATTGTCATCGAGAGTGTGGGAACTGTCTTACTTTCTACATAGACACATTTATTTCAAGCCCAAGGTTCAAAAACTTAGTAACTGCCACAAATGTCTTGGACTGAATGAAATGAACGAAACACAATCAATTCCCATCGTTGACTGTGTCCACGTAGACTTAGGTGACAAGGTGGCTTATTGTGTGGTCTTCCTAGTGCCATTAAGTCCCTTGCCATCAGCAAAGACAGCGCCCTATTGTACAAGGTGAAGATTGTTGCCAGTAAGTGTCTACGACTGGGATTCCATTTTTAGATTTTGATGACGCAGTTGGTTTTGTTTTTTTTTTGTTTTGTTTTGTTTTTTTCACAGACAGCCATTAATGACTGTCACAGTGCTTTCAAACTCCGAAATGTGGGATAAGATCTAAACAATCACTGGACAGATTCACTGTAATGTGTGGCCCTTGGGTTACTCCAGTGTATGGCCAGCACTAAATATCTTGGCAAAGTTCATTGCTATCAAATTGATTCGGTTACAACGGATAAAACGAATCGTCACTACACATTTAGATATTGCGTTGTATGTAGCCATTCTGTTATTTAGAAACGAAATTGTATGTTTGCTCTCTTGTATTATGAGGTAGTTTTTGTACTTTTCAGAAACCATATCGTTGAATGTTTTGATTATTGCGATGGAATGTGGTAACAGAGTGGTACTTTGTTTGAATGTGGTAACAGAGTGGTACATTGGTAGAATGTGTTAACAGTAGTACATTGGTAGAATGGGGTAACAGAGTAGTACTTTGTTTGAATGTGGTAACAGAGTGGTACATTGGTAGAATGGGGTAACAGAGTAGTACTTTGTTTGAATGTGGTAACAGAGTGGTACATTGGTAGAATGGGGTAACAGAGTGATACATTGGTAGAATGGGGTAACAGAGTGGTAAAGCGCTCTGCTTTCTGTGCTTTTAAATGTCTATTAGGTTCACCTGTAAAGACCTACTCTGTAAGCCTATAAATCGCAGAACTGTGGCCTATGTTCATTCTGTTGTTACTTCTTTGTTCGGTCATTCTTCGTTTTTTTTTTGTTCGTTCTAAGTTCTTTGACTTGCTGGCCACACAATACCCTCGCTAAACGTTAAGTTCTTTTTGTTTTCTACAACTGATATTAGATCGTGAAATGTCCATGTTGATAACAGATGGCAGACTTACCTTATAGTTTCATATTAGCTATGGTCATCCATTGAATTGGGTTTTTAATGAATTGCGTAATTTAAAAAAAAAAATATTTGGGGTCACAAATTCCCTTCGCCTAGGACTTCCAATTATCTATGGCCGGCCCTGCTAATAAATCCGTATGGAGGGAATGAAAATACAAATCAAAACAAGGAAACATCAGATCAAATCGATAAACAAGTTTCAGTTTTTTGTTTTTCTTGCAGGAAGTTCATCGCTGACATAGCATTCGAAACTAGAAGTGGAATCATGGGATAGCAAATGTAAACGTTTTTGGGTGGCTTAACAGTTGCAAGATAGATGCGTTTTAAGTACAGTTTCCGCCAACGAAAGTAGTCCTTGGAGTTTCTAAAAACTTTTAATGATTTCATTCAATTGTATTTCTTTGTAGTCGAGCAAGTGAAAGTATCGGACTGGCAGCTCCTGCATTTACATTTGAAGACCTAACATTTGTTTTTAAAAGGCAATCAGACCGATAGACTTGTAGATCCTTGGTGTGCACTATGCGATCTGGACTGTCGGTAATGTTGATTGTCCTGGGTTCGAGCGCAGCCATCCTTCTCCGTTGTGCAGGAGGTTTGGGCTAGGATGCATATATCTTCAAATCTGAAGGAACATCCGAAAAGTTACACATTTTACAAGATTTTTGTACCCTTTATATAAAGATTTTAAGTTGATTTTAAAATGCTAGGTTCGTTTAAATCTTTAACGCTGATAGCTTTCTTTTTTTTTAATGTCGATTTTCATTCATTTTCATGGCATTATAACGACATAAATACGGTGGTGTGGGGGGGGGGAGCTGGCAGGGGGGTTCGAATGTAAACTTTCTTAGAACTTCAGTTACTCGGGCCCTAACATTACATTGGCTACTGCTTTAGACTTCAACTCATATTAATGTTAACCACGAGAAAGTTGAAGGTGGTGTGTATACACATGTCTTGGTAGAAAGAGTAAAGATGCTTGACTCTTCTCCTTATTCTCTTTCTCTCTCTCTCTCTCTCTCTCTCTCTCTCTCTCTATCTGACCGTCTCTCTCTTTCTCAAGTTGCGATGTGTGATAAAATTAAAGCACTTGACGTGCGAGTGGCCAATTACTAAAGTAACATGTCGCTAGCAACAAAACATAAACTATTTATACCCAGTCGAAATGTCTCTTCGGCTTGATACTATTTTTAAACAGTCACCTCACCGTTCATTGTAACAAGAGTTCTCAGAGACTGGTAGAACTTTCAGAACAAAAAATTGTGACTTTAAAACTTCGAGTAATGACCCCCAGCATTAGTGTTTCTCACATCTCTTGCATGCAATTGGCGGCTATGTTTAGGTACAGCTGCATGCTTGTTTACCAGAATAGGTAATTAGCTATTCAATAATTAATGTTTTCCGGCGTTATAAAAGTATAGATTTAACACATTTTATACATGCAGAGATCTACCTGAAACAATTTTTTAACTCATGTCGTAAACTATTGTGGTCTATTCAACATAGCAAATTCCAAATGTCAAATATAAATGTATATTAGAATAGTTCTCTCTTAAACTTTAGGATTAGATGAATAAATAAAATTGGAAACTGATTTCTCAACATGTAGCAGCTTCAATTGTTTCCATCGCTGTGGTAACTTCTTGTTTTGATGAGTAAAAGAAGTCGGAATAAGAAATTATTGGACTAGGTGCATAAAGGTGGAGTATTGGAGCATTGGGCGGCAAGCTGTCTCCATAGAAATTAGTTTCCAGCAATGTCCGCAGTCTCTTGCCAGCTGATGTCCACTTCCCTG
Source organism: Biomphalaria glabrata (assembly GCF_947242115.1). NCBI lineage: Eukaryota > Metazoa > Mollusca > Gastropoda > Planorbidae > Biomphalaria > Biomphalaria glabrata. Next base: position 49,028,945 of record NC_074712.1, read on the forward strand.
AGGTCCTCCATGGAGATGCGGCGTCATTTTTGAGGAGGGCGTCCCTGTTTGCGCTTTCTTCGTTTCGGCCTCCATGACTATCTTTGAACATTTAAATGTTAGTTTGGTCTTCGTTTGTTTAGAATTGTCACGCTTGAAGGCTGAGTGGTATAACTCCTTGCCTATTGAAGAGAAGGTCCCGAGTTCAGAGCTTGTTGACATTTAAGCAGGATAATAGTTGTGTCTCATATGCCCTAAGCCACGTTCAGACAACTGCCACTACAAGAATTATATATATATATGGCTTCTTCTGTCTCGGAAGACAATGGATGCGGCCAAATGAGTCACTGGCTTTGGTTACGTCTTGAGATGGGGCAGAATCTGGAGTGACTAATCAAGCCAATTCTGGAGAGGCAGAGTTTGCCACATTTCGTGCATGTATATGCATCTGTCCTAATGTTAGCTGACAGGGCAACTTTATTTTCTTTCTATTGGCTGACGCAGCTTTGTTTCTGTTGCATTCGGCGAAGTTCGTACCAGCACCTACAGTCTGTCTCCATGCTGTCCGGTTTTGGGCTATCTCCTCCCTCTTCTCTCTTTCTCTCTCTCTATTATTAAACTATAGATCATGCTAATATACATTTCTGAATCATCTTCCGTCTCGATATTAATTGTTACATTACAACCAATGTCATCCTAAATTGTTGAGTCTTTAACAAATATGAGTTCACTAGGTATGTGTGTTCGTATCTGCTAGTCTGTGTTGGTGGTTATATATTTTCTTTCTGAAGACTGTACATAAAAAAAACATGTGTTGTTCCTTGGAGTTTTTAAAAATTTGGCTTCAATTTGACATGAAATTAATTTCTAATCAACTCTATTAATGTTATTGTTAATCTGTAGACACTTGTCTCTATAACTCTGTCCTTTCCTCTTCACCCAGCATTTACTTTGTTTATTTATTCACCCACGTGTGTGTTTTTTTTAATTCTATTTTTGTGTGTTATTTAGCATAAAATTTGTTATTTAAAAAAAAAACGCCAATCTTGCTTAATGAAGGATTTATTTCATAGTTGTGTCTGGAAGTAGTTCTCGGCATATTGTGATCAGATGTGAATGCAACTTTCTGCTCTCTTCCTAGGCAATGTTCAGCTCGAGGTGAAGAAGAACTTGTTTTACATTCTAATGCCTTGTTCGGACTAGGAGAACAGACAATATTCAATCAAAACATCAAACCTATTGTGTTTAAGACAACTGATGAAACCTACTGTGTTTGAGACATCTGATCAAACCTACTGTGTTTGAGACATCTGATCAAACCTACTGTGTTTGAGACATCTGAACAAACCTACTGTGTTTGAGACATCTGATCAAACCTACTGTGTTTGAGACATCTGATCAAACCTACTGTGTTTGAGACATCTGATCAAACCTACTGTGTTTGAGACATCTGATCAAACCTACTGTGTTTGAGACATCTGATCAAACCTACTGTGTTTGAGACAAGAGTATATTTGGGCACTTTCGTTCTATTTTTGTTGTTCTACGGTGTTGATCTTATTTTGTAATCTGTTTGATTTTTCCCTCTCTGAATTTCATGTTTCTTTTATCCCATATATATATATTAAAAGGTCTAAATCTTTTCTTTCTTCACTCTTTCATTCTCTCTCTCTCTCACTTTCTCTCTCTCTCTCACTTTCTCTCTCTCTCTCTCTCTCTCTCATTCATTTTCCTCCCTTTAAACAATCGAAATTCTACAAAGCAAAAGTAAAAAAAAAAACAAAAAAAAAAACTATTCTATCAGTTTGAAACAAAAGTTGTTAGCAGATTGTTTTCGGGTTGTCTCGTGCTTTACATTACAACTAGTCTAGGAACTTGTCTTTCTCTAGTGACTTCAGCTCTCTTTGTTGCCTTCCTAAACAGGAACATTACAACAAGTGTACTACAGTGTAACACCTTTTATTGTAATGGCTTTCAACCATTTGTATTATGCTGCTAGAAGCCAAAATGAAATTCAAGGTCCTCGGATTTTTTTATATGAATAAAAAGTTGTGTTTAGGAAAGGGTAACTATTTTAACAACCGGGTGAGGTTTTTTTTTTGTAAAGCCATTTGATTTTTCTTTTGTATGCCTGTTACAATTGTGTTACACAATAACAATTGTTTTCTATACCGTAATAACGGTCTGTTACACTGTAACAATCGTATTTTATACCTTAACAGATTTATGTTATATTGTAACGATTGTATTATAATAAAGATTATCTTCGAGTTGTATTATATACCATAATCATTTTGTGTTATACCGTAACAAGTGTATCCTACACTATAATAATTTTGTGATATACTGTAACAACTGTCTGCTAAGCCTTAAAAAAATGTATGCTACACCGTAATAATTGAATGTTATTCCAGATATTGGTGAGGTAATGAAAAAAAAATGAAATAATAAAATTTCCATTTTGTTTCCTTTTTTTCAGTCTTTTAAAAAAATGTGTAGTGTTATCATAATAGTTCTAAGAAACACAATACTTATAGCTATCGCGTTCTTTAGCAGACTTCTCTTGTTCTTCTCACCAGGGCAGACATGTCTGGATTATCTCTATATGAAACAGTTCTTGCCTGTGGTGGATATAACAAAATGAACAGAAACAAGCTGATAGGCCAGTACAACCCATGCCACATTGGTAAGTTGTCATCAATGTGATTCATTCTCTACCATCGACATCAATAAGCTCTTTAATCTACACAACCGACCATCACTATTGGTTGAACATTGAATATTTTTACGAGAAGATTTGGTATCTTTTAAAATTTGGTGCCTAACGGCTGAAGAGTATCAAAGCTGGGTAATACTACAACACTTTGAGTATCATAGCTGGGTAACACTACAACACTTTGAGTATCAAAGCTGGGTAACACTACAACACTTTGAGTATCATAGCTGGGTAACACTACAAAACTTTGAGTATCATAGCTGGGTAACACTACAACACTTTGAGTATAAAAGCTGGGTAACACTACAACACTTTGAGTATCATAGCTGGGTAACACTACAACACTTTGAGTATCAAAGCTGGGTAACACTACAACACTTTGAGTATCATAGCTGGGTAACACTACAACACTTTGAGTATCAAAGCTGGGTAACACTACAACACTTTGAGTATCAAATCTGGGTAACACTACAACACTTTGAGTATCAAAGCTGGGTAACACTACAACACTTTGAGTATCAAAGCTGGGTAACACTACAACACTTTGAGTATCATAGCTGGGTAACACTACAACACTTTGAGTATCAAAGCTGGGTAACACTACAACACTTTGAGTATCAAAGCTGGGTAACACTACAACACTTTGAGTATCATAGCTGGGTAACACTACAACACTTTGAGTATCAAAGCTGGGTAACACTACAACACTTTGAGTATCATAGCTGGGTAACACTACAACACTTTGAGTATCAAAGCTGGGTAACACTACAACACTTTGAGTATCAAAGCTGGGTAACACTACAACACTTTGAGTATTATAGCTGGGTAACACTACAACACTTTGAGTATCAAAGCTGGGTAACACTACAACACTTTGAGTATCAAAGCTGGGTAACACTACAACACTTTGAGTATCATAGCTGGGTAACACTACAACACTTTGAGTATCAAAGCTGGGTAACACTACAACACTTTGAGTATCAAAGCTGGGTAACACTACAACACTTTGAGTATCAAAGCTGGGTAACACTACAACACTTTGAGTATCAAAGCTGGGTAACACTACAACACTTTGAGTATCATAGCTGGGTAACACTACAACACTTTGAGTATCAAAGCTGGGTAACACTACAACACTTTGAGTATCAAAGCTGGGTAACACTACAACACTTTGAGTATCATAGCTGGGTAACACTACAACACTTTGAGTATCAAAGCTGGGTAACACTACAACACTTTGAGTATCAAAGCTGGGTAACACTACAACACTTTGAGTATCAAAGCTGGGTAACACTACAACACTTTGAGTATCAAAGATGGATAACACTACAGCACTTAGACCTTTGACTGTACATATACATATATAAGTTTTCGTCAGTTATGAATATTTTCCATAATTTATGCAATAAAAAAATGTCTACATACGATCAACATTGCCGTTCCTTCTGTAATGCAGAAAACATGGATTACCTCCTCTTCCCGTCAGCCCATCCTTCAACTTCCTACATGCAGGAAGCAAAGAATATTTATAAATTAGCGCGCCAAAATGCAATCGAGCAAATCTGCCGTCTGCTCTACTTAATGGTTTCTACACTAAGCTAAACAAGAGATCTTTCTTTCCTCACCCCCCCCCCACCAGGGAGGAAAAAAAGCGGTAATGCCAGAGAGAAAAAAAAATCGTTTGGTTGGATCTGGAACAGTAAGGACACGCTTCCGGTCATTCGGTTGGCAATAATGAGATTTTTAGAGCCACTCTTACCGCGATAGTTAGCGCTGGCAGTCGTATTGATTCACTGCTGAGTCTTCTGTCTCTTGTTGTGCAGGACTGGCTCTAACCTTAATGACTGAAGTGCTAGGTCTACTGTCTCTTGTTGTGCAAGACTGGCTCTAACCTTAATGACTGAAGTGCTAGGTCTTCTGTCTCTTGTTGTGCAAGACTGGCTCTAACCTTAATGACTGAAGTGCTAGGTCTTCTGTCTCTTGTTGTGCAAGACAGGCTCTAACCTTAATGACTGAAGTGCTAGGTCTTCTGTCTCTTGTTGTGCAAGACTGGCTCTAACCTTAATGACTGAAGTGCTAGGTCTTCTGTCTCTTGTTGTGCAAGACAGGCTCTAACCTTAATGACTGAAGTGCTAGGTCTTCTGTCTCTTGTTGTGAAAGACAGGCTCTAACCTTAATGACTGAAGTGCTAGGTCTTCTGTCTCTTGTTGTGCAGGACTGGCTCTAACCTTAATGACTGAAGTGCTAGGTCTTCTGTCTCTTGTTGTGCAAGACTGGCTCTAACCTTAATGACTGAAGTGCTAGGTCTTCTGTCTCTTGTTGTGCAAGACTGGCTCTAACCTTAATGACTGAAGTGCTAGGTCTTCTGTCTCTTGTTGTGCAAGACAGGCTCTAACCTTAATGACTGAAGTGCTAGGTCTTCTGTCTCTTGTTGTGCAAGACAGGCTCTAACCTTAATGACTGAAGTGCTAGGTCTTCTGTCTCTTGTTGTGCAAGACAGGCTCTAACCTTAATGACTGAAGTGCTAGGTCTTCTGTCTCTTGTTGTGCAAGACAGGCTTTAACCTTAATGACTGAAGTGCTAGGTCTTCTGTCTCTTGTTGTGCAAGACAGGCTTTAACCTTAATGACTGAAGTGCTAGGTCTTCTGTCCAGGAAGTTCTTTTTTCTTTTTTCATTGCTTTATCATTCTAAGCAGTATGTTTGTCTTTTCTTTCTTTGTTTCTCCAAATTTCCTGTTGTAAACATAACTGGACGATACTAATCAATAAGTTTATTAACACATTCGGGGGTGGGGGGGGGGGAGGAACGAACATGGGCCAACTCTGTTGTCTGGGGCCCAAATAATTCTGGCATCGGGCCTGATTTTAGAGTTTACATTTATGGTAGTTTGATTCAAGAGTTATGCCAGTGATGATACAAGTTAAAGTTGTAAATACAGACTTTTGTTCGTTGAGCTATCGACTTGTAAACATTTCTACATCATTTACAAATTGAGAGAGAAAAAAGGTTAGGAGAAAAAAAAACGATAAGAGAAATGATCTTCAAGATCTGGAAGTGGTTTTAAAACAGGTTTATGTATTGATTGACAGCATTAATTTAGTATACAATGTATAGTTAGTTTGAAACATCCAGAAACAACTCAGGCTAAATGGTATCTATTTTAAATGGAGCAGAGAAAGAAGATACCTAATGATATAGAGGAAAAAATGTTGTGCCTAATGATATAGAGGAAAGAATGATGTGCCTAATGATATAGAGGAAAGACTGGTGTGCCTAATGATATAGAGGAAAGAAGGATGTGCCTAATGATATAGAGGAAAGAATAATGTGCCTAATGATATAGAGGAAAGAATGATGTGCCTAATGATATAGAGGAAAGAATGATGTGCCTAATGATATAGAGGAAAGAATGATATAGAGGAAAGAATGATGTGCCTAATGATATAGAGGAAAGAATGATATAGAGGAAAGAATGATATAGAGGAAAGAATGATGTGCCTAATGATATAGAGGAAAGAATGATGTACCTAATGATATAGAGGAAAGAATGATATAGAGGAAAGAATGATATAGAGGAAAGAATGATATAGAGGAAAGAATGATATAGAGGAAAGAATGATATAGAGGAAAGAATGATATAGAGGAAAGAATGATATAGAGGAAAGAATGATGTGCCTAATGATATAGAGGAAAGAATGATATAGAGGAAAGAATGATGTGCCTAATGATATAGAGGAAAGAATGATATAAAGGAAAGAATGATATAGAGGAAAGAATGATGTGCCTAATGATATAGAGGAAAGAATGATGTACCTAATGATATAGAGGAAAGAATGATGTACCTAATGATATAGAGGAAAGAATGATGTACCTAATGATATAGAGGAAAGAATGATGTACCTAATGATATAGAGGAAAGAATGATGTACCTAATGATATAGAGGAAAGAATGATATAGAGGAAAGAATGATATAGAGGAAAGAATGATGTACCTAATGATATAGAGGAAAGAATGATGTGCCTAATGATATAGAGGAAAGAATGATATAGAGGAAAGAATGATGTGCCTAATGATATAGAGGAAAGAATGATATAGAGGAAAGAATGATATAGAAGAAAGAATGATGTGCCTAATGATATAGAGGAAAGAATGATATAGAGGAAAGAATGATGTGCCTAATGATATAAAGTAAAGAATGATGTGCCTAATTACATAGAGGAAAGAATGGTGTGCCTAATGAAAGCGAGCCGAAAAAGGGTGCATGGTGATAGAGAACAAACAAAGAGGCGCCTAATGACAGGCTGCAAATAAATGGGTCCATTATGAAAGAGAGATAATAAAGGGCTCGCAAAGACCTTCCTACAGGGAACAGTACCAGGAATATATACATTGTATCTACGAAAAAGGGAAATGAGATTATATTTACAAGTTTATTACTTCAGAAATATAATACAGTCCGAAGATTTAATAGAAAATGCTTTCAATTGTATTAACATTATTTCAGTGCATTTTTTTTTTAACTTGCATTGGATAGGGACCTTCACCAAAATCTTTCCCTGGGACTTTACGTACTGAAATCCGCCACTGACTGAACACGACACCAAGTCAATATGTGCTTTAGAAATGATTTCTTCTTTGGTTATTTGCTTAGAAGATCTGCTTCTGTCTTGAAACTTTGCCATAGCTTACCTCTAATACCTGCATTGTCAGTCTTGTGTATTCCGGACTTCCAAAGTTAGGTCAACGTTTCTCGCTATTGACTTGACAAACTTGAACCAATATCTACATTTTCTTAAGACCTACTCGACTTCACTGTCCATAGCAATGTCAGTCATCACTGACCTCATTACCACCTGTGACTTAATACGTTTGTTGTACCTGACCACAGTCCTCAGAGATGACCAAATGTCACCAGTTCTGACGGCCCACACACAAACCGTTCACTGTGAAACTCCCCATCCCCCCCCCCCCCCGCAGTGACCCAGTGACAGCATTGACCTCCATTGATCTCACAGCTTCACCGGTACTGATTAAGGGAAAGACCATCGATTCCGTAGTTCATTAAGCCGATATAAAAGCAAAAAAAAACCCTAGACTCCAAGCTTCCAGCCCTAACTTTCAATGTATGGGACACGTCACATGGGCTCTTGAATCAATGCAAGCCGTGCAATTACTCCCCAAACATTTCTATTTGAAAGCACGCTCTCGGGCTCGCGTGTTTAAATTGAAATAGATCTTTATACAGTTACATGGCGTAGTGAGTGTGAGATCGTGTGGGCCATTGTGTGGGATGTGTGGGGCTGTTTTATAAGCGTGTTACAAGCAACAACAAAATGGTTTTGTGATAAGCCAGTTTAGCTTCGTCTGATTGCATGTTCGGAAAGACGTTTTTCACAATGTCATTTTGAACGAACGTCTGTAATATATAAGATAAGAATATAAGATAATAAATGATTTCGCCAAGTATTTTTCAACTCTCTAGAGCAGACAATAGGAAACAACAAAGACAAAGACTTTTTTGACACTATAACTTTGGGGTTCTTACCACTGGCGTAGCTAGGGATTTGGGGGGGGGGGCTTGACCTCTGTAGGGGTTCCTGGAATTCAACATGTGACATCATGACATATTGGCGTAATATTGAATGTAAAAAACAAATTTCGGACACTTATTTGGGGACCATTCAAGTGGAGGCCCGGAAGGGTTTTCAAATTTGTACCCTGGCGACAGCAGAAAAGAAAAAATCGGGGGACATTTGTTCTGCTTGAACGGTCAAACTAAGGAAAAAGATGTGACAGGTCTTTACATTTAATAGATGATTGGGAGATTTACTTGCTTTAAAAAGAAAGCATGTAAGCCTAAACTCAGAATAAATTATAGACTGTTAGTGGCGATACTAGTCACCTAAGTTACCAGTTAAATACTAGATCCTAAAGGAAAATTCTGCTTTTCTTCAGCCCAAACTTCGAACATGCTTGAGTGTTGATCCAAGACATTACGAATTATTTAGATGAGAAATTATTTCTTTAAACTCGGGTTAAACAAAGCGTACATCGTGACGTCGGGTTAGCTCCGGAATGTTGGTAAAGTCTTGCTGATTAACTGACAGGTTTTGTTGGGGTTTTTTTGTCTTTAAAAAATATTTAAATGTGATTTTCTGCTTTTTTTATATAATTTGTTTTAATTGTTTTGCTTGATTTAAAAAGAAAATAAAGTCAAAGTGAACATTACTTTTTTTCACTTTAAAAGAATAAATAAAGTGAAAATTGAATGTTATTCTCTATTCTCTATAATGATAAATACAAAACAATAACTGTTAGAATCAATCTGATGTTTTAATCTTTTTACAAAGCTTTTATCAACGCACTCTGTCTGTCTGTCTGTCTGGTAAAACTTTTGTACACGTTATTTCTCCGACACCCAATCTGGAATCGAGCTGAAAATTTGCTCAATTATTTCTTTGACCTGACAACACAAGAATCTATAAAAGAAAACAACAATTAGTTAATTAGCTATTGGTAATTAGTTATTTTGCTATCTCGAAAAAGGGAAAGAAACTGTACTTGACTGAAGTAGTGGTATAAGCTGAATTAGTGGCCCTTATAGGTCGCCGTCTGAGTCTTAGTGAACATAAACATGAACTACGACGAGACTATGGAAACAATTTACAATCTTCTACGTTCACAAGACTTGCAGAGTGTCGGCTTCGGCGTGATTTCGAATTGAAATCGTTTACTCCCCCCCTTTTTTTATAAATGATTTTTTATTATTAATCATTACTGATTTAAACTAATTGATAGAACTATGCTTTAATGTAAGCTTTGTTGTTGTTTTTTTTTAAATTATTTTTTTCGTTAAGTATTCGTAACTATGATTTTCAGAAATAAAAGCTTTTTTTAAATGTTGAAAATAGAAGAAAAACTAAAAACTCGGTGTGAAGGATTGAGCTGTTTCATAACACTGTTAACCTCTTTGTGAGCCTGTTAACTCTGAAACTAGAGCAAAGACTGACAGCGTGACCAGTTCATGTTGACTAAGTTATAATGATGTGACTTTCGATGTAGTGACACTGACATGTTGACTTTTTTTTTAATTCTGACTGACTGCATGAATTGTTTGACTTCTGTCTGACTTTATGACTTGTTTGACGTTTGTCTGACTTTATGACTTGCTTGACTTCTGTCTGACTTTATGACTTGTTTGACTTTTGTCTGACTTTATGACTTGCTTGGCTTCTGTCTGACTTTATGACTTGTTTGACGTTTGTCTGACTTTATGACTTGCTTGGCTTCTGTCTGACTTTATGACTTGTTTGACTTCTGTCTGACTGCATGACTTGTTTGACGTTTGTCTGACTTTATGACTTGCTTGACTTCTGTCTGACTTTATGACTTGTTTGACTTTTGTCTGACTTTATGACTTGCTTGGCTTCTGTCTGACTTTATGACTTGTTTGACGTTTGTCTGACTTTATGACTTGCTTGGCTTATGTCTGACTTTATGACTTGTTTGACTTCTGTCTGACTGCATGACTTGTTTGACTTCTGTCTGACTGCATGACTTGTTTGACTTCTGTCTGACTGCATGACTTGTTTGACTTCTGTCTGACTGCATGACTTGTTTGACTTCTGTCTGACTGCATGACTTGTTTGACTTTTGTCTGACTGCATGACTTACTACATTAGTTGTGACCTTCTGACGGTAGGAAAACTTGGCTACAGGAAGAGATCGTCTTCTTGTTGGCCAAGGCCAAGGTCATGATCGTTTACTCTGACCTGAGCATCCTACAGGATGTAAGGCGCATGCAAATCTGAGAGGTCATATTGAACTTTAAAGGGGTTAGACTACTCCCTGGAAGACTGAAAACATTAATTATGATAAAGATTACTCAGCTCGAGTCCAACCAGCAGAAATGGATTAGTTTTACAAAGATTCATGCCAGATTTTAATTGTTTAAGCTCCAATTAAGCAAACAAACAAACAAAAAAATAAGTTTTTCAAACAACTGTGTGTCCAGATGTGCTGCCCTAGTGCCTGATTATTAAGTAATTTATGAAACAGAAGTAGGACCCAAAAAAAAGTGATTTTATAGACGTTACATGAACACTTGGGTTTTCGTTATGTGGGGGGGGGGGGGGTCTTTTCCTATTAGTATATAATGTGTACATGTATTTGATAGTATAAAATGTGTACATTTATTACGAAAGTATGAAATATGTACATGTTTTTTTTTTCAAATTATACAATATGGACAGACGCGGACGGCGAAAAGAAAATCTTAATCGAGTATTGACGGACAATGGCTAGCTTGCCCTGGTTTTGGGATAATATGTAGGTCACAGCTGAGTCTGCGTAGCCACGGGAAATATTGCATTCCTCATTAATCTTCGGACTCGAAGACAAGTCGTATTATTGTTAATAATGAATACATTTATTTCCAAACTATAAAATATGTACAGATATCACCAAAGTGATACAAATTTGTATACGCCTTTCGAAAGCATGACATATATAATCATGAGCAATAGACAATATCTCGACCGCTTGACCATGTGACCGTGGACGTTTTCCATGTTCAGGGATCTTTTGATTTGTTCTGTGTGTTATTGTAGAAACTGAATTAGAAACAAGCAAACTAAGGAGAGACAGAGCTTCTCTAAGGGAGAGAGACACAAAATTGCTGCTTTTATTTCAGTAATGCAGGAATAAGATCCCTTTTATTTATCTAAAACAAAATCAATTAATCCCTCCTAATTGATGAACTAATTGAACAATGTTTTTGATTCATTGATGTATTGTCACCCACTCTAAATAAGTATGCCAAGTTTGAACTTGATCCCAGAAAGAAATAACGTGTACAAAACGGAATGAGTGGAATAAGTCCATATATACATCCCCATCCTTCAATTAACAGTACTTAATCCACTTATTCTGCTTTTTCGATACAAACAAAATAGTTATATACCAATAATTAATAAATTGATTTGTTAATTTTTTTTTATTGATTCGTATTTCGTCAGTTACCACAGATTATTGTGTAAAGTTTCAACTTAATCCGAGAGATAACTTGTACACAAGTTGCGCCAAACAGACAGAGTGAATTAATATAAGCCTTGTACAAGTACAATATTTAAAGTATAAACTCTCTACTTTCATTTTGAAAGTATAAAATCTCTACATTTTTTTTTAAAGTATAATTTATTATAAATGATAAAGCTTCTATATCAACTTACTCTATCTATCTGTCTGGTACACATTTTGAACACGATAGTTCTCCATCACCCATTGAAACTTTAGACAATCATTTATTTGAACAAACAAAACATGTACCAATAAACAAATATACACCTACAAATCAATTAATTACTGTGAAATAATTATTTTGCTTCATGTCAGGACTACAGGTTATTCCTTAAGTATTGAGAGACATGGCTAAATATGTAAGGTTTTGTCCCCTAGGTAATTGTACACGTTACTTCTCCCATAACTATTTTCTGATCAAGTTGAAACTTTGCAATATTAATCGTTGTCGATGACAACATATGAATCAATTTAAAAAGTAACCAATTAGCTAATGAATTATTGGTAATTAATTATTATGCTTGATGTAAAAAAGGGAAATAAATTATACGTTATTGAGAGATATGGTTATATATTTGGAGCTCTTCCTGCTAGTGTTGTTTTTAAAAGTATTTTTATATTTTGCCTATTTCGAAAGTATGAAGTCAGCAGCTTACCTCCCGTTACATTGAATTGTATAAAGAATGACAACTCTACACCCGTTCATCTAGAGCGTGTTATCTCAGACATAGGTCAAAGCAAGATTTGTTTTTTTCTGTTGTTTTTTTTTAAAGAGTAACCCTAAGTTTCTTATCCTGCCTCCACTAAACATTCCCACGTATACTAAGTATATATCTACAGAAGCACCATGGGTTCAAATGAAGTTATCTAGCTTTACAATGTATAATAAATAAGTTATTGATAACGTCAAAACTACAAGAACTCCACACTTATGTCTCTTTGAAAACATGTTGCGTTAAAATTAAGCAGGGCATCTAAATTTAAAGAAAAAATTCCTGCGTGATTGAGTTGAGGGTTTTAAACTTATTTTCTTGGAATATATACATAGTACATATTAATGTAACGGCTCAACTAGAATACGCCGAGGTGTAATGGACTGCTGGGAATTCATGAAACTTGTGAGCAAATAAAAGTTTAACCTTGGTTTATTAAACAGATACATCAACTAAGAGTTTTGTTCATAGGTGTTAATAAAAATTATTACATCTCAGACATCTCGCTGTATGATAGTGTCTTGCAGATATCTCTGATGGATGAGATTACTGACATGATGCACTGTTACAGGCCTATATTTCTAGTTCTCCTTTCAGACCTGCAGATGTTTCTGTAGACCATGGTTAACGAGGGTGTCATGTGGTCAACACAACGACCAACCGCCTTTACTTTTCCCCAACTAATGGCAGATACCCATTAGAGCTGGGTGGACAAAAAATCCCAGTCTTAAGGATTCGAACCCGGGACCCCCGATTCGGAAGCCAAGCGCCTCATCTAAATTTCTAGTATGCTGTAGTATGTCTTTATTTTCTATAATAATATTACTTTGCTGAGTTGCGACTCTCTGAAGACTTCTTAGCAAAGACATTTATTTGATTTACCCACGTCATAGATCGTACCGAGAGTAAGATCTGCCCTCCCTTTCTCCTGCGTTGTTTCTACGCTTCAATCGCCTCTCCGTCCCCCCCACCCCTTAATCATTATAATCAGTGTTCCCCTCTTCGCCCGTGTCGCCCCCCCCCCTTTGTCTGTGAGGTTGTTTAGATTTCAATCAATAATTGTCCATTCTAAGACATTCCTGTAGCTCTACAGGTCTGTTTGCAGTCTGTAAGATTCTCTTGTAAGAGTTAGCGTACGGGCTGAGACTTAGGTGAAGAACTGCGGTGTTTTTTTGTTGTTTTTTTTTTTTTGGAGTGGAGGGGTTATTATTATAGGAAGAATGAGACGCCTGGGGGCGAGCTAACTTTAAGGTGAGCACTTGAAAGCTGCTTTGATTGTATAGGTGAAGTCAAAAGTGCACAAGTCTGTCTTCAAGAGGTGGTCCAGAAATATCTCCGGCACTTTTGATCAACTCTGGGATACAGTATCGTAGTGCTCTACAAGGGCGTGTTAATACAGCTGGCACTGAGATACAATGCGGTCCTGGAGTGCTGCATTAGGCTGAGACTATTTGGATCGAGTTTCTGAAACATCGTGTGACTCAGTCCATACAGTTTAGATAGATTATTGCCCCGAAATAAAGTGACCCGAGTCCAAGATAGATTATTGCCCCGAAATAAAGTGACCCGAGACCAAGATAGATTATTGCCCCCGAAAGAAAGTGACCCGAGTCCAAGATAGATTATTGCCCCGAAATAAAGTGACCCGAGTCCAAGATAGATTATAGCCCAGAAATAAAGTGACCCGAGTCCAAGATAGATTATTGCCCCGAAATAAAGTGACCCTAGTCCAAGATAGATTATTGCCCCGAAATAAAGTGACCCGAGTCCAAGATAGATTATTGCCCCGAAATAAAGTGACCCGAGACCAAGATAGATTATTGCCCCGAAATAAAGTGACCCGAGTCCAAGATAGATTATTGCCCCGAAATAAAGTGACCCGAGTCCAAGATAGATTATTGCCCCGAAATAAAGTGACCCGAGTCCAAGATAGATTATTGCCCCGAAATAAAGTGACCCGAGTCCAAGATAGATTATTGCCCCGAAATAAAGTGACCCGAGTCCAAGATAGATTATTGCCCCGAAATAAAGTGACCCGAGTCCAAGATAGATTATAGCCCCGAAATAAAGTGACCCGAGTCCAAGATAGATTATAGCCCAGAAATAAAGTGACCCGAGTCCATGTTTACACAGTTTATATAGGCCATTGCTCAAAGACACGAAGTCAAGAAGTCGTTGAAGTGAGCGTACAAAGATGATACTAATTGGGCAGTCACTTCATTTTTGAGCTGAAATGTCACTAGGTCTTTGTAGAGGGGGGTGTATGGGGGAGGCCTATTTTATAATTAAAATTTTAAACTGCAAAGATTTCTCTTAAACCTTAGCTGGAAAACGCTATTTAATAATTTAATTAATTTTAAAGTATGTGTATTACTTTGAAAGCTCAGTCAATAGTTTCGTATTTATTTGTATTTAAGTGTTCCATATTTGATGCCATGATCAATCCAAATTGAAACTTCAAATTGAGCTTCATGCACATTCTGAGTGTCTGGGTGGAAAGGGGGGTGGGGTACCAAACGAGTCAAAAAGACGCCTCTCAATTCACGAGTACAAAAAATGTTGCTTAGCTCTTATCCATTATAGTGTTACACAATAAACAAAGGCTTTTGTTTGGCATTCTCTTTGTTTTTTGTGTAGAAGTCATTAACACAACAGTAGCATGCATCAAATATTTGGGAAGGAATTCTTTCATGTACCGAGTTACCGTTACTGGAGTATTTACATTTATCACCGGTTAGCGTTTGTTGTCGGTTAGCATTTGTTGATGGTCAGCATTTGTTGATGGTTAGCATTTGTTGATATAATTTTTTATGGGTAGCATTTATTGCTGGTTGGCTCTTCTAAGTACCTATAGGGAGCCAAGGGAGCACACTACATTGTACTCTCACGGGCTACGAATTACTGGCCAGGTTGGAAACTTGTACACACTACACAAATTATGTGACCTAAGTAATCTCCCTTAGACTTTATGAACGGATCTGTTCTGTTGATATTACAAAGCCCAAAAAAAAAAACGATTTAACTAATGTCAGGTTATTTACCTGTACAAAACTAGTAAGCAATAACTACATCTCCGGCAAACAAGCGCCCTGTCCGCAACGTTATGAATTATAGATGAACTGAGACACGGTGACCTAGAAACACGGCAGGGATATGCCATGGACTCGTAATGCGAACTTGATTGCAGATATCTTGGTAACGTATACCCATTCTACTCGAGAATATTGAACATTCGTTCCAATGTTAACTACTTTGGTCTTGGCTATGTACATCAATTATTTTAGCCAATGTAATACATAAATAACATACACATATATATATATTATATTATGGACAAATCAGTTTGTTATGACTAGTAATGGGGTTTCTTGTTTCTGGTCAATTGTTCTCAGATGTCAGAGATTGATAAATAGAATTATTATCTTCTGTTTTCAAAAGTTGCCTACTTTGAGCTTTGTGAACTTTGACCCTTGCATACAAATCAAAAAGTTGTATTGGCTGTTTTAAAGTACGTATATATTTTATCTCTTCATAATGAAATCTTTCTAGTCTGGGTAGTGAAGTAGGCCCGACATACCAGATAGACACTTTGGTTTATCCTAAGCTCAGAATATAATGATTGTTTACTTTGTTGCTCGAGCATTAGTTGAGTACATAAACTATATCAGGATGGCTGCCTGGTCGTGCAGTATGTGCGGCGGACAGTCGATCGGTCGTCTCGATGGACTCGGGCTCCTACCCTGACCGTCGTCCTGCTGGAGGTTTGGATGTAAATTGTCGAATGAACATCCAAACCATGTCAAACATTTGACACATTTTTGTATCCACCTTCATAATTTACTTCTGGGTTTTGTTGGTCGCCCATCAGTTGAGTACATATCGGTCTACATTGTTGGTCGCCCATCAGTTGAGTACATATCGGTCTACATTGTTGGTCGCCCATCAGTTGAGTACATATCGGTCTACATTGTTGGTCGCCCATCAGTTGAGTACATATCGGTCTACATTGTTGGTCGCCCATCAGTTGAGTACATATCGGTCTACATTGTTGGTCGCCCATCAGTTGAGTACATATCGGTCTACATTGTTGGTCGCCCATCAGTTGAGTACATATCGGTCTACATTGTTGGTCGCCCATCAGTTGAGTACATATCGGTCTACATTGTTGGTCGCCCATCAGTTGAGTACATATCGGTCTACATTGTTGGTCGCCCATCAGTTGAGTACATATCGGTCTACATTGTTGGTCGCCCATCAGTTGAGTACATATCGGTCTACATTGTTGGTCGCCCATCAGTTGAGTACATATCGGTCTACATTGTTGGTCGCCCAACAAATGTCTATAAACAGTCCATGACTAAGGTTTGATTAGGTATTAGGTAGTTTACTAGTTCAATTAAAAATTATGTAACGATTGATGTTGATATTGATGTGTCGCTACATTAATATTGTTTTAGTCAGAAATTAGATACGGTGGGTTTTTTTAATGATCCAGTGATGTTTACAAAGATAAACGTTTCATGATAAATCACTGATATATGACAAAAACATTATCTTAAAAAGAAAGTTTTGAAGACTTTTTTTTTCATGATTCTCAATATCACATCTACCATATGTAAGATATACTGAACGTCTTCACACTAATATTTTCTCTTTTTCTCTATTACTTTTTCTTATTCACAAACATGTTAACCTGTTCTACGTTCAGTTCTTTTTGCCGTTTTACTTACAGTTTTACAGGTAAGAAATGTCTGGCTAGATATATTACCAAGTGCGCACCTGTTAGTCTCATTGACTCTCATATCAGAAATTCTCTTCAAATGTTAATTTGGCTAATGAAAGGATCGTCTGCGAGCTAACTGCTTGCCCATCAGACCATTAGATGGAAGGCTTTGGATATCTCGCCCTAATGACTTTCACTAGCTCGCCTATCACACTCCTGTCTTTGATGCAGTAGATGATAACTTCCTGTTTAGCGCCATGATCAAAGTGCCCAGATTGACGGCTGTCAACTACAAGTAGAAAATCGTTTGTGGAAGTGTAGTCTCCTTGATTTCGATCCAACATTCGACACCAAAAGTCAAGATAGAAATAAAGAAAATGTGTAGATCAAAACGTTTGAAGATTTGTAGGAAGGAACAAAAGAAAGTGACAATATCTTCCATTGTTCATCTTTTAGCGTATAACATTGTTTTCACCTCGAAGAGTGGAAGAGCATCTACCATTTTATTTTTCAAAAAAATAAAGTTTCCCTTTCAGACCTTGCGATCTGTAGTGCAGATGATGAAAAGGTCATTTGTTTCTGTGTCCCATAGTTTACAAGGGTGTCATGTCTGTCTGTCTGGTACAAAGTTTGTACACGTTATTTCTCCGACACCCAATCTCGGATCAAGCTGAAATTTTGCACAATTATTTCTCTAACCTGGCAACACAAGAATATTTTTTTTAATTAACCAATTAGCTAATTAACTATTGGTAATTAATTATTTTGTTTAGTACCTCGATCAAGGGAAAGAAATGTTACTGAAGAGGTGGTATAAACTGAATGAAACAAACAATATATAACAATACCTTACTACCTCACCGCACCTCGCTAGAAGAGTGGTTAGTACGTCGGATTGACCCATGATTTCGAATTCAGGTCATTCTCCTTTTTTTTTTTAAATGCTTTAAAAAAGCGATTATGGTAAAATTCACCCAGATATCTCTTTCTTTCTTACACCCCCCCCCCCCACCCATTTTCCCACCTGGTCCAGACAAGTGCTAGGATCATAGCGTATTGAGAAAGCTAAAAGCATGAAATAGCACTAAACCATTGGTAACACTAATTCTAATCACAGATTTAGTACTGTTGATCTACATCTATTACAAATGTAATGACATGACTGATCCAGACTAATTGATACAATGACACTTCGTATAAGCTTTCTTTTTTTTTATTATTTATTATGTTTTTCTTGTTTCATATTTCTGATTGGATATTTTCATTATGTGGAGTCACTTCCAAAAATAGCCAGCTTGTTGGTGCACCCGATGTCCAGAATACGGAAGTACTGAAAGGAGAAGTATTTTAATCTGTGTGTGTGTGTGCACTTTTCAGCACTGTAGAATCTAAGCTCTCTTGACTTCTTAGTCATTTCTTTTTCGCTGGTTACAGTGATCTGTTGAATTTGATAATTTATTGCTTGATTTGTTTTTGTTTCAACATCTCACCCGTCTGTCCTCTTCATATACTTACGTGTCCTCGTTATAATGGTGTCACTGTGACCTCATTCTACTTTATTCTAGAAAAGGGTCAAGTCAAAGAAATTTGCAGAGAAAGCGCGGGTTTATTATAATTAACCAATCAGAGAAAGGGGTCAGGAAAAAGTCGCAAATATCATTTTCTAGAAGATCGTAGCTAATAGAAATATTTAGAATAGAAGTTCCTAGGATTCTAGGCGATTTTAAACAGGTATAATTGGTAGAAAGTGAGTCGATGTCCTTGAGCTGTTGCAGGTCCTTGAACAGTTGCGGGTTGTTTAGAGTCAAATTAGAGATAGAAAGTTCAGTTGTATCGATACAAAGTTGTATCAGTGTAAAGATGTATCAGTACAAAGTTGTATCATTACAAAGTTGTATCAAAGTAAAGTTGTAACAGTATAACTACAGTGTAACTAAGAAAAAGTATTTTGTGTTTTTTTCACGTCATTGAATTGGCAAGAGCTTTGTCGAGTTAATGCTGAATTGAGTATCAGGGAATTGTTTGAATTTGTGTTTGAAATTGTGTATTAAGGAAAGAAAACAGGAAGCCGAATTTTCTTCAGTGTGTTTTAATCATTTCATATTTCACGGCAAGGGATTCTGTCTGTGCCATTGAATATACGTAAAGTTAAATAAGAATTGCATTGTAAACACAAACATAAAATCGTCAAAAAATGTCACTAAAAAAAGAAATCGTTGCAATGGCCACCACATTTCTTCACATCTCTTTCCTTTCCTTCTTTTTTGCTTTTTTTATATGCTGTTGAATTGTATCAGGTGAAAGAACATAAACGGGAGATAAACAAATCAGTTTTTGTTTTACATGTTTCGGATGTTCCTTGAGAATTACATCCAAGCCAAAATCTCCCGCATAGCGTCGGGCTATGGCGGCGGACAGGGCTGGAACCATGACACCACCCAGAGGAAAGTCCGTAGCGCATGCTGCTCAACCAGGCAGCCACGCAAGTGTAAACAAAGAGCAGCTAACTGTGATGAATTTTTCAATACTACTTCTGACATGACAAAATGCACATTTGTACAAAGAGAAACAACAACATTGGAATTAAGGAAGTGACTGGAGAAACGTCTTGATTGAAACGTAGTGAGTCAGTGTGTACTACTGGCTGAGTCAGTGTGTACTACTGGGTGAGTCTGTGTACTACTGGCTAAGTCAGTGTGTACTACTGGCTAAGTCAGTGTGTACTACTGGTTGAGTCAGTGTGTACTACTGGCTGAGTCAGTGTGTACTACTGGCTGAGTCAGTGTGTACTACTGGCTGAGTCAGTGTGTACTACTGGCTGAGTCAGTGTGTACTACTGGCTAAGTCAGTGTGTACTACTGGTTGAGTCAGTGTGTACTACTGGCTAAGTCAGTGTGTACTACTGGTTGAGTCAGTGTGTACTACTGGTTGAGTCAGTGTGTACTACTGGCTAAGTCAGTGTGTACTACTGGCTAAGTCAGTGTGTACTACTGGCTAAGTCAGTGTGTACTACTGGCTAAGTCAGTGTGTACTACTGGTTGAGTCAGTGTGTACAGTATGTATTGATGGTTGTCAGTATGCAATACTGGTTGAGTCAGTATGCACTAATGATCAAGTCGGTGTGTACTACTGCTGGAGTCAATATGTACTAATGGTCGAGTTATTGTGTACTAATGGTCCATAAAGTGCGTTGATCTGATCTTCATACCAGACACAGAAATCTTAAAGCTGTCCAACATGAACAGTATCAATACGCCAGTAAAAAGGTCCCAACTTCGATGGAGGGGACATGTAGTCCGCATGCTTGACAATCGCCTTCCCAAACGACTTCTGTACGGGGAGTTGTGTGCAGGAAAGCGCTCCCAGGGAGGTCAATTTAAGCGCTATAAAGACACTCTCAAGAGCTCCTTCAAGGAATGTGATATCGACTTTCATGGCTGGGAAGCACTAGCTCTCGATCGCTCCTCATGGCGTGAAGCTGTGAGTCTTGGAGTCTCGAGATTTGAAGCAAGAAGAGTAGCCAGGGTGAAAGAGCTTCGAAACAACAAAAAGCTGAGAGAAGAAGCAGGCCTATCTGCAACTGACCAGACCTACTCATGCCACGTATGCGGCCAGCTTTTTAAAGAGAGGATTGGACTTTGCAGTCATCTTCGAGTCCAAAGGATATGAGAAATGTGCTCATTTTCGATCACGAAGGAGGAGCTCTATACTAATGGTCGAGTCTGTGTGTACTAATGGTTGGATGACTTCAGAAAGTAAGATGGTACTTTACGTTGCCATTGCGTGACAAGGTTCTGTAGTTAAGTCAGTAAAAGTGAAGTGTTATGTTTTCCTTTCATGGATTTCAATGAGTCGTCTGCCAATGTTTCCCAGATGAATTGTCTTGGAAGGTTAAAGTCCTGACCATTTTTAGATTCTTGTTTAAAGTGCAGACTAGACATAAAAGAAATAATTGACAAAATAAATATTGACCTTAAAACATAAACATTAAAATGTAAATAAAAAGAAGAAGAAGAAAATGATTATTCATCCGGTGTATTCTTGTTACAATACCTCTATTCAAGGTCAGAATTTCTTTAAACTTTCAGGAACATGGATGCGTACAGCAGATCTCAAAAACGGCTCTAACCATTTTCCTAGAAATGTAATAGTTGATGTATATCGCTGAAAAAAGAATGACTAGCTCGTTGTTCACATTCTGAAAACTCTAGTTTGACCTTATAATTGGTCAAAGTAAAAAATATCAAATTGTAAATTAAGCTTGAGAACTAAATAGCAGCATCGGTCTTGAAAGGACAATCGCGTACCGACACTGTGCGATAGCTGAATACATTTATAGTTGCTTCAAGTTTATTGGAAGATTATCTCAACTTTACTTATTTTTTTAACGTAAAATCTACGTAGGATCTAGACTAGATCTTAATAGTTTGAAATCGGAGAGAGAGAGAGAGAGAAAGAAAGAGAAACTCCATCCTCATCTTCCTGATTTCTACTTCGACAAGAGTTCCTTGGATGAGATCACTCTTGCGTATGCATTTCTCGTTTGACCATGTAGATCTAATTGATGGCTTGAAAAGTAAAATTACTAAACAGTAAAACATGTTTTCCTATCCAAAACTTTATAAGCTAAGGACCATTCAAGTCGCATTGACCAAGTTTCTTTCAAATGTTAAAACTCCAATGGATGTAGTAATTTTAGTTTCATTCAAACTACTTACTTCTATCCTTTGCAAAGAATTAATAATGTCTTCTGAAAGCAGTAAATCTCTGGAGAGTTCCATCAAAACCAAAGCAGACGACACCAAAGTTTTTTTTCCCTCTGAACAAGACGACGCTGTAAAGGTCAACTCAGACCAATAGCTAGTTTAAATTCTCATAAAGATCGGCATGGCCCATTTGTCGTGGCCAGTACCGGGTATCGATCGCAATTTAACGTCTCTCTCCACGTGATGGTTTATATAAGGCTACCGTATCGATACCGCGGCAATTTAACCAATGATCAGTGCTAAATGAACTTTGGGAAGCCAATAATCGAGTTTGGATATTTTATAGTGGAATGTATCGGTTGAATGGCCGTCACTATTCATTCATAAAAGTTGGGGATATTGAAAGAATGCGGCTAACTTTATTATTCATAAGTAGACTTAGAGTTAGACTTAGAGTTTGCAGTCATTTACTTTGTATACTCTCCCTGCCTCTGTCTCTCTCTATTTCATTCTCTCTCTTTCGTCCTCTGTTTCTTTATCTTCATCTCTCTCTCTGCTTCTCTTTCTCTCCCCTCTCTCTCTCCTTCTCTATATCTCCTTCTCTTTCTCTGTCTATTCTCTTAGTATCCCTCACGCTCACTACTAAACAGAAACAGGTGACCTTTATATCGTCTGCTCCATAGATCGCAAGGTCTTGCTTCACTTATGTGTACGTAAATCTTTTCGTATATTTTTTATTTTGTGTGTGTGTGTTTAACCAACTCGTGTATGTGATAGCAGCATAAATAATTTCAAACGATAAGCAAAATAGAGAAAGTGTTTAAAGACCAACTGAAGAGGTTTTGGGGTCAGACGCGGAAACCGGTGTTATACTTTTTTTTAGATTCATAATGCTTAAAAAAACATACATACGAAATTTTAGACATATATTCTTTGTAATTATTTAGATATAAGCAATTTAATGTGAGTTTTAGGGACTATTAAATTTCACAATCTCGAAGCCATTCGAGATCAGTATTTCCCAGACAACCAAGGTCGATGACGTAGTTTAAGGGAAATTAGGTCAAATTTTTCAGTTTATGGCTTAGCGTATTTCCCTATTCCTTTTTACAGGAATGCTAGTTTCTAAAAACAAAGGCGACTAAAACACGCCAATTTATAAAAAGTGGATGTTAGAGTAGGGGAAATTAGGTCAAATCACGCAATTTATGGCTTTGCATGTTAGATCTACTGTTTGTCGGCTTATTCTTGATCTAGTCAAGCGAACAGCGTTTCAGCCCACGCAGTACCGCGAGCCTCAGTTCACATGTTTCGTTTTAGTCAAGTTACGCAATTTATGGCTTATGTTACTGCTTCAGGCTTATTCTGGTTCTAGTTCTACTGCTTTTGATCAAGAGCAGAGTTCTCTTCTCAGATCATTAATGATGTACGAAGTAGACCTAAATTTAGATCTAAATCCAATTAGATGAAGTCTAGATCTAGTAATAGTAGTATTGGATATTTAGAGATAAGACCTATCTATTTAGACTGATCCGATCAAGGTGTTGGGCCTAGATCTAGAAAAACAAAGTTTAAAATTATATACTCTATCTATACACTTAATTGTGATTATTAACGTATAGTCGTCCGTAAATAGGCCCAATATGGGAAAAAAAACAATTATTACAATGTGAATGTTGAGCTCATTCAATGTAGTTATTGTAGTATACGATTATATTTAGTTTGAATCTAGAGTCACAACCCCGTACAACACTAGGCAAATAGCTTTAACTTTAACCTAGACTTAAAAGTAGTCTGATTTAGATCTACTAGTAAAAAAAGTACTAGATCTAAATTTCTAAAAACTAATCTATAAGGCAAAAATTAGACCTAGATCTACCAATTCTATAATATTATTAATATACGAAATATGGATTTTATTACACTCTTATTTAAATATATTCGTACCGTATATTCGGGCCTATATACTTACATAGTTCTATAAATATATATCTAAAAATTGAAGAGTTTTCATTTATCTCACTCTTGATTCATTTGTTGATTGGAGTAGAATCATTAGATTATTAGATAGTTAAGTTAGCAAGTTAATCTGTAACTGTAGGTAACAAAGTTTTAAATTGTGTTTAGACTATAAATGAAAGAGATTATCCTACTGGAGAAGGAGTTGTCGTTTTTTTTCTTTTCTCTGGGAAGTCAGGGAAGTGGAAAATAAATTATAGTATCAATATAATGTTAAGTAATGCATATAGGCTACTGTTGATGTAATTATGCAACTCATTTTATTAAATTTTAGTAACCCAATTATTGCCAGTTAATCACTGAATATATATTTTTTTTTTATTGTTATTAAAAAATGCAGAGCTATTCATAATTTAAAGTGTTTAATAAATAAGGCTGGCAGTCGAGTCGAAAGATTAATGAGAAATGCAGTATTTTCCATGGCTACGCAGCCCCAGCTGCAAACTAGATATTTTGCCGCGTCCAGCGAAGACATAACCATATTCAGCTGGTGGTCAATTTAAATGTTCTTTACGACGTCTACATCTACGTCTTCCCTCATCAGTGGATTTTCTTTTGGCATAATATGTATTCCAAGTTGCAATTTCTAATAAATAGCATCATTCGAAGAATGAGATCCAACTTATTTGTTAAAAATGTAACCCCTTTACAGATCAAGTCATCATTCCAATGGACATTCAGATCTGCATTAACATAAAAATGATCAAAATTTGAATAGGTTTTGAAACGCAGAAAGTTGTGTGGTTTGCACTCCGAACTGTCTTCTCTGTGGTCTCAGGTTCAAACATTGACCACTGCCATTAACTAACATCCTGCTGGAGTTTTGGGCTATGACTTAATAATATTCAATCCTGATTCGAAACTTTGTCTAAACCTAGCAAGTGAAAAGGAACATACTAAAATAATGTTGTGTGTATAATGAAGAACTCTATTAAAATGTGATTTTGTATTTACATTTATTGGTATTTATTATATAAAATAAAATTGTAGAATGTTTCTGTGATTTGTTTCACAGGGAATATTGTATTTCCAAAATGATGAAAGATCCATCTAGTAAACTTGTCTGTATGCCACATGTCATATATGTTTTCTGTAAAATAGATTTTAAAAAATTTATTTATTAACATTTATACTTAATTATGTATACATATATAGAACTAGTGGTTATATATATATATATTATATGTGTTATACTGATTATCTGATCTAACATCAACATCTAACTCTTATTGTTCTTAATAATAAATAAATTACTCTACTCTAGGTCTAGGCAATCTAATATATATATTTAAGACCAGGGCCAGTCTTAAGCCACTGCAACTTATGCGGTCGCAGTGGGCCCTGCACTTTCATAGGCTTCGTGCTAATTCTAGGTGTAATAGTTAAATTGCAATATATATATATATCGGTATATATAAAACCTGGAAATCTCATGAAAGCTCATAAAAATCTCCTGAAAAATAGACAAAATTGTGGGTGTCATTCATTCCGGAAAACGCTAATCCTACGCGCGATAAACGAAATAAGACATTGTCAGCTTTCATGTACTAAAATGTAATAATCAGGCAAATTTTCACTTTAATCAGAAGTTTCCATACTTTATTTACTTTAATAGAGTGACTGGCATTTTAATATGCCATAGGTTGCAAAGGTCGTAAAGTAAAGTTAATTTGATCGTAATCTTGTACTTAGTAAAGATTTAATAAAATTCAAAGTCGAATTTTTTTAAAATACGAAATCTTAATTTTCACTTATTATCCTTATTCCCACCCAGACTAGGCCCCGCGCAATCAGTTTCACATAGGGCCCCGCAATCGTTAGGACCGGCCCTGTTTAAGTTTAAGACTTAAAGAAATGTCACACATGTGTTTAGTAAAAATCTGTATTTTATATTACCAATATAAATGATGACTTATTATTTTTTTAGATCTAAAGTTTAGCCTTATTAATAAGTATAGTAAGGGCTAGTAAAGAGTATAAATATATATATATATTCTATATAGATTTAGCTTAGGCTTTTACTACAATTAGTACAATAATACAAGTCAAGTATTTATAAACTAGATTAGGCTTTAGGTTTAGTCCTTGACTATTATAATATTATATTTATATCTATGAATAATCTTTATGCTATTGCTAGGACACTACTCACTAGGTCTTACTATATTACAGAACAGAGATATACAAATTCAAGCATTAAAAAATGTTGGCGACTGGGCTTAGACGTAGACTTAACATAGAGGCTAGTCTAGATTACTCTTGATCTACTTAGTACAATAATACAAGTCAAGTATTTATAAACTAGATCTAGTGAGTGACTAGTAAAAGTGTTAGAAGGCCTAGATGTAGCTAGAATTAGAGATATAGTCTTATACTTATAGAAAATAATATCAGATAGATCTAACCATTTAGTTTTGTTATAATAAAAATTATAATAGAGTTAGACTAATAGTATACTAGTACTATTAGACTTAGTATAGTCTAAGTATAGTATACCTAGACCTAGATGATCTACTAGTACTTGATGATACTAGAGACTACTTACTAGAGTAGACTAGATCGATCTAAATCTATCTAAATCATAAAAAGTAAATCTAGTGACTAGTCCTATTATAATCTATCTATAATTATATTAATTTAATAGTCTACTCTAGAATATATTTTGAAAAAGTAGAAGAGTTCTCTTCAGGGCATTTTGGTGCATCCCATGATAAGTATCATTTAAAATTGTTGGACAACTAGATTTAGATAAGTTTATCATCTGAATCGCTATCAATAACGTATCCAGCCATGTCTATTTTTATTTACATTTTCTCAGTCCATTACAATACGTCACTTCGGTTTCGGCCATTGAAGCTGATTTTCAAATCTCGTTATTTTTTACACTTTCAAATTACTTTTTCTAATATAAATACGCTTTTCTAAAATCTCAAAATTTTAGGAACTAACTTTGATGCTATCTACTATCTGAATCAATCGCTATCTCAATTTCGAAAAAAAACTCTTCAGTTGGTCTTTAAGTAAATATTCAAATTTTGAAAAGTTTTATTTTAACTGGGTGTCAGCATACAAAGATATATTTTATGTACTTGTAATGTGCAATCGAATAGTACCAACATCAATCAGACTAATTAACGTGCTTCCTTGTTCTAATTTGTATTGGGTTTTTAAGGAAATACTTTTGTATTATTAAGCATCTTTTTTTTCCTCCAGAACTAAGAGTCAGATTGGAAAATTGAACATTGGGTCTGTGCAGAGAACCAAAAGTCCAACAGTTGAAATAAGGCTGACAAGAGTTTAGTCAAGTAAGTTATTGTAGAGTTAGCTTACAACTTATACAGTATTGACAACCTGTTTTAGTCAGTTGAAAGTATATTATTAGTATTATTATTATTATTATTATTGCTATTATTATTATATTAAACTATTATCCATGTTTTTTCTTCTAAATGTTTAGATCATCAAATAAATAAAGGCAGACATATTTTTGACAAAAATTCACAAAATTGTTTCAATTGTTTCGCCTACACACCCAATAGGAAAAGTCTGCAATATGTTGACGTGTCAAACTTCAAAGTGTTGCGACAGTATGAATCAATTAGGCTGTCTATAAATGAAGACACCTTGATAACTTCAATGTATAAAGTTGCAACTCACCACTGTCGTTATGTTGCTTAAGTATTTTGAAAAACAGTGGCAGTGTTAGCAGTGTCAAATAGAACAGTTAATTTGTTTTTCTTTCTGTCTTAGCCATATAAATCTAAATTTTATTTAAATCAGTAGCCCCCACCCCTCTCCCTTCAAAAAAAAAAAAACAGTTAAGAAATTGCAGAAAATCTTAACAAGCGATAAAAAGACGAACTTTAAAACGAATTGTTTTTTATGTCTCCTCAGATCTTTCTTTGTGGTTTATAAAATAATCCATAGCGCAGAATGTTTGGGACATGTGGAAATGATATCAAAAGAAAAATAGATTCTCTAGATTGGAGATTTTTCTTCGAAAGGAATATTTTTCCCTTATACACATATCCATGTGTAAACGCAGGGCCGGTCTTAGGCCACTGCAACCTATGCGGCCGCAGTGGGCCCCGCACTTTCATAGGCCCCGCGCGAATTCTAGGTGTAAATTATTAAAATAAACCATTTTTAACTTAATAAAGGGTTTCTGCCATTCTCCTGAAATTGTAAGATATACGATCAACATGAAAATCTCCTGAAATTATTAAAATCTGAAAACTGATGCAAATCTCCTTGAAAACAGAACAAAATGTCATTTTTTGGGGTGTCATTCAATATGGAAAACGCCAATCCTACTAGCAATAAAAAAACACAACGGCTCTCTCAGCTTTCACTTAATAAAAATGTAATAATGATGCGAATTTTAACCCCAAAAAAAAAAGGAGTTCAGATTCTTAATTTACTTTAAAATGATTGGCATACAAATATAGATCTAAATCTCTCTCGACCTTTAAAAAAAAAAAGCGAAATTTTGATAGTCGATAGTAAATATAAAAGGCAGATCTGAATGTTTATCCGCTTTTCTACTGTAAATAGCTCGTAAAGTTCATTATTTGATCGTGATTTTGTACTTAGTAAAGTATGAATAAAATGCGAAGACGAATTTTATTTCTAACAAAAAATCATAATTTTTACTTATTATCCTAATCCCTACCCAGACTAGGCCCCGCACCATCAGTTTCGCATAGGGCCCCACAATCTGTAGGACCGGCCCTGTGTAAACGTATTCGAGCTTGTTAGAGACTTCAGCTCTACTCCGTTATGGATGAGCTATACAAAAACGAATTTTAAAAAAAAATATTAGTTGACCTTGGTGATTCAGGCAACCAGTCCTTATCTCTTATGGGACTTGATGAATTTGTTCTACCATATGGAATTAGACATTTGTTTTTATTTTTTGGATCTTTATGAGTAATTTATTAGATTATGTTTTTTGTATTTATTTTCACATCTAAACATCTTTTTATGTTAGAACAGGAGAATTTCATTCATTATGCTGTTTCCATTCAATAAAGTGATCGTCTGCTAGGTAGTCAAATGGAAGAGATCAAGACAATCCAATGTTGTGTGCTACTCAGTCTGTGGTCTCATTCTCTCAGCGGTTCTCACATCTCAGAGGTTACCATCTCAAAAAGATTGTGGATCCAGGTCCATCTAGTGATTTATAACCGCTCAAGCACTTTGGTGAGGAGCAGCGTCATGATTCACTTCAGGTAGTCGTGAATACGACCAAAAATGTAGATCTCATTGCCACGACAAGCAAAACTTGCGTAAACCAATTATCAAAGCTTGGTTAAAAACACTAGTTTAAGTTGTTCTAATGAATAATGTCTACATTATGTAACGATTGATGTTGATATTGATGTGTCGCTACATTAATATTGTTTTAGTCATAAATTAGATAGGGTGGGTTTTTTTTTTATTGGCAAACATGAACTCTTTTCTCTCTCTCTCTCTCTCTCTCTCTCTCTCTCTCTCTCTCTCTCTCTCTCTCTCTCTCTCTCTCTCTCTTTAACTCTCTCTCGCTTTATATTTCCCCTGTTCACTTCCCCACCGTAAGACAGAATGAGCCAATAGTATCAATATATTTCTATTTGCTACGTGACAAATACGTTCACTCTCTAGTGATAATGACCCTTGCATTCTTACATTATTTTAACATTGTCTGTTTGGATTTCCATACATAAAGGTTCCACAGCTCGACTGACGTGTGGCTCAGACTGCAAGCATGAATGTTGTTAGAAGATAATGGCGCATTGAGATTGCAATTACTCAGTTGATTATAATTTTTAGTTTTCTCTTTTTTGAATTTCAGGTTGAAATAATAACGTGAGTGGATGAGAAATGTAGAGCGCGTTGGTTCAAAACCCAGCAATATACTGATAACTAGCTCGCACATCTTATGAAGGCTTATGTTTCAATAATGTTCTTGATTTTTGTCATTCTCAGTGGCTTCAAATCATTAATAATACATTAGTATTTAATGTATAAGTAATGCAGTATATGTCATACGAAAGCTACAGGAGACAAAATATAGTTGCCTAGCGCCAATACTGTTAATGGACCTGAAGTATATATATTAAAGTATAAATTATTATAATGAATGGGGAATTTCACTTTCTAAACAGACAGAGAATAGAATCTAGTGAGTGTAGTCTTTTAGATTTGTTTCTTTGTCATAATCAGCCCCTTCCGTCTAATTGCCAGATTGGTTGGAAAAGAGGGCAACTTTATTTTTCTTTTGTGGTCTTTATCAAATGTAAATAAATATGTAAAGTTTCAAATTGTTTCATTTTTTTTCTATTTAATTATTACTTTTTCTTGTTGTACGTACCTGGTTACTACTATATAATTAACGTTGAAAGTAGCTTTAATTTCGTGACCCTGTACTGGCCACATATTTTCCTTAACTGACATGTCACTTGGTTCGAGCGTGTCAGCATGTTCGTGATCATCCTGAACTGTGTCACGCTGGGCATGTACCAGCCTTGTAACGACGAGTGTGACACATTCCGATGCAAGCTCCTGGAGAACTTTGATCACTTTATCTTTGCCTTCTTCGCTGTCGAGATGGGAATCAAGATGATAGCCATGGGCGTGGCCGGGAAAGACACCTACCTGGCGGACTCCTGGAATCGGTTGGATTGTTTTATCGTCGTGGCCGGGTAAGTTGGATCTGTTTATCTTGAAATATTTTTTTTTTTTTAGATTTTTGTTTTCATAAGTCTCCTGACTTGAGTTGTGTGTGTGTGTTCAAGTTTTACTTGTGTGAGTGTTTAGGAGTGTTTGTTTTACAGGCTTCCCGATCAAAGGAGCCTTTTCTTCTTAAGGTTTTTGTAAAAAAAAAAGAAATTCTATAGAGTTGTAAACATAAAATTTTTTATTTGTGTTTCCTCTTATATATACAAACTTTCAATCAGGCGGGAGTTAAATATTTCCTTAACACAGTTTTTATGTTTATAAGTCCAACTTCAAGAATTCTTTTAATATTGGCAAAAGACTGTTGATATATTTCTTTAATGTTAAATAAATATATACATGTTACCTTTTTACTTTATATTTCTTAATATCTTAGTAATGTTTACTGAAAGATTTTTTTTGTCTACTTTAGCTTACGTAACTGTTAATAAAGTGTCGTTTTGTTTTTTTCCGGACATTTTTTTATTCCAAATTTTACATTAAATTTTAAGTTTAAAATTCATTTTTTTCCTATTTATTGTTATGAACTAGTGGAAATAGTGTTCTGAATACGTTAAAACAGTAGATACACTTAGAGCTACTTAATGTGATGATTTCATTCTTTGGATGTCAGTGTGTCTGTATCGGGTGTTATGTGTTTATGGGAATACCATTTATTTTATGTGTTTATTTATGACATAGTCTCTGTGTAGTGTGGATGTGCGTGTGTAGTTCTGATATGCTCTGTCACGTGGTACAATGTTCATCATAATTTTTTTTTCTGTGAATGTCAGGTTGCCCTCAAGATGTTTTTTTTTTTCAGATCGCTGCCCAGTGGACATTTAGTCGTACAGTTTCTTTCAATGTTTTAGTTTTTCTGTTCTCCGATTCTGTCTTATGTTTTATTTTTTGTTTTCCTTTTTTGTGTTTATTTTATAGGTAGGACAGAGGAGCTCAATTTGGTCGTTTGAGTCGCACCTCCCCTTCTATCCAGACCCCACATCCTTCTCTCTCTGTCTCTCTCTGCCTGTCTCTCTCTCTAGTTCTCTCTGTCTCACTGTCTCTCTCTGTCTCTCTCCCTGTCCCTCTCTCTCTCTCTCTCTCTCTCTCTCTCATTCCATTTTTGTGTATTACTCTGTTTACTGGACTGGCCTTAGAGTTGCCACTAGAATAAAAAAAATTTGAAAATGGTGGGGAGGGGGGGGGGCCAGGCTTTAGATGTTTTAGATGTAGTGTTTCAGAATCAACCTATTCCTTTTTTCCCTCCGTGAAAACATTTTTATAAATATTCCCACAACTATTTTGAATCACTGTTTGCTTTTCTAAGATCATCTATTTAATGATTCATTCGGTTCAACACAGAAAGAAAACTTACTAGTATCTTTAAAAGTAAATAGCAGATATATAAAACTTACTCTTATCTTTAACAGTAAATGGCAGATGTATAATCACTGCGATTCTGATTAAAACAAAATCAAAAGGTCAAATATTTTATTCGCTTTTTTTTTAAATAAAGTTTGCTTCATTTCGATCAGATTTTGTTTCAAATGTAGATATAAGAGTTTCTTTGTTTGTATTTGTTTGTTTGTTTTACTTTGTTTTTCCTTTTATTTCTTTTTTCTTGGTTTTGGATTTTTGCTTTTTATTTTACAAGTGTTACTTTATTAACAATATTTTATTTTCTTCACATAAACTATGTTACTTTGTTTTTCACATGAAACTGCCTACACACACACAATTTTCATTCATTTTTAGCATCACAACTATAGAAAAAGAATCCATTTAGTCTTTATTCTATTTTATTTTATTTTTCTTTAATTGCATTTTTAGTATAAGGCTTTGCTTTGATGTGTTAAAACGAATATGTTTTTGATTAGGTCATTAAAAAACTACACATAGACTTTGGACGAAACAGATTGTGGTTGATAGATACCGAAAGATCTGGCATATCTTACATATGATAAGCTCTCCGGAGCCAGGCCAAGTTGCACTGTTGTATCAATTTGCCTACATTCTACTATTCAAACAAGGGCATTCAATGTAATTCAAACTTTACTTTTTATGAGAAAGTCTAAAATCTCACCCAAAATAATAGACTCCATGTTCGCTAATACTGTCATCCGCAAACGTCTAGATTCCTATATTCTGAAAGAGTATCTGCGTTTTTTTTGTAAATTATGAAACTAGGCTACATCAAATTATAGAATGTGTTTAGTCTATATCTTCTTCCTGGATCTAGGGCTATAACTACAACCTTAACAGTGATGAATTGATATTTGTCAACTATTGCATTTAATGGATTTATTAACGAATCCAACAATCTGTGTGTTTAGCTTTAAGTTCTTTTCTCAACTTCACGGCTAGGTCACGACGGGGTTTTTGTTTTGTTCTATAAATCCTTCCAAATAGTCCTCCTTCTCATTTTCTCACTTTTGGTATTTTTATTATGTACCCTCCCCATCCCCCTCCCCGCATTTCCTTCATGTGTTTTATGTTCTGTGTCCTCACACATTTGGAACAAAGTTTTAGTTTAGTTTTTTTTTCTAATTTGTCTGTGTGTGTGCGTGTATTGTAGCTGCACTTTACTTCCGGAACTAGTTTGTCTTACTTGTTCACATCAGGGATGCTCTAAACGCGAACAGAGACAGACACACCATGAACTCTAAACGTGAACAGAGACAGACACACCATGAACTCTAAACGTAAACAGAGACTTATGGACACACCATGAACTCTAAACGTAAACAGAGACTTATGGACACACCATGAACTCTAAACGTAAACAGAGACTTATGGACACACCATGAACTCTAAACGTAAACGGAGACTTATGGACACACCATGAACTCTAAACGTAAACAGAGACAGACACACCATGAACTCTAAACGTGAACAGAGACAGACACACCGTGAACTCTAAACGTGAACAGAGACCGACACACCATGAACTCTAAACGTGAACAGAGACCGACACACCATGAACTCTAAACGTAAACAGAGACAGACACACATTGAACTCTAAACGTAAACAGAGACCGACACACCATGAACTCTAAACGTGAACAGAGACAGACACACCATGAACTCTAAACATAAACAGAGACAGACACACCATGAACTCTTAACGTGAACAGAGACAGACACACCATGAACTCTAAACGTGAACAGAGACAGACACACTATGAACTCTAAACGTGAACAGAGACAGACACACCATGAACTCTAAACATAAACAGAGACAGACACACCAAGAACTCGCCTTTAAGACAATTTCAAACATCAGAATTCCAAAATATGAGATAATTTGTTCTTGTACAAAGTTACTGGTATATTTTTAGGTGGTGAGATTTTCTTGCAATGATTTACTCAGGACGTCATAACATCCCTTTATTTGTACCGAACTGTTCAGCTGTTACGATATTGACTGAGCGACATTTCTTTTTTTCATTTAATTTTTTTGTACTCATGGAAAGAAAAGATCCTCTAGGCTCCTCAACTCTTGGAAATAAAAGATCCTCTAGGCTCCTTAACTCCTGAAAATAAAAGATCCTCTAAACTCCTTAACTTTTGAAAATAAAAGATCCGTTAGGCTCCTCAACTTCTGGAAAAAAAATCCTCTACGTTATAAAGTATTTGCAAGCCAAGAACAATAAAAAGCTGGTAAACATTTGTTTTTACTTTCTTCATCTCAGCAAATGTAAATCAAAGCAGTGACTCCTCAATCACTATCAATAACAAAAATGTTACGAAGTGATAGACCTATTTCATTAATTTTTAAGTCGTTGTGTATTGAATAATTTAACAACCTATTTCTGAGGGTCATTCAACAAGTTTTGGTCTTTAGTTTTATTAAGCTAGTCCCACCCACCCACCCACCCATCCTTTTCAGTCTTTTCAATCTCTAGGGAGGATGAGGCTAAGGTCATTTGTTTCTTCACGAGCAATTGTTTCATGTGGCCAGCTCGACGACCAACTGCCTTTACTTTCTCAAACTCAAGTCAGGTACTCATTAGAGTTGGGGGGGGGGGGACTCAGGGGCGCCTAAAAATCCTCAAGTTCATAATCCCATTCTTCACCGAGATTCAAACCCAGGACCCCAAGTTTGACATTCAAGCGCCCCCCCCCCCCCCCATCCATCCCTGTGGATCTTAAATCCTATGATGTGGAGTTGGGACCAGAATTGACTGCTGTTACAGTAGTTCCTTTCAGTAATTTGTTTTGGCTGACAAGATATTGAGCATTGACTATAGAAAAGTAAAGATAGTTGGAATAAAGTATGCAAGCATAGAAGTCAAAGGAGGATCTAGGAATTTGTGTTTTATGTGGGCAAGAGGAGTTAACCCTTAACATAACCAGGCATCTCTAACCTTGAACATCGCCATTATGGCGCACTTAGGGACTTTGGCTAATCATATTTTTTTCAACTTTCAAAAAAGCAGCGAACGACAAACAAAGATAGGCAGGCATTTCTATGTTTGTGGTTTGTTAGTTAGTTCATTTTATACTTACAACGAGCCTGTTTTATACTTACAACGAGCCTGTTTTAATACAGAACAGTAATTCTTCTTGGTAGCATATATAATGTTTGGGCCATGGGGTGTAAGAATCAAAGCACCGCGCTTAAATTCGAGTATTTTACGACAAATGTAGATAGAAAGTGAGATTATTTATAATGAAATTATAAGCCAGTAATTTTTATAACAGAAGTATATGAAATTGAGCAAAAGCTAACTCTTAGACCTGACACAAATGTCTGCTATGCGATAATAATGAAAATTTCGAAAACTCCACTCTACCTGGAAGAAATACAGAAACTAATAATAAAGCAAAAATGAGCAAATTCTCATCCAAATTTCGAGAAAGATGTCCCCTATCATAAGCTATCCCGACATGACCCACAAATAATTATTCGCCTTAGAACCAGATACGACAGAATGTTCCGGATGTCTTGTAGTTGAATTTTAGTCTACAAGAGAAATGGGTGTCAAGACTAGGGCGAAATATCTATGAACCACACAAATATAAATAATTAACTTTAAAACAAAAAGATACCCTTTTGTTTCCACCAAAGTTTGTTGTTTCCACCAAGTTTGTTGTTTCCACCAAGTTTGTTGTTTCCACCAAAGTTTGTGGTTTGGACCAAAATTTGTTGTTTCCACCAAAGTTTGTGGTTTCCACCAAAGTTTGTGGTTTCCACCAAAGTTTGTGGTTTCCACCAAAGTTTGTGGTTTCCACCAAAGTTTGTGGTTTCCACCAAGTTTGTTGTTTCCACCAAAGTTTGTGGTTTCCACCAAAGTTTGTGGTTTCCACCAAAGTTTTTTGTTTCCACCAAAGTTTGTGGTTTCCACCAAAGTTTGTGGTTTCCACCAAAGTTTGTTGTTTCCACCAAAGTTTGTGGTTTCCACCAAAGTTTGTGGTTTCCACCAAAGTTTGTGGTTTCCACCAAAGTTTGTTGTTTCCACCAAAGTTTGTGGTTTCCACCAAAGTTTGTTGTTTCCACCAAAGTTTGTGGTTTCCACCAAAGTTTGTTGTTTCCACCAAAGTTTGTGGTTTCCACCAAAGTTTGTTGTTTCCACCAAAGTTTGTCCGATCTCTTCCTTAAGGTTTTTATAAACCCCCTTCCCCTTTTTTTTCACCTCCAGATACGTCACGTGACCGTGTGACAAAATTATTTATCGGAGGTTTTTTCAATGGTACATTTGTGAAATGCGCCTCGTACTGTTGACACAATAATCCTGCGTTCGAATCCTGTCCTTCATCCTTCCCTGCCGGGGTGGGACGTAACAATTTTACCGAAGAACGCATACAACATACAGGAGGGGTAGGGAGTGGGGCGAAATTTTATACCGTAGCGTGGTGGCTGTCACAGTTGGTTAAGTGGTGGCTGTCAATTTTGGTTAAGTGGTTGCTGTCAATGTTGGTTAAGTGGGTTGCTGTCAATGTGGTGGGTTAGAGTTATTAAAAGCTTGGTTATCCAACAGAAGAGCTCCAATCTACAATTTGCTTTTTTTTTTAATTTAGGAATTTAATTGAGCTCTATTAAATCTTTGTGTGTGTGAGTGTATGAGCTCATTCAAAAAAAGAGTCCATGAATACAGATTCGAATTTTTCTTTTTTTTCCCTTTGCCCCCTAACGAATGTCAATAACGTGTTGTGTCCCTTGTCTGACTGAAGATACGCTCATTTGTTCAATACAAAAACAAACAAACTAAATTTTAACCATTTCAACGAGACCTAATTTTAGGAAAAGGTTTAGGGATCTTTCACGGGGGAAAATGTAGCAAATAAAAATTAATCCTAGTTGTTTATTGGTGTAAGACTGCTCAGTTGGTTGAATGCAACTTCTAGGTCATATGTTTCTAGAAAATTCTGCCAAGACGCCAACAATTTCACTGTAATTTTTTTTTCGTTCTGTGTCGCTTTGATTTTAGAGCTTTTAGACAAAATCAATAAATTTTCAGAACTTCAGTTTGGTTTTAGAATAGAGGAAAGGAGCAGAGAGAGAGGGAGAGAGGGAGACAGAGAAGCTTGGTTTTAGAATAGAGGAAAGGAGCAGATAGAATGAGAGAGAGTGGGAGAATTGTTGGAAACTAATGGGCATGACAGAAACAGAAGGGGGGACGCTTGTCTATTGATTTAACTTCCTCACTTTACTTCAGAATATCAAATCCGTGTCTGTGTGTGAGCGAGTGTGTGTGAGTGCTTCTTTGTGAGTTTGACTGTGAGTGTATGTCTCTGTCCTTAAAAATGCTCTTGATGTCAACAGAATGGGGTCTCCGGGCTCTTG
Source organism: Biomphalaria glabrata (assembly GCF_947242115.1). Lineage (NCBI taxonomy): Eukaryota > Metazoa > Mollusca > Gastropoda > Planorbidae > Biomphalaria > Biomphalaria glabrata. The sequence continues at coordinate 49,066,364 of NC_074712.1, forward strand.
GACTCTTCGACTCTAGCTTTATGGACTCTGCGGGTACCATTTATTCAGGCCTATGGGTGTATAAAGCAGCAATATAAGTTGTTCTTATCCGTGCTTCATATCTTATCCTTCATAGAGCAGATAATCACGTGTCAATCTAGTCATGGCATGTTTATTAAAGAATTAAACTCAACTAAATCATTGGTTTTCTTGGCTGATTCAAGCAACACCTTTAACGTTCTAATGGAAAGAAAGAGAACTGTAAGCAAGTGTCCTAGCATGTAGATTGAGAATTATGCCTTTACATGAATTCTTATCTTTTTTATAATTTTATTAAGTTTGTTTTTTTAGCGGCCTCCGAAAGGGGAAAAGACGCTATTAGTTTTGTGCGAAATGTCTGTCCGTCTGTCCGTCCGTCCCGTTTAGATCTCATAAACTAGAAAAGATATTGAAAATCCGACATCACAATATTTTAGACCATTCAAAGTTCTGATGCAACGGCTACTTTTTTTTCTAAAAGCGAAAAATCTAATTTTTAAAATCAGTTATGTAAGCAGTTTTTTAAAGAGAAAAAGCTAATTAGTATGCATTATAAATTAGACCTAATTTAAAATGAATAGTGATCGTATAATAAACTTCATTTTTCTAAACATTTTCTTTATTACGGAAATTATTCTTTTTTATTTGAGAATTCGAATAAGAGATTGAGCCTTTTCAAAACAATTAGATCAATTATAAGACATCAGTTAGGCCAGGGGAGGCGCGGTGGCTGAGCGGTAAAGCGCTTGGCTTACGAACCGGAGGTCCCGGGTTCGAATCCTGGTGAAGACTGGGATTTTCAACTTTGGAATCTTTGGGCACCTCTGAGTCCACTCAGCTCTAATGGGTACCTGACATTAGTTGGGGAAAAGTATAGGCGGTTGGTCGTTGTGCTGGCTACATGACACCCTCGCTAACCGTAGGCCACAAAAACAGATGAACTTTACATCATCTGCCCTATAGACCACAAGGTCTAAAATGGGAACTAGTTAGGCCAGGTTCACATCTAACTTTACATTCACTTACACCTATCCTTTGATCTGCGGGACCGTTGGGGCACTACACAAGATCTGTTAACCTTCTTTCTCCATTCTTATCTCTCATTTGTCTTTGATATAATTTCATTTGGATGTTCTTTCTGAAAATATTCAAGCCTGCCTGGGTGGACCTCTTCGGAGGCCGATTTTGAGTTTGTGTTTTCACACAAACTGTCTTTTGTAACCTTGTTTTTTAATGTATATTATGGTTCAGTGTTTTATGTATTATTGTTACTTTGAGTTTTCTCATAGAGAATTTCTTGTGTTAGTGATTTTGCTAATGTATTGTTTGACTAAATCAAATAGTTCTTACATAGGCCTACTCGCAAACTTTTCTTTTAACTGCAAAATAAAATAGCAACACAAAAACATTGATCAAATACAACTAGTCATACAAGTTGATTTATAAACTTAAACATGTATTAAAATTGTTATTTTTTCAATGTATTTGTGTCTCTGAGATCTATATTTACTTTTTTTTATAAAGTTTATATCAACTCTCGAGGTCTGTCTGTTTGTCTGTCTGTCTGGAACAAATTTTGAACACGCCATTTCTCCTGCTTCCCATTGTTTGGATCAAGTTGAAACGTAGCACAATTATGCATTGTTCCTAACGAAACTTGATTCAATCAAAAAAATAACGAATTAGTTAATTAAATATTGTAAATTAATTAATTTTGTCTGATGTCGAAATGGGAAATAAATCTTACAGTACTGAGATACATCGTTGTAAATATAGAGTAATTCTCTTTAGAACTAAAGTTTCAGGATTAAGTCTCATACGGACGACATTGTCTCTGCAAATATTAAACCGTACTATCTGTTGGGTTTGACTACAACAGGTGGGAAGGGGGTCAACACGTGAAATTAACAGGTGTGTGTGTAACTAAGATTAATTCCTTTTCATTTATATCTACAGAATAATTTCGTTCTGATAATATTCAGTTGTAAGGCTTGAATGCAAACATATTTTTAGTTTAATCTACAAACATCTTAGTCTGCATTTCTACCATCTTTTGAATGCAGACATCTTTTTAGTTTAATCTACAAACATCTTAGTCTGCATTATCTCCCATCTTTTGAATGCAAACATATTTTTAGTTTAATCTACAAACATCTTAGTCTGCATTATCTCCCATCTTTTGAATGCAAACATATTTTTAGTTTAATCTACAAACATCTTAGTCTGCATTTCTACCATCTTTTGAATGCAAACATCTTCTTAGTTTAATCTACAAACATCCTAGTCTGCATTATCTACCATCTTTTGAATGCAAACATCTTTTTAGTTTAATCTACAAACATCCTAGTCTGCATTATCTACCATCTTTTGAATGCAAACATCTTTTTAGTTTAATCTACAAACATCCTAGTCTGCATTATCTACCATCTTTTGAATGCAAACATCTTTTTAGTTTAATCTACAAACATCCTAGTCTGCATTATCTACCATCTTTTGAATGCAAACATCTTTTTTCAGTTTAATCTACAAACATCCTAGTCTGCATTATCTCTCATCTTTTACTGGCCACGTATTTAAAGGAGATTTAGCAGACCGCTTATTACGTCTGGGAAAGATCCAAGCAGATGTGCATTTTTACATCCTTATTACCAATGGCTCGTAACCCAAGACGCTCAGGTCAGAAGAGATGCCAAAGGCCGAGCACATCGGGGAAACTCATCAATTTTCATTCTCTGTACCATATCAGCCGTGCAGGTGTCCGCCTATAAAAACGGCCTCGGCGTGAGGATTGTCACATGTTTGTTGGAGATTTCTTCCATCCTTTGCAATGCGGTACAACAGACTTGACCCTTAGGCACCCCACCCGGGGTTCCTTTTAGCTTTACCACTAGCCCAATCGTCCCCTTTAAAGACCTTTTCCACCCAAGCGCCACGTTGAGACTGAGAAGCATTACCTGGATGTCTTGTATTCAGAGATACTTATACTTTTAGGGCTGGTAGAGTGTATGGGAGCAAGCTCTACTTAATGTAGTTTACAAAATTATTTGTTTTCCATTGTGACGTATACATTTATTCATGCATCATGTTTTTTAACCCACTATCCAAAACTTTTAAGCAGTATTTATAGTTTTAAAAAAACTACTTGAGATTATTATAAAGAAGATTTGTGCATTTTATAACATTAAAAAAACAACAACGATAAAAGCTTATTTTCACTCCTGTGTGGAGAATAGCCTGACCTGGCATTCATTTCTTAGTTTATCTCAGATAAAGCCTAGGGCCAAACGCCTAGACGGCATATTCCCCTTTGACTACATTGAAACAAATGTCACACCATTGGCCTATTTAAAAATGTGTGCATATATATTTTTTTAAAATAGGCTGCTGCCCCGCCATCATCACCAATAGACGCTTAGACGGAAAGATATTTCGTGCATTATAGTATATATTATCACGTGATTCAGCATACATTTTTTTGAAATGTCACGTGATTCAGTGTAAATGTCCAAATTGTCGCGTCATTCAGCGTACATTTGTAAGCTTTTTGTGCTATTAGTACTTATGAACACGAGCATCTACGGTGGATCCGTACTAAGTTTTAATGAAAATATCGTGAGAGTAATGATTGGGAAAATAAGTAAAACACTCCGAATCATTAAGATTAGAAATACAACAAAAGCACATGAGATATAGTGTAACTCTTCTGCTCTTGTACTCTAGTCATGAGGGGAAAACATGATTAGTGATCGGAATTAAAAGGAATGGGGGAGAGAGAGAGAGACGAAGAGGGAGAGAGAGAGAAGAAAGATCAATAAGAGGTAGGGACAAGGTTTCCAAAGATTGATGTGTTACAATACAAAAAACTGGAATCTCAACATGAGAGCAAAACAAATATTTATTTGTTACACTTTCAATTTCTTTCTTTATTCTTAGTAACTTTTCATTTTATTTTAAATTTTAAAAAAGTTTTTTTCGCTACTGGGGTTTGATAACATTCCTACTTTTAGGAAGAAAACAGCAAGATTACTTTTAACGATTCTGTTTGTTTTGTTTTCTTTGTAATCCAATTAAATCCGAAAATGTTTATTCTTTAAATTGAGAACTAAACTAAATGTTGAATTTAGAGAAGATAAGAATGTTATCTTAGTTGGGTATAAAATAGAGTCCAGTAGCTAATGGACACTGAAATGAAAACAATGCTGAGAATCTAGTTCAAAATGATCATCTCTAACGAAGTTTGAATTGGTGAAAAAAATTCTTAAAAAAAAAAAAAATCGTCTATAAAGGGAAAGAACCGCTAAAAATCAGGTTAATTATTGTTGTTTTTTTTTTAATTATCATCAAATAGTTCCGATATTCAAAATAAAAAAATAAACAAAAACATGCCTCCATAATTTCTTTAAAAAATGAAAAAGTTGATAGAAACTGTTTGGTTTTAAATTAACGTGAGTTATAATACTCTAGAAATAGGAAGTAGCTTGCATCTATTCTAAACTCAAGTACACTCAGTCAAATAGAATGTCAATTAAGTTTTGTTTTTTTTCATCAAAACATTCTATGTATATTCAGTAATGTTATATCTTTTGATCTACATCTACTGCAAAAACTGCATAACATCAGAGGTGACACTCTGACTCTCGCATTTGCTTCATATAGTATTGTAACGTAACGTTCTGTACATTGTAAACTGTCTTAATGTTGATACATCCTTAGGCCTCTCCAACTTAAGCAGCCGCAGTGGGCCCCGCACTTTCATAGGCCCCGCGCTAATTCTAGCTGTAAATTATTAAATTATAATATAATTCAGGGTTCCCGCTGCCTCCTGATTTTCCAGATCTTGGAAATCTGAAATTGCAAACTATACGAAGACGTCCTGAAAATCTTCTTAAAACTCGATACAATTGTCATTTTGGGTTGTCATTCAATATGGTAAACAGCTATCCTACGCATGATTAAAAAAACGGCATTGTCAGCATTCGTTTAATAAAAATGTAAGACCTTAACGAATGTTTTTTCTAATACAAAATCGTAATTTTTACCTATTATCTTTTTTTCCCACCCGTACTGGGCCCCTCGCAATCCATTTCGCCAAGGGCCCCGCAATTGTTAGGGCCGTCCTAGATATATTTACACCAGAGCTTTAGTTTTTTTTTAAACAAAAAGCCATGGTTAAGTTTTGGCTCATTCTAAATTGAAAAGAATTGACGACGGTTAAATAAACGTTGACTTCCAATAGTCAAAACCACCAGAAAATATCTCAAGTGTATTTGTTTTTCTAATGGAGTGTCTGATGATATTGGAGGAGCAACTCTAGTGGTCTAACGGTTTACCAACATTCATTCAGTGGCGACAGTCGTGTAGTCATGATAGCTAAAGGAAACTTAAGGGCATTATCTTCTAAATACCAAGACTGACATAAAAAGTGCACTCAATAAGCGAAACAAAGTTTGTGCTAACAGTACTTTGAGAGAAAAATAGATTCAAGTATTTTTTACGAGTTTTGTTTTGTTGTATATTCGTATTTTATCTTGCATTTTATAAATGACAGACGTTACTTCAAAAAGAAGATAATTACGTCCTATGCATGTCATGTGTCAATCTAGTCATGCACAGTGTTCAATGACTTAAACTCTGCCAAGTCGTTGGTTATCCATGTTCTAACGGCACGAGTGAAGACTTGTAACATGCCTTAACAACGTTCAACACAGTGCAGAAAGCACACACGATGTGAAAGGCATGAAACACAGACTTGTTTGTTGTTGTTTCTAAATACAGATAGAAGTTTAGTGCATACATATTACATCTATAAAAGCAGCACTGGGAACCAAAGTTTAATGAGTGAAAAATTAATATTCAACTAAGTAGCGAAATCAAAATTCGGATTTGTTTGGATTGTTAGTTGAAACACCATGTGTATGCATGGTTACGACAGGGCCGGCTATATGATTGGAGGTCCTAGGCGAAGTGAATTTATTAATAACATAGTGTACTCCAACAATAACATTTGGGACAAGTTTCGCTATTTCTTGTCTAAAATATGTTTAAGAATCCTGTGAGAGCCCCCCCCCCCACCAATCGAAGGCCCTAGGCTGCTGTCTAGTTTGTTTATGGCTAAGGCCGGCCTTGCTTACGAACCCTACTAATCAGAAATATATTTTTGTTCTTTGGAAATCTGTTCGCATGGCACTGCATTGCTGTTAGGTGAAGCTGTCTAATCAAAGAGTTCATGTTTCGTCCCTTGGTCTACACTGTAGTATGTACCTTGTTAAAGGCTTATTTCTCTCTATGTAATTTATCATATTCTGTTCTGGACAACTCGGTTCCTAGTGCTGCTACTCTTGTCTTTCGAAACTTTGTTTTCGTTCACCATTGTAATCAACGGCCCTTCAACGTAAAATGTACAACAAAAAATAACAGAACCCCACATTTATTCAGACCTACATTGAAATTGTTACCTCCTAGATCAGATCAAGTTTGCGTGGTCAACAAATTAAAGTGTGGACCATCAATTTACGGGCGTCACATTAATGGAGACACACTTTACCTGTGTACAAACTTAGGTCGCCACTGTGTCCGTGTGTATAAAATGCTCAGTCCCGGTGAGCCAAATTAATGAACAAACGTTAAGATACACATGTCCTATTGCCCTAGTCAAGTTCATTCGATATCTGAACATCAATAAACGATGACGTCAATAGAGGGATTGGCGCATTTTACTGTTGCAAGGGCGATTATTCAATACTTGCAAGAGAAATATTCTAATTTATCTCCCTTTTTTTATTGACTTGGGAGTTAAGTCCTGTCTTTACTTTTATTAGTGACAGCATTCTTGAATGGGGCATTATACTAACTACTTATAACAGATAAAAATATCATTTATTGTATTTCTGAACACATATTTAGCATTGTATTACCCATATAGAACTCGAGTGAAAAAAGGCACATTATAACTCGATTTATAGGCCTACATAAATATTTTGAACCCTATACCCACAATTGGATTGTTCTTCAGAACAATAAAAATATATATACTCTCTGTTAGCACATTTCCTATGAGTGTTCATTTAAAACAATGTAGATATTTCAATTTTGTTTCAAACGACGTAGATATTTCAATTTCGCTGAAGTCATTTATATTTCAGTACATTCAATTACATAGTATAAAATGTAGATATATCTTTCTGCCTGTCAGTAGCTGAAGATTTCACTTCTATCTATCTATCTATCTACCTATCTATCTATCTATCTATCTATCTATCTATCTATCTATCTATCTATCTATCTATCTATCTATCTATCTATCTATCTATCTTACTATCTATCAATCATCTATCTATCTATATTACTATCTATCAATCAATATATCTATCTATCTTACTATCTATCAATCAATCTATCTATCTATCTTATAGATATAATATAATATATATATATATTATATCTGTCGTTCGGTGGACTAGGAACATCCGAAACATGTAAAACATTTTTCATCTATCATACATATATATATATATATATATATATATATATATATATATCGGAGCCCCGCCGCCAAGCACTATTTCTGATATTGAAAGCCAACAAAATGCATATTCTGAGGTGTCTACGGTGCATTTTTCTGCTATTAAAAAGTTTTATTTCAAAAACCTAATGTACTATTCTTACTGACTTAGACCCTCCCGCGCCGTTCGGCGCATTCGCCGTCAAGCTGTTTCCACAAAAAACTGTCACTGGTAATGGCTGAGGCCTCTTCCCACCTGCTCTGAGGACCTCCATGAATGTGTGGCGCCAATTGTACTAGGATGTTATCGCAACTCTTCTTATGCCTAATTCATTTTGTTGGAGAACATGTCCCGCAAACCTCATGCGACTCTCTGTCACAATCTTACTAAGAGGTCGACTCCCAGTTCGACATAGGATTTCCTTGATTTACACCCGATCTCTATAACTAACTCCTAAAATCTGTCTTAGCCATCTTTGTTGAGCCACATTTTGTGTTTTTCAATTTCGGCAGATGACTATTCACTGCACTTTATTAAATGAGCCTCGCCACTGGTAGAAATGTGTTATCTCTCTTGAATACGCTCTTGGAATTAAGTGACTGTAGTTTGCTTTAGATTTTATATCGAAAAGGGAAGTTTTATCGTCAAAATCATCTTTTGGGGGTCTTATACTAAAAAATCTCTAGAGTTATGTTGTTTTTTTAAATTCAAAACCCCATTTAGCTACGGTCATAGAATTTAGTAACTGTAGTTTGCTTTAGAATAATATTGAAGATAGAGGTTTTCTACCTCAAAACGCTCTGTAGGGGGATTTTAAACTCAAAACCATCTGGAGGGGTTTTAAACTTTTAAAAAAGCCATCTGTAGGAGAAGGATTTAAACTCAAAACCCCAAATTGTCTTGGCTACGCTCAAATAATTTTAGTGTGTAATTTTTATATTGAAGAGGTATTTTTTTAGCATCAAACCACTCTGAAGGGGGGTTTAAACTCAAAACTCCTTTTGGCAACGCTCATAGCATTTTGAGTGCGTAATTTCCTTTTTTCTAACATTGAAGATGTATTTTTTTAGCTTCAAACCCCGCTTGCGGAGGGTTTAAACCCAAAACCCCTTTGGCTACGCACATAGATTTCTGAGTTTGTAATTTTGAGTGCGTAATTTGCGTTTTTTTATACCGGGAATGGAAGAGTTACTTTTAGCTTCAAACCCTACTGAAGAGGGGGTGGGGGTTAACTTAAAGCCCCTTTGGCTACGCTCATAGAATTTTGAGTGTGTAATTTTCTTTTTTTATATTGAAGAGGGGGTTTATCGTAAATTTTGGAGGGGGTTTAAAAATTAAAAACTTCCTTACCTGTACTCGTGAAATTTGGGATATTGTCGTTTGCAGTTTTTTTTTTTTTTTGTTTTATAGAAGAGAGGAATTTAACTGCGAAAACCCCTGGTAAGGGGGTTTTAAACTCAAACCCTCTGGTAGGGGATTTTAAACTCGAACCCCCCTGTAGGGGGTTTTAAACTCAAAACCCCCCTGGTAGGGGTTTTAAACTCAAAACCTCCTTTGCTGTACTAGGGCAAGTGATAGTTTAGTATTAAAATCTCACCTAAAATAATAAACAAAATCAAAGCAAAAAATCAGTCACTAAATTCCGATCCCCCCCCCCTTGCGGGGGGATTTCATTTCGGGGGGGGGTGAACCCCAACCCCCCCCCCCCTTGGCTACGCCCATGATATATATATATATATATATATATATATATATATATATATATATATATATATATATATATATATATATATATATATATATATATATATCTGTGTCTGTGTGTGTGAGAAAAAGATAGAGAGAAAGTTATAGTGTGTTTTAGAGATTGATTGATTGAATGTTATATACCAAATGATAGTAGTAAAATGCGATTGTAGATCATATATATATATATAATATTTCGAGTGCTCTATGTATCATCATAGCGTTAAAACAAAAATGTTTCTCTGTCTTGTCGTCCCGCTTCTCACAGACTGTCACTAATATTTAGCTGTACGCAGGCAAGTGTTGACTCAACTCACCTACGCTGTTACGTAATTCTTGTTGGTGCAGCTCTTTAAAAGCTTCAGTTGCAAACACACTCGCGCACTCACATGTAATATGTCTGCTATGTTTCTTCAACTGCACCCTGGCTAAGCGGTAATAAAAATGTTTCAGTCAAAATCATTTAGTGAACTTGTGAAAACAATGCCAGGCACTTGACCTCAAAAATAAACATCCACTTAAAGTAAATTTCCCCTTTCAGACCTTATGATCTATGGGGCAGATGATGTAAAGGTCATCTGTTTCTGTGGCCCACGGTTAACGAGGGTGCGATATGGTCAGCATAACGACCAACGGCCTTTACCTTTCCCCAACTAATGCCAGGTACCCATTAGAATTGGGTGGACGCAGAGGCGCCCTAGAGATCCCAAAAGTAAAAATGCCGGTTTTCATCAAGATTCGAACCCAATAACCACGGTTCAGAAGCCAAGCGCTTTACCACTCAACCATTGCGCCTCCAGCATTCACATAGATTTGATATTATTCCCACTGGTAACATTTTGTCTAATACATGGCTACCATTTTGTCTAATACATGCCTAAGATTTTGTCTAATACACGCCTAAGATTTTGTCTAAAACATGCCTAAGATTTTGTCTAATACATGCCTAAGATTTTGTCTAATACATGCCTAAGATTTTGTCTAATACATGCCTAAGATTTTGTCTAATACATGCCTAAGATTTTGTCTAATACATGCCTAAGATTTTGTCTAATACATGCCTAAGATTTTGTCTAATACATGCCTAAGATTTTGTCTAATACATGCCTAAGATTTTGTCTAATACATGCCTAAGATTTTGTCTAATACATGCCTAAGATTGTGTCTAATACATGCCTACCATTTTGTCTAATACATGCCTAAGAGCTATTTGTGTCGGCTTGGTGAAAATTGTTGATAAAGACAATTAACCTTGACCCTTAACCTCTGGGTGGCAAAGTGCGGGCCAAACCCTACTGATCAGAAATATTTTTTTGTTTAATCTGGATGGTCTAATCAAGTGTAGTGGATTGTTCCATGATACTGTGTCGTTGTGCTGACCACATGACACCCTCATTAACCGTAGGTCATAGAAACCTGGTCTTTCATCCGCCCTATAGAAAGGGGTACTTTTTTTCTACTGTGTTTCTGCTAGGCGAAGATGTCGAATCGGAGGGTCCATGGCTCGCGCCCCGGTCAGGACTATCTACTATTTCACCATTTTTTTCATTAGAGGTTTAGTCGCTAGTGCTGCACTTAGCTATGTAATATGTATACATCATTCATTTAACATGCCAAGTGCAGTGACGAAATTACTGACACTCTTCGTGTGTATGTAATGACATCATATACGAGCTATCGACTCATATATATATATATATATATATATATATATATATATATATATATATATATATATATATATATATATATATATATATATATATATATATATATATATATATATAAACAATTCCATAAAAAAAACTATTGGACATGAAGAAAATGGGAAGTTTGGCCATGTTTTCCAGGTGTGAGAAACTTCACCTGTTCAAGCAAAAGGCTCTGTAACTGTAACCCCTTGCACTCCGGGACACTAGTTCTTGGTAAGATAAGACTCAGTTAAACGTAATGGGTGCGGATGAATTTGAAGGTAGTATAGATCCAAGAACTAGGTTAATGTTGGGAGGACTAGAGAAATGTATTTAAAAGTTTAGAATTCTGTATATTCAAAGACATCTTTGAAACACAAATTATAAAACAATTATTTCATTATTTTTACTAGGTTGTTTCTTTTTTTTAATAGCCTATTAATTCTTCCCCTTAAATTGTCACGAGAAACTCAACAATGTCAAGGACACTCATTTGAACGTCACTGTTGTCACCTAAATCAAAAAGAATCGAGCTAGAATTGTAATATTATCTCAGTGCATGGCAGTGGATCAAATCTTCTTTATTACCCGAGTTTGTTGCCCGTTTGTTTGATTTCAGTTTGAAGTGAAAGTCTAATACTTCCTCTAAATGACATCTTGAGATACAAACAAATGAGCTTAGAAAATTTGATTTTGTGCTGATAAAAAAGGAAAAATATGTCTTGTAGAAAGGTAAACACTTCTTGTATTTTGTACACCAGCAGGATAAACCAAAAAGCTATTGGCTATTAGCCGTTTTTGCACCGTATATGAAACTTCCAGTACTGCTATTTAAGTGCTAGCCTGTGAAAGTTTCTGTAACAGTTTCGAAAGATAAAAAGACTTCCAAGAATGTGTCCATTCTTGTAAAATTAAGCGAGATTGTTTAGTAGGTCAACGCTGAGCTATATATAGATTTGTATCGAAATGTCAATTGCGTGATGATATCGAGGCTTCTACATCGCGGTCGATTCCTCAAAGAAATCAACTTTTAAAACGTATCAGAAACTTTAAGACTCGATTACTGACTATGAAGTCCAACCCGCACTGCTTCTTGTCGTCATGGTAAGAGCTGCTATCTCAAGTGGCCCTGGAGATAGAGACTTAACGTCTTTGCTGTGTTAATAAAGTTTGCTGATTGATCACGAGACTAAACGTTGCATTCTCCTTCACCTACGTCTGTATGTATCGTTCAAAGGAAACTATCAAATTATCCAATATATGTTTCAGACCATCAGGTTCGTGTACATACTGGTGTAGATACTGTGCATCAAACCATACAGGTTTATAGTAGCGGATTTTTTCCTGGCATGAATCAGCCCCCCTCACCCTCTCACACACCCTCTTTGTCATTTTTAACGTGGTTCGAATCTAAATTTTATTTCATGAGAGGGAGGAAATGAAATGATTGTTTAAAACGATTAAAAAACTTTTTATAATCACTGAAGGTGCTTTTCCTCCCGTTTATTTTTACTCTCACAAAGCTCGTTACTTATATAAATGCTTTCTTGGCGAGAACTCTTCCATCGTATTGTATTAAGTGATTTATCATGTAAGACTGATGACCTCTCTTAATTTAGTAGGTCCAGGTTTCGAATCTTGGTGAAGACTGGGATTTTTAAATTTAGGATTTTTATGGCGCCCCTGAGTCCACCCAACTCTAATGGGTACCTGACATTAGTTGGGGAAAGTAAAGGCGGTTGGTCGTTGTGCTGGCCACACGATACACTTGTTAACCGTCGGTCATAAAAACTGATATCTTTTACCCTATCTTTTGCCCTAAAGGTTGTAACGGTTGAAATGGAATGGAGAAGGGATATGCTATTTCGATAGCCGAAAATAACAACATTAATAATTGAATGGAACTAGCATCATAATATAAAACTCTATAAATCAATCACTCAAACTTATACACAAATAAAATCCTTCTTTTAAAAAACAAAGCTTATCTAAGGGAATTTATTTCTTTTTTTCGATAACAAAAAAATTAATTAATTACCTGTAATTAATTGATAGATACTTTGCCATTTATCCCTAATTAATTAAGTTTTGTTAGGTACAATAAATAATTGTTTCAATTTTCACAATGGGTGTGGGACAAATAAAATATTAAAAAATTAAAGTGGACAAAACCCCACATATTTAACTATATCTTTGATTACTGAATAATTAATTTCCCTTGTTGTTATTAAACCAAGTTAATAACCAGTAATTAATTGACTAATTAGTATTTTTTTTTATTGATTTTTGTATTTTCTAACCCAAGGAATAATTGTGCAAAGTTTCAACTGTATCCGGCAATGGGTGTGGGAGAAATAACCTCTTCAATGGGTGTGGGAGAAATAACCTCTTCAATGGGTGTGGGAGAAATAACCTTTTTACTGGACCGACAGAGTGAGTCGTAATAAGCTTTGAACAAATCTTAAGCTAATAACATTTCTATTTTATTAAGCAGGCATTCCGTTTATATTCATAGCCCGGATAATTGCAAACTCAGAATTTATATATTGTCATATCTTAATGAATAGAATTGTCAGTAATAGTTCTAGTCAATGGTCAATGTAAATAATTGATAAGCCTCTTAGTGACCGAGCCCTTGCATAAGACTAATACTTTCTTTTAGATTAACTGCCTATCCAGAAATGAACAGGCCTTACTAGTCGTAGTGAAAAAGAGATTATAACTGTTGGTGTCTTTTCAGCAACAACTTCCATTCAATTAACACTCTTAATTAGTTGTTGTTTTTTTTTCCTTTTAAAAACTGGTTGGAATTATTGACGTTTCTGATCAAGTATGAAAGGGTCAAAGTTGATTCAATCAAAATTTAGTGTGAGTCTCAGAGTCTGTTAGTTCAAAACGCTGAATCAAATTGGGAAGAGTTTGATTGAAACTGGGAATTTTTTTTTGCCTTTCGTCAAGATGATTATTGATTGCATTGAAAACTCTTCATTAAGACGTCCATGTATTTCATCAAGAATTCCACTGAGTCTACGTTTGATTTTAAATAGAGCTTGGCCACGTGAATGTGTTTGTTTTTGGGTTTGTTGTTTTTTTTTATTATGTATAGAGATAAACCACAGATATAAAGGATATAGAGAAAAACTGAAAGAAAAAAAAATTAACAACTTTGAGAGATTAGAAGGTAATGGCTTGGTTATCAGGCGATAATGATGTGAAAAAAAGTTGTCTACATTTTATAACTTTTTAAAACAGGTGTCTTTATTTTTTATAACTGTTACTCTTTTCTTCCTGCAAAGACAAGATAAAAAGGAAAAAAAAAAGCATTAACTAAAGAGTACAATGAATGATGTCACTGCCTTGTGAGTTAAAAGTATTCAATATTCTGTACTGGATTTATGTTTGGTAAATCCTTTACAGGAAATTCAATTCAAGAATCCTCGGTGACACTTAAGTGTTGTGTCACTAGATTTACATCTAGAATTAGCTCAAAGTAATAATCACACATCGCTAGACGTGACACTGTGACATGCCCTCTCAGTTGTTGCACTTAGTGTCTCAACGGAATATGGTATAAATAGCACACTTTCTAAGTGCTCCTATATGATATTTCTATTAAACTAAATGTACAATAATTAACCAATTTTCTAATCCCAGCTTTCCCCTTTTCAATGCTGAGCATGCCTAACGAGCTAGCCTTCAATGTTGGCTGAACATAGATGTTTTCACCTGATAATTAAATGCCTTTATTAACTTCGTTACAGCCTCTCAAATCAGAATGGTTGTGTCTATTCTACTAATAAATGGAATTAACTTTACAGCGTAATTTGTATAGATTTAAAAGGCGGTTGGGTGGGGGGGGGGGAGGCGGAAAAAAAACAAAGATGTTTCCAGTGGGTCGTCAAGACATCAAATTGTTTCACACACAAGAGTTCCAACTTCCCTACCAGTTTATAGCTACAATGTACAGATAGTTGTGTTACTGTTCAATGTCTGTGCAGTTAGAGTAGGAATGCAATATTTTACGTGATCACGTGAAGTCGTTCTATGCTCTTGTGACGCTCCTCTGATGTCTATATAGACATTAGTATAGAGATTTATGTAGACCTACTCTAGTGAGTGGTAGACGCCGTGGTAAAGCATTTGAACCAAGGGATCTTGGGTTCGAATCCAGTTGAAACCTGGGATTTTTTTTATTTCGGAATTTTTAGGACGCACCTGAGTCCACCCAGCTGTAATGGGTACCTGACATTAGTTGGGGAAAAGTAAAGGCGGTTGGTCGTTGTGCTGGCCACATTACACCCTCGTTAGCCGTGGGCCACAGAAATAGATGACCTTTACATCATCTGCCCCATAGATAGCAAGATCTGAAAGGGAAACTTTGCTTTCCTTACTCCAGTGAGAAGCCTTAAAAGTAACCAAATATCATCATTACGTTTCTCGAGACATATGCCCACCTGTTAGTACGTCTCTTATCCGCCCATCTTCTCATGTCTCAGTAAACCCTCGGATTTTACCTTTCATCTCTTGTTCTACGTCACGTATACCAGTCACACACAGTTATGAGTAATTGATAAATTATATATATATATTGTTGAGCCTATATAGTATTAAAAATAGGTAAACGGTAAATCAAGCCAAAAGGTTGCAGATAAAGTGTAAATATGTCACATGTAGAGAATTCCAGGTTCTATTTTTTTCCATGCGGACTAATTAGTCTTGGTTGGAAATACGTAAGCAGAGGGCACAATTAGTCTAGGTGTAAGTCTAAACAATCAGAATTTTTGCGACACCTTAGTAATAAAATAGAGGAAAGTAGCTAGCAGTAGATGACCTCTGAAAGAGACAGGTTGAGAGACCTCACGAAGGCCGCGGGAAAACATGCAGGTCGAATCTGGGTTTGGGTAGCCATGAGAAACACTGCACTCATCTTTCTCCTTCAGACTAGAAGACACGGTCATACTGGTTATAAAGTAACTGAATTCTTGAAAAATAAATATCTCCAACATTGTATTTATTGAATTTTATTAGCTAGATCGCATTTCAATGGAAAACTTCTGGGTTCGAGATTAATCAAATCTGCGAGAGACAAAAACTTTTATTTCTATGTTATTGATTTTTCTTTTAGGTTGCTTTTATAAGCTTTGGGCATCTTTCTTGTAGAAAGTTTTAAACTTCAAAGAATGGAGCTTTGTGATGGCATTATTTGTACTTATGGGTGAAGTGTAAGAATCGGGAGAGGGAGTTTTCTGCTATTTTTAAGACAGGAATGGAGCTGTTCAAATAAGCCTCTGTTCACGAAGATGGAATTGATTTTTCGTTTTCTTAAATTATTTTATTCCTGCCCATGCTTAATGACACATAAAAAAAAAACGTCAAAGAGATTTTAAATTGAACTTTTTCCAAAAAAAAAAAGAAATTGTATTGAAAAGTTCTATTTTTTCTAATTATACCGTCCACTAGATGTGCTGCTCAACATGTTAACATAGAACTGTCAGGGAAAGTAAGGCTACTCCTCTGAGAGATTGTTATAAATTTTAATTTTCTATTCATTTTTAAACAAGCTTTATCTCAAGTGATATTTATTTCGAGTTGAAAAAAAAATCTACTTGAAATATTTTTGATGTGCTTAAAATGTATCTTTGTATAAGATAGAAACAGGATCAGGTCAAATGTCAAACTGTATTTCACATGTCCACAAGATTAGACTCCCTTAATGTTCAATGATTGCCAACTATGGAACTCAAAAAAAGGTTAATATGTCAACACTATAGTTACTATTTTAATTCCGAGGAGAAACGAGTTGAGTTGCTTACGTTATAACTGCAAAATTTGAAAAGTAGAATTGTTTGGGGTTTTTTTTTATCTTAGATGCTTTATTTTTAGAACAGAAACTTCTGCTTATCCGCATAACCCGGTTAATCGGAGCATAGCTTGCACGTGTGATATGCAAGTCAGCGAGTTCCACTTTAATCACAATATCATGTATCACTATCACAACCAATAAACAAAAGTACATTGTTTTTTAAATGTATTCCAACTTTATGTTCAAATAACACAATGAATTAAACAACAGAGAGATAGTGTCTTTCTTTTACATGGGGTGGCCATTTTCAAAGGGATATTCTGATACTCAACATAAATACAATATAATTGTTTGTTCCCTTGACTCCCATTGATGAAACACGAGGCTTGAACGGGTTGTTGTTTTGTCTGATTCATTAAACAATTAATAAAGGGATGTTTGTGGAAATCAATCTATATATGTTATTATGCTGCACGAGTTTATCAAGGGGGCAAAATATAGGAGTCACTTTTTTGTTACTATAGACTACAATGAAGATTTGAGTTAATAGGACTACGTATAGAAGTATTGAAAAAATCCAGTTACAACGTGATAGGTATTTAATGTTTATAATAGTTCTCTCCACTGAGTATTGCCGAGAATGACCAAAAAAATGTAATGAATTCAGGTGTGACAGTTGACAGACTTATTCTCCTTTGTTTACGCAATAAAAAAAAAAAGACACTGAGACCTTTGACCCTTAACATTTTGCTCTATTTACCACCAAGAATCGATTCTTTTATTTTTATCCCATATTATGTTCACTTTTTGCCTGGCTTTGGATAGTAGAATGAAGGCATCGCGAGGACAGAACTGAGTCTGTGTTGTCAGGTCAAGTTTGTAACTTCTATGGCAGGTCAGATCGCGAATAAACCGTAACGGCATTAGAGGTCAAGCCATCAAACTAGTAGACCTACCTCTCAACTGCACAGCGTGGCCAGTTCATTGGAATGAATATGACATGTAATAATTCGGGCGCATACTTTAAATCTAGGTCTGTTTCATGTATAGTTTCTACTTGTAGTCACTAATAAATAAATAAATCATTTCGTCCTTCTCACTCATTAATGTGATAGACAGACAGCTCACTTACTAGTACCGTATAGATAGACACTTTCATGCATACAGAAGTCAAAGATAGTCACTTTCTGTTACGTACAAGGTGCGAATAGTTCTCGGTTAACACGTGTAAAAGAAGAGTGAATGCATATAGTACGTACTGTTCATTAGTCAGATGATGACTTTACCCAACACCCTGCATTACACAGCCCTCTTAAAAACAAAGTCATATTTTAAAGAATTTAATTGTTGAACCATACATAACATTGGCAAGACTTTTACAATTAGCCAGCTTGTTGATACTGCCATTTTTAGCTGACTTTTTTAATCTGGAAAAGTGCGCGGCTAGAGTATAATGTATTGAACTGTAACCAAACACGAGAGTGAATGACACCTTCCTTGATATGGGTTCCAAGGATGTTTGTGATCACAAGTTGCTACTGAAGTTAACTCCTATAGAGACAGACACAAATGGAATGGAGATTAGTTATCGTTCTATTGTTTAATGTTTACCAATATTTCTGTAGGCCTAGTTGTAATTAGTCAAAGTTTAATTTGGTTATTCTATCTAGTTTAGATTTTACAAATAAGTCTTAAGTGTAGTTACTAGAACATATTCAAATACACCATGATAACTAAGCATACAAAACACAGTGTTCGTTATTCCGCGACGCTCTCTTTCTCTCTCTCTTTCTCTCTCTCTCTCTCTCTTTCTCTCTCTCTCTCTCTCTCTCTTTCTCTCTCTCTCTCTCTACCTCTTTTTTTTCTCTCTCTCTCCCTCTTTCTCTCTCTTTTTCTTTCTCTCTCTCTCTCTTTTTATTCGTCCTATTCTTCACTTGTTCTCTTCTTTAGACGATGTTGTACTCTTAGGAGAACATTCAGACCATGATGACGTCACGAATGGTTACTTCCCCCCCCCCCTCTTTTATTGTTCATCTTGAACGATGTTTCATAGCCGTCATTGCAATAAACATTGAGGCTTCATTTGCTTAATTTTGAAATAAACATTGAGGCTTCATTTGCTTAATATTGCAATTAACGACGAGGCTTCATTTGCTTCATATTGCAATGATTCTAGAACTGTATTGAGTTCACTTCATTGTGTCTGTGCGAAGTGGAATCTTTCAAAGTTTATAAAGAAAATATTAAAATTTAAACTAACCCAATCGGTTATTTCTTCACACTTCGTTATAAGTTCACAAACGTTTTGGGTAATTGGTCAATTCTCTTTCTATTCTTCCGTTTCCTCTTTATGTTTATGTATTTGTTTCGATAAAGAGAACATTTCTAACGTGCATTTTAAACATCGTTCAATATTTACATAAAAAGAGGCAAGTCTAATTACCCCAACTACCGCAAAACAAAAAAAAAATACTTAGTTATAACAAATTTAACATTTTTATTTCGTTTCTTATGACCGGGTCCTATAGATTGGCGGAATATATTGTGAACAAGTAAGATTATTTTTTTACACATATCTATTTTTATTCTATATATTCTCTGTATTTTCTTGAGTCCAATGTCTGCTAGCGATGTGGCTTGTGTTTCTCGTCATGTTTCACACGCTTAAGTCTCCCCCCGTTTTTTTTTCCTGTACTATATTTTATTATTATTATTATTTTGGGATCAGTGACTATTTGTATTGTCTGATGGTGATTTGTATTTTGTATAGTTGCACTACAAAGTTATTGGCTCAAGCGACTCGTGACAGAACGACCCTCCACACCTTTCACCACCTCAGCCACAGCACTTGTGTTAAATCAACATTTTTTTTTTAGACTTTTTTTGTGAATGGTCACAACATGTTACGGTCAGCATGATTAAAGATATGACCATAGTCATTGAATTGTATAGACTGGCTAACAAGACAACTTGTATTCGCTTATTGTATTAGTTTACCTGTACCAAAAGTAACAAAAAAACAAACAATGGTTGTTTTAGACTTTATCCATTATATAAAAAGATTTTATGAGTTATTTATAAACAAAATATTTATGTTTATAATTTACGGTTAATTGTAAAAACTATAGTCGACATCTTAACATCTCTTCTAAATCTAGGTTTTAGTCGAAATCTCTGAAGACAATGATCAGAATGTGCTTGGCGTTCATTTCCGCTGGACGTAAATCGATCACTATAAATATCAATGGAATAATCTTTTTTTTAAGATTTAATACTAGTCTCGAATCTATGCTACCTATACATTCTAGTTCTAGTCAAATGAAACAGAGGCTTTATATATATATATACATACTTCTTCCCATTGTAGAAAAATACATAGAAACCTATCCAGTATGTATAGTATATACGGATATGACGCATACCTAACAAAATATTCTATTTCATTTTGAATGTAACCCGGTACCGAAGAATGAAAGTCGAAATATCACAACATGATAACTTTAAAAAAATGTATTGCTTTTTTTTTTCCTAACATACGTGTTTGTCAATTAGTGTCAACAAATGGTATGGCAATTATATTAACTTTTCCTATTATTAACTTGGTTTTTACGAAACACCATATATTAACTTTGTTGAATTAAATTCCTGATCCATCGATCCTATTGAAAGATGATCTTGTCACAACCAAGTCATAGGAGTGAAAAAATTTATTTACATACAAAAATAACTGTTTTAAATATCAAGCTTGATTATAAAAATTGTTTTTAGTTTATGCTGCAAATATTGTTTGATCTAAATGTGCAAAATTACAGTAGTTGTTTTTTTTTGTTCCCACGCGTATCGCAAGAGTAGATCTATATACAGATTATCTATATATTTATTATTGCTTTATAAGGCTTTCTTGTACAATATCGTCGTATATTAAGAACATTGATACGAATGTTTTTCCCTACATTACAAAATTTGACATGTAACAAATGAATAAATGTTCTAAATGTGTATGCTAATTTCAAGACAGAAAATAGCACCTACCTAAATAAAGATTATTCACAGCCTATTGAAATATAGGCCTTTGTATATATATATATACATATGTATATATATGCATATATATATATACATATATATATATGCATATATATATATACATATATATATATGCATATATATATATACAATACTTGCATTTAACGGTACGCACGGCACCTTTTTGAAAAAAAAAAAGTATTACTTTTATTGTATTTTAACGTATAATATTAATTTTCAGTAGTTAAAAGGTAGGCAATCAACTACGGAGTACCGGCACCTAATCACTGAGTACAGACACCTATTTTTTTTTTTACAAAAAAGCACTGTATATATCATACGCAACCTGTCAAGCCTAGCAACATCTACAACTAGAGTAACATCTTATACAAATTAAAAACGTAAGACCCAATCTCTTGCTAGATTTTCAATGTTTCTGTCTTGGCCATCCATGAGGGGATTAGGTTTGTTCTATATTGTCTTGGTCATCCATGAGGGGATTAGGTTTGTTCTATTTTGTCTTGGCCATCCATGAGGGGATTAGGTTTGTTCTATTTTGTCTTGGCCATCCATGAGGGGATTAGGTTTGTTCTATTTTGTCTTGGCCATCCATGAGGGGATTAGGTTTGTTCTATTTTGTCTTGGCCATCCATGAGGGGATTAGGTTTGTTCTAACGACCAAAAAAAAAGGTAAAACATAGTACCTCCATTTAAAGAAATATATTTAAAAGGTTGGGGGGGGGGAGAAACAAGAAATCACTGTTTGTATTATGTGTAATATAATGTTTTCTTAACTGAAATCGATGCATAGTGTTGGCTAGAGTTAAGTTATGAGACACAACTGTTTGATACAAGACACAATCTAATCAGTAAAACTAATGGTTGAAACACTTATCAACATAATCACGCATTGGCATAATCTTCTGGAGTCACATGAGTTGTCTTAGCTTGCTTTTGAATGTGTCCACAGAGGATCCCATGATCCTTGAAACATTTCGTCATCCAGAGATGAGACGATTCTTATTTGAAGAGCTTCGCAATATATTAGAGAATTTAACAACACGCAATATCCTCCAAGCTAGACCGAAGCTCGAACACCACGATGGAGTTCCTATAATATAAAAGAAAAACTGTCTCACGTTCGGGGGTGACGTGGTAGATTAGTCTTTCATATTTCTAACGAATATAATGGCATCTCGACCAGGCTTTAATTGGGGGGGGGGGGGGGGAAACCAGTTTGTTCCCTGGCTACTCAAGACGTCTCCACGACCACTGCAACTGTCGGACCCTCACGTGCTCTAAACTGTTGGTGTTCTTAGCATCAAAAGATTTGGCAAACAAAATAAGATCAATATAATTTGTGTTGTAATTCGAACTAAAACTTTCATGGCAACATTATTATGGAGGCAAAGCAAATCGAAGAATTTTATTTCAAAAGTCGATGCCTTCCAAGTTTAATTGAAACATTAGCCTAAAATAAATACACTAGTAGCACTGAGAAAAGTAAATGGATCAAACTCACTCTAAAAGGTTTACATTTACAATTTTGTTCTCTGGAAATAGTCATTAAGACGATTTCTTTTTTATATACTTTTCCTCTAATTAGTTTGCTAAGCTTGCGTGGGTGTACGAACACTTGGTAGAACCTGGACATGAATTGGAAACGGCACTTACACTTTTCCTAGAAAATATCTTTGGAAAAAAAATTACTAGCTAATTGCATACATAGTAAAAAAAAATTATTTTAACCGTTATAATTTTGTAAAACATAAAATCAACTTAAAATTAATTTGGTTATTCTGAACACTTTCAAGAGTTCGGCTCAACTGTTTCTTTGTATTCAGTAAAGAGCTGAATAAATAGACGCTGGTAAATAATATAGAAATGAGCTGGACTGTAACTTGATTGTACAAGCTCGCTGGTAAGACTCCCTGCAACATGGAGGCATTACAAGAAACAGAACGAGGAATAATAGACCATCATCAGCTTTAGAAGAAGAACTCATTTTTTAAAAGCATTTTTTCCTTAGCTCAACAGGTACTTTACGTTAGCATTGGGACTCAACAAGAAAGATGTACATTCAATTCGTGTTCATGTCATAGGGAATATAATGTTCTTCCTAATGTTGACTAAAGTGAAAGAAATGGGGAAGTGATCAATTGCACGCTACAAGAAGCGAATAAGTTTTCACTGAGCTTTAAACTAAAACATTCCTTGAATCTATTGCATGGGGTTAGTTGAAAATGTCCTTTGTCTTCTATTTAGTTTTTAAATAGTTATTAAAACACGTCGAATTTAATTTAATAATAATACGAATGTCTTCGAGTCATAGTTTGGAAAAGAATGATATTGTAATAAATTTATGGCAAGAAACTCAATGACAAAGAGAAAACAATAACACAGCACAAATTAAATATCAAATTAAACACACTGACAAATCCGCCTTCATTCTACAGACTAACATAGATCTAGTATTTTTTCCACTTAGGCGGAAAAATGCAGTCTCTCTCTCTGTGTCAACATTCCTTATCAGTGCAGTCCCGAACTGTGCACGAGCCAGATCGCACCTACTGCACTAACTTGATGGCGATGTGCAAGGCAAAGTTACAACACTATTAAGACCCAGCAGTTTTTTTTTTTATATTTCTCCAAATCTGACACAAGCGAAGCCGTTGTTTCTTGTTGGGCAGATAAGTGTCCAGAGTGTGCGCTGCTGTATGTATAAGCCTAACCATCTGTACCCTATAGGGATTACTATAACCATTGAGTTTTAAAGTCAACTAAGTCCATTCCTCACAGGGCCTCCCAAAACTACTCCAGTTCTTTCCCGTTTGTTGATTA
This sequence comes from Biomphalaria glabrata, assembly GCF_947242115.1. NCBI lineage: Eukaryota > Metazoa > Mollusca > Gastropoda > Planorbidae > Biomphalaria > Biomphalaria glabrata. The sequence continues at coordinate 49,089,991 of NC_074712.1, forward strand.
CTCCTAACGAACGAACTACGACCCTGGCGAAGATCTTTTAGCACAGAAATGATCGAGAAATTATTTATTTGGATAAAATCCAGAAATAATAAAATTCCTTTCTTGTAAAAGTTGTCTTAAATTAAAAAAACAAATGAGACAGCAACGACCAGAATGGTAAAAAATAGTTCAATTTCAGATTTCATTTTTACAACGAACAACTTTAGGATACGTTGATACTTAAGAGTAATTAAAGATTTCCTGGGAATTTTATTTTGGAGTAATTCTATGAACAGATGTAATATCAATTGTTTTGTTTTTTTAAGATTTTTCTAATTGTGTAGTCAAGGTAGATTTTACCTAATCTATTCATCTACAGAGGGAAAAGTTTAAAAGTTGTTTGTTGTTGTTGTTGTTTTGCTCTGTTTATTTTTTTATTGAGGAAAGCGTTCGAAGAAAAAAAACAAGGAAAAGAAAATAACAGATTACTCTTTAAAACAATGCTTATCTAAGGGACATAACCGCTAATTACTGCCATTTACCTGAAAATGGCAGAGTTTAGCTCCCTTTCTGCCATATAGAGCAAAATTAATTAATTAGTACTAATTGATTTACAAAAATTGGTAAACTTTTGGATGGATTCGTGTATTGTCATTGACTATGAATAGATAAGCAAAATTTCAACTTGATCCGAGAATAGGAAGTGGGGAAAAACGTGTCCTAACGTAATAAGGGGATTAAAGTCATTAAAGTCACATGCACATTTCTCATAAAGCAGCAGTTATTCCCCTTATTTCGATATCAAACAAATTAGTTAATCACCAATAATTAATTAACTAATTGGTTAAATATTTTTTTATTGATTCATGTCTTGTCAGTTACAATGTTAAGTTTCAACTTGATCCGAGAAAGGTAAATGTAAGAAAAAGTATGTTCAAACTTTCAACCAGACAGATAGGCCTAGATAGATAGACAGTCAGACAGAGTTGATTTAAACTTTGTAACAAGAAGAGTGGGGAGGCTGTCGCCTTACACCAAATCATTTTTGGTACAAAGCAAGTTTGCAGTTGAGCCAGTGATCCGTAAAACATCGCGGAAAGTCTCAATAATATCCGTATGACATGCAGACATTCAATTAAATTAGAGTTCTATTTTTTTCGCATAGTAGTTTTTTTTTTTTTTTTCTTGTTTTAAACCTATATAGTGTCTAGATTTGGGGGAGAGAATAGCTCATTAATGACGCAAACAGGTTTTATGGAAAACTTGAGAGATTAACGAATTCTGCAATATAACTATTTTTTTAAAACAGCTTTTGTATAACGCATATTTTCATGTATATAGCAAGGTCCAATTTTTTTTAAAATTTTTCTAGGCTAGTTGGGGAAGGGGGTATCTGGTAGAAGGTTTCGTTGCTGCCATTAGACACTCTGCAAAAAAAGTCCACTTGATAAATAACCATACAGTTTTGGCCACGCAGCCCATAGAACTTGGCTAATAATGTTTAAGATCGTACCTTTTTTTTTAATATTCTGTTTTCTTCCTGTTGTTGATACTTCAACTAGATACTTTTCTATTCTTGTAGTAATGAATGTTATGTAAAAATATTCTCTTGCTCGAAAGGACAAGTATTTTCTTCTTTCCATATTTCTTCTTGGTTGTGTATAAGTTATAAAACTGAACTAGGGAAAAGCCGCGTACACGTCCAGCTCCGGGCAGGAACAAAGAAATGACTACTGGATATGTTTACCTTGTTACAACCCCCCTCCCCCCCCCCCCAAAAAAAAATGCTCGTGTCTGCTTCTGCTTGAAGCCCTAGAGATCTACACACGCTTTCCAGCTTGCATGTGTCAGCCTGCTCACCTTCCCCCACCTGCCTCACAGCTTTCTCACACAGAACCACACACAGAACCACACACAACCTCCCACAACCGCAAGTTGCATGCTTTAATCTAACCTCCTTCCCTTCTCCCTCCCCCCCCCTTGTTATCGTCCATTTGTTTATGCACATCGTCTATGAAATCGCTTGGTCTGCATGCCTTCATCTGCTTCTTTGTCTGCATGATTTGATTTCTTTTACGTTGTAGGGGCTAGAGACTTCAATCAACATTTTTTCTTACAGGAGATCGGTTACAGGGCAAAGAGGAAGAGGCATTTAAAGCTGACATCAGTACTTGCTGTTAGCATAGAGTTTATTCAGTCATGTGCTTATAAAAAAGCAGTCAAGAAGAAATGTATTTTTATGTCATAAGAGAAAGAATACCCAATTTTTGTTTTGCAGATTCAGATTATTTTTTGAACATTTTATAATTACAATAATGAAAAGTAAAATATAACTATCATTATTTCAGAAGAGAGTTTTGATTATTGTAAATCTTTACTATATCACTGATGTTATGATTAATGGCCACATAGTGCCTAATAGAGATTTTTTTATATAGATTGAAATGCTGCATTCAATTTTCACTAAACCAAAAGTAGAACTGTTGCGAATGAAATTTTAATTAAGCATTTTTTAAATCATTTTCCTCAGTGTTTCATATACTCGCCTTGGTTATAGCATTAGAGCGTTGCCCTGTCCACTATGTAAAAGCAATCAACAGAATCGACCATCTAGAACTTTTCATTCTTAGTTTTTATTGAAAAAAAAAAAAGAAAATGATAAATAAAAAAAAATAGATAAAATAATCATATATATTGTGTCCCAGTGCGTATGAGAACTTTAATAATTAGTGGAAAGGATGTTCATAGACAAGAAAACACATCTTGTAGGCGTGTTCTAGAGGGGGTTTTAATTCCCCAAATGATCTTCAAGTGGGCGAAATTTTCTTTTGGTTTTCCTAACAAGCCAGCAGCCGCCTATGGAAAGATTGTGCATCAAACTAAATCAAATTCTCCCAGTTGAATTGAAAAGGATCATCAAACTAAATCAAATTCTCCCAGTTGAATTGAAAAGGATCATCAAACTAAATCAAATTCTCCCAGTTGAATTGAAAAGGATCATCAAACTAAATCAAATTCTCCCAGTTGAATTGAAAAGGATCATCAAACTAAATCAAATTCTCCCAGTTGAATTGAAAAGGATCATCAAACTAAATCAAATTCTCCCAGTTGAATTGAAAAGGATGTTGTTTATATGAAATGATTTTCTCCCTTATAGTTTTCACTAAAGGGTTGAACAAATCAAAAATGAAGTCTCGATAGATTTAAGTGTATATTTAATATATTGCAATAAAAGAACTATTATGCTAAATAAGAAATGTTTATTTAAGCAATTTTTTTTTATTTATCTCAAATCCTAAATCATTGGAGAGACATTGCCATTATTTTTTTATTATTATTATTTCCAATCTACATATTTCATAACTACTTGCAAATTTAAGCTAAATTTTACATAATATCAATAGTTCTTGGTTCGTTTACACTAAATCTCACTCCGCGATTGAAATTATAAAATAATGAAGTACTTACTTTTTATTTAAACATTTCTTGACTAGAACAACTTGTTAAATTTTCAACATAATAATTTAAGAGCTTGAGCTTCATATAGACTCTATATTTTATCTTTAAAAAAATGTATCAGTGGCATGATCGTTTCCATTGAATATCTTTTTTTTTTTTAACTTCTATTTCTATACTTGTGTATGTTATATACTTTGTTCTGGAATTCACGTTATAAGCTACTGTCCAGATAAAAATAGTTAAGAATAAATGTTTTGTAGTTCTTATATTAGATTTTTTTCTAAATATGTTAATCTTAATATTTAATAACGCACATAGTACTTAAACATAATGTGTTAACTGTCTGTATGTTCTTTTTTTTTCTGGATTTTAAACTTATTTGGCTATTTTTAGTTTAATTTGTTCTGCTTATCTTAATTTTATTAACCCTTTTGAGCCTAAATGTATCTTACTATTGGAATCTAAAAGCGGAAATAATTTTAAAATGTTTCAATTTATCCATGACTAAAAGTACGACAGTTCGAAAGAGTCTAGGAAATAATCTCCTATATCACTGATGTCTCCTGTTTCATGATTGTCTTTTTGTTTCCTTACAGGACTATAGAATACTCAGTGAATACGGAAAATTTGAGTTTGTCAGCCATCCGGACAGTTCGTGTTTTACGTCCTTTGAGAGCTATAAATAGAATTCCAAGTAAGTAGCTTTTTTGTTTACCACAAATACGTATTATATCTTGTATCCATACATAGCCTTCTGTCTCGAGAGACATCGTATGTGTTTGGGGAATTCTTCCATTTGGCATCCGAGCCAGTGTAATCTTCGGTGTCAACAGAGCGCAGACACTGTGTGTATTGGCCAATTTAACAACTTCCTGGTCGGAGACTGCATCTCTCCAGGAGATTGCGTTATCCGTACAACCATACCTCGTAATGTCTGTCAACATTAACGGACCTTCAGTCGTTGAAAGACTATAGTTCATCTCGCAGAGAGTCAGAGTCTTGGGATCAGCGTAGTCGTAGATTCTGCCAGGATGTAGCACTGTAAGTTGTAAGCTAAGGGTGACCTGATCTTTCCTCAGAGATAACTCCAGAAGCCTTTGAATTGGTATTGTTTTAAGACAGCAGAGGTTTGGATCAATTTGCCCCTTTTGATCAAATATCTAAGCCACGCGTTAAGGCCAGGAATAGGACTGATGTCAGAGGCTATGTGAGAAACAAGCCAATGGAAATATTTTATAAAGATGCTACCACAACCATTTCCAGCATAGTAACCTTGCGGAACCGATATTATTTATGGAACAGCGCATGGCTAGTCTCAACCATGAAAGAAAAATTCACGGCAAAAGCCATTCATTTAAGTCATATTGAAGACAGGTTTACTGCAGCGATTGAACTCCACGACGACCTGCTAACTATTGTTAAAAAAAACGCAAACAAAAACTCTATGGCCATATTACAAAGTTGTGTTCGTGGCTTCCTTCAGGGGAAAGAAGAGGCAGACCGAGAAAGCTTTGGAAAGACAACATAAAATAATGCCATTGAAAGAGGTTCTATCCAGGGCAAAAGACAGGAATGGAGAAAGGCGGTCGACAGATCTTGTGTGGTGCCCAACGGTCTAACAGACTAAGGGATAGGTGATGGTGAAGGTAAAGGGAGGAAGACATTTATCCTTGATTAAACACGTAATGTACTCTACATAATAGACATTATTGACTACACGGATTAGTCAAGAGTAAAACTAATTTATTTATGATCTATAATATTTTAGCACATAATTAAGTGGTTTAATTAAATGTACTTTTAGTTTCTCATTTATAATAGTACTGTTATTAGAAATATGAAGATACAACTAAATCAACATAGTTTTCTATTTTCTATTGCCTTGCAGGTATGCGTATTCTAGTGATGCTGCTTCTAGACACACTTCCAATGTTGGGAAATGTCCTGTTACTTTGTTTCTTTGTTTTCTTCATCTTCGGCATCATCGGAGTCCAGTTGTGGTCCGGTGTGCTACGGCGACGTTGTTTTCTTGAGCTCCCTGAGAATGTTTCCGTTCCGTAAGTCTAACACTTTTTAAAGCAATAATACCAACCTTTTTTATGTCGTTGATTTTAGTAATAAAGATTTCGTTAGTGATTTGATATAACGATCGGATCATACACTCTGAAAAAACTGCTTCTATTGGCTCTCATAGTCGTATTGAATAATGAATATTAGTGTCGTTTTTTTTTTTAATAAATCCGTCTCAAGGTCGTTCTCATTGATTTTTCTTTTATATCAAGAGATTTTTTTATGGACATTGTTGTGCCTGATTTACTAGCGATAACTTCTCGAATAAGTTATTTTTACTTGTTGATGTTGTTTTGGTTTTGTTTTTTTTGAATGGATTATGAAATAAATTGCGAACTTTATTGTAGAAAAAAACACGTAGTTTTCATAATTTCATGTGTTTGAGCAAAATTTAGCAAACGTGTGATTTTACTCATTTTTTAAAATTCAGTAATATTGATGACATTAAAAATTATACGTAACATTAAAGACAAAGATGTCCTGAAAGCTTCTGATGTCAAGGTCATCCTGCTCATTAAATGTTTTTATATTATCTAATTCACCGGAGCCAAAAGTTTGTTGGGTTTTGTGTGTTTTTTTCGCATCACAATTGTTGAGCCAGTTCGTTGTTCTCATGCACAGAAGAATGAGAGTTGTGATGTCCAGCTGTTTTCCAAGGATGAAGTGCTAAAGAGAAAAAAAAATTGGGAATAGTTAAGAGAGTCAATCAAACAATCGTCAACAAACTATGGGTCAGGGTCACCATCTGCATCATCATAGAGATATCCAGTGATGAAGTTCAGTGTTTCCCAAACTGTGTTCCACGGAACCCTAGTGTTCCGCGAGACCTGCATTGATGTTACACGAACTACTGGAATAATTAACTAGTAGAGCACTACGTGAGTTAATCTCTCCAAAAAAAATATAAGTAAGGGTTTCGCTAAATATTCAGAATCTGCGATGTGTTCCGCTAAATATTCAGAATCTGCGAAGTGTTCCGCTAAATATTCACAATCTGCGAAGTGTTCCGCTAAATATTCACAATCTGCGAAGTGTTCCGCTAAATATTCACAATCTGCGAAGTGTTCCATTAAAGGAAAAGGTTGAGAACACTGCTCTACACGTTTGCATGGCCATCAATCAGATTGTTCAGCTTCACCAATACAAATTTCTTTAATCTTAGTCTCTTTGTTGTCATCCAAGGGCATATATATTATTATCATTGAATCCGTATGTTGTTATTAGTGCAACTATATAACAACTACAATTTTTTCTATAAACTATGTACTAGTCACGCCGTTGTATTGGAGGGAGTGGTAGAGTTAAATAGCTGAGAACAATAAAGTCATAAAGGCTTCGGGCGCAAATGATTATACTATATACCAGGATATCGCGCATTGATTTTAGTTTATCAATTTTCAGTTATCGTATGATGTCAATGATCTTTCTATAGTCGATAATGTATAGATATTTGCTCTCTAGAAGAAAGGCATAAACTATTGTGCTTTTTTTTTTCTTTCTTCTGTATTTCAACAGTGCATTTGTCCCCCTTTATTACATCAAATCGCCTAAAATAGAATACATCTGTAGTCCATTCAACGAGTCCGGGATCAGCAAGTGTCAAGATTTTCCTCCCTTCCACTACGAAGGGATCGCATGTAATGCCACTGCCAGAAACGACAGCGACAATGTACCCATGAACGGATCGTCCTGTGTCAACTGGAACCAGTATTACACAAGCTGCGAAGAACGTGGAGAAAATCCTTATCAAGGGGCAGTCTCGTTTGACAATATAGGACTGGCATGGGTGGCCATATTTCAAGTAAGCTGTATTTGGCATAGATGATAGAATCTGCTTTGAATGGATCCACTAGTGGCACTAGACTGTCTAGACTCAACTCTCAGAAAGTATATTGCAATTCCAATAAATTTGAATAAGTCCACAACTTGACAACATTCAATCGCAGTCTAGTTTGAAAAATCTAGATCTACACTATATCTAAAATATCTTGTAATACTATAAATTAGGCCTACACCGTACACGTTCAACTTCATGGGCGCCAACAGTAGGAAATGAAGCAAATTGAAGGGGAGAACATTAACTATTAACATTTATACATAATTCTCTAGATCTAGAGTCTTAATATTTTTAGATCTATCTAGTCGTAAAGCATTTCTACTTTTAATTATTGAATTCGAGCCCCAGACTATTGTGACTTGATAGATTTGATAGCCACAGAGTATCAGTATTTAGTAGAAATAGATCTAGACGTCTAGATTCTACAGTTTTGTTTGCAAACTTCATAAAAGTACAGATTATTGTGTCACAAGTGAAAAAAAAAAAAGCTTGCAATTCTGAAATTATCTCTTATCTCTTACCTCAACATGGCGGTGTGGTAGATTCTATGCGCTCTGGACTGACGTCTCGATGGTCCGAGCTCAATTACTCAGCACTCCACAATCCCCCGTCGTCCTGTGGGAGATTTGGGGCTAATAATCTTCAGAAGTTCAATTCTTAAGGAGCATCCCAAACAGTTTTCAGTAAATTTCAGATAACACCAGATGGCAAGCAGAGGCTATTAATTTTGTTCTCTTTCATCATGTTCATTATAATCAACATAAGCACGTTTTCCAAATCCTGTCCTAGAGGGTTAAATTTAGATCTATATCTGAGATGAATATTGAGAAGTGGTTTCCAGTTTAGGCAGATTACCATTCATTTTGTCTTTTAAAGACAAACTGTGTCTCTACAGGACCTCTGTGTAAGATATGCATTTTGAAGGCAATACAATCCAAATAAGAAGTTTACCCTTAGTAGAATAAAACCTACACACAAAGAGTTTATCAATTATCAGTACATGTCTACTAGATCTATAAATTAAATGATAGGAATGACCAACTATTAATTACTGGTAGTAAAATGTTTTTTATGCTTATATTGCAGGTCATCAGTTTAGAAAGTTGGGTGAATATTATGTACTTTGTACAGGATGCCCATTCCTTCTGGGATTGGATTTATTTTGTAGCTTTGATTGTTGTAAGTAGCCTGCATTAAGATTACATATACATTGGACACATTGAGAATATGCTGACATTGTTTTGTACTTTAAGCATGCTTCTATACTTAGGTAGATTTCTCATTTGTAGGTTATTGCTAGGTCTCACCTTATCAACATTGGATCTCTCCTTGTAAGGAAAGGAACTGCGGACTGAAGGGAAGGTTTTGATATTTTTGAGCAACTGAATGTTAAAAGCAACACTAGAGTATTTTAGTGCTGTATACATCTCCTCCTTTAGTATAAGCCAACTGCATTAGACTTCAAATCTTCTTTTAAAAATGGTGTATGTCTAGTTAAAAACAGAAAACATTGACATATTGAATTCTAAGAATGAAAAAAAATTTCCATTTACAAATCCTAAAGTAGCCATTGCATCTATATAATACATTACAGATGAAAATAAAATCTGATTTCTTATAGCGCTTCTAGCTCCTGATTTCTTTAGGTAATTAACAGACATCATAATTCATAAATGATCCCAAATGAATTGTTATTTAAATTCTTGCTGACAAGATTCTTTGTCATATTCGTCCTTATTAGTTGATGTTCTCACTTTTATATAGGAATACACCAAGAAGTCTTATTTTGCCAATTTTATCTAAACTTGCCTATTTTTCCACATTTAAACAGCTAGGTGTTAGATTTTCCAAGTAAAAACAATGTCATGTACATATCATGTTTTCATTCTAAAATCTATAATGTATCTTACATTTACACAATTTTCTTGTTCCAGATTGGCTCATTTTTTATGATCAATTTATGCCTTGTTGTGATTGCGACCCAGTTTTCTGAGACAAAGAAACGAGAGACAGAGAGAATGTTGCAAGAGCGCAAACGATTTCAGTCTTGCAGTACTCTGGCTAGCAATTCTGAGCCTGCAGGATGCTACACAGAACTGCTTAAGCTCATAGCTCAGATGTACAGAAGAGTTAAGAGAAAACTTATCAAAACCTATTACAAAACCAGGGGAATGCAAAAAATTAATCCTGAGAAGTCTTTGTCTCTGAGGCGGAAAAAGTCCAAAAAGAAAGGTACAAATATCCAAAAGTCTCTACAGCAGCGCTTTTCTATTGTCCATCCTCACACTTCTTCTCATCCAGCCACTGTCCATCATCATCAACACATGCACTTAGTTCCCTCCCACTCTCCACAACCCCAGCATCCAGTTCACCATATCAGTCTGGTTACTCCAGACATACGGTACCAAAGCCCACCAAGACCCTCTAGCACCCCCCAGGCACCGAGGGCAAGCCCTGAGCAGTCGGACATCGACTCTATGTCATCTCCTAGAAGGCCGAATTACCTCGTTCTCCCCAGCAGCAATTACAGCTTGAACCCGTCTTCAGAATCTCTGGCTGTGTCACACCTGTCCATTGACCCATTCACGCCTGTGCTGTTTAAGTCTCAGCAGAATTCTCCTAATCACCTGACAGCCAACATAGGCTTTGCACTTCCCCTTTGGTTTAGCCGGGCTTCCTCTTACAGCAGTGGGGCCAGTGGTCCGGGAAAGATCCTGCCATCTCTACCGGAGGTCCTGGCCGCCCAGGGGGCTAAAAATGCAGTGTTAGCAGCCTCTAATATGCTGCTTAATGTGGATTTAGAGCCTAGCAAAACTCAGTCCATAGCAGACAAAGGTGAGTGCGTGGCAGTGCTTGCTGTATTAAGACTCTAGTATCATTCTGTACACGATCTTGCACTGTGATGAACTAAATCATTGGGAAACCATAGGAAAACAGTTATTAATATAATTCTTTTTTAAAATGCATTAAAATATCTGCAATAGCCCTTAAGCCTAATATTTTCAGTAATGTAAGCCCTATCACAGTGCAAGATTCATTTTTTTTACATTTTCAAAGTAACTCTTTACTATAATCTCTTTTTTAAATGTGAATGTATTTTTGTTAACAATAGTGCATGTTACAATAGTTAGTAATTGTTTACAATTGATCTACAAGAAATGTGTTGGATGTTGTTAACTTTTCCAAATGATATTAATAATTTTCTAGTCCTTTTTGTTATTTAATTAATACTTAATATATTCCACATTAGTTAGTAGACATTAAAATGTTAATTTCCTACATTTTTCGTTCAAAGTAAATAAGGAATATATTTTGATTTATTGTCCATATTTTTAATAATTCTGCTTTTTGTATAAGATGTTGTTTTTAATGTGTTGCTTTAAAACAGCCAGAATCTGTTTGGTGTTCTTATAGCATTTTCCATTTGTTGTTATCCAACATTGCTTTTTACTTTTTTTTTTAAATTGTCACCACCCTATATATTGTTGGGCTTCACTAAAGTTTTTTTTATTAAAATAACTTTTAACAAATAATGGCATGCAGAAGAAAAGGCATTAATTTTTTTTGTTTGTTTGATGTTTGTGTCAGTAAACTCTTTTTAGTCCTGCATTCTGAATTTTATTTATTGTTTTGTAAAACAAAGTAATGAAGATGTTGTTGTTTATATGGGGTGGTGGCATTCAGCTCTATTAATAGATATTTGTCTCTAGATTTCACATGTATACATGTTTAGAATGTAAAGTGAAGCACTGTGTCTCATTTAAAGCATTCTATTATAAAACAGATCATTTGAGAGTGAAACAAAATTACTTCTACTTTGAAAAGGGTTTGATTGTTTATAGCAGTTTAAAAAATACTGTTGAAATTGTAATATATTGCTATTCTTCATTTATAAACACACAAATTAAAATTGTATTTAAACTTTATTTCCTTAACATTAAAATTATTAATATACTTTTTTTTTTTTTATTTTGTTTTATTCTTTTACTTCTGGCTTTTAAGTTTCTTTTTTTTTTTTTCAGAAGCCCAGTTTATTTATTTTAAAAAATTGATTTTGAAACCAAATTTTTTAAATGTTAAAACTTTGGAGGAAATAGTGATCATATTGTGTGTCATTTTTATAACGCTTTTTTTAGTTAGAAACTTATCATATATCCTATTTAATGCATGTCATTTATTTTCAGCACAAATTGGTTTTGCTGTAGTATCAGAATTGATATAAATTTTATTGAAAATACTAAACAAAAAAAAATAGTTTTGTAAGAAAATACATTTTCATTAGAGATGTGCATGTGCATTTAGCTGAGTTGATCTGTTACTAAACATAACCTTAACCCAGAGTTTTGAAAGAATTCATTTCATTATTTTATTTGAAGTACAACAGCAAGCACTGCCACCACCCCTGGGGAGTATTTTTGTTTTTCATTTTGTGTCAGACTTCTTATTTAACATGCATCATAAATCAATATGACATTGGTTTATTCTTTGCTATGGTAACCACTCACCATCATTTAATCATATTATGTACATTTTTTCCCTTATTTTTTTAAACTTTCAATCAGTGCATGGCACTAAAAGAATTTGCATTTTCTTTCTCATTGTATATGTTGTTACCATATATATTTTTTTTTATAAATTCAACCTTCAAATATTTATGAAAACATTTTCATTTAACATTTTCATTTATCTTTTATTTCCTCTTAAAGTTCCATCTACAATGAAATATAAACACATATTCAAATTTTGTATATTATTGGGTTTTTTTACTATCATTTATTTTTATTATTACATAAACTCTTAATACTTATTTTCATTATTTACATTTAAGCACTTCTTATAAGAAATAATTAATATGTAAAGCAATTTTTGTTTCATTTAACTTGCTTTCACATTCCTTCTTTATTAAATAAAATTTTATTTATTTATACACCTAGGATGTAAATATCTTCTCTTTTGAAGTAATTTATAAGATAAGATGCAGCAAGTTCTATATTTTTAATAATTTTTGTTTCTTTATCACTGTATAATAACAGTTGACATATTCCTTCAGGTCTCTTTGCTGATAATCTTCTGATGGATATTGTAGGTGATAAGCATCTAACAACTCAAATGTCTATGCAGAGTGACCCAGAAGTACTGCAGCTTGGGTCAGGTCAATCTCAGGTTGATCAAGACATAGCCAGTTGTGCAGGAAGTGGTGTATTGTGCGCTGGGGACAAGGAGGTATCAGGCCCTCATAGCACATCATCCTTTAATCCCACAGCCATAATCATTGCTGGGGGTGATGTGGCTGACTCAGAGCTGGACATCAGTAAAGATGATTCGGGAGTATCCTTCAGATCAAGTAATCTATGTGGTATAGTTTGACTTTCCTGGCTGTTACTTATTCCTGTTTAGCTGCCACAAACATGCCACGGTCATGTCTTGTGATGTCTAGGCTCAACTCTCCTAGACTTATTTTAAGGGCAGAATAAAGTATTTGAATAAATTGTGGGGCAGTAGAACTAATTAATATTTTCTGTCTTTTTTTTTTCTAATATCAAGGTTAAATGAGTATATAACTAAGCTGTTGTACAAACAAAAGAAAGAAAACTTGTGAATATGTATTTAGTAATAATAACATAATTGATTTATTTTGAAAAAAACTTTTCTTAAAGATTTTAGAAAAAATGTGCATAATAGTATAGCTAGAATAAATCAAAAAACTGGTGAAAAATTAAAGAATATCTTATACCTAAAATACTTTTAAATTCATAAAAACAAAATAAACTATATATATCTACTTTTAAAAACAATTTTTAGGCTAACATTCTTGATACTATTTGAAACAATATTTTTTAGAAGACTTTTTATACTGTTGGCAGTTTTATGTGTGGCATCACCTTGAAAACCAGATTTAAAAAAAATTAAAAATTAGCTCCAAAAGTGTTTAGGAGAGTTGATTTAGACACAAAAACTAGGTGAAGTATACATAGTTTCAGTCTTCAGTTGTATATATATGTCTCATTATTTCACTCTCTTTTAAATAAATAAAAAATTAGACTAGTTTATTACCATCAAAATAGGCAGGTCTTAATGCTAAAATTATTTTCTATATAATATGAACATATGTGAGCATACTTGATAAATGTCTTTTTACATGAGCTGAGAAAATTCACTAAATTGTCAGCATATCTGTGGCAGTTTCTGCTATACTATCATTTACTTTTTATTTCTTATAGAAACCCATCGCCTGCCTTCCTTTGCATGAAGAATGAAATTTAGATTTTCTGATCATTCCTGCTGTGACAACTAATTTTTCCTCAGCTAGATCTAAATGCTTCTCTTGTTCCTCTTAATATTCTACGTAGGCTTATGTCCAGTTGTCGACCTATATTTATGCATACCTTATATATACCATTTTTTAAACAACTATATAGAGTTCAAAGATAGTGTATTTGGTTTTTGCTCAGGCTGCTAGTTACCTGGATGCTCTTCATATTAGCTAGATTCTAGATTGTATTTGTCAATATAGAAAGAAAAATATATATATATATATAGGCCTATATTATAACCTATTAAATGTGTGCTATAGTTGCATGTTTGTTCACTTAAAACATAGTTGAAATTTATTAATAGGCCTCCTTTAATTATTGATTTAACATTGCTGATTCTATAGATCTAATATTAAAACGCATTTGAGTAATTGGAAGAATGAGCTTGAAATAACATCATTAGGAGTATTATAAAGATGACTTAAAAATAAAATACTTTTAAAAATGTATACTGTCAAGCTTTTACGTCTAACATAAAGAAATCAGTTGTTTAAATTACATAATAGGCCTAACCCTTACACTGGGATTAAATCATTTTGGCCTATTATCTGAGCAAGTCACATATTGCTAGACTGGACATGATTCAGGAAAAAGGGCAAGATTTTGGTGTGCAGCACACACCCATGCATGAACATACAAACAATAGCAAACAATTACCAGGCTGTTTAAGAACTCCATTTATTATTATGAATAACTCAAAAAATTGTTAAGTATAGAAACTGAGGGTCATATTGAGTAGATTTATGTTAAAAGGGGGGGGGGGGCTACAAGCTCTAAACTGAACTAGCTCTTAGAAGTTAAAAAGAATAAATTGTAGGCCTAGTTCTTTCAATTAATTAATAAAAGTCTTTGAGATTTCTTTTCAGTTTGAGAGTCCTGAACAGTTAGCTATTTTCTAATGCAATAATAAGACTACCAATTGTTACTCATGAACCAGCAGCCACAAATATGAATGCATTTTTATGTTTCCTGTGTTGTCTCTAGCACTATCTTATTAATGACATCTTACTTTGTCACTGTTCTTGTCTTCTGATGCTGTCTTATATTTCACCCCAAATCATCTACAATCTTCATTTTAATCTTAGCATGGAAGTTTGAAGTGACAGTTATTAAAATGAAATTCTTATTTTCTGTCTTTTGTAGCTCAATAAACTCATCATCATATTATCTTGGGGCAATCAGTACCTCCACATTTCTCCAAATTTCAAGTGTGCCAAAAAAAATTGATAAGAAAATAGTTTTGTATTGTCTGACTGCCATGTTTTTTCCACCAGTTGGCTATAAGTGTATGCTTGTAAGGTTTTGAAATTTGCAGCCATTTGTCAGACTGTAAATCAGCAAAGGTTCTTCCATTTCTTTGACAACTTAATAAATCAGCAATCCCCTCCTAAAAAATATGATGCTTTGAATAAAAGGTTTATGTTTTGGATGTTTCTTCAGATTTGAAGATAATTATGTCAGCTTAAAACTCCCACAGGATGAGGGTGAATTGGGGGCAGGCAGGGTTTAAACCCAGAACCATAAAGACTATGGAACAATAATCCAAAGCTCATACCACATGACCAGGCAGCCATCCATGCATTAAATACCTTCTCACCTTATCTGGCATAAAAGAGAACTTAAGAAAGACAGCAGAAGATTGATTTACTTTCAAGAAAAACTTAGAGTGAAAATAGGCAAAAAACAGAACTTCTGTTTCAGACTGATCAAATACATTTCTCACTTCTTTTTCTGTATATCTAAATAAAATGATACACTTTTCTTTAATCTGACTCCAATGACTTTCTCCTATCAAAAATAATAGTTTGTAAACATTAAGTTAGCATACTTGAAAACTATGGTTTGAGCAAAAATAAAATCTGGATTGTAACTTTCGTTGACTACATATAAACTATTACTTTCTAATCTATCCTTCCCCCTATTCAACTACAATTTAAAAAAAAAGCTGGAGTATATGAGTTGTTGCCATGCTCTTCAAGGTCTTTGCATTACATTATATGTGCACGGCCCTGTAGTATTTGTGTTTGTCTTTTAGTTAATTGTTAAAGTTTAAATTAAACCAATTGTTCATGCTGAATAACCATCTCTAATTTAACTGGTTCATGTAAGCATGAAACACATACTTAGTCTTTCATTATAATAATCCTTAATAAACAAGAGACATTTTTTTTTCATTCTTTGTAAACAGCTTCACAAAGGCTTTAGGCCAAATTTACTAGCAAATAACTTATTCCTTTACTGATATCAAACTTAAATTTAAATCAAACTTTCTTTTTTTTGTATTACATTTATCCAGATCTGTGAAATAGTCAAGCATAAATTTGATAATTTTCTAGTTGTAGTTTTTCACAAATAGTTCTATTTTAATATTTAATACAAATGTAAGTAAAATATTGTATCTTGGTAATACAATACATGTCAATAAATATGTTGAAATAAATTTCAGAGTTGCTCAATGGTATGCAGAAAAGACTAAAATATTTTGTTGAGAGCAATTTTTTCCAAAGAAGTATACTTGTAGCAATTCTTCTGAACACGCTTAGCATGGGAGTTGAATATCACAATCAGGTACTTTGTTTTAAGTACTTCCATTATTTTATATTTACAAAATAAAAATTAAATGATTAAATATTTTATGTTTCTCACCTTTTTTTTTCTAATCTGCATATAATTTAGAACATAAAAAAAAAAGAAGAAAAATTGAATTTTTATTGGCTAAAGGTAGAAATAGGCGCTACTCTTGTATATCTTATAAATGTGTAACTTTATAAGATTCTGCACTTCAGACAGTTACATTTACAGACCTGTCTATAATTTTGTGTTTTAGCCTGAAGAGTTAACTATTGTGTTGGAATACAGCAATATTGTGTTTTGTGTTATGTTTGGCACTGAGATGACATTCAAGATCTTTGCTTATGGATTATTTGGTTACATCAGTAATGGTTTTAATGTCTTCGATGGTTTTATTGTGATACTCAGGTTAGAGGTTTTCATGGTTATTTTTTTTTACCACACATATTTGTTTATGAATTATTTGGTTACATCAGTAATGGTTTTCATTTCTTTGATGATTTTAGTGTGTTTCTATGGCTAGATGTTTTCTTAGTTGTTTTTTACTACTCACCATATTTTTTGATGATGGATTTTTTTTTAACATATTTTTCATTACAGTATTGTTGAATTGGCCCAGCCAGGTGAGAATGGGGCCAGTGGTCTATCTGTACTTCGAACATTCCGTCTTTTGAGAATTCTAAAATTGGTACGCTTTATGCCCGCCTTAAGGAGACAGCTGGTGGTCATGCTACGCACCATGGACAATGTAGCAACATTTTTTGCTCTGTTAGTTTTATTTATGTTTATATTCAGGTTGGTATCTATATACATACATTTATGTTTATTTAAGGAAATAATTTAATCATGTATGATTTGTTCTTTTTTTGGAAAGATGCATTTTTAATGTTTAGCTTAGGTTAAAAGGTCATATAGAGATATACAGAGAAGCTATTATTAGCAATGACTAGATCAGAAAATGAAATGTTGTTTCCCTTAATCTTCTCTCCTTCTCCTTCTTGAAAACCTTCCAGCATTCTTGGAATGAATTTATTTGGCTGTAAATTCTGTAGAAGACTAGAAGATGGAAGTCGTAAATGTGATCGCAAGAACTTTGATTCGCTGCTGTGGGCTATTATCACTGTCTTTCAGGTATCCCAGTGGCAGGTTCTGGCCACTTAGGTCCCTTGCCTTTTACCTCGCTGTAGCCTGGCGTGTCCAATATGTAGTCTAGTGGATCTCATCCGTCCCAAATAGTGGTTTAACCTTTATTGTGCTCTCATACCGAAGAATACTTTGTACAATGCTGGCTGCATGTCATCAACATCGTTTGCTGTGATGGTTATAGTTTCATTTTGAACAAAAAAAATAAGGATATTTCACTTTTTATGTTGTTTTTAGGATACAATACGTATCAATATAAAAAAAAAAAAAAAATTAGCTATAACACTTGCAGCCTATAGTATCTTGTTCTTTTGAATAAACAGATTAATGTCAATAATTGTATACAACGTGTCTCAGTGTGTAATCGTTAAATTTCTACTGCAATATTGCTTCCTAAGCTGAATGTCAATTTTCAATGTAGTATCTTGTTTTCACTGGATCAGAATAACTGAAATAACTTTAATTCTTAGTTCTTAAGTCAGAAAATAATTAACTATAATTTTTTTTAACATATACATAGAATGAGCAATATTATACTTTTCAAACCATCACTAGATTAAAAAAATAATAGTTAGCTTTTTTTTTTATAACATTTTGTTCAACTTTGTCCTGTAGCTCTTGTGTAAACCAAGCAAAATAGTGCTACTATGTTTCTTTATTTATTCTTTTTTTTTCCTAAGTTTTCTTAGTGAATTTCTCTGGCTCTTTTTTTTTTAATTATAGAATTATCATTTAGTACTTTAATAGACCTTTAGCTAAGTGAAATTCTGTTAAAGTACTTAAAGATATCTTATTATCACCCTGGCATTATCCTTGATCACCCAGTACTAATCCACAGAGATTAACCTTTACTACTTATAAATGCTCAACCTTCAGTCCAACTAAATTATTCTATATGACCTCAAAAGCTTTAGTGCATCTCTGATGAAGTACTTGTATGTCAATGCTTTCATCTCAATTTGTCCATGTACAGTAGACAAAAAATGACATGTTCACTCTCATCATTTCATTTAATTTGGGCCAGGTTCATCTGCAATCTTCAATGCAATCTATTTAGCAATCAAATTTGGGCAGATGTGGAACAAAAAAAAACTCTTTAATTTCAAGTCTGCTGAATCAGCCATGCATATGAATTTGGTCCTTGATAATCAAGTTTCATGTGAAATTTAGATATTTTTTTCGAATGTCTCAATTTATCACAATCAACTTTAAAAAAAAGACATGCACATACAAAACAAATTCATATTTTCTTGTCATTTACTTGGAATATGCTGAACTTGAATGTCAGCCATTCTCAACCAGCCCAATGTTCTTAGGCTCAGACATGTACAAAACCAAAGAAGTGCATGATTTATTTATATACAATCTTAAAATATGAGCACCACCAATAGTTAGCCCTGTGTGAATAAAACATTTTTTCCACTTGAAATAATAACGTTTCACATCTTCTTTGTAATGAGTAAAGAATTTCAAGCTAGTTATTGTATGGGCTTGTCTTCAATGTTCTGAATGACAATATCAACTTCCATAACCATAGACATAAATGTAGGTTTGTTTTTGATTGGACTGTACAGTCAGGTGTGCTGGGCTCCCAAGATTAATTGTATTTCCAAATTTTATTAAATTAATGCAGCCTGGATTGCTGCTAAACATGTTTGTGAATAATGTCTATATTCACAATTTTTCAACTGCTTAATTTGATTTCAATTCAACACTGTTTGATTCATATTCATATTTTTTTTCAATATTCGCAAAGGGCTACATTAATGAAAAAAAAACATACATATCATCTGTATGAATATTCCTAACAAATCACACTCACAACAGTACATGTATTTCAACATGAACATCACATGAAAATTATCTACCTTTAACTACTTCTGTTGATGACCCACTTTGCATGCAGTATTCTGGGAATGAACCTATTTGGGGGCTCATTCTGTGAGATGGAAGATGGGACCGCTTGCTCCTGCAAGGAGCGTTGTAATGCTTCATTATGCAAGTGTGACCGTGCCAATTTTGACAATCTCTTATGGTCATTGGTAACTGTATTTCAGGTATTTAAAGTTTATCCAAAAATGTCCTTTTCCTCATTCCTATAGCATTTGTATCATATCCATTTTTTTTTCAAATGTTGCAAATCAAATTCAGTTGCAGTGAATAAAAACAAAGTTTTGCTTCTTACTTTACAACTATAGCTGACAATGTCAAAGGTTAAAGCCCAAAGCTAGCAGTAAATGAATAAATATTTGCTTTTTCTTTTTGTTAAAAAATGTTATGCCTTTAAAACAATAATTTTAAGTCATTTGTTTGATTTGTTGGTCTTTGAAAATGAAAACTAATGCGAAATTGACCACAACAAAAGTAATTTACTAAATTAAATAAAGATATTTGTAATATGGAGATTTTTTGAGTCAAAAGACATTGGATAAATCACTTGACAAGTTTGTTTTTGAAAGTAGCAGAAGATGAAAACACTATTTTGCTTCACATTTCTAAACACCCTTTGGTTTGATTTTTTTGTCATGTTTTTCTCATTTTTTCTGTGATTTTTCACCTGAACACCATCCATACGCTTGCTTTCATTTTAGTCAAAACTGTTTTACTTTGTGAATTGAAGTTATCCCTTTTTTTTTATTTTTTCATTTTTCATTTTTTTTTAGGTTAAGTAGATCTAGTTGCAGACAAAAAAAATATTCACATCAATTCTTATACTATATTCCAAATACATATATATTGTACATTATACATCTAAATGTATACATATATTATTAAAATTACAATTAACATTTCTTCTCTCATAATTCATCAAATTTAAGTTCATAATTAGTCAATATGATAAATTACATTATGTAAGACTAATCTAAATACACTGGAGTTATCACAACAAATTTTGTTTTTCATTTTGTGACCTATTATGTCTAAATCTAAGGGTTTTATTTTTTGTGTAGAATTCTTTTCAAAGGGTGAATTGAACATTGGCCATTTTACTAGTAATGTTTGAGAGACTGTAAATTATTATTTGCGTGTACATTTTGTTATAAAAAAGTAACAGCAATTAATGTGCTAAATTAATTAACTAAAATTGATTAGACAATTATCTCCTTACCTATGTACACCTGCTTTCACTTAATCACACCTAGCATCTTGAAATGCAAGCCAACATTCTAGCACTGATGTCTTTTGTTTTCTAAACTGATGGTTTTCTACGTTATCAAAAATGTATATGTATCTATTAGATTGAATAATGGGTCAGGTAGGGCTGGAATTATAGACATGACAATAGCCTTATTTAACTTATTTTTTGCTTATCTCATAAATAATTTGCTTTTTAATTAATTTAATTTATAAAATTGTGTCTGCTTATGGCAAATTTTAACTCGAAACATTTTTTATTAAATTTAACATAACATGGCTTTTAAGAACATAATCTATACATGTAAACTATTTTAAATTGTTTGTTTATAACTTAATTACACACTATTATTGTTTAAAAATATCGGAAGACAAAATCATTTTGATTTTGAGCAAGTGACTGTTAAGACTGCATTTTTAAATTCCCAATTCCTAGTGAAGCCGTCTGTACATCCCAGTTATGCATGCTTAGAGCATGTTTGGAGCTTGCATACAATATACTGCATCCAATTTATTTACTTAATGCTAAAAAATTAAAGTAATAATCCTATAATTTTATTTAAAAAAAATAGTAGCTGAATTATAAATTTGTATGTATATATATATGAAATGCGTTACAGTTTATACAGATCATGGACTTTTAAACTTTAAATTTGACCGTCATTAAAATTATCTTTAGCAAAGGTTTTAAAAATTGTAAGCTAGTAATTTAAAAGAATATAAATGTATAATTAAGATATTTTAATACACCATTTTAGTTCTAGTTGTTTTATTTGTTATTGAAAACATTTTAAAACAATTTTCTTTTATACTAAAACATTACAAACATAGGTGTTGACACAAGAAGACTGGAATACAGTCCTCTACAATGGCATGGCCAAAACATCAACCTGGGCTTCTCTGTACTTTGTCGCCCTCATGACATTCGGAAACTATGTGTTGTTTAATCTTCTAGTCGCCATCTTAGTAGAGGGTTTTTCCACAGAGGTTTGTAGATATCAAATGATGTTTCTTTCACTGTTTTAAAGCAATATTATAATGTAGCCAATAACATTTCAATGCTAGTGCTAAATAGTGACATTTATAGACACAGGACTCAAAGTCAGAGGTCAGTAATATAGCATTGTAAACTATTGTTGCTTTCAACAATGCAATCAATATTGAAAGTTTATTTTCTAATAAATACATTTCCTTTATTAACAAGAATTACTTTTTATCTTTTTTATCTTCCAAATTACTTATCCATGTAATTTTACAATGCTATAATACATAGGGCAATCAATAAATTTCAACCATTTATTAATTAAGGATGAAGAAAAGAAAAAGGAGAAAATAAAAGAGACTGATGCAGCTGACAAAGATGAAGAAGATGAAGAAGAAAAAGAGAAGCAGCGTCTGGCTGAAAATAACAACATAGATGATGTTCAAAGTACAAAAAGCTGCCTTAACTCTGTCGATTTGGATGTCAAAAATAACAAAGAAAAAGGTATCAGAATGTTTTAACTAGCTAAAGTAATTTAAAGTAAGTAATGTTTCCCTTTCAGACCTTGGGATGATGTATAGGTCATCTGATTCTATGACCAACAGTTAACAAGGGTGTTATGTGGCCAACATAACGACCAACTACCTTTGCTTTCCCCATCCAATGTCTAGTAGCCATTAGAGTTGCATGAACTTGGGTGTCCTAAAAATCCTGAAGTTTAAAATCGCAATCTTCACCAAGATTTGAATCGGAGACCCCTCGCTTCATAATCCAAGCATTTTACCACTCAGCCACCAAACCCCCAGTGATTGACTATTAAATATTTGTAGAAAATATAGAGGGACTTAGAAGTACACTTCAACAATGCAAAGAACTAAATAATGTTGAGTTTAATTTTGTTGTAAGAAATTTCTCATCAAAGATTTTGGACTTGAAGATATTGACAATGAACTTATTAAAATAGCTATAGAGCAAGTGATGGTGATTACAACACGGTGTATATTATCTGGTGTGTGCTCAACTGTGAGAGAGAGGGGGGGTTGGAAGATGTGTGATTTGGTTGATTTCTGCCCCTAGCCAGGCACACCCACACAGACATGATGTAGCATACCATATGCCATGTACATACACAAAATATGTTGCTTGAAATCAATTAATAGTTACATGTTGCAACTATCTGGATTAGACTGTATTTCTATTGTTTTCTGTTTCAAAATATAAGTAAAGTGTTCAAAATTAATTTATTTTTCAGAAAAAAAAATGTTAGCCCTGCCCCCATCCTCTGCCCCAATAATCAAAACTGAGAGTCCACCTCCTAACCATGGTTTCACATCCAGTGATGGCCCACTAAACCCTCCCCTCATAACCCATACAGCTGCCACGCCCATGGCAACTCCACAAGGATCACCAAATGAAAATGCCATTAAAGATACCAACAATAAACTGTCTGTGTCTGTCAAAAGGAGTGCCTTGAAATCAACCCTGTCTGTGGACAGCGATAAGTCTGTAAGTTCAGTTTTATTATATCTGGTTTGTCTTCTATAAAAACTCTTCTTTAAAAACTCCAGCGAATGGTAGTTGTTTTTAACTGAAAACATGGATTAGTCATTATGTCTGCCATTAGAGTATATTGAGATTTATTTTAATTTTGTCCCACATTTATTGCTTTTCATCTGAATTATGATCAAATTTAACAATTCCAAACATTTGTTACTTGATAATCAGGCGGAAACAATGTCATTTAATTTCTGTACATAAAGTTTTTCTCTGACATTACTCTTCAAAAAATGTAATGACCTTTGTAAAAAATAAAAGTTATTTTTATTATTATTATAGCTTTTATGTAGCGCTACTTTCATGCTTATAGCATGCTCAGAGTGCTTTTGGTCCAATCCCAATTGTGGACCAGTGGGGGGGTATCTAGGAGTTGGTTTTCCGTGCTGCCTTTAGGTGCTCAGTAAACACAACTCTGCCCGAGTCGGGTGTCAAACCTCGAGCCCCCTTCTAATTAGCCAAGCCAAGTTCAAGCGCACTTAGTCTCTCGACCACACTTCCCATAATTATACAGGAATAGAGTCTAGCTAGTCATTACGTTATGATTCTCTACATTACTCTATTCAGCTATATCAGTTTCCTTAGAATGCAACTTTATGTAAGAAATCAAAGCATTCAACCAACTCCTTCACCACCACCCCACCTGAAAATTTAGCTTGGTTAAACCAATCAAGTAGCATGTCATTTTTTGGCAAATTTATTAGGTAAACGGCACTAACTTAACAGGTTTTTTTTACATTTTCCTAATTCTAAATAGTTATCTCCTCATAATTTGATAGCAAAATCCAATGTCAGGGTAATAATAACTTGATGGTTGTTGCACATTTCTTATACATTGTTTTATTTTTCTTAAAACACAACAGCCAAGCTTTCGTGGAGGATCACCTAGACCATCTCCTTGTCTCCGTCGAACAAACAGTAGGGGTAGTCATCATCAGAGGAGTGCCAGCTGGCGAGCCAGAAATCGTCGCCTTCGAGGTGACAAAACCAGTCTTGTGGTTGACAGCTTGTCAGACAGTGCAGATGATGTTGAAGATGATGTGTTCTCCTCCAGTCACTCTCAGTCTCCAACATATTCTGCTGGTACACCTAGGACACCAAGTGTCAACACTCATGGGTAAAATAGAAACTAAATAAACAATCTTTGTTGTATTTAAACTGTTTTCACAATTTTAATGATTTTTAATGTTTTAAAATCTGTCTTAACAAGAGTCTAATATTTAGGCATCAATAAGAATAGAATGCACTAATTGTTATTAATTATTTACACTTCTGCCAATCAGCTTGGGGATGTGGTGGTTGAGTGGTTAAGTGCTTCGCTTCCAAACTGAGAGGTCCCATGTTTAATTCTGGGTGAAGACTGAAAGTTATAATTTTGGGGATTTTTAGGATGCCCCTGAGTCCTTCAAACTTGAATGGGTACCTGACTTGAGTTTGGGAAAGTAAAAGTGGTTGGTCATTGTGCTCTATAGGTAACAGGCTCTAAAATGGGGTATTTTACTTTTCTTTATTATCACCTTGACACATAATATGGCTATGTAGCATAAAGATATTGTGATATGCCAAAGAATGTAATTACTGCTTACCTTGGAATGTCATATGAGGACAAAAATAGGCTTCTAGCCAGCTGCACAGAAAAGTAAAAATGACATCAGTACCTATATATATATATATATATTGTCGTGTTCAAGGCAAGGTTTCTACAATGATATTGATTTAACAAATATGATAGGCTTTTACTGACAAGTGTACGTATGATTTTCAAAAAAGGGAATCTTGGTTAAAATTGTTTTTATTTTGAAATAAATGTAAAACTGACATTTGTCAAAATTTTTCATTTAAATTTTTACTTGAAATTATTTAAAAATTTTCTGATATAGTATTTTTTTTTTCTTAAAGAACCATAACTGAGAATTTTCTCTGTCCATTTTTTTCCCTCTATTAATAATTGCACTTTGCTCTATTGTAATGTAATAAATATTGACATAACTTTCATCATCCATTAACCCATTTTCTCAATAGTAGCCTACCCAGAAGAACAATATTAATCCCAAGTATCATGCCTAATAATGTTTCAAACCCTTAGCACCTTATGGTTGATTCTCAGTATTGAGTTCTTCCTGTTTGTTATAATTAATTTGTTTAACAACTAAAACCTAAATAAAATAGTTTTAAGAGATTTCTTGGGACATTTTCACTGTACAATGTTGTAAATAACAAAATTTGTTATCAGAATATTGTTTAAGCTGTTAAGAAAGTATTTCATACCAGTTCATAGCGGTGTATAAAGAAAACATCCTTTTCAAAAAAATTTATAATAATCAAGGATAATTTTGTATCTTGATAAGCTAGATAACTAATTCTGAATGTTGTATTAATAACATGATTTTAAAAGCATGATTTCATTTTCTCATTACAGACATGCAGTAACATATGTTTTCAGGTACTAACCTAATGTTCTATCCTGTCTGGATGTGGAGTCTGTTTTGTCATGTCTGGTTGTGGAGTCTGTTATGTCCCGTCTGGCTATTTATTATTTTTTGTTTGTATTGTTGGATGGCATGGGTTTTATGTTATACCAGAGGTTCTAAAGCAAAAGCATATATATATTTATATATTTATACTAGTTTGTTTTGTTTTTTTATATTATATGATTTTTAAACAAAAATTTACCACACTGCTATATTATTTTAAAATTATCAATTATGAAAAAAAATAAAAATAGAAAATTCTGTAAAAAAAAATTTGGATATAAATTGGTGTAATAGTACTAAAACATTGTTTTTTTTGGAACCACTGGAATGACTAATGACTAATTACATTGATCTGTTTTTATGTGCCTGTTAATATTATATCAAAAAACCACTTTCAATTTTTAGATACTAAGCTAGTATCATTAAAAAATAATTAATAGAGTAAATGGTAAAAATTATGGATTAATTATTATAATTCCATGTCTTTTCAACAGTGACTGCAATGGCCACCCTCCACTTAATAACCAACGAGCATTGAGTCCACAGAGTTCATTGAAAGGAAGAGCATTAACTCCTCGCAACTCTTTCAAAAGTCATCACACTTGGAGCAGAAACAATTCAGTTGGCAGTGGTAGAAGCATATGTAATTCTTTTGAGCTTAGTAGACAAAATTCTTTTACAAGGTAATTTTTTTGCATTTATTTTAGAAGTAATACTGTATACAACAATAAGCAATGCCTGGTTGTGCTTTTTGTGCTGTGGAATGTCGTTCAGATTTATTGACGGTCCCGAGATCAAACCCTGCCCGCTCCCATCCCCTGTCCTCCAGCGGGAGGTTTGGACTAGGAAGTAATTATCTTCAACTCTGAAGGAACATCCGAAACATGTAAAACAAGCAAATGTAGATTGTGTCATAGATCACTTATACTTATTTTGCACCCATGCCAACTTTCTTATTTCTAAAGTACAAAAAAAAAAATTGGAAAATTAAATACAGCAGAACATCATTTTGTATTTCTTAAACTTTTACCAGCATGTTTCAATAAATTTGTGATTTCAATTTGTAAATAAATAATTATGAAATTCGAATACATAAATTAACCTGTTTTTCTATTTTTCTTCTCTAATTTTTACATTCTGATTTAAGGACACTCTGAATTCTTAAAATTCTTTTAACTGCTTACAATGCCCACTTAGAACTGTCATGTTCTGTTGAGAATGGGATTTCTTATATTTCGTATTAATTTAATTTTTCCACTGATCATAATGAGTTAAGTTAATTTATGAAACAATCTAATCAAGGAGAAATTGATCTATATTTGCACTATTGCAAACTTATTAATTTAAGATAAATCTTTAAAAAAAAATATTATTTTGAAAACTTGATATAGAAATACATTTTACCTGTCCCAAAATCTATTATTTCTTTAAGGGCACCACAATTAATTCTCTTAATTCTCTTAATTCCCTTCTGCTTTGTCGCTTCCCATTCCTTGATGTTAACTTCCCATTATTTCTTTAACCTGCTCTCTTCCTTTTTCTTGGTGATGTTGCCTGTGATAAATCTGAAATTCATGTGACTTTGTAGTAGGATTACCCCTGTTTACATTGTTGACATGCGTTATGAAATTCTCACGAAGCCCACTTGATTTTTCAATCCTATTACAAACTTATTCATTTAAGAAATGTTCTAATTTGCTTTTGACGTAGCCTATTATTAATACACATCACCAAGTCTGTTAGCTCATTTTTTATTTCCCTACCACACCAATTTTGGAAAACTCAAGTTTCTAATTGAACAGGGTAGAGGCAAATAAATACTGGTCTCATTCCTACTTTGGTTCTGAACATTTCTGTATGTTAGTTTGAAAGTATAAAGCTCAGGTAGCTTAGTATTAGAGGTTCTAATATAGTTTTATTGTATGATGTTGAACTTTCTCTTGAACCCTATCTCAGTCTGAAGCGTGCCTGTTCAGTTATAATCTTGTCAACTTGCAGCATTAGATTGATTATCGATAGTGTGCTAATAATTAGACCTACATATTGAGAATGTTACTTTTATTTTCTATATTTTGTCCTATTTATAATTGTAATCAGATGTTGTTGTTTTATTATGAATTACTTGAATGTAGATTTTATTCAGGAAAATAATTGCTCATTGAACTAAATGTTTTTGTCCAAATCCTCTCAACACTTTCTTTCTCAGTCATCGCACAGTCAACTCTCTAGGAAGTGGAAATTCAAAAGATGATAAATCCAATAAAAATTATGTAGACCTTCCAGATGTGAAGATAGCACTTGATAAAGAAGAGGGAAGAGAAAATGAAGCTGATGAGGCAGACCCTGATGCTATAGATGAAACTGTAAGCTGTCATTTTTAAACTAGACCCACTAAGAAACTGTAAGCTGTCATTTTTAAACTAGAATCACTAAGAAATTGTAAGCTGTCATTTTTTAACTACACCCACTAAGAAACTGTAAGCTGTCATTTTTTAACTACACCCACTAAGAATTTTCTAACATGTTTTTTTTTAATGTATTTTTCTATTAGCAAATATTAGAAAGTACAAAACTGTAGGCTTAATGTTTTATGTCTTAATATTTCAATTGTTGTGTTTCATTGTCATTGTATTCTAATTTAATAACAGCATTTAAATAACTAATACTATACCATACAAAATTGTGCAATGCTTTTTTATTATTGTTATCTAAAAAATGTGCTTTGCTAATCAGCAGCCATGTTTAGATATATTTTTATTAGGGCTTAAAAGAAATTCGCATGAAATTGATGTTATGTCAAAAAATTTGTTGCAAATATTCAGCGATATTAAAAAAGTAATTACAATTTTTTTAAAAAGAATGTTTGTCATAATAAAAGCATCTATCACACTCTTTGGATAATAGCTGTATAGAATTAATGACTTGGAAAACATTATTCACAAAGCTGCTGTTTTAACACCTCTAAAATGTATTTTTACTTAGGAATGGAACTGTTCATGGTGCCCTGAACCTAGAGGTTGTTTCCTGGAAAGGCATGAATATGCATTCTATCTATTATCCAATGAAAATAGGTAAGTCTTTACATTTGTATCTGTTTAATGCAATTCATTTGAAAGAAAAGCTAAGCTCTGATTAGCTTTATTACATTAGGCATAATATGAAATAGGACACTACTTATTTACATTAGATGCAAAAGCAGCTGACATGAACCTCTCATAACAATTAGCCCTGACATAGTTGGCATTAATGACTCCAAAAACCTTAATGAAATTTATTTACATATTTAAATTGAAATAAGATAGATTTACATGCAAATAATACTTCAGTTGCTTAACAGGGCTATTTATTATTAAAGAGTTTTTCCAACAATTTAAATCATATATAATTATGAATGGGGGAAAAAATCAGATAAATTATCAAGTAGACCAATTATCATTTACTTTCTGACTTTATTCTTTTAGCTTGAGAAAACTTGCTCATCACCTTATTTCAAGAAAATGGTTCGACAACACTGTTCTCATCTTCATTGCTCTAAACTGTATCACTCTTGCGATGGAACGTCCTGACATTCCACCTGAAAGTGTTGTAAGTTTAAAAGAAATTATTTTGAAGCTCACTCAAACATTAGACATTATTAGTTCATGCTCAAACCTTTTTAGTTAATATCAATTCTTTTTTATATAAATCTTCTTTAAAAAATTCTTACATTTGGAACTGGGCAAAAAATATATTATTCAGAAGTTTGAAAAAAAAAATTATCATATAAAAATACATATGTCTTGTTTTGTCAAATATTATGTACATGATTTTTATGTGTGTATTTTATCACAGGTTTCTTATGAGGTAAAAAGATAATGGATTTATTTCCCATTCAGAGCATGAATGAAATCTTGACTTTCAAATTGTTATTCATGGCCTTTTGTATATGATTCAGAAATCCTTGTCATATTTGAACTTGTTAAAGTGTTCATTCCTTTAAATTATACATGAGTGCAAAATAAAGATTTGAAAAATATTTGTAAGCCTACTTTGTCTTTGAACTGCATGTAATAAAGATAATTTTAGAAGCAATTTTAAGCAATCATTCTATTCAGTGGTTCCTAACCAAAATGTGTTGAGAACCATTGATTAACCCTAGCAAATAATGTCTCTTCAGCTTTTTTAATTCAAAAGGTAAAAATTTAAGCAGATAAATATGTTCTCTCCCTTGTTAGGGACAGATATTAAATTGTATAACAATCTAGTTTACTAGTAAACAAATATGCTTGCACTCTAAAAGCTTTTTTTTTTTTTCCCACTCCTCTCTTATAAGATTGTGTCTACTACTTGTATGCATTGTTACAAGAATGCTTCCTAAGATATTTTGAGAGCTCAGTAGTCTTAATCTCAAAAGGAGACTTTTCAAACTGACTCTAAAAACTTTCCTAGCTCTGAAGTGAACAGTTTTATCCACAGATCTATTGGAGTCTCCTTCTACAATCTGATGTAGTTTTTATTTAGTAGCTAATCCTTTGCATGATTCATTCAAAGTAAAGACCAATTTATATAAGATATACTCATTTTTAAGTGTGTAAAGTCTTATTCTTGATAGTTTTTCTATCTGAAATGACCAAGTTAGAATGTTACAATTCATTGACTCTCTTGTACTATGCTTATATTTTTTCTTTAATTACCAACAACACACATGCTGCAGCCAAAAAAAAATAGCACCATAACAATGTATTGTCAAGAGTCACATGATCGTCTGTTGTCATGCAGTTATCATATGAAGAGTTTTTTTGATTCTTATAAAAAATAATTTGACAGACTGTTTGTATTAACACTGGTGATATTTTGTATACAAAACATAGTAGTTGCTTTCGTTAATGTATTTCATAGTTAAAATAGGATGGAATTCCATCTTGAAATGTGTTTGTTGCATTCAGTAATATTTTTAATATTATATTTAGAATTAGATGAAATAAACAAATTTTAATTATTTCATTGTTTCAATAACATGTTTCTCATGTTATTGTTTTGGTACATTTCAGGAGAGGCATTTCCTAATTTACACAAACTATGTATTCACTTTTGTGTTTACCATTGAAATGTTGATTAAAGTAAGTCATTTAAAACTAAGACAAACTAAACTCACTTTGCAATACATGTAATGACAATGAACTCTTATGTAGTGAAATCTCAGACATTACTTGTGGAAATTTAAAACTATGGTAAAGTAAAGTAAGACATACTAAACTCACTATTGAGTACAAGTCCTAAAAAAGAACTTTATTATTGAAATTTTAAAAGACATTATTTGTGAAAACTTAAGTCTATAGTGAATTAAACTTTTTGTGCATAAAGTTTTCTAAATTAAATTATTTTTTTTAATAAGTTTCTTGTATAGCTTTTACATCATTTATATTTTTCATTTAAACTACCATGATCATACTTTTCATAATCTTTTAAATATAACATATTTTTATTTTTTATGCTATGTTTAGGTAACTGCCAAAGGTTTTTTTATTGGGAAGCATGCCTATTTCAAGAGTGGTTGGAATGTGATGGATGGATTCCTGGTCATTATATCTCTTATTGATATCTTCATCTCAATAACAGCTTCCTCAAGTCCCAAAATATTTGGCATTCTTAGAGTCTTTAGACTTTTGAGGACTCTAAGACCTTTAAGGTTTATTTACTTTTTTATATGAAGTAAAGTGGCAGAAATACAAATATATATATTGACAATATTACTTACAAAATATATTCCACTACATAATATGAAGTTATGTTGTAAATTAGGTATTAATCATTTTAATAATTTTTTTTTTTTTTCTAATTTAATAGATGATGACTTTAATACATTATTGTTGTCTATTTTCAGAGTTATAAGCAGAGCTCCTGGCTTAAAATTAGTTGTACAGACATTACTTTCTTCTCTCCGTCCCATTGGCAACATTGTACTCATCTGTTGTACATTCTTCATCATTTTTGGCATTCTGGGTGTGCAGGTAATGAAACACTTTTCATATTATCTGTCTTCTGTTTTAGCGGCCCCCAAAAGGGGAACAGATGTTATTAGTTTTCTGTGGTCTGTCTGTCCGTCCGTCCATCAGTCCATCCCATATAGATCTCAAAAACTAGAAAAAATTTTGAAAATCTGACTTCATGATATTTTAGACATTTCAAAGTTCTGATGCAACAGCTACTTTTTTCTTTTCTGAAAAAGAAAAAATTTAATTTAAAATCAACTATGCAAGCAGTTTTTTTTTTATAAAAAAACACCATTTTTTAAATTATTCACTATTATTAGTAACAAACACGGGAGGCTATTTAGTCAGGGAGGTGACTATTTACCATATTTTTAACACATTTAAGCAAACAGTTTTAGATTTTTGTCAAAAAAAATAATAATTTTTTCACAATTGCATTACTAAGTTATATAAGTTCTGTCATTCTAACTACTACATTTACAAAAATTATGTTTACTTTTATTTTTAAAGAGAAAAATCTATTCTGTATTCATATAAATGGAACATAATTTAAAACAACAATTAGTAAGCAGTTTTTCATATTATCGCATGAACTGTAGTGCAGCACAACAGTATGGAACACTTAACTCTAGGATTTTTTTACTAATTTTTTTTTGTGAGGCTTTTAATAAGAGATTGACCCTTTGCAAAACAATTAGATCAATTATATAATCATTAGGCCATGTTCACATCCAACTTCACCTTCTCTTTCACCTATTCCTTGGTCTGCTGGACCGTTGTGGCACCACACAAGATCTGTCAACCTTCTTTCTCTATTCTTCTGTTATTTGCGTTTAGTAGAATTTCATTCTGATATTCTTTCTGGAAATATTGAAACCAGCCTTTTTACCTGCCTGTGTGGGGCGATTTTGAGTTTATGTTTCCACACAATTTGTCTTTGTAACCTTGTTTAATATACTCACTATTTTTCAGTTTTACGTCCTAGAGTTGTTGGGGGTTTTTTTTTATCTTTTTTTTTTTATTTCAGCTCTTTAAAGGAACATTTTACTATTGTAGAGGCCTAAATGTTACACATGTAACGAACCGAAACCAGTGTTTAGAAGATAAAAAAAATGAATGGGTGAATCAAAAGTATAACTTTGACAATCTCGGCCAGGTGAGATTTATTATTAAGTCCAGTTATTTTCATTGCAATTACCATCTACATTTGGAGCACTTGCTCTTGCTGTGGCAGATGAATACTTTCAAAAGATTTTTAAAATAGAAGCAGTTTATGCATGTGTTTATAATTTGTTTAGTTTCATCTGTTGACCATATATACCATTGAAAGGTTCATGTTTAGTTTCATCTGTTGACCATATATACCATTGAAAGGTTCATGTTTAGTTTCATCTGTTGACCATATATACCATTGAAAGGTTCATGTTTAGTTTCATCTGTTGACCATATATACCATTGAAAGGTTCATGTTTAGTTTCATCTGTTGACCATATATACCATTGAAAGGTTCATGTTTAGTTCATAAAGATCTATATCATTGTAGATAAGACTGATGTTTCACCTCAAAAAAGTTATAATAACCAATCAGGAATTTACACTTTAAATATTCTTCTGATATTCAGTAATTTAAAAATAATGTAGACAATTTCTTGGAAACAATGGTTTATGATGTTGAAAACTTTTTGAAACGTGAACAGAAAGAGCCGTACAAATGTTGGTTTCGAAATAGAAGTTGTGCATAATGAAATATTATATACATTGATCACTTTGTTTCCTTCAGGCTTTGATGGCATTATTTGTGCTTGCATCAAAGGATGGTTGGGTGCAGATTATGTATACTGGCTTAGATGCTGTTGGTGTTGATAAGCAGGTAAGCAAATATTGATGTTGTTTTATTACTTTTAATGTCTTTTAAAGATCTGATAAAGTCCATAAAGTACAAAATGTGTTAAATGGATAAACATCTCCCATTAACAGATACATATCTAGGACTTATGGAAGCTCATTAATAAAAGCAAAATTGTACATTATGTTTTAATGGAAAATTTATTATTGAAT
This sequence comes from Biomphalaria glabrata, assembly GCF_947242115.1. Lineage (NCBI taxonomy): Eukaryota > Metazoa > Mollusca > Gastropoda > Planorbidae > Biomphalaria > Biomphalaria glabrata. Next base: position 49,123,539 of record NC_074712.1, read on the forward strand.
AATGCTCATAGCATTGAGAGATCAGGCTCTTCCAAAACATGATCAATCTTAGATGAGAATAATTTTGAGGTTGTTGTTTTTTTAGGATGGGGGGGGGGGGGTGTTGTACAAACAAAATTTTTAATGCTTACGTAAATTTATATGGAGTTGTTTTGTTTTTTATTTATTTATAGCCTATAGAAAACTACAATGAATGGCGTCTCATCTACTTCATTTCTTTCCTTCTGCTTGTGGCATTCTTTGTCCTGAACATGTTTGTTGGAGTTGTAGTGGAGAACTTTCACAAATGCAGGGAGTCCCAAGAGATTGAAGAGCGGGCCAAGAGGGCAGCTAAACGACAAGAAAAATTGGATAAAAAACGAAAGAGTGAGGCCCCTAAGGCTTTGTCTGGTTGGTATTAGTGCACTGAGTCTGGCTTAATGTTTACATCTCAAGGCTCTAAATGGTTTTCGTTTGGTCTTAATGGGGTTGAAACTCAAATGCAGTTTTTAAATATGAAGATACCTTGATATAAAAATTATAAATTCATTGTAACATTGCAAGTAATGATTTTAATATTTCATTTTATAGAATCTAGCCTTGGGTGTAATGAATTAAATTTGTTGTGCATAGTGTAAACAAAAATAATTCATGTAATGATTACATTTCTTTTAATTTTTATAAAACAGTAGAACAGCGACATAACTGTAGCTAAGCATTTGTAACAAGTTGGTTATCGCTTGATTATTTCCTATAAAAATGTACTAATATACAATGTAAAAGTCTTCAAAGAGTAAGCTTACACTTTTATTTGCATTGGTCATTGGTTGGTTGGTTAGACTTTTTCTACTTAAAAAGAAACACATTCCATCACATTTGCTCAGATTAACCACAACATAAATTTAAAAAAAACTTTTCACAACATAAAGATTGCCCATTTAACCAAAGCGATTGGGTTATTTAAATGGCTGCTTCACTCAGTGGTATATGCTTTAGACTGTTGTCAGAATGATCCTGAGTTCAAACCCTGTTCACTATCATCCCCTGACATCTTGCAAGAGGTCTGCTTTGATAAGCTGTAATAATCTTCATTTCTGAAGGAACATCTGAATCATAGTTTAAAAATTATGGAGGGAAACCCCATTGCTCTACAAAACATTTTCAACAACTTGAAACATGACCTATAAGCATAGACATACTTTAGTACTTCATGTGTGTATTTATCATATGAGAGAGGAGAGTTAGTGCAAGTAAGCTTTGCACTTCTATCTTGCATTTGAAATATAATTAAATGAAAAATTTTACTATACTTACTCTGAGAATTTTTTAAATTATTAATTGGGGGGGGGGGAAAGAAAGCTTTAACAGGTGCTGCATAAAATGAAAGATTCTATTAGAAACTATGTTCGCTGTTCGACTGTATTTGTGTGTGTTTGTTTTTTTAAATAACAAATTATATTTCAACTCTATAATTACTTTTACATTTTTATACTTTATGCATAAAAAAAACAAATTTTCATTTAACAAAAGCATCATTTTATGAGCTGTAGCTTATATCATTCAATTAGCAGGAAGCTATTTACTAAACCCAAAGTTGTATGTGTCTCCAGAGTAATTGGAAAATAAGTAAAAGAATTAGGGCTTAAGTTTTTATTTAACAGCATGTCTTTCTGAAACAACTTCAGGATGGATGTTCTTGTATTGTGTACTTCTTCTCTATCTCTGTTTTTATGTTGTTAACATTTTCATGTTTTTGTCTGCTCAGTGGTTCAAACACATCAAGTGTTGGTTATAGTTCAATGTTTCTTAGGCTTTCATTGCTGTTGTCTTCTCATTGAAGCTTCACACACACTCATCACTTCATTGTAATCTAAGCATGAACATATGCACTGCTTTTTGATGTATGTAATGCACTTGTATAATGAGCTTGGTCATTTTAGTTTTTAGTTGTTGTTTTTTTATCCAATGCTTACATGTCCTACAATTAGTTACCACCTTTTTTTTTAGCATAAAATAGAAATAGGAAGCTATATTATTAAAAGAATATAAAGTCATATCTATAGTATTCAACAATAATAGACTTGTCTAATATTTTTTTTTAAATGATATATAAGTCTCTAAAGTATTTTAATTGAATTATTTTTGAAACTTAAAAAATGTAATAAATTATTACATTTTAAATAAATTTTAAATAAAAGTATAACTATTGAAAAAATTTCAGCAATCTTAAAATCTTTTATATTTAAGTATTCAGAAAAGCTGATAGAATACTATTCTTCTTGTATTGAATTTCATCTAGATGCTTAACTAGCATAATAATTGTGTTGTAGACTAAATGTATGATTAAATTGCATCATTGGACTAGTAACGGTGACTCCCAAACTTGAAAAGAAAGCGCAAAATTTAAAGTTCTTTCCTTTTATAATAGTGTTCTCTTATTACTTGAAGCTTGGGAGTAGCTGACAGAGGCTCATTGTTTGATAATTGTTTTTTTTTTTAAAGTATTTAACACAACTTGCTCTCTGACCAAGCATCAGGAAAGAATGCTGTTTGTTGTAACTTTTTTTAACTTCAGCAGCCAGACTCAGTTCAGTAGTCTCAATTTCGTCATGTGTTCAGACATGAAATTATACATTTTCATTTTGTGTTATTAAAAATAACTTAGGTATAAAAATTTGTGAATGATTGATTATTACATTAGTTATAAAATAATTCTCTTTATTTAGTTTATTGTTTAGTTAAGTGTGAAGCAGTTAGTAAGAGTTTTACTATACAAGTCATAGATCTGATAATGAAATGTATCTAATGAAATATTTTGTGTGTATCATTTCCTAATCTAGAGGTGCCTGAACTTTGTCCCTACTCCATGATTCGATGCATGGCTACTTTGCTGTGCCTTTCTTTTTGTTTTCTCTATTTCATATCCTCTGGAATATCCTTTCTCTTCTATCACAGATGATTGGTCATTTAGAAAAGCTTCACAACCTCTGTTGCAGTCTTTATTTTTGTATGTAATCTGTACACATGTATAAATTTAGCTTTCAAGACTTCCATACTAGAGAAGCAACGATCATGCTTGGCCTACACACTGCCCCACATAATCCTAGATATAACTGTTTTGTGGTAGATACTACTAGCAGATTTTAAGTAGTCATTCCTAGGTTATTTTGTGTTTATACTTTTCCAGAATTTTTTTTTTTTTGCCTATTTATTTTCAAGCATAGTTCTATTGGTGGTTTAATTGCATATTAAATATACATATATTAGATTTTTATGTATACTTAATACCAAATAGAATGAATCACTTTTCACTGCTTTATGGAAGTGAATCAATTCACTCAATATGCCCTGCACTGTGCGCAAGCTGTGTATGTTTTATTGTATTACAGCGTCTTTGAAAAGATTGTTTGGCCTGTAAAGGAACTGGGTTCAAGCTTTGGATTCATCATTTGAATGACCCAAGCCTGCTTTCTTGTTCAACTTTTATTTTGTATGTTTCTTAAAATCACATACACTTTCCATACTAATATCTTGTGATGCCCATAGTTTGTATATTTTACTTTTTTTTTTTTTTGGTTTCTTTTGGTTATTATTCACCCTGTTTGTTTTACAAAAAGAAAAATTATTTTTTTTTATTCCTGGTATGAAATATTTTCTACATTTATTTTCATATTGAGGTTCCTTGAATGGTCATTTTTAGAAGACATGTTTATCTCTTTAAAAATCTGGCAATATTTTCAGCCATTCTTACAGTCTACTTTAGTGGGAACACTGATTGAAATGTCCTTTCTGTTTTGCATTGCCTTCTCATCTTATTTTTCTACGTGTCCAAAAGTTTATTGTTACAACAAAAACTTCTTGTCCTTTAGTAGATCTACCTCCATTTCTTTCATTTATAATAATCTTTGGATATATGAAATCAAATAAATCTTGTGTTCAATACATTTTTACCAATCTATTTTTTCTTCTCCTAATTAATGTACTTAAATCAGAAATGAGAGAGCCGCCTTACTGGGCAAACTATTCACACAGCCGTCTTCTGATTCACACAGTAATCAATAGCAAATATTTTGATTTGGCAATAGCAGCAGTTATTGGTCTCAATGTTATTACTATGGCCATGGAATATCATACAATGCCTGAGGTAAGAACATTTGGGCTGACTAAAAAGCAACTTGTTATAAAAAATGGTAGTGTTAGTTAATCTTGCTTTACAGTTCTAAATTAGGTTTTAGTTAATCTTCCTTTATTAAATTAGTTTAGATTTTGTGACTTTTTTTCTCAAGAGTGATGCATATTATTTCATTTTGAAATGAAAATATTGATCAAAACATCTCCATCTAATCAGACAGCATACACTTTAGATACTACTTAATCCTATAATCCTTATCATTTGAAATTGTCTAGTAGAGTTGTGCGTCACACTTGGAACTCTAAGGCCAGTAAAAGCAAAGAAAAGCTCCCTTCCACCAGCCTGAAGTGTGTGGCGAGTCCCTTCTTCACACCACCCTGTTTGAGGGGGGGGGGTGAGACTCAGGGTTTAAACTTAGAGTTTGATTTTGCGTTCACTTCCAATGGACACGGACACTCCGGACTCACGGACTAGAGACGCTGCCAAAGGCTGCACCACTGGGACCCCGTCATATTCATATACTATACCAGGCTAACCATGTGGGACATGCTATTTATGTAACATCCCCTTGAGGGACAGAGCCTGGGCATTGACAGATCTCTGTGGGAGCTCTTTTTCATCCCTGCACAGTGCAATGAGGATGTTCTCGCACCCTCTTAGGCACTCCCGCTGGAGCCTTGTTTCGCCACCCATTTGGCCTAGTCGTCCCCTCTCATGACCGTTTCCACTCGGGCACCATGATGAGGCAGGGCAGCAAGCCCGGGGATTTAGGCCTAATCCTTATCTGAATCAGGCATAAGATGTCAATCTAAAAGAATGCAAGGATCTTTAGCCTGTACTTAACCTTGTAAAAAGCCTTTTCATATTTTAAGCCCAATTTAAGTTACTCTATGAATAGATAATTAAAACCAAGTACTAGATTAACACATATCCATCAGAGATAGTTTTGTTTTTAAGAATTTCTGTAAATGATAAAATATGAAGAAAAGTATACACCTGGTAGGTAAAGGGGTAAAGGTACCTTTTCAGAATTTGTGATCTATGTGGGCAGATAATCTTCTTTTCTTTGTTAATGAGTGTGTCGTGTGGCCTGCACAACAACCAACCATCTTTACTTCCCAACTGTAATTCACATAGCAATTACAGTTGGTGGACATGGGCATCTTAAAAATCCCAAGTAAAATTCCAATCCTTTACTGGTATTTAAACTCAAGACCCCTCTTTATGGAAGCCAAGCACTTTACTATTTGACCACCACACCCCCTGAAAGATGTATTGTGAAAACTAAAAGCATTATTTCATAGTGCTTTAACTCTCATGACATTAATGGTCATTAGGTTGTGTCTTAGCGATTCTAACTGTTCCTGTTTATTTTTAGCGGCCCCCGAAAGGGGAAAAGATGCTATTAGTTTTGTGTGAAATGTCTGTCCGTCCGTCCCGTTTAGATCTCGTAAACTAGAAAAGATATTGAAAATCCGACATCACAATATTTTAGACAATTCAAAGTTCTGATGCAACGGCTACTTTTTTTTTTCTGAAAGGGAAAAATCTCATTTTTAAAATCAGTTATCCAAGCAGTTTTTTTAAAGAGAAAAAGCTAAAAAGTATGCATTATAAGTTAGACCTAATTTAAAAAGAATAGTAATATTATAAACTTCATTTTCCTGAACTTTTTTTATTGCGTAAATTTAAAAAAAAATTATTTTTAGGATTTGAATAAGAGATTGAGCCTTTTCAAAACAATTAGATTATAAGACTTAGGCCAGGGGAGGTGTGGTGGCTGAGTGGTAAAGCGCTTGGCTTCTGAACCGAGGGTCCCGGGTTCAAATCCTGGTGAGGACTGGGATTTTTAACTTTGGAATCTTTGGGTGCCTCTGAGTCCACTCAGCTCTAATGGGTACCTGACATTAGGTGGGGAAAAGTAAAGGCAGTTGGTCGTTGTGCTGGCTACTTGACACCCTCGTTAACCGTAGACCAGAAAAAAAGATGAACTTTACATCATCTGCCCTATAGACCACAAGGTCTGAAAGGGGAACTAGTTAGGCCAGGTTCACATCTAACTTTACATTCACTTTCATCTATCCTTTGATCTGCTGGACCGTTGGGGCACTACACAAGATCTGTTAACCTTCATTCTCCATTCTTATCTCTCATTTGTCTTTGATATAATTTCATTCGGATGTTCTTTCTGAAAATATTGAAGCCTGCCTGGGTGGACCACTTCGGGGGCTGATTTTGAGTTTGTGTTTCCACACAAACTGTCTTTTGTAACCTTGTTATGTTTGAAATGATGAAATCCTACTTATATTTTCTGTTATCAGGAACTGACCTTTGCTTTGAAGATCTTCAATTTCTTCTTCACCAGTGTTTTTATTTTGGAATCTGTCATGAAGATAATTGCACTTGGATTTTTAAGATATATCAAAGACAGGCAAGTTTTAGCTGATGTTTTGTTGTTGTATTTGTTGTTTAGTTCAAACATATTGAGTCTTTAAAGAAATATTTCATAAACTCTGACATCTTTTGACATAAGGGGTCTTATGATTATTTTATTATCTCTGCAATTAGTTGTCTTGTTTGATACTGTATCATGAATAACATAACTTCTGAGATTAAATACCATCTGTTGTAGTTTATGTCAGCTAATATTAGATTTAATTTAGCATGGTGCTGAGTTTATATTAGAAAATAGAACATTATAATTTCTGTGTTTCTCCACTGACAGGTGGAACCAGCTTGACATTTTAATTGTTATTCTGTCTGTTGTTGGTATTGTCCTGGAAGAAATGAGAACCACTTTTATCCCTATCAACCCAACTATCATTCGAGTTATGAGGGTTCTCAGAATAGCTAGAGGTAAAACATACAACTGATGTAAAAAAAATTAGTTTTTCTGTCAACTATAGTTTTATTGATATTGATTGTTTAATAATTCTTATGAGAAAATGAGCAGATAACTAAGGAAATCTGAAGTATGTGAATAGGCTTAACATATCTATAGTGTAATGCATGTTTATATATCAGAAGACCATGTCAATAGGAATGATTATCTTTAATTTATCTCTGTTATTACAAGTAATTTTATTTTCTAAAGTTGTTTTTTTTCAATACTGTAGCAACTGTTAAACATACTAATTTTAGTTAATGCGTCATTCTTATCTGTAGTTCTCAAACTGTTAAAAATGGCTAAGGGCATCAGGGCACTGCTGGATACTGTGATACAAGCACTACCTCAAGTGGGGAACCTTGGCCTTTTGTTTTTCCTGCTGTTTTTTATCTTTGCTGCATTAGGTGTCGAGTTGTTTGGAAGACTTGGTAGGTTGCAAATAGCATTTACATAGAAACTATAACAATGATAAGCACTGCACAATTAGTGAGTTCCAGTGACCTTACACACTTTTTTTAAGCTTTGAAATTAGAGTCTTTTTGTTCTCCAATTTGCTGAGCAAATGTTGAAATTTAGTTTCTATTAAATTTTAGGCACATCCTATTATATCAACCACCTTGTTTTCTTAGCCTTTTCTATTCTGTAATAAATTTGTCTAAAAATGAAACTTATAAATAATTTAAGTTCAAACTTTTAAAAATATAGTAAATACCAAAAAAAAAACTAAGTAATTCATTCTATGCAAATTTTTCTTAATACAGCATTACCTACAACTAAATAATTTTTATATTTTGTAATAGGCTTCATTATTAATCACTGTCTTTAGGCTAGTAGCCTTTAACAAATTTTAGTATTCCAAATGGGAAGTTGATGCATGATACATGAGATCATCTCCTTTAAGTATAAAAGAGTGTCAGGTGGGTTGGTGCACTATTTTAAGCCTGGTGGAACCTCTGCAATTATAGATTGAAGGCCCTGCCCAAGATCTGAGTTATGACTACAAATATTTGTAAAACTTTAGCCATAAAAAAGGTGTACGCAAAAAAAGTAAAGAATGTTCAGAAATTTAATACAAATACATTATTTAAAAAACAAAAAGTCAGAGACACCAAAAGAATATATCAGATTGGTGTGTGCATTAAGTATACTAAATAGATATCTCTTTCTCTACCTTACCTCTTGGACTAGAACAGGACAACATTTGTGATTAATATGTTTTGAAATAGTTGGAAATTATAGGCCTACATACTCAAGTTGTAAAAGTCAGTTGATGCTATATCTAATACCTAATTGCTTAATAGAAAGGAGTATCTTCTGTTCATATGTAATTTACTTAACTAATAAAATATCTTTGTTCAGATTGTGACAGGGAACCATGTGAAGGTCTTGGAAAACATGCACACTTTAAGAACTTTGGTATGGCTTTCCTGACACTGTTTAGAGTGGCCACTGGGGACAATTGGAATGGTATCATGAAAGTAAGACCGAATCACTGATTCTCATGTAGTGGTAATTGACCAAAATAATGGGATATTTTTACAAAGGTTATATTAACTCACTCTGTCTGTGTAGAATCTTGTACACGTTATTTCTTTCACTTGTTATTTCTTCCACTTCTCATCCTCGGATCAAGATGGAGCCTTGCACAATTATTCATTTTTTATTACAGCACATGAATCTGTCAAAACATTAACCAGCTAATTGATCAATGAGTCGTAATTCATTAATATTGTTTTATATAGAAAATGTATTAAGCTAAGGAGAGATAAGTCTTGTGTAGAGCATTAGGTCATTTGCAAACAAATAAACACAAAACCTCTATTTTATAAGTACTTGAATAGCTCAGTGGCATTGGGAAGCTTGATATTGAATTCAGACTTGAGCAACTTTATTTTATTTTTATTTTTTCAATTGCTTTTCAAAAGACACCATGGAAACGTTCTCCCAGAAACCTGCCCCTCCACCCAACTGGTCCACAAAAGTGATTGACTGAAGCACACTGAGCATGCTATAAACATGAAAGTTGTGCTTAACAAAAACAACTAATCAAAATATTAACAATAGTAATGTCCAAATTTATTATTGTTAGTCTACATCTATTAAAAATCAATCTCATGATTGATTCAAAATAATTGATGCTATTTCACTCAATATAAGCTTTGTTTTATTAAAAGTATTTTTTATACTTGTTTGTTTTCATTTGTGCATTTCATAATAGCTGTTACTGTGCAATTGTTGGCAAACAAAATAAGAAAATGAAAGCTAATTTACTAGACATCATTATAGATTTGTCTTTTACTAGACATCATTACAGATTTGTCTTTTACTAGACATCATTACAGATTTGTCTTTTACTAGACATCATTACAGATTTGTCATTTACTAGACATCATTACAGATTTGTCATTTACTAGACATCATTACAGATTTGTCATTTACTAGACATCATTACAGATTTGTCATTTACTAGACATCATTACAGATTTGTTTTTCATCAAAAAAACTTTCTACACAGGTGATCATCATCTCATCTGTTCCTTGACTTTTGTCGTAGGTCTGCTGTGACAGTTCATGTAACCAAATCCCTCCACTTTTGTCGTAGGCCTGCTGTGACAGTTCATGTAACCAAATCCCTCCACTTTTCTCGGTCAGCAGCTGTTATTAGCAGGATATTAAGAGAGATGCTGGTCCATTCTTTTGCGTTGTCCAGCCATAGGTGATGCCTGCCAGGAAAAAAGTCTAGCCCCTGAACCCTTCTTTTATTCCATTGGTATCACTTGTTTCCACAGACCATTAACGCTTTCCTTTTTTCTTCTCTAATGCATTTTTTTACTTTTTGTATTCATCAGAAACGTGTTAGAAAACAGCATGCAATTATTTTTTATTAAGTTTTTTTTTTTTTGGAGGGGGGAGGGGTAAAAGTAAAAATGAAGTTTCTAAACAAAAAGTAATACTATTACTCTATCTGTCCAACAGGATACATTAAGAGAAAAGTGTGATCGAAGTGATAACTGTCTGAAGGACTGTTGTGTGAGTCCCCTCATTGCTCCAGTGTACTTTGTGGTCTTTGTGCTCATGGCCCAGTTTGTACTGGTCAATGTTGTGGTGGCTGTGCTTATGAAACATTTGGAGGTAAGCTCTTTTTTATTTTAGTCACCATAAACTTGATGCAAAAGTATAGCTTTGTTTAGTTAGTTAGAGGAACTTTATAAACCAGTTTAAATTACTCTACATTAGTTAGTTAGCGTAAGCTTTTTCTTTCTCTCTGGCTTTCTCTCTTTCTTGCTCTTTCTCTAAATCTATGACATTTACACTTCTTGTGTATAGGTAACTCTTTAGAAGCACATTTTTTAGTATTTAAGTTAACCACTTAGTACGGACTGATATAGTTTAGACTATTATTAATATTTTGTATTTCTTGACCAACCCTCTTCTTTATCCCAGCACTTTAAAACACTAGAAGTGAAATGTACTGTGCACATATAAAAGTATGAAATTAGGGAATGAAACAAATCTTCCTACTATTTTTGCTTTTGTAAATGCTGGATAATATTGATAAATCATACTTATAAATATTTTTTTTTACACCTAGCAGCTTAAATATATAACATAAAATAAGCTTTATAAAATGTTTACTGTTTTAGAGAAATCTCCAGGGCTTCAATTTTTTTAAGTGACAGCTTATGGGGAAAGAAAGTAATTTGAAGACAAAACTTTTGAAGTTTTTAATATAAAATGACTAAAGCGCTCCAAAAATTGCTTATTACTTTAAAAAAATGTTACATTATCAAAATATAAAACTCTAACTATTGTTTATTATGTTGGATCATTCATTTGTCATTTTCATTTTTTTTTCACTTTTGTGAAAGTAGTTTCTAAATAAGTTATTACAAAATCAAAGCTAAATTTTAGCAAAATATTAAATAAATGATGAGATATATTTTCTTTTCTAGATTATAATCTCTAATAAAAAATAAAAAAAGACAGCATGATTAAAATGAAATGTGACATAATATATTAACAATCTCTGTTGGAAAGAAATATATTTTAGTAATGCTTTCTTATGCATTGGGTATAATGATTCTGTACTAATGTACAAATTCTTTTTTTTTATCTTGATATATATAATAGGAAAAACTAATATTTAATGCCCTAATCCTAATACATAGGGGTAAAGAGAGGAAATAACACAAATGAACAAAACAAACAAAAGTCCTAAGTATTTTGTTATCACTATCAGTGTCTATTCAAATACATACATTTTAAAAACATAACTACTATTCAAAAAACCAAAGCCTTCACTCACTTATTGACTGATCGTCACTAATGCTTCCACTTTGAAGAGATGTGGGAGAACTATCTAATAATATGAAACTTGCGGGATAGGAACCCTACGCCTCCTTGATATTACTAAATACTTTTCATGTTTGATGCCGGCCTAGAACTACACAAAACAGTCAATTTTCCCAGTCAAATTTTTATTATTAATTTCTCTATTTCTCTATTTTTTATGTTTCTCAAGATGTAGACATGAGGGGGCATAAAAGGACAAATATGGGTGACATATGCATTGCATTGTAGTTAAAATCCATATCTGAGTACTATACAAACAAAATGTGTGCCAAATGTTTACAAAGTTTATTAAGTTAAAAGAATTTTTTTCGCTGTATTTGTGAGAGGGATCTGCAGTCAAATCAATTCAAAATGAAGAAGACATTTTTAAAAGTGTTTGCCAATGCTATTCTGGCCTTAGAAGAATTGAATTCCTCCTACATGATGAACCATGGTTCTCTTCAATAGGCCTACACTAAACAACAAAGAGGATTACAGACATACTTGCTGTACTGCCTTGAATGTTTCTCACACTTCAGTATCAGTCTATACTACTCCTTAATTTAATGTTACTAGGAGAGATAGTGCATTGTATAGGCTAAAGACTTTTTGAATCTTAGATTGTAGCAAAATGCTTGATACTGGGGCTCCATGTCATAGGCATCAAGAGAATGAATTTCTAATGCTCAGAATGCAGGAAAATGTTTTTGCACTGAACCCTTCTGAGGCGTTTGCTTTTGCTCCTCCAGAACACCAGTCAGTTAAAAGGGTCTGTAGTAAAAGTTTAAGAAACACTACATAAACACACAACACATAAACACATAATAACATTTAATATTAGCAAAAAAAAAAAATACTTTGTTCATTCCATTTGAAAAGTCAATCTAGATTGAGAACTGACAAGTCATTTTGATGTTTAAAAGGAAATCTAGATTGAGAACTGACAAGTCATTTTGATGTTTAAAAGGAAATCTAGATTGAGAACTGACAAGTCATTTTGATGTTTAAAAGTCAATCTAGATTGAGAACTGACAAGTTAATTTTATGTTTAGCAAGTGTGTTTTGAGTGGGTGGAAAGGAGTGTTCCTCTGGAACTAATGTATATAGGAACAAGAAAAGTAAAGGGAGGGGGTTATAAAGAAGTTTTTGGGTGTTTCTGTGGTGGGTTTGGCACAGAAGAACAAAAATGACAAAGGCAACACGTTGGCCGATTTAGATCCGTTTATTGTACACTAAAGATCGTACACTAAAGACCTGCCTAAGGCAAACATAATTACATATGGGCATAAACTTAACATAATTGGTCTAAATGGTTAGACCAAGTTGTACACACCACATTGAAGTCTAAATATTATATCTAAAAAAAAACAAAATCTTATAGTGTAAACCAATCATCTCTTACAAGAACATATGAAAGATATGGAACATCAGAAACATTATAAAAATTAATTATGAAGTAGTTCTCTAAAAATAAATCTGTACACTGTTTCTTAAAAAACAATATCTACACTGTTTCTTAAAAAACAATATCTACACACTGTTTGTAAAAATACATTTACAAGATTGACAGTTAAATTTTATATAGGATCTATTTCGTCTAGTATACTACAGGTACCCAATTCAATAAAATAAGGATAGTTCAACAACCTGGTCAAGAACTGGGGTAACAATATTCTATATAAACAACTAAATTAAATTATAATCTAATATAAGAAACAGTACAAATGTATTTACCTGCAGCCATACAAAAACACATGGTGTAGAACAAGGCACGAAAAGTGAGGGAGAGGAACGTAGATCCAGTAACGTACTGTCATTACAGTGACAGAGATGTTGGTAGAATGGACTGTGTCCATGTTGTTTTGCCTTTTTACGCACGGACACAAGACACCATCTAGGGAAAAAAGGTCATGTGGATATCAGAGTGGCCAGTGTGGCCTCAACAAGTATCCAGCCCATTACATATATAATAGAAACCAAGGGAGGGTAGTTAATTTTGATGGGTCACAAGTGATGAGCAGAATTTGGTTTTATGTTTGGGGTGAGGTTGTGGATAAGGCAGAGCACAGGTATTTTTTTCTTAAGAATTGTAGATCAAGGACAAGATACAAGAGCGATAAATTGTGGGGAAAAAAGTGTCCCAATCAGATTTTTTCTCTGGTGAAGCAAAGCAACTGTATTTTATCCCTAAGGGCTACTAGAACAGATGGCCAATGTATTGAGTTGCATAAAAATGTGAGCCATGCTGTTTGTTTTGAAAGAAAACATTCCTGGTCAAAGTAAATAATATATACATTTCAAAACTCGCTCAAAACAATTGATTTCAACTTGAAAGAAATTAAATCACTATACCAATTTTTTCATTGAAGCATGGGTATCATCCTGTGTATTGTAAAGTGAATATCCTAAATAACTAGAAAAATGAAATAATAGATACAAGAATACTGTTAGAAACTAATTTGTTTTTTCATTTGTCTTTAAAAAAACAACACAAGTCTGTAATATCTTTTTAGTGAGTGTTTGAAATCATTTCTAAAAATATCTGGGTATTAGTGCAAAGGGCGGGAGAAGTATCATGAATTTTACAATTCATTGCATTCCTACTAGCGATTCTGCCTTTTCTAATCATAGGCCTATCAAAATGTGCAAATCCATTTTTATAAAAACTGTTTAATAATAATAAGGCTTGTTTAGATTAACTTCATATCCATACCAAGAAACATGCTGCAGTACTTTCATATTGTTTCATTTTAGTTTTCATTTAATCATTTGGAATTTTTTCTGATTCCAGCTCAGAATTTCTTCTCTCTAACATGCTGATGTGTATTGAACTATTATTGAAAACTTTCTTCTTAGCTTTTTACTGATTATATCTTTAAACGGTCACCAAAGAAAGTTGAAAGCACACTAAATATAATATTATTCACAAAATTCATTAATGATATTTGTTTAAAAATAATATAATAATTTTTGTTATGTTTAAATAACTTGTTTTCACTGTAAAAAGTTCAATTAAGAACACTTAATCTAGATCATTAAGTCTGCTCAAGTGCATGTAGCTGCATGTTTTGTGCATTTGTTTGCCTGCTACTACAGGAAACCTATAAGTACAAAGAATTGGATGATGAACTAGAAGATGAGCTCAGAGCAGAGATGTGTGCTCTAGCCTTGGCGGGTAAGGCAGGACCAGATGGCATTGAAATCAAGGTGATTAATTGTGGACGCCATTTTTCTTTTTTCTTTTCAGCTTTATTTTAAATGGGATTTTATTTTTCCATTTTGATTTTTTTCTTATTTTCAAGTTTAGAGATTGCATTTTTAAATAGCTCTCTTTAGTGAATGATATGAAGGTGTTTTTTTTTTATTTTAGTTTCTATTTTTTTTATTTTGTAATTTGGTTGTTTTTTTTTATTAACATGATTTGGAATTGACATGTTTTATTTAACATTTAAAGTAACATTTTTCTTACTATAAAAAAGTAATTTCCATTGACAAACAAATTAAATTTAAAAGAAAGGAGAATATATCATGATGCCATCAGTCAGTTCTGCCAATAGAATTAACATAGAATACAAAAAAATTCATCTAAGTTTGTCACAAACCTTATCTAGCTAAACGCTGCATTAGATTGCATGTTTTGAGATTTTTTGGGTTTCACTAATTTTAATTTTGTTTATTTATAGGCTAAAGAAATATTTTTAACAAAGATAAAGTCTACATATATTTTTTATTTCAAGTGTTCACAAATTGTTCAAGCAAAAGGTTTCTGTCAGAATAATGAGTGTAACATTTATTGGACTATGAAATGCACTTTACTTTGTACACACTATAAGAGCAGAATAAAGTTATAAATATTCTCTTATATAGACCAGCTAGATTAAAGATACCTGCACTATCTTAATTAGCTTATATTAAACTTATATAATTACTCTATAACAACTGTATCAGATTAAAGTTATAAACATGAGATTTTAATCCTAATTCGGATTACCATTATTAAATGTAAGTTCTTATTTTGTTCATACTGCCTTGTGTTATGTCATATTCATGAAGTCATTATTTGTCAAAAGTAACCTTACGCTTATGATTTTTAGTTTGGTTAATTCTACTACTTGGTCTTATGGTTTTAAAAATGTAAAAAAAAAAAAAACTAGATAGATATGATAACTATTTACTAACTATGTAGTTAGCTGACACTAAACTCACATTAACACTAAATTTATATCTTGTCATTTATTCATGTCTTTACAATTTATAGGCTACTGGTATAGGAGCTTTTTAAAAATAAAAGCCTATTGATATTTTACCTGAGAAAGATTTTTTTTTTGTTATAATGTTGTTCAATTTGTGAGGGAATTTCAAATATCTCAAAATCATTGCAAGAAAAAGGTTGTTGTTTTTTTAAGTATTTACTATTTCAATTCTCTGGGCTGCATTTTTGAAAACCTCCTATCAGGATAGTATTATAATTTTTAAAAAAACATTTTTCTGATCAAGATTAGGCTTTAGTTCTAGTATAACTATAAAGTAATTCAAATATATTTTTATAATTATATTTTCTAAGGCCATATTTGAAAAGTGATATGACATTTCTTTTTCATTCTTTAAACTAATGTTGGGAAATCTCTGGCAAATAATACATTGGCTATAGAAAGTAAATATAACTACAAGTTCAGAAGTAATATGTTCCAATATGAAAATGTACCATAAAGTACTATGACAGCTGTGTTCATTAAATACTTTATATTGATATTATTTTGTTGTTAGTTTGTTGCTTTTTTTGTTGTTGTTGTTTTTACTGTTCTGACTCTCTTTGCGTTTTATTAAAGGAATCACATCGAATGATGGATGATGATACAATATTATTGAGAGATGCCTTGATTACCATCACTAAAGCGGCAGATAACCCAGATGTAAGGAAAACATTTTGTGAATGCATTATTTCTTTCTGTCCAAATTGTTCAATCATTGTTCAGTGTCTACCCTGACTCTAGGGCAAGCAACATAAACATGCTATCATACAAGTGTATTTTTTACTTCAGACTAAAACTAATACAGTTTTTAATGAGTCATAAAAGTTATCTTCATCCTATTATTTTAACTGTTTGCATTTTCTAGTTTATCAGAAATTTGCTGACTGGAATTACTCTGTGAAAAGTTTTATTTCAACTTTATGTCTATTAGTATTCTATATACATTTCAACTTTATATCTATTTGTTATACTTAATACATTTCAACTTTATATCTATTTGTTATACTTTATACATTTCAACTTTATATCTATTAGTATACTTTATACATTTCAACTTAAGGGCTATTAGTATGTTGTTGTTTTTTTTGTTGTTTTTTTTTTAAAGGAAACCTCAGAATTTCAATTTAGAATTTCGCTATTCAATTTTAGCTTTGTTATCATAGGAATCCTTGGGCCTTAGGCCTCTTTTCTTCGCCTCTTTTTTTGGGCTTTAATTGCCTCTTTTTTGGGCCCTCCTGCCTTTTTTGTGGACTTTTTTTTTAATTATTATTATTATTATTATTATAAGTTCTCACATTTCACAAATATTAAAGTATAAAGATATAAAATTAAACTTTGAAATATGATTAATCCATACTTTTAATTAGTAATTAAAATAGTGAATATGCATAAATAGTAGGTAGAAAGTTCAAGATTAATGAAAACAAACAAAACTTTATGTCTTGTGAAGATTAGTCTCCGGACTTGGTTGTCTGTTTATAAACTTTAAGTCCATGTGATGAATATCTAATGTAATTAATAGTTTAAGTATTCCTTTCTAGTTAATTCATGTTAATAGCTTATTAAAAAAAAAAAAATTAGAGACATAAATAGTAATTTCATTCATCAAAAAAAAATGGTTTATTTAATAAGAGAATAAGGTGAAAGAGTTGTCTAGGACTAAAACAACTAGACACAATGAAATAATAATCAGTTTGATTCTACTATTTACTTGTATACTTTAGTAGATAAATAAAGTATTAGCAATGTGTTTGTTGCTGTTGTTGTTTTTTTTCAAAATAATTATTTCTTAGTATTGTTATAACTCTGCCATGCGCACCGACATCTAAGTTAGAAGGTGCGCACTGTGATAAACTAGACTATAAAGGATGTCAACATTAGGAAGAGAGGAGAACGATTTCCGCCCAAGTGGAGAGCCGAAGTGAAAAGACTGTGCCTAAGAAAGATGATGTTTTATGAACTTGTGATGTCGTGTAAATAAAGATATATGTGCCTCGTTGAGTTGCCTCACTTAAGTTATTACAGTATGATTTACAGAGTTGATCATTTATTTCTTTCATTTAGTTTTATTGAGATAGCATTTTGTTCTTCTCCTTTTGATTAAGACATGACACATCTGGTACATATACTTATTCGTGTTAGCCACTTGACATACTCTTCAGTTGTCACCTGGATAAACAGCTAAACACAACATCGCCTCCCCACTGGACCGTAAAGAAACTTTTAAGTTACTGGTTAAGTCTAATCTCCTTTCCACTCTGTGTATCATTTTATAAATATAAGTAAAGTGAAATTAGCCCGCCCCATCAAGAAAAAGAAAATGTATACAAATGTAGTGATTAATCTTTCTTTGCTCAACAGAGTAAAGAGAGTGGGCTAGAGGAGGATAACTTAGGAGGATTAAATGTCAGCACATTGCCCAGCTTTACCTTCTCTGTTCGACCTCCTAGTGAAGAGCAGTCCAGATCAGAGGATGCTGCCACAGGTAGTCTACAGAAATTATTCACAATTAACACTATGTTAAACTCAATATTTGCAAATATTTAAACTGAGATGGCATTGTATATGTTACGATCAACTAGATGTAGAATGTCATGAATCTTGTGTGTATTCTAAGTGAAAATGGCAGATTTGGCTCTGTTAACAAGATTAATCTATTTACTTTAGAGATATTTATTACTTAAAAGATATTTTAAGCCTTTTTTATGGTGTATTGTATTAACAGTTGAATCATTTTTCATTATTAACTAAGGTGAAGACAAAACATATTATTGCATTGTAATGATTGAGATTTTCTTTTTAACTGTATATGAAGTAATAAAGTGCTTGGTTACCAAACCCAATTTAATTCCTTTATCAGTTGCTTCCAGTAAAGAATAAATGAATTAGTATATAAACACAAGCTTTTAACATTTGAAGATATTAATATTTATTCTATGACAGGTGTGTCACCAGTGAATGCATCCTTGACCATAGAAGGTATGGGGTCTTCCTGGTCTTCAATGGACAGCAATCGCTTGGCTGTAACACCTAGCATGACTGGTAGCTCACCAAGCTCAGAGCGGAGTGTGCGTATCTCCTCGCCACCGATTAAACGAGCCCACAGTCCTTATCTCTTAAATCTACAAGGGTCCAGTGGATCACTTCAACGAAGGCCCCTTGTGAAACAGTACAGTATGGATGTTGGCTCTGATCCTCAACTAAACAACATGAACTCCAGCATGCCTGATGTTTGGGATAAATTTTCAGACACTCAAAAAGCTGTCAGTAAGCCTGAGAGTGGTATTTTCAGGTCCCAGCCATCACTGAAGGATACAAAAATGGGCTCTTTAGAAGGCAAGTCTGGTGGATCACTAGACTTAAAGGAAGGAGTTTTGCCTGGAGAATGTCTGCCAGCAAGAGATAGAATAAAGCATAAACTACTCAGAAGCAGGAGCAGTGGCGCTAAATATAGCAGGTTCAGAGATAAGTACAAGCAAAGCAATCTAAATAAGGTAGTTCACCAGGCTAGTTCAGATGTTGCCTCTAAAGAACTACTGAAAAGGTCTAACCTAACTGGCAGCAATGAAACAGGCTCAGATGTTGATGAATCTTTGTGTAGTGATTGGGGGAGTGAAGAAGCTGCATGTGACTTGGAAGTCAAAATGATCACCGGAGGAGCTGAGGATGATGACGATGATATTCACCCTACACTTTCTCCTTACCTCTCAGAGGACAGGGACAGCAGTCAGTTAGTCACATGCAGAACTGTAGTGGATTCTGCTGCATCTAGCAACATGTCAACTCCTCGGGGGGATAGTAGGGTAATAAAAGCACCTTATCCAAAATGTAAAAGTCCTTTGCCACCGACAATTCAAAGCCCAAGGAACAACCCTGGCATTGACAACACTAGCTTTGAGTTTGGGGAAGATGTTCGCATACCTCCTTGTTGTAAAGCCAGGGAGACAGTGGCTGTTAAGCGCAGTAATTCCTTTAGTTCTTCTAAGCTGGTACCTAAAGCATTTAGTCCTCCAAGGACAATATCTCCTCGGTCAGATAGGTCACTAAGCCCCTATAGCTTCAGAGAACATACAACATCAGTTTCACCTCTAGCACTTCCTCCATCACCACTAGCATTAGAAGACAGTGCCTACAAGTTGAGGAACATTGATGGTGGTGTCAGTCCACTGCCTTTTGCACATTCTCATATGCTGACAGTTCCATCACCACACTCTCTTTATCCTAACCCACATATACGCTCACCTTCCCCTACGCCTCCCAAGTATGTTCATCTTCTTCCTCCATCTGCTGACTGTTCCTATGGTGGCAATAGGCAGTCAAAAGGCTCTCCAGCTCCTGTTCGACGACAGCAAACATTTTCGCGCTCATCAGCTGTGGATCAGGAATCTTTTATCCCAGCAGCTATGTCCCCACTGAGACGCCGCATTCCTCACACTCTTTCCATGGACAGTGCTTTTTTGATACCACCCGGAATTTCACAGTCCTACTCTATCAATGATCCTTATGTGGAACTGCATGCTGGCTGTAGGGCCACTTCACCCCTGCCTTCACCAAGAAACTCCCAACAGACTTTACCTGGCATGTTTACAAGATCAGCATCTCCTCAACCGCCTCAACAGCCTTCACGGTCATGCCACCACTTGCTGACACAGCAAGATGGCTCTGTCCTCTACCCCAGTGTTTCTGTTATATCTACATCCCCAGACTCTGATCAGAACAATATGTCACTCATTGTACCAGCAGGTAATGCAAACTCAATTGACAGCACAGCTTCAGACAAGCGTGAGACTAACTTCTCCAACACAGTGTTACACAATGATGACAATAAACAAGCCTTAGATGATGAAGGTACAATGAAGGACAGTCAAAATGAAGATAAATATGTAGACAAATCATTATGATTTTTTAATCCTTATATTAAAAACCAATGCAATTATTTCATTTGAATACCTATTGTTTACTTATGCTAACTGCAGTGTAATTTATATATTTTGTACATAAATTTTGTTACTGTTTGTGACTACAACTATTGTATTATTGATCTTTGGTACACTTTATTTCTTACCATTTGTTTGTTCTTTAATTATAGATTTAGTCACAAACATCTTTCATAATAATCTTCCTAATTTTGAAATCCATGTGTACATCTATAAAATACCATTGTCATGCAAAAAAAAAAAAATACAACTAATAATTCATTATTCTTTAAATATAGCCCTACAAATTGTATTTTACACTAGCATGTTGATCATGCTACAACATTTCTGTATTCTTTCAGCTGAATTCCTTAAAGTAGATCTTATTTTCAGATTGTTTATTACTTATTTATACATGCCAGTTAATGTCAACATTATTTGTATTATATTGTCATTCCCCATATAAAAAAAAAGCATGACAGGCTCATAGTAAGGAGTATCAGAAGCATATTAAAATAAATAGATCCTAAGTGATCTATATAAGTCTTTTTTTATAATTTCTATAATAGTTTTTTTGACATTTGATGCAACATTAGGCCATTTAATAAGTATTTACCCCTGTTAACAATGCACTGATTAATGTTTGCTGTAAAAGATTGCTTTATAGTTTTACAGCTATTAAATCTCAATAAATTCTTTACAAAAATACTTCTTCCTCCAGGGGTTCTTTGAACTATGAAGTTCTACTATTATGGCATTATTGACCCAATACACCAAAGCACAGATCACATGACTTTTTTTTTAAGAACCCATTATTATTTTTATGTTTGTTTGTTGTTTTTTTCTAATGTAAATTTATATTTATACATATATATACATATATTTATTTTATATGCATATTATATTCACAGTGTGATTTACAATGTTTGCATAATATTTCATAAGCTCTTTGAAAGAAAAGAAAGTTCTAATTCATACTTTAATTATTTTACAACCCAATGACAGTCTTCAATTTTAAAATGCATACAATAAAATTCTACGTTAAGTTTTTATCATAAATATTTATTTTAACATTGAATTTTTTGGGGTTGCTCTTAATGTTTTTTGTTATTGTTTTTTATTAAAACATTAAAAATTTAATCTCATTAAGTATCTATACCAGGAAGTTATTGAGTCTAGAAATAGCATATTATCAAAATATTGAAAAAGACTAACTAAATTTTGGAATTTTAATGTTACAAATATTTTAATCCACGTAATACAATATTAACATAAAACACAAAAAAAATACTGAAGGTCTATTGTCAATACTGTATACCATGCTGGTACACAAAACAGTGGGAATAATTTTTTATTCTTTGTTTTAAAAATTCATTTATTAAATAGAATTTGAAATGAAAGACAATGTTGCTGTTATTTTATTAATTATAAAGCTTAGCTTGCAGCACTTGAAATTAGTATTAATTAAGCAATCCTTTTAACCTTATCATGGCATAATATTTCATTGGTTTTATTTACTTTTTTTCCACATAGCTAACATAAGTAAGCTTTTAAAAAGTCCACTATTTCAATATACATCATGCCCTTAAGCTCTTTGACATAATTTAAAGCAAGATTTTAATTTGAAACTGAATTATTAAAATACAACTATACACAATTTTATTTAATTGCAATGATGGCTCTGCATGATTACTCAAAACTAAAAGTCCAAATAACATATTTTATATTAAAGTAGATATGATAAGAGTATAGAGTGCATCTGATTGCTCATATGCTGAAGTTGGTGCATAATATTTGGTTAAATATTAGTTTATTGGAGTGGTGTTTAAATACAGTAGAGTTCTATAGAATAAATTATTATTTTTTAACAACATCTTTATTATAATCAACATTTCAAATTTTAAGGTGACTTTAGTTTTGTTTGTTAAATATATGTTCTATGTGATTAGGTTAATACTCCTGACATAATTCTTTGCACAGTTGTCTATTCTAATTTCTGTGAATGAAATTTATCATTTTTGTTCAGTCTATGATTTATCCAGTATGTAAAGAGCCTAATCACCAATAACCCATGTTCCAGTTCGAGCGATACACAAAGGATTTCAATTATTGAATATGAATACCAGTACTGAGGTATTCACTGCATTGCTCTTAATTTTGTTTGACCTGTAACTATTTTCTCCACTTTTGTGTAATCTTGGTCATAACTGATATGAAAGATGATACCAGTGTATTGTTCGTCTTATGTGATCTGATAGAAGATAGAACTGAGCTGGGAATATTCTTAAGGTCCAATATCACAAGTAAATAAGTGAGTTGCAACTGTACACATTTTTTTCAACCCCCTGATTGTTGTATTTATGTGTAATGTCTTAGCCAGTGCCCACCTCTTCTGCCTTGAAAAACAACAAAAAATCACTAAACACAATCTTTGCTTATGCACACAATCCTCAATATGCCATACTTGCTTTCTTCCAGTAATTTATCTTCATGTTGTGCTGAGTAGTCTGAGAGATATGTCCTTTCCAGTTTATTGTTTCCTTTACTATTATTATTGTAATTATTATTTTACTTTTTTTTTCTAAAGGGGCAGATGGTCATATGATTAGACAAACAGTATGTTTTTTTTGTTTTGTTTTTCTTTTGAGAGAATATACCATTTCTAGGAAATGACAACATCATTGAAGACTCATGCTTCATTGCTAATACCATACAATTTCATGTCTTTTAACATATTTCAACATCTCTATATTATTGTTGCCATTCTCAAACAAAAAAACTGACATTTTAAGGCAATAGATGTTTTACTGAGGTTCATATCAGTTCCTAATTAATTTTTTGTAACAGTTTTTGTTAGTGTACAAAAAAAAATTTAATTAATACGCTTTTAATGTTGAGGGTAATGCTATAATGTTTGGAACACTATATAGATCTATCCACCTTAGGAGCATACAAAGTCTCAATTTGCATGCTACAAAAGTTGTAGACGCACAATTACTTTTTACTATTATTATGGGGGTTTTTTTAGCAAATAATGAAAAAACAATTATTACCTATATTAAATATTTAATTGTTTGATTTTTTTATATAAAGTTTACAATTTCAATAATTAGAAGTTAATTAAAATATTCACTATAAAATATTACTTTGTAAATCATAGAAAATAAACTAAAAAGCAAACTTAGATTGCTGTTTTAGCTGTCTTGTCATGACCTACATGTTTTGGACTCTAACAGTATGCTAGGTCATTCCCAGTCAACCTTTAAAGATTTGTGTTAAGACAGATACTCCCAGACTATGGCTCACTGGTCTTATTCAGAAGGTAACATGCTGCTAGCAGGCTCCTTGAAACTACTGTTCACACTGTTAAATGGATCCATAGATTAAAGGATGGGTTTCTTAGGACTAGTGATGTGGGCCATAAAGCATGTGTCCAAAACTTGTAAGATCATAATGCTGAAAAAAGTTTGCACGTCATGGAAATAATAATAATTTTTTATTCAAAAAGAATCTGTCAACTAGAAAACTATAGAAGACAAAAAATTGAACTTAGAAATTGAGTTTTCAATTTATTTGTTGTAATAATGATTTTTTTTTTGGGGGTGGGGGGAGGATTTAATAAAATATTGAGAAAAAAAAAAACAATTTGTATATCACAATAATCTAAAATGATATTTTAAGCACATATAAAAATACACACATTGTCACATGGGTCTAA
The DNA here is from genome assembly GCF_947242115.1 of Biomphalaria glabrata. Classification (NCBI taxonomy): domain Eukaryota; kingdom Metazoa; phylum Mollusca; class Gastropoda; family Planorbidae; genus Biomphalaria; species Biomphalaria glabrata. Next base: position 49,147,756 of record NC_074712.1, read on the forward strand.
TTTTTAAGTCAAAACCTTTCATAATCACAAGAGTTAGATTTTACTTTTCGGTTATTAAATATGCTTTGATTTTTTTCCCCATCTGTTAAATTAAAGAAAAACAATTTATTTGCAGTGGTACTTTAAACTTTGTTTCAATCTTTTGTTTGAACGAATTTTAGTTAATTTTTATTTATTTTATAAACATAATACAAATCATCTTATTAAAAAAAAAGAAGACAAATCGCAATGGTTGTGATAGCATAGCTTATTATGACATTTGTAATGTACACTACCTTGTGTCTGATTGACATCTAATGGTTACACAATAAAACTAAACTACCACTCATATGTGTTGTCAAGTGTTGGTCAGAGAGAAAAAGTCCTCTCTATCCTTTGGTCATCTCATATTTGTGAGTGGACATTTAAATTAGTAGTCATCTATGCTCACTGTACTTGATGTTAACCAGTTGGTCTGCACTCATTTCATCAGGAACTTGTTGTGTACAATTATATATATTGACTGGACTTTTTTTTTCAATAAATGCTCATAATTCTGTGCTGGACTCTCCTAACTCTTTGACATTATTTTAAATATCTGTATTTTTTAATTCCCTCTTTTCTCTCACACTGTATTTAGGGAAATACAGGGCCACATTACAAAATGTGCTGAAAATGTCCTGGCCCAAAGTCCACGCTAAGGAAACGCAAGGCTTCATATATGAGCATGTCTTCTACCACCTATCACTGACACGATGACAGCAATTATTTCATGCTTGATGTTTGCTTTCAATCCTTTGATAGTCCTTTCTTTGCTTGCATAAAACTTGCCTTTTAAATAGCCCCAAAGAAAAAAAGGTTTGAAACATAAGATTGAGGTTGTAGGCAAATAGATCTTTCACAAATTAGTTAAATATGGTCAGATTCTAGAATCTAGATAGTATTCACAGACCTAGGATTCCAAAATGAGTAAGGCACTAAATGCTCATCACACTCTGATCTTCTGTAAGGGTACTGCTTCAACATCAAGGCCATTGTAGCGGCGCCCATTATAGTACTCCCCGAGTGGGACACTCGAGTTCCATTTTAGAAATGAGACAGCTTTCATACAAGAAGTATGGTTGAAGATGAGCACTATCTCACTTTCTATAAGCATAAAAATGGGTGTGGCGTCTGATCTTTGTTTTTAAAAGTTGTTTTCTTTTTGGACACTGGTGGGTTGGGTTTGAGGCAAGCAAAGCTAGGAGTTAGCACCTACATTTTGTCACTGTCAAAGGAACAGATACCCTCTGACCTCTGAGAAGAAGGAATCGGAGTAGTAGATGTTTGAGATTGCGCAGGTCTTTTTAAGATGCACAAACTTAAGACAAAAATCAAGTATACACATGTAGCCTACTAAACTTTTTAATATGACCATATATTATACTGATACCCGAGCTAAGCTACGGTTAGAATAGTTGGTATATTTATATATTTTTTTCGCCCGGAACACATTAAAATCAATGAAACGGCCAGCATTACAACGCTACCCTACCCCAGCACAATTTCTAGCACTCAAATTCTGTCTCTTTTTTTTTTCATCCTACAACCGAACTGCCCGCAACCCCCTATTGGAAAGTATGCACAAACATTTCTTAGGCCAATCTGTTGTAGCCTTCTTATCTCCCTGCATTATAAGACCCCACCAACACACACACACTATTTTCACATGAAACAATCCCCTCCAACACACACACACACTATTTTCACATGAAACAATCCCCTCCAACACACACACACACTATTTTCACATGAAACAATCCCCTCCAACACACACACACACTATTTTCACATGAAACAATCCCCTCCAACACACACACACACTATTTTCACATGAAACAATCCCCTCCAACAACAAACTTCACTGAGCTCATGAGCTCACTAGAGGGTACTAACGAACGATCACTGAGAATCGCCACTAAACACTTAGCCTACTCATAACAATTTCAAGAAAGTACATGTTTGTTATAAATAGATAGATCAAATAGAGAAAAAAAAAAAAAACATCCGTCCTCTTCTACTCCAAGATATCCCTTCGTTGTTGTCATGCAACAAACTCAAGCTCTCAGTTCACATTCATACTATAGGAATATATAAACAAAGGGATATAACTCTTTCATATCGTAATAACAAGAAAGAAACAATTCTTTCACTCCCAACACACATGCTACTGACAGTATCAGTCAGTATCTTCCAGTGGAAAAGCTGCCTTTGGTTGTTTACGGTCGTGGACTTGTTGAACCAATCTGCTAGTAGACAACTATACTGCTGGAGGCGTATTATAGTTTAACTTGTAAAACTTCAAATAACTTTTTTGTGAACAATATTATCTATATTTTTTTTTTTTTACAATATAAACTTTGAATGAAATGCAATGTAGCAGACTTTAGTAGTAATCAGGGGCGGACTGGCTATATGGGCCAACGGGCAAATGCCCGGTGGGCCGGTACCAAATGGGCCGGTCTGGTAGCGACGAAGAGTGCACAAGCTAGCCTCTCCACTGACCGGGTCCCAATTAGACGGATAAGCACGTGCCCGCCCTGGAGGAGACAGCCCATCCCTCCCATAAATTTCACTATACATGGGTTGTAGGGGGCCACAAAAAGACACACACACCCGGACCTACTAAGGAAAATGGCATTGGAAACACTAAAGACCTACCCGGCCGATGCCATATACTGTTACACAGACGGGTCGGTCATGAAGGACCCCGTAAGAGCTGGGTATGGGGCCTATATCTGTTACCCAGACCTGGACCCTGAAAAGCTGTCAGGCACATGCGGCCTCGCCGCATGTAGCTTTGATGCAGAATTAACGGCGATTACGAATACCCTAAATCACGTGCTCCAAAAACTGCGCGAAAAGATAACCGTTGCGACTACCGTTGTAATGGTTACCGATTCCCAGTCCTGCCTCCAAGCCATGGCTGGCTTAGGGGGAAAGTCCAAATTGGTGGAAGAGGCATTAGGCGCCGCAAATAACATCCGCCTGCTTATTGGAGCTGTCATCGTTATGCAGTGGGTGCCCTCGCACTGCGGCGTGAGGGGCAATGCCGTGGCTGATGCTCTAGCACGAGAAGGAGCGCTGGCCGTGCCCACTTTCGAGGCACCAAGTACGTTTCAACAAGCTACGACAGCAATACGAGAGTGGGTACATGAAAAGTGGTTGAAATCCTGGGATGACTCCAACACTGCCAGGGGAGTCTGGCAGCACATGCGCCGCCCAAATCGAGAGGACCCGTGGTGAGGCTAAAAAGGTCGGAACAAACGACAATAGCGCAGTGGACACTGCCCCATAGGTGCGTACTTCGCCCGCTCCGGCCAAATTTTGATGCCCGTTGCCGACACTGCGGGTAATCAGAAGAGACGGAGGCGCACGTCTTGCAAGAGTGTCCGCAGCTTCGCGAGCTGCGGGAGGACGTATCTAGTGGTTTACTAAGTTTGTATGGAAGCTACGAGGCACTACGCCAAACAGCAGAGTTCCTTACCAGGGCACTACGGGAGACCTGGGTCTCCCTGCCTTGTCACTTATTGGAGTTCATCTCAGGTAGCGACGAAAGAAAAAAAAATTCAATGCAGACAACTTTTTAAAAAAAGTGACAGCAGCAAGACACAAAGGCCCGAACACGTTTTCTTGTTGTTGTTTTTTTTTTTTATTCTTATTACAATTAATTTTGTTTGAAATTCAACAAGAATAGGCCTATAATTTTAAGAATTACACTATACACTGTACGTGTTATCATTTGTAAAACGTTAGACCGTACTTTCTGCTATGCACGAGCGGCATGGCCTTCAACACTACTTTGATGTTTTCAAGACAGTGTTTGGCCTGATCATTTAGCTGGTCGGCATGGGCCTTTGATAGCACTCCTATTTTTGTTTTGCTCCTTCCCTCCCCCGTTTTTTGGTGGTTCCATTGAAAGTTAACGAAAAAGAGGGATGGGAGAGGTTAAGTTAGAAAACATTGATATAATGCGGCAAAAGGGGAGACAATTAGGCTAGCTCTTTAGAAAAACACATACACACAGCCGCGAAATTGAAAACCACCCAACTTATTCATAGCTAAATATGGGTATAAAGTTCTAGTTTCTGCAATTTGAAAAGAAAAAGTAAGTTTCTTGTTGTTTATTTGCAATAACATAGATCTAAAAAGGCTTACAAAAAAAATATTATTTAATTAAAACATAAATCAAGATCTAAATCAATTTTATACCGTTGTCATTAACGGCAAACTTATGCCCATCGTAGTTCGACTATGACCACTTTGTCATCCAGGTGGCTGAGGGCTTTGCACTGGGGTTTTATGTCTCCTCGTGTGGCTGGTGAGACCTATGTGAGCCCGGAATGTTCGGCCGCACACTAGGCAGGCTATTCCAGCTGGAGCTAATGTCATTGGCCTTGCTTTTCTTCTCTGGAGTTTTTCTTCTGCCAGTTTTGTTCTCTTTTCCTCAGCAACCTGTGCGCCGGTTTTCACGGCGCGACGTCATGATGCTCTGTCATGTGCCTCTGTCTCCCAGGTGGATGGGTCTATGCTAAACGCCTTCAGAGAAGCTTTGAGGGTGTCTCTGAAGCGTTTTCTTTGACCACCTTAAGAGCGCTTTCCTTCGCCTAGTTGGCCATACAAGAGTCGTTTAGGGATGCGGTGGTCTTCCATTCTGCATACGTGTCCTGCCAATCGCAGCTGGGACTGCATCATGGTGTGTGGATGCTTTGCAGACCCGCTCTTTGAAGGACTTCAGTATCTGGTATTTTGTCTTGCCATTTGACATTCAATATTTTTCACAGACATGTCATGTGGAAGTGATTCAGTTTCTTTGCATGTTAACTGTACACTATCCATGTTTCTGAGGCATAGAGCAATGTAGAGGAGGATGACGGCTCGATAGACCCCTAGTTTTGTATTTGTGGTGATTCCACTTTAAAGGAATGGGTTGTCAGGCAGGAAAACCAATGATTTAGCATATTTTAAGTCACAGATCAACATGCATGACTAGATTGACATGTGAAATGCGTAGGACCTAATTATTTTATTTTTTTGAAGAAACGTCTGTAATCTATAAGTAATACCAAAAAGTTTGAAACTCATTAAGGCTGCTATTGTAGTGTTTATAGTTTTCAGACACATACATGTAGATCTATAAATAGAATACATTATGTAAGCTTAGGAAAGCATACATCCAGTTTTCGATGCGTTATCAAACTTTATATATTTTGAATAGAATTAGGCTTACACCTATGATAAAACACATGGGCGTAGCCGAGAGGGGAGGAATTCAAACCATCACTGGCCTCAGATCTCATTGTCTGAAAGGGAAACTTTACTTATTTCCCCAGTGCAGCCAACTTAAGCAAACTACAGTCACCAAATTTCATGAGCGTAGCCAAAAGTGGTTTTGTGGTTTCCCCCCCCCCCCTTTACAATACAAAAGTAAAGCATTTCACCATTTTCTACCTGTCGCTGGACTCAAGTGAATAGAAGATTTAGTTTTTGATTTTTTTTAGCGGAAGAGTAGCAGGCTAATTGCACTGTAGATACCTCAAAATATGCATTTTTTAAAGCTTAAAATAACGGAAATAATGTTTGGATCCGGGGCGAACCACTGGGGGAGCTTACGGCGCTCCCCCAGACTTCCTAGCTGTCCCTTGGCGGTGTGTACTACCTTTCACTAATTATAGGAAGAGAGTATTCTAGAGTAGAAAAAACTTTTAAAAGAATGAAAGATAAGAATGTAATGAAGATTAATTGCATACACACACACTAATATATATATATATATATATATATAAATTGCGGAGGGGGTTTAACCCCCCCCCCCCACCGAAAATATATGACATGCCATTTGTGGGCCGGTTTATATGGTAATGCCCGGGCCGATTTTGATACCCAGTCCGCCCCTGGTAGTAATATAAAAATGGTATTTTGAACTATATACAATTCACAAGTCTTTTCAATGTGGCGTTCTGGAGTCGTGAAGCTGTTGAATCTGTATAAGAGGCGGACTGGCTTCATGGGCAGTCGGGCAAATTTCCGATGGGCTGGTACCTAAATGGGTCGGTGTCACCGGCCAATGGGCCACTTTGAATGTGTTAACGTAACCCATTCCGCCCCTGATGATTCCATCATTCGCGATGTTAGGATCATCTCATAGATTACAGACGATAGAAATGACATGAATGCCTGGGCATTAGATATGGTCGGAACGATGTCGATGCCCTACTAACAGCAGTTCCCCCCTCTCCATGTAGCTCATGTGTCCAAATAAACGGCGTGCCAGGGTGTAACACTATGTGCTGCACTAGACCCGGGGTCGGCAACCTGCGGCCGCGAGCCACATGCGGATCTTTGGATGTGAAGCTGCGGCTCTTGAGTTCCATAGGCAAATATTATTTATTTTATCGAAACATTTTTTTGAAATAGTTATGAATCGTTTAACGAATATTAGGCGCCGATTCTCTCTCTCAACCATTTGTACACGCTTTTCACCACACCCCTCCCCCATTACACGCGTCGTCTCTGCTGTCAGTCCGTTGGAAGCTCTCATATGACGCCGTCGTCGGATGTTTCTATGTAGGTTTTAATTCTCTTTGATGCAAGAAGAATTGGCATCTTAACCACTCTCTTTAGCTGTGGCGTATAGTTTGTTGTTGTAGTGCCATGTAGTTTGTTGTTTCAAGTAAATGAGTTAAAAGCAAATAACCTTCTCAAAGTTAGAAGCAATCTACAAGTAATGCTATTCTGGCAAGCTTTGCGCACCACTAGAAATTGCACAAAATGGCAAACCATTTACAGATGATGAGTATGTCAAAGACTGCTTCCTACGTGCATCTGAAGAACTATTTCGTGATTTCAAAAACAAACCAGAAATCAAAGAATCAAAGATTTGCCACTATCAGCTAAAACAGTACAAGACATATTTGCAGGAGGAAGATATTCAACTTTTTTTCTGCCTTATCACTTGCTATAGATGAGTCTTGCGACATAAAGACACTGCACAAGTTGCCCATTTTTTCAGGTATATGTCCTCCATTAAGTCCAAAAGAACAATTTCTAGGATTGCTACCGATAGAGAGAATGTCGTGCAAAAATACCTTGAAAACAATAAGAACGATTTAAATGAAGTCATTTCAATAGCAACTGATAGAGCTAGAAGTATGTCTGGGAAAAAATAAAAGGGCAACAACGATTCGTCGGAGCAAAATAAACCAAGCAATTCTTACGTTTTACTGAATAATGCACCAAGAGGTGCTTTGTGCCCAAATGGATTCCGACCGAAATAGATGAGTTCATGACTCTGGTAATCAAGATTATTAACAGCATCTTGTCAAAAGCACTCTACCATCGTCAGTTTTAAGAATTCTTTAACGAAATGGAGACTCAGTATTCCGACCTCCTTCTTTCCAAAAAAGTGCTATGACTTTCCAAAGGTAAGGTGATGAAACGTTTTGCTTTGTGCTTGAATGAAATAAATATATTCCTAAATGAAAAAGGCATTAATCACACCGAACGACAAATAGTTGCACAAATTTTATTTATGGTGGATATAACAGAGAAATTAAATGAGCTGAATCTAAAACTGCAAGGAAAGGGAAACCCAACCTATGTTTTGGTAGAAGAATTGGTTTGTTTTGAAGAAAAATTAATTCTTTTTGCAGAAGATATTCAGGGCGGTCAATTACTTCATTTTAAATGTCTAAAGCAATGCAACTTTTGACACAAAATACTTCAGCACAGTTAGAAACAAATCAAAAGATGAATTTCTTGACAGATTTGAGAAGTTAAAACCAACAAAACAATTCTAGCATTCCTAGTATACCATCTCAACACAAATAGTAACGAAATCCGCCTTGATCCATTTGGAAAATGGAATTGATACTAAATCTCTAGAAATGCAATTGATCGATTTAAAAAGTAAAGCTTAGTGGGGTGGGATATTTACAGAGTTGAAAAGCAAGTTGGAAGTATTGGAGGTCCAGAAATGTAGGCCTATATATATAACGCATGGGCGTAGCCAGGGGGGGGGGGGTTTGGGATTCAAACCCCCCCCCCGAAATGAAATCCCCCCCTTGGGGGGGGGGGATCGGAATTTAGTGAATGATATTTTGCTTTGATTTTGTTTATTTTATGTGAGTTTTTAATACTAAACCATCAATTGCCCCAGCACAACCAATGGGGTTTTTAGTTAAAAAACCCTTACCAGGGGGTTTTGAGTTTAAAACCCCCAACCAGGAGGGTTCGAGTTTAAAAACCCCTACCAGGGGTTTTGTGTTTAAAACCCCCTACTAGGGGTTTGAGTTTTAAACCCCCTACTTGGGGTTTTTGCAGTTAACCCCCCTCTTCTATAAAACAAAACAAAACAAAAATGCAAATGAAAATCCCCTCATTCCAAGAGCACAGTTTTAAGGAAGATTTTGATTTTAAAACCCCCTCCAAAATTTACGATAAACCCCCTCTTCAATATAAAAAAAAGTTAATTACGCACTCAAAATGTTATGAGCGTAGCTAAATGGGTTTTGACTTAGTTTTTAGTTTAAACCCCACTTCAGCGGGGTTTGAAGGTAAAAAATACCTCTTTAATAATAAAAACAAAGCAAATTATGCACTCAAAATGTTTTGAGTGTAGTCAAAGGGGTTTTGAGTTTAAACTCCCCTCCAGTGGAGTTTGAAGCTAAAAAGTACCTCTTCAACATAAATAAAAGCAAATTACTCGCACTAAAATCTATGAATGCAGCCAAAGGATTTTTGAGTTTAAACCCCCCGCCAGGGGGGTTTGAGGCTAAAAAATACATCTTCAGTGTAAGAAAAAAAGCAAATTACGCACTCAAAATGCTATGAGCGTTGCCAAAAGGGGTTTTGAGTTTAAACCCTCATTCAGAGGGGTTTAATGCTAAAAAAACCCTCCAGATGGTTTTGAGTTTAAGATCCCCCTACAGAGCATTTTAAGGTGGAAAACCCCCAACAGATTATTTTGACGATAAAACTTCTCTTTTCGATATAAAATCTTAAGCAAACTACAGTCACTTAATTCCAAGAGCGTATTCAAGAGTGGTTACACATTTTACCAGTGGCAGGGCTCCCTTAATAAACTGTAGTGAATAGTCATCTGCCGAAATTGAAAAACACTAATTGTGGCTCAACAAAGATGGCTAAGACAGATTTTAGTAGTCTGTTATAGAGATCGGGTTTAAATCAAGGAAATCCTATGCCGAACTGGGAGTCGACCCTTTAGTAAGATTGTGAGAGAACGACGCATGAGGTTTGCGGGACATGTTCTCCGACAAAATGAATTACGCATAAGAAGAGTTGCAATGATATCCTAGTATAACTTGACGCCACTCATTCATTGAGGTCCTCATGGCAGGTGGAAAGAGGCTTCAGACATTACCAGTGACAGATTCTTATGGAAACAGCTTGACGTCAAATGCTCCGAACGGCGCGGTAGGGTCTAAGTCAGTAAGAATAGCACATTATGTTTTTGAAATAAAACTTTTTAATAGCAGGAAAATGCACTGTAGATACCTCAGCATATGCATTTTGTTGGCTTTTAATACCAGAAATAGTGCTTGGCGGCGCGCTAGCGCTCCCCAGACCCCATTGCTAGTAATGGCAGGGAATCTACAATTTTATAGAAACAGCTTGACGGCAAATGCGCAAAAAGGCGCGGGAGGGTCTAAGTCAGTAAGAATAGCACATTAGGTTTTTGAAATAAAACTTTTTAATAGCAGGAAAATGCACTGTAGATACCTCAGAATATGCATTTTGTTGGCTTTCAATATCAGAAAAAGTGCTTGGTGGCGGGGCTTCGCCCCGCGCTGGGGGAGCTCCTAGCGCTCCCCCAGACCCCCTTGCTAATATTGGCTTGGAATCTACAAATTTTCCACTAACTTATGGAAGAACCTATTCTAGGGCACAATAAACGTCTTCCGAAAGAATGAAGTGTCAGAATGCAATAAAGATTATTTACACACACACACATAAATACATATTTAAAAAAATTCGCGGGGGGGGGTCGGGGCGGGGATAAAAAAATCCCCCCCAAACCCCCCCCCGAAAAAAAATCCTGGCTACGCCCATGATATAACGCAACAAAAGTTGACAACTTTAAAAGGAATGCACAAGTTGATTCGGCGCGTGGAATAATCTTCCAGATTGCTACTGTGAGGTGAAGAAATTGGCATTTGGAGTGTTATTTTGGATCGACATATTCGTGCGTTTTCTTGCATGATTATAATTAAAAGTAAAGTAGGAAGCTAACCAACAATTGAACATTTAGAGTTGTGTTTGAAACTAAAAGAAAACACGTTGCCGTATGAGCCAAATGTATCCAAACTTTTTAAAACCATGCAACTCAAACGCTCCCATTGAATTTGTTTGCTCAATTGTTTGTTATTGAAGTACAAGTTAGTGTTGTAAGCAAATGTAAGCAAATACCTATCACTGTTAATATTAATGGCAGGAGATGTAGAGTCAAATCCAGGGCCTAGATCTAAAGATAGATGCAACATCTGCAAAAAAATATGCACCCTGAAACAGAAAGCCATTCAATGTGACACCTGCGATGAATGGTACCATGCATCATGTCTCCATATGAATACACCTGTGTATTATGCCTTAGGCAACAAAGACGCATCATGGCACTGTGTACCGTGTGGGTTACCTCAGTTTACATCAGGACTGTTTGATTCCTTTGATGCGGACACTTCTAACCCATACAACATCCTAAACACCATCCCGAACCAAACTCACCAACCACTAGCCAGATCCACTCCTGTTAAACCTAAATCTACTAAAATTAATACAACAGCCTCACTAAACAAACCTACTAAAGAAGTAATACCAAAATACCTTAAAACCTTAGTTATAAATTTTCAAAGCATTAGGAACAAAACAGCAGACTTAGAAATTTTATTAGAATGTGAGAAACCAGACATAATTGCAGGAACAGAAACTTGGCTGCATCCTGAAATTTATAATGCAGAAATTTTCAATAGTAATTATGAAATTTTTAGAAAAGATAGGGCTGATAATCATGGAGGAGTTCTTTTAGCAATAAAAAACACTCTTATAGCAGAAGAAATTACCTTACCTAACTCAAAAAATGTAGAATCAACATTTTGTAAAATTAATACCACCTCAACATCCCTAATAATAGGCAGCATTTACAGACCACCAAATTCTAGTTTAGAATACATGCAGGAACTATGTAATCAGATTACTACACTTAAAGAGACAAATAAAAATGCAGTTTTTTGGATTATGGGTGATTTCAACCTACCTGATATAAATTGGAAAACACTAACCATAGATAAACACCAAAACCTTAAGGACATAAATGAGCTTTTCATAGAAACTTTACACAACCTAAGTTTAGATCAAATCATTAAAAAGCCAACTAGATTAAACAACACATTAGATCTCTTCTTAACCAACAGACCTGGATTAGTAATTGATTATGAAATTATCCCTGGTCTATCAGACCATGAGATCATAAAAATACACAGTCAGATAAAAGCAGTAGCCAATACAAAACCCAAAAGAAAAATCTTACTCTGGAATAAATGTAACCTAACACAACTACACCAAGCTGCACTAAACTTTCAACAAACATTCTTATTAGAAAAGACATTAACCAACCAGTCGATGACCTCTGGAATTTCATTAAAAACCATCTTAAAAGCATAATAGAAAATCATATACCAACTAAATACACATCAAACAAAATAAATAAATGCTGGTTTAATAATAGACTAAAGAAGCTTTGTAAACAGAAGGAAAACCTCTATAGAAAATTTAAAGAAACTAATGCAGAAAGAGTTTACAAAAAGTATATAAAAATTAAACACTTAACCCAAAAAGTAAGCAGACAGCTGCAGAGTGAATACATAAACAATGTAATATCTAAAGATAACAACAAAAACCTATGGTCATACATTAAGTCTAAGAAAATGGAAACAACAGGCGTAGCGCCATTAAAAGATGAACATAACATAATACATAATGATAATGAAACTAAAGCAAACATTCTAAACAAATACTTTGCATCAGCATTCTCAGCCCCAGGAGACAAAGACATATTACTGAATTTGAACCAAGTAGACAACATAGAAGATATAGTAGTACAAGAAAATGGAATTCAAAAACTATTAGCCAACACCAAACCAAATAAAGCTTCTGGACCTGATGGTATTCCAGCTAGATTACTCAAAGAACTAAGTAATGAGCTAGCCCCAGTGTTCAAAATACTCTTTCAGGCTTCACTTAACCAGGGCAGAGTACCAAAGGACTGGAAAGAAGCTAATGTCACCCCCCTATTTAAAAAAGGAGAAAAATCTGACCCAGGGAACTACAGACCAGTATCACTTACCAGCATCACATGTAAAATCCTAGAACACATAATATGTAGCAACATCATAAACCACTTAGACAAACATAATGTCCTCACACCATACCAACATGGCTTTAGGAAATATAGATCATGTGAAACACAACTAATAGGACTAATTGATGATTTTTCAAAAGGTTTAGATAATAGTGAACAAATAGATGCTATCTTACTAGATTTTTCTAAGGCTTTTGACAAAGTTCACCACCATAGTTTGCTTAAAAAATTAAAATATTTCGGCATTAATGGTCCACTGCATCAGTGGATTAAAGACTTTCTGATAAGGAGAGAACAAACTGTAATAATAAATGGCTCTAAATCAACACCGATAACAGTAAACTCAGGTGTACCTCAAGGTACAGTCTTGGGTCCACTACTATTTTTAATTTACATAAATGATTTACCAAATTGCATTAGTTCAGGAACAAAAGTCAGATTATTTGCAGACGATTGCATAATATATAGAACAATAAAAACAACACAAGACACAGATATTTTACAAAGAGAATTAGATGAATTACAGAAATGGGAATCAAATTGGAGCATGTCTTTTCACCCAGAAAAATGTCAGTTGTTAAGAGTAACAAAAAAACTAAAACAAATTAATTCCACTTATCTTATTCATGGCAAACCAGTATCACAGACTAAAAACGCAAAATACCTAGGTGTTATAATAAATGAAAAACTATCATGGAATCCACAAATTGATGAAACTACAAAAAAATCAAACAAAGCATTAGGATTTATTAAAAGAAATTTCTATAAATCAAATAAGAACATAAAACTAAAATGTTACTTAACCTTGGTTAGGCCAATAATAGAATATGCATCCTCCGTTTGGGACCCCTCAACTCAAGAAAACATTAAGAAACTGGAACAGACACAAAATAGAGCAGTGAGATTCATAACAAACGAATATTCACATTTGACTAGAGTAACACCTTTAGTAAAATCACTAAATTTAGAAAGCCTTCAGGACAGAAGGCTCAAAAGTAAAGTAGCAATCATACATAAAACACTGAACCATAATCTTCAAATACAAAAACAAAATTTAATAAAATACTCTGAAAGACACAAAGATAAAGGCACATTCCTCGTCCCATATGCTAGGACAAATTTGTACAAATACTCCTTCTTCCCTAGTGCTATTAGAGCATGGAATGGGTTGCCTGAGCTAGCCAGGAAAACCAGTGACTTGGCAGAATTTAAGTCATTGGTTAATATGCATGACTAAATGCATGACGCGTAGGACGTAATCATCTTCTTTTTTGAAGTAACGTCTGTATTATATAAGATAAGATAATGTTAAACTACTTTAGTTGTTACCTAAGTAAAAAATAATTATCTAATACTGCCATATATACATTATTTGATTTGTTGTGGAAAAACACTACTTATATATGTATTAGATTTTTTTTTCATTGAAAAAAAAAATTGTGTCAATATTAATTAGATCTATAATTGGCAAGAAAAAACTTGTGTGGCTCTTTAAAAACTGAAATTTTGTAAATTGTAATTTTTGGCTCTTCCGAATCAAAAGGTTGCCGACCCCTGCACTAGACTATGTAGAATCTAGACCAGATCTAGAAAAGCTATTGAAGCTTAATCATAATATGGTAGTGAAATATTAATTAGCAAAATGAAGAATTCCGTCTGAATGTACGAACGTAATTACGGAGGTTAAGAGCTAGCTTGACTCCATGGTTTGACCCAAGTACGATTCAAGATAGATCAATATAGGTCTGTGCACTAGATCTCTTATGTTGAAATCAATTTTAGAGCTTCTGACCTAGATTTATATTTATTTATAGATCTAAATCACGTGAACTCGCTGTGTAAAGTTTAGGAATGGTGCACAAAATTTAAAATAAAAGAGTTATGGTATGAGATAGATAGATCTATCTAGTCCAGATCTTTATCTATTTAATTATTTTAATATAGATAAAATCTTTATGGCGAAATCAACCAAACAGTTAGCAAGGTAAGTTCTTTTGAAATTACTTAAAATTATTTCTAGATCTTCTTGATCTAACTTTCAGTGTTCACTAACTACACATCAGGTGACATCTAGACTCTACTAGACTGTCACTCTAGATCTAACTGTTACTGTGACTGACTGGCCCTACTCTACAGTCCTACAGTACAGCCTACAGACTACTCTGACTCTAACTAATATTTATATTACTAGAGTCTAGATCTAGAGACTAGTAGAGTAGTTTATGCTATTCGGACACCTCTATATTGGCCCAAATTTGAAAGTTTGACTTTGACAGCGCATTATTTTACAATGGTTCGACATAGAAAGAAAAGAAAATGAGGTATCAAAATCTTCTTTAGTTAAAGGAAAATAAGGATGACTACTTACATTTGTACCCCTAATGCCCTAATCATAATAATCTATATTTGTTATTATATTTAAGGTTAAAGAGGCCGTGCGCTTTCATTTAATTCGGACAAATTTGACCCACATTATTTGATTCCGGACACCATAATTTATTTCGGACAGTATCTATATTTAGGCCTCAATAAACTCAGATTTTAATTCTTTACTAACATTAACTAAATTTTAAGATCCCCAGGCATAACCCCTCACATTAAATCATTAAGATGTCTTGGAATTATGCATAAATACGAACACAAAAAGTAAAAATATGAACACACTTATTCTACCAAAATTAGGTCACTGGGATAGTGACTTCTATACCGACTTTTAGACTTATTTTATGTTTGAATTGTTTGCATGATTAGATGTGTGTTGAATGTTTGTGTTTTTTTGTTTATTAATTTAATAAATTTCTAATACAGATGTCAGATGATCTTTTGTAGTATAGTACATGTTAGGATAGCCATTCTTGCCTAACTGAATCCTCTATATTCTCTCTATATAAATCTAGATCTATCTAGTAAGTCTAGATCTAAGCATTTAACTTCATTCAATGTACCAAGCTCACTCCAAACATTTGCCCATTTATTCTTTATTAAAAAAACAACAACAAACGAACAAATATAATATAAGATCATTTTTTATTGATGTCCAAAACTGGCTGTCCGAAATAAATTTTGGTAAGAAAATCATAATTTAATTCAGACACCCTATTAATTTTTTATTTGTATGGAATCAGACAACTTGGCTTTTAAATCAAATAAATCAGCTCCAAAAACAGAATAAATATTGCCGGGCTTATTAGTATAGACTTAGCCAATCAAAAAATATAGTCTTAACCCTAGGAAGAGGTAAAGTCATCTGGGTAACATCAGGAAAAAACAACAACCTGACTAACAAATTTGAAATTCGTTTTTCTTACATAAAAAGATAGCTAAATGGAAGGAAATTGGGTTAGAATCATTGGAAAATGGACAAGCATATTATACAGCGCGTTAGTTTTATAATAAATATTAAAATAATTATTTAATGACCACAAAAAACAGCGAATGTCCGAATTCATGTAATGTCCGAAATAAATAAACTACTATATATATATAAGTTATACTATAACTTGAGTATAAGTATAGACTATAGTATACTATAGTATAAGTACTATAATGTCTATAAGTATAATTAAACTACTAACTCTACCTAAACTAATAATTTAAGTCAAAGTGACTAGAGTCTAATTTAAGTCGTCTATCTAAGTCTAAGTATATAATATAATGAATAGACTGAATAGTGAATAGTAAAACTATAGACATAGACAGTATTACTAGTATATAGAAATAGAATTAAATAGATCTAGGCTAATAATAATGTCTAGACATAGAAATAGAAGATAGATCTAGTCAATCTAGTCTAGTACTACTAGTAGTAAGTAGTAGAGTCTACTCTAGATCTAAAATCTAATAATATATTATATTAATATACTAATATAGACACAAGAGTAAGTCTGTAACAGTATAGCTGTATTATAACAAACCAAAGTGGGTGTAAGACAAATGAATTAAAAGAAGTTTGATTAAGAATGGTGTAAGAATGCTTTATCAGTGTTTGCTGTTTTTTTTCCCACAGACTATAGTTTGAAATTTCTTTCAGTCAACTAACATCATTTATGTGACGCAAACATTCCTGCATGTTAGTGTAATGTACGTTGGAAGTGTACAAGTAAGATGTAGGTATACATGAATGATGAATGTATACACAACTAAGATGTCTTCATGATGGCTTTAAGTGAATCCCCAAATTGAAAACACTAATCCTCTACCAGGATCCAAATCCAAGATCCTCAGTTTGGCAACTAAGCATTTTCCACCGCAGAGCCACCACTTTCTGTGACTAATTTCCACCCATTATAATTGTTACATTACAAAAGTTTACAAGTTGCTAATAAGCTTTAAAGATTGATTAAAACTTAAGATTAATTTTAAAAAAGATATTTTATTGCTGTTTATCAAAAATTTCTTTTATACCAATTAAAAACTAAGATGTTTTTTTTAGGGAACTGGGTTTATTGAGAAAGCGTCCACTTGAGGAATCTCCTTCCAGAATTATTAAGAAGCAGCAGCTTTCAAATAGTTGAGTTAATTCTATTACACTTTTTATTTTAGCATTTATTATTTATGTCTTGATTTATAGATAATACTCTATATGGATATAATTGGCACGCTGATGGTGAGATAGTTTGTCAACATGACAGTATTGGGTTCAACTCTTTCATGCTCCTACATCAAGAAAATTAGCAATGAGTACATTTCAGCATATTTATTTGAAATTTCTGTTTAAGCAAGGTCTCACTAAATAGAACTGGGGTACAAAATTAGGAAGCTGCTTATGCATGCCTCTCTTTTTTTTTTTTTTTTTTTATATATACATGTTGTTAGGACTATTAGGAGGGAATCTTAAAGTCATGACCCCTTCTTCATAAAGAGTTTCTGAGTTCTATTGGGTGTTTATCGTTTATAT
Source organism: Biomphalaria glabrata (assembly GCF_947242115.1). NCBI lineage: Eukaryota > Metazoa > Mollusca > Gastropoda > Planorbidae > Biomphalaria > Biomphalaria glabrata. The sequence continues at coordinate 49,165,047 of NC_074712.1, forward strand.
GAAGGTAGTGAGGTATTAGTGTTCTGTGGACACCAACTATCTCACATTAAAAGAAAAATACACTTTGTTTAAGTGTTTTGTCTTATAGGTTATCTTATAAGTTACAAACTTTCTTAAGAGAAGAATGTGTTTGTTTTGATGTGCCATTAGTTTTTTTGTAATACAGATGATCATTTTTTAATTATTTACAGGAGATATATTGGTTGTAGTGATACCTAGCTTTTAGAAATTGTTCTCTGTCTAACCTAAAACTAACAAATAAATTATGCCTTTTTTATTTTAAGGGTTGTAATTTATTCTAATCAATTTAAGAAAAGCTCCTTCGTGACTTCTGTAATGAAAATGAAGTTTATAATATAATATGTACAGAATAAATAGTATGATGTTTACTTATTTTTTTATTTTTTTTTTTGGTTTAAGAATGCAAAGTATTTATTTTATTTTTTTGTATTAGGTCAGATATTCTCATACCTTATTGTTATCGACTTTGAGTCAACTTGTTGGGAAAATGATAAATACAGTCCTCAAGAAATAAGTAAGTAAATATTGCAACTCTTCTGGCAGAATTTCTCTTAACCTTTTTATGACTCATGTTTGGGTGTTGTATAAAAAGGGTTCTACAACTCTTAGTTAACAGATAGCTCATTAGACATTGGTTGTCAAGATGGCTGAATAAATTTTAGTTTTATTGTATGGATCTATTAATATAGTCAATTATGACAGTAATAGATATTGTTAATATCCTTCTAGATTGATAAATTATTTTGATATTGCAACTATTTAAACTATTGTAATCTACTTTTTTTTTTAGTTGAGTTCCCGGCTGTGCTACTTAATACTAAAACTGGGCAAATAGAAAGTGAATTTCATTATTACTTACAACCTACTGAACGACCAGTACTGAGTGAATTTTGTAAACAGTTGACTGGAATTAAACAGGTTTTTGCAACACTTTTAGTGAAAATCTAATTAAGATATTTTGTATAAATTTGACTATCTTTAAAAAAAAATATTCATTGCTGTCAGTTTTTTTTTACTTTTCTAGTCAATTTTCCTAGACAATGTCTGTTTTAGAATTGTAGACTTCAGACTTCAGTATTTAAACCATCTCATGGTTCCTTGACTTTCACTGATCTGATTTTCATGGAAAGGCCATACCACACATTTTTTTAAAAAATATTAATGGAAAAAAATACTCTGCTGTTTTTTTTTGTACACCAAAGGTTTTCCCATGGCTGCCTGATGCATATATTTTATGATTATTACCTAAAAAATCACAAATATTGCATTTTTTTTTAAATATTACAAATATTAATTCTAACACTAAAATATTCTTTCTATTGCAGACTGTAGTAACTGTATAGTAACAATATACTTACTGTACATACCATTTCTTTTTATACTGTAATGCGATGTACAGTACTGTTTAGCACTGCTGAAAATGACTGAACATTTAAGGAGTGTTTTAAAAGAAATAGCATGTAAGATTATTTAGGGAATAGGAAATTGTTATTTAGGGGTTTAAAGTGTTAGGGGATGTCCTGCCATACTGTTCATAGAAAAAAAATGGTGTAAATCAAAGAAATTAAATACTGCATCTCCACTTTGCGGAAATTTGACTTTCGTGGGCAGTCTTGGAACATATCCCATGTGAAAGTTAAGGGAGCACTGTATTATGTACATATTGTTACGTTCTTCTCTATCAGGCCTTCTGCTAACACTACTTAACAACACAACAGCACATCTAAAACATCAACTTGACAAGAGCTTCAAGTAACAAAGTGGCGGTTTAATTACAAATACATCGAAAGCCAATTCAACACAATTGGCTACATCAAATTCAAATGCTTTCTTGAACTTAACAAAACTGCCTAACTAACATTACAAGTCTCTCTAGCTCGTACAGCTACATTCTCGAAGACTCAAAGGTACCACACAGTCCTTACTGCTTTGCTGTTCTGGACTCGACTGTCTTTTCTTTTCACATTGTCTTTCTACATTATAGGCTCTCAGTCACATGACCACAACACAGTTCATACTTGCGTGTACAAGCAGTAATGTCCCTTGTTCAACAGCCGTTGACCTGTGTGATTGGCCTGAATCGTGTGTATCAGTAGGCCGCTCACACATTAACCCTTTCAGTCCGCCACTGGAGTTACAACAATATGTCTATTCTTAGCATGACATTTACTACATATGCATATATTTATGATTCTGGTGCTTCTTCATGAAACAGGAATTGGTAGATAATGGCATCCCTCTATACAACTGTCTTCGCAAGTTTACAGGATGGTTGAATAAGCTGAATGAAGATAAAGGTGTTATTTGTGCTGATGACAACCCGAATCCTGAGGGTGCTACTGTTGCTGCCTTCCTCACTTGGTCAGGTACAAACAAGCCAGTTATTATTATAATTATACCAAGTTGTTTTTTGTTGATAATGTTTTTCATCAAGAACAAGAATACTAAGATTTTTTATGTTTTGACTGATTTGCTTTCATTTTAGAAAATAAGAATAGGATATATTATTAAATTTTATATCTTTAACCCTCAAGCTGTCCTCAATTGCTTAAATACCATTAATTAGAAGTAAAAACAATTATTAGTAGATTGTATGATTGAGGTGGAGTCTGCAAAAACAATGTTATTGTATTATCTGTATTTTAAATAATGATATTAAGATATTGTATTGCATATATTAGTTTCATAAAAAGCAATAGCTTGGCCATAGAATTTTTTCTTAATATTGTATCCAGTTTTCTGACAGATACCCAAATGTCTTTAAAGGTTGCTTATCACAGATTTAAGATTACTGAAATAAAATTATGAAGTAATAAATTTGAAAGAGAAACTACTGTTATATATAAACATAAATATACTTCTATTGATAGTCTACTAATAAAATGCTTACACTATTGACTAGTATGCCTTGTTAATTTCTAGACCTAGGCTAAGAGACCCAATTATTAATTGATTTGTGATAACTTTTTAGTATACTATCTGCAATGTGATGAATTTATTAATATTTTTTTTAGATTGGGATCTAGGAGTTTGTCTTCTGTATGAAGCAAAAAGAAAGCAAATAATGAAACCATCTGTTCTCAATCGATGGATTGACTTGAGGAAAACATACAAGGTGAGTTGACATATTTCTAATAAATGGCTTTTTGAAATGTTTTTATAGAGGGTGGCAGAAAGACCAATGAAAACTCCCAGTGAAAGTAGATAGTAAGGTCATCCTGTCAATTCCTTTTTTTAGAAAATTTTTGTTTACAATTTTTATTAGAAGTTTTAAGCGGGGTTTTAAGGGATTCTGAAAGCAATGACACTTGGTGTACTGAAGCAGTTTTCTGGTGAAATTTGTAGTATTCCAGTTGAGGTTTTACAGTAACCATTGATGAAAGTCAGCAACAGATTGGTGCTAAAGGGGACACTGTCTACAAAATGTAATTTTCAAGTATTGATAATTTGATTACTTTGTCTATTTGTTTTGGTTGGGTCTCTTCTTTTTTTTTTTTTTTTTTTTGTACATGAGAAATTATTTGTTCTGTGCAGGATTTTTACAGTCGTAAACCTGATGGCTTAAGCGGAGCGCTCAAAGACTTGGGTATTTTATTTGATGGCAGGGAACATTCAGGTGATACTATTTTTGGTTTTAATCAGTCTATCATGGAAATGATAGTTAACATTTTTTTTTTTTTTGGAGGTGGCCTCCATAGTAGTGAAAGTAATTGGTAAAGTAGAAATAGCTCTTTGTCTTAGCCAACTTAACCTGATCTAATGATTACAAGAGAAAGAGAACATTAGAAAACTCAGACTATATTGATTAATTTAGATTGTTGGCTTTTACATAATCTTTTAAAAACTTCTCCTTTATAAAATGTGTAATAATCTTCAACTATTATCTCCTAAATTCAGGACTAATGTTGAGAAATTTAAATTTTGTTTTTAAAGAATCTTTTTTTTTTAACCAGCCCTGTGCTATCCATTTAATAATGATTTTTCCTTAAATCTACTTTTTTTTTTTTTTTTTGACCATCCTATCTAAATTTATATCTTGTCTTTTTTTGTTAGAGAATTTGAATGCTTGAAAGCCCATATTGTTAAAGAACTTTGTCAGTAATTAGTCTAGCCATTTTATATTCAGACATCTAATAGACTAGAGTTCAAAACCATATTTTATTGGCTTATAAAGTAGTGTTTTTTAAGGCTCTGACAACCATCTATTTATTTTACAAAGGAGTTCTCATAATTCACCACATTTGCTCAATTTCTACTAAAAATCAACATTAGCCTTGGTATTTGTTGTTTCAGTTGTTATCCTTACATTTGCTGATTTTAATAGTGTACTATCTGCACTTATAATTTCTAGCCTGAAGATATTTTCTCGTTAAATGGGGATCTTCATGGTTTTTTTTTTCATAAAATAACACTATAAAATTAAATAAAACCAGTCTCTGACCATAAGATAAGGGCTCATTTACTCCTAATTGTATAATTGTTTGACTATAACATGATAAAACAATGACAACTGTCATTTAGTGGGAAGGGTGGTCGAGCAGCTAAGTACGCTTGAACTTAGCTTGGCTTGGCTACCTATGAAGGGGGCTCGAGTTTCAACACCCGACTTGAGCAGAGTTGTGTTTACTGAGCGCTTAAAGGCAGCATGGAAAACCTCCCAGATACCCCCTCCCCTGTACTGGTCAACAAATTAGATTGGACCGTATTGCTATAAGCATGATAGTAGCACTATATGAAAGCTATAATTTATTTACGATGCACTGTTAATGCTAAGTATTCATTGAATATGATTAAGCAAAACAAAAACTGTATTAGAAATAAAATTTTAAAATTAAATAACCATTTATTAAGTTAACACTTTCTTTTTTTTTTCTTTTTGTTTAGGTCTTGATGATGCCCGTAATACAGCCAAATTGGCTTGGAGGATGATTTGTGATGGATGTATTATGAATATAACCAAAGTTATTAAGATGGTACACAAATAGCACAAGTGTATTCAACATTGTAAATGTTTACCTTCCAATTACAAGAGTACATTAGTAGAAAGAAATTTTATTTACATCACATTATTTCACTAATTAAACAAAATATTTAAACTGAATAATAATAATAAGGCTTGTCTTCTCGTGGCTATGCCATCCCAGCTGTGACCTACATATTAAACTGAATAAAGAGTGTATTAAACACCATCATCATTATCTGTGCCTTGACTTTGGAGGTAGTGGTGCTGTGACAGTTCACCTAACCAAATCCCTCCACTTTTTCTAGTCAGCAGCTGTTCTTATCTTTTATGTTATCCAGCCATCATTATCTGTGCCTTGACTTTGGAGGTAGTGGTTCTGTGACAGTTCACCTAACCAAATCCCTCCACTTTTTCTAGTCAGCAGCTGTTCTTATCTTTTATGTTATCCAGCCAGCTTTTCTTTTCTTTGTGTTCTCTCATGTGTACTTCAATGGATGAGTTTTGACAATGAGTCATCTCTTACAAACACCATAGCTTGTTCAATACACCTTTCACTGCAAATTAATGCTGTTTCCAATACAATTTTTAAAATATAATTATTATTTTTGCTTTGACGCAAGAAAAACATTAAATAGCATTTACACCATTTGAAATGTAATAACAAAAATAAACAGAAAGTCATTTGGGTCTCTCTTTTTTTTTGTGGTTAGATCTTGTATTGGATATCTTAGTATTTTCAACAGAATAGGTGACTTATTAATATTTTTTTATTTGATTAACATATCTCATCATGCTATTTATACTACCATATTTTTGTGCATATACCGTTCATACGTGTATAACTCGCACACGCATATACCCTACACAAATTATAAAATAAGTAACTTGCTGTAAACTACTGGTACATAAAGTACTATAATTGCTACTATTCGTTTTCTTGGGGTTTAGAATGTTCATAAAGCTTTGAATTGTACATTTCAAAACCACACAGCTATCTATAGGAGGTCTAAAGACCCACCAGTATGTTCATAGTTTCAGTTATCCTATGTTTATGAGTAAAATTAATTTTTTAACCCCTGCATCTTTGTATACTTTGCACAGCTGCTATTCGTTTGTATGTGGTTATTTGTGCAAAAATATGGTAGTTACATAAAAAGTTGCTTTGAAGAAAAAGTAAATTTCTCTTTTATTTTTTTTTTTGTGCTAAACAGATGTTTCAATATTGACCATAATTTAGAATGTATGACTACTGGTACTGAAAATAAAATTTCTATAATTTTTTTTTTTGTTTGTCTACAGAACAATGTTTCTACATCTTTACAAACAAAGCCTGCATGTTCAAATGTACCAAAAACACATTTTCAAGGAGCCAATGTTCCATTTCCTATTGCACTTGATAACGACCAAGCCACTAATGTAAAGTTGTCAAAAGATCATGATCATCATCATCAAACTATGTCAGAGTGTATTGTGATACCTCAACCTAATGACTTGTATCTTTCAAAAAGGACTGTTTTAACAAACTTGACATATGCCAATACCTCAAAATATAGTATGACATCACCAAGTAAGGAATTTTGTCAAATGAAAAAGAAAATGTTAACAGACTCAACAAACATCATAAACTCTACCAAATCTTCAAATAAAGCTGTTTATCTTTCCAATACAAGCACAAAGAAAACAGAAGCAGTTAAAATCAACCAGTTCCAAAGCAAATTACCTGTCCTGAAGCCTGACTTGAATGTACAGAAAGCTAAGATTCAGACAATGGACTCATCAGTTAAGACCCCTCAGTGTTTTCACAGTTCTGACAGTCGAATGAGTACAAGCAAGACAAAAGACTCACTCACATCTCACTTAGCAAATTCTCATTCTTTGGAAAGGAATAATTCAAGCATGCACCATTTAGAAGACCACTCTACTCCTACAGGTGTGCTTAAATTACAAACCTGTGCTAATCCCAGGCAGATCTTTAATCATACATTTCATCCGTCTTCTTCATTTACAGCCATTAAGTCTAAATCTAACAATGTGTCTTTATCCGATTTCAAAACTCCTACAAGCATCAGGAAATCTGTTACTGTGCAATCAGCATTCAAACGGCCAATGTCCATTTGTACCTCTGACATGAAGAGAACGCCTCCATTGTGTTCATGTGGCCGCAGATCAAAGAGACGATTGGTTCAGAACCAGGGCCCAAATCAAGGGCGCTGGTTTTTTACGTGCTCCATATCTTCATTCCAGGACAAAGCAAAAAGTGGATGTAAATTCTTTCAATGGGAAATTCCTTTATTATAAATAATGTTCGCTATTCTTACAATTTTGCATCATATAAATTAGTAAACTGTATCTTTGCTGTAAAACTGATTATTTTCAGATTTCACAGCAATTATTTGTAAGAAAAAACTGGGTTATAAAACTGCTTTTGTTTTTACAATAAAATGTTTATTTTTTAGCAATAGTTAATTTGTAAAATAAAGTTTTAAATAATTTGTATGAATGTATAGGAAAACTGGTCAGTTCAATTGGGTGACATCATATGACACTTGTAAAACTGTTAAAATGGTTAGTTTAATAAGATTTAGTGTATATAGTGTTTATAACTTTTTATTTCAAAATGACTCACATAGGTGGCCCTTATGTAAGTTGGGTTCATTTCTTATCAGCCTGTGAACCATAATACTGTTGTTGTTTTTTACACTTATAGATTAGATCATTTAATTTATTACATCATCAGTTTGTGTGCAGGATTTATTAAAGTAAAAAAAATGACTGGTTTAAAATACAAAACTTAACCATGCACTACTGTTAAAGACTTTGATTAACTCTTTTTCTCCATAATTATTTACCACATTCTGGTGGAATCAACGCTGGTATCGTCAGTTAGGAGAGAAAGAGTTAAATCTTGCTATTTAAATTTTTAGCTTTATTTGTATTTCAATGATTTGCATCATGATTTGTAAACGAATATGCATTGAAAATGTCTGGCTTTAATGGATGTAAACACATATTACAAGTTTTATGCAAACTGTTTTTAGTATTGTGCAGAAATAAAGGAATTAGGAAACTGAAGTTTTTAAAAATATTTTCTTTTCAATCATATGTAACAAGTAGCTACGCTTTCATTTACAATTGATTATATTTTAATGTGAGCAGACAGCTGATGTGAAGAGAATTCTGGAAATTATGATAAAGTTGTTGTCTTGGTTTTGTTTTTTCTAAAAATTGTTCTGTCTGTATCATGTATAGTGATGTAGATCACTATTCCAGTTGACACGGAGCAGACAAGAAAACTTGATGGACAAGGCAGAATGCCTCAACTCATCAAAAAATGTACAGTTATCTTCTTATGTTATCTTATAAAATGCAGACGTTACTTCAAAAAAGAAGATAATTATGTCTTTTGCATGTCCCTAGGTCAATCTAGTCAAGTTCAAATCCTGATGAAGACTGGGATTTTTAATTTAGGGATCTTTGAGCACCTTCTGATCAAAAATGCTAACTTGTCTAAAACGGTCTACCAAATTGGGATTAAACTTAAGTTTCATTTGTGGTATCAAATTGGTCTCAGTGGAAGATTTATGATAACATGTACTTAAGTTCTCTAGTTTTAAATATTAGTCCAATGATGGAGACTTTCCAGGCATAAATAAGCTTTGCACTTTTCTTTCTTGTACCAATTAGTTAATAATTTATTGGTAATTACTAATTTGATTAGTATCAAAGAAGGGAAATAAAAGCTACTTATTGAGATATGTGGAGTTATTCCCTTGTTACATTTTGTAAAAGAAAAACTTAAAAATACTTAAAGTTTATACAAAGCGTATTTTGGATCGGTCATGTAATTCAGTTTCTAATAAAACTAGATCAAAAACAATAAATCTTCAAGTAGATATATTTTTACCAAATGTTTTTGTTTAGTGCTATTTCATGGTTTTAGCTTTCTCAATACACTATGATCCTATCATTTATCTGGACCAGTTAGGAAAATTGGGGGGGGGGGGGAGAAAGATGGGGATATCTGCGTGCATTTAACCTTAATTTTTTTTAAAGCATTTATTAAAAAAGGGGGAGGAGGGAACGATCTAAATTCTAACCACTCTGCTAGGGTGGTGCATATGGCACGGGCACTCCTGACTGAAATGGTGATCGAACTTCTTATAAGATTAGCGGGATATATATCCTTTGGCAGGACGAATCACATTTAACAAAATCATCCATAACATAGAAGCAGGAAAGAGCAAAGCGAAAACTGGCTGTCCACGTGTAAAATGGTGTGGCACCTCAAATCCGTGGACACCATATGGGAAGAGGCTGTGAAAGTCGCCTATGACCCGGTCTCTGTGAAGGGAGCTTGCCACTTCATGCGCCGAACGCTACGGGAGGGTCCACGTATTTAAAGGCCTATAATATAGTAGGCCTACAGCTTCACTTCTAATACCAGTAATGACAGAAATGGTTTGTCCTAAAGACTATTAGGCCTAGGCCTATATAGATCTTTTTTTTTTCTTCAAAGCAGCTTTATTACTGAAACACTAAATATCGATTTCATATGGTTCAAAGGTTTGGAACTCACTTCCCAACTCTCACGGAGGTCACGGCTCAAAGACATCACTACGTTTCAAAAAGATTTGTTCTAAGATTTTTATAACAATATAATGATAACAATCTGCCACGTTAACAGTGCGCCATGGGCCTACATGTGTTTTTTAAAGGCGCTAGATATATATAAATACAATTTCTATTCCTAGTAGGCTACTCTCTCTCTCTCTCTCTTTCCTCTCTTTCTACTTTTTCCTACTAGTCTACAGATCCGGAGGGGGGGGGGATTTGAGTAATCCCGTCTTATGATATATATATATTTGTTGCGCTGTAATACATATCTATATATATCATTCTCTTCTTCGCTCAAAAGTTTAGACGAGAAGAAGAAGTAAAGGAAAGATCACTCTTTATTTCTGCGGTGGAGTTAACCCACGAACTTTACGTGTAGCGAAGTCATACAATTTTAACGTATCATGAAAATTTTATTTCCTACATAGATCACGCTCAATAGCAAGAATTGATAAATGTTTCAATCTATCTACGAGAATTGTTGAACTAAAGTAATTCTTCATTAGTTTGAGGCGCGAGAAGCTTCTTTCACCAGATTACACAATTACTGGATAATGCCGTTTTTTTTTTGTGTGTTTTTTTTTTTTTTTTTTTTTGTCACGCGTAGGATTGGCATTTTCCTTATTGAATGACACCCCAAAATGACAATATTTGTATATATATTTCAGGAGATTCGTATGAGTTTTCTAAAGATTTTAATAATTTCCGGATATTTCCAGGACTTTTTCGTATATTTTGCAATTTGAGGAGATTTCCAGGAGCTCCTGGTAAATCGACAGGAGGTCGCAGGAAATCTGTTATAAGTTATACAATGGTTTAATTTAATAATTAATACACCTAGAATTAGCGCGGGTCCTATGAAAGTGCGGGGCCCCTGCGGTCGCATAGGTTGCAGTGGCCTAAGGCCGGCCCTGCAAAATACTGGCGTATGCTACGCCGCCGGTCGACTAGCAGTTTATAATTACTTACGTTATTTGATTGTTGAAAAATAATAAAATGAGTGTCTATTATGCCTTTAGATTTTTTTCGACAGAATTATATCTCCCTCCCACGGCGATTTTTGTATTGACTTTATTTGGTCGTTAACAAATAAATCTCATGTAGGTCTACCGATACGTAATCCATAGATCTATATCTAATGGATTGTCAGTACCATTCTATATTAGTAGGCTATATAATATAGTTGCTTAGGTCATGGAACCATGGAACTATACTTCCATGCTTAGGCTTATAAAGTTTGATTCGTTGTAAATAAAAATACAAACCGGAAATAAGGTAGCGATAGCCAAGATCCATAACTTCCTTTTTACATGGGGTATTGAACAACCCTGTTGTACGGCAATATGAAGGTATGTAAAATTTAAATTTTATATGTTGATTTTTTCATTTGTTAATTACCAGCATGTTATTATTAAAAATAATAAAACTGCAGTTATATTCAGTTATTGCTTTAGGTAGATGATGTGGCGAAAACATCGATATTCGACGATTTTGTTGCTATGTTTTGAATTTTCGGAATCCCCCAGTTGAAAATTATTTGTTCTGCATTACAGTTACAATTAGATCCAGATCTAGCTATCTTTTTATTTAACCTTGGTATTTCTTGTGACACAATGCGTGTGAAATATTAGTAAAATATTTCTAGTTCCAGAATAGTATTCTAATTATTCTAAATTGATTGTATATTGATTCATATTGTGATATTTAGTCACAAAGACACAATCATTGAATCATGAATCATGGCTGAGCGTCTGAGTGAAATATTAACTGGTTAAAACCAACAAGTGAAGCCTTTAGCTAGATAGACTGTAGACAGACTTCTAACTAGCTCTTATCATCTGATCTAGTAATCTAGATCTAGTATATTCTAGTGTAGAGATGGTTGTTATACTTTACTAAATAAACTAATGGTCCATTAGTCCATGCCAATAATTATAATGCCATCCATATTATTTTCATGAGATTGAGATATCATTCAATATCAATGATAATATTAGATCTAGTCTTGTCTTAATTAACATTGGTACATCATTACCTCATATTGTAGATAAATGTGAATGCTATGTCTGCAACCACAGGTCTTTGAGCCTTTGTTGTTTTTTTTTGTCCTAAAATTATTTTTAAAAAGTTGAAAAACTATTCATAAATATTTCACCAACATCTAGTTTTGTGAAACAGCAGTAGAGCTGTGCATTGATGTAAAATCTGACTTATCTTTTCAAATGCAATGAAATTTTTTCTGACAATGTGGTTTAAAAATAGTAAATTACATACTGCTTTTATTCCAGCTCAATATAAGCTATCCAGCTACAGGATGCCAGAAATTGGTTGAGGTGGATGATGAAAGGAAGCTTCGACCCTTCTATGACAAGCGTATTGCTGCTGAAGTAGCAGCTGATAGTTTAGGGGATGAATGGAAGGTATTCTACAATGTCGTCACATATTACAAACGATAAGCACTTTGTTTAGATAGATATAGAGTTTGTTGTTTAAGAGTATGTTTTTAACAGATTGACAAAAAAAAAGGTGTATAGTTTTTTAGTATTGTTAGAACTTAGAAGTGATTGTTTTTTATATATTGAGAAATATTTTCTTTAGCCTTTTAGGCCTAATGTCCTCTGTCCTAGTTGCATAATTTATTTCAATTAATTTGTGCTTAAATATTCACCAACTAATTTTAAGGCACAAATTCATGTTTCATTGTTTACATGCACAGGGGTACGTGGTCAGAATTAGTGGTGGAAATGACAAGCAAGGTTTCCCTATGAAACAAGGTGTCCTTACTACTGGACGTGTCCGATTGCTTTTGAGTAAAGGCCATTCTTGCTATCGCCCAAGAAGAACAGGAGAGCGTAAGCGCAAGTCTGTTAGAGGTTGTATTGTAGATGGCAATCTCAGTGTGCTTGCTCTTGTGATTATCAAGAAAGGTACATTTTATATTTTTACATGTTGAGGTTTTTCACATTGTTTTCATTTTGTAGTTTGTTTTTCATTCCTTACCACTTTTACAGCCCTGCCTACCGTTACGCAAACATCTCCCTAAAATGACAGTCATTATGAAAATCGAATTTAACCCGCCGCGTTAAGCATTTTGTATATTTTTTCCCCTCTCGGCTAGGTTACGAGCGGTCACGGAGGTCACGCTAAGCCATCCTGTTTGGGGGGGGGGGGCACATTGTGTCCAGATCTATATTGGTTGGTTCTTAATAGCAATTAGATATAGTCTAGAAATGAAGAACGCGAGAGTGAGGTGAGGGGGAGTTGCGGGTTGGTACTGTCAGTTAGCTGATACACCGACATGATTTTTTTTTTAAGTTCATTTGTAGAAATTAATTATGTTGGTGCATTAGAAAAAAGTCAAATGTAAAAATAAAAAAAAAATAAAAAGAATCCCTGATTCCCGTATTCATCAATATTGAAGTGCTATCGATTCAAAACACATTGAGTGACATTGTAGTTATCTAATCTAGTTCTAGATAACTTGTTATACAGGAATTGATCTAGCTAGAGTCTAGCTAGTCATTACGTTATGATTCTCTACATTACTCTACAATCTAGATCCAATTTATAGTATGATTTAGAATTTAGATTGACTAGATCTAGATCGATAACATCTACCACCATCTAGTCTAGATCTAGACTAGATTTCGTCCCGAGACATGACGTTAAACTGCGCTCCTCTTTCCTTAGCACTTTTGGAGCTCAAAAGTGCCCTACTTCTTTTCTATCATTGTGTCTGCCTCCTCTTTTCCTAAGTCTGCCTTCATTGATCATCACACTGTCTCCTTAACTTTAAATTCTCACTACGTCCTAGACCAGTCCGTTTGCCGTGGACTGCGACGGGTAAGGGGGGATAAAGAGATCCTGGTGTTTGAGTGGTGGCTATCTGAGGATAAACCACAACAACACAATACTTTGGCTCCAAGTTCCCCTAGACCTGAGACCCAGATGGCCCGCTCTGGGTCAACCGGCTGGTCATGCCGAGCTACCAGCATAGGTCGTCGACCTATGCTGGAGGGCGGTGGCTGGAGGGTCAATCAGGGAGCTGCTGTATTGGACACATGTCCGATGTAGCAGCTGACTGAGTATAGCACCTGTGTAGCCCTGGCGGGCTCATTCTGGACATCCGAATGGCCCGTCCCCTTGTTGGACTCGATGGCGGGTGGGGAGCACAGGTGCCGAATTAACCAAAATATATATGGACCAAAAAACACACACAAAACTACTTGCCCCAGACCTATGTCTGGGCAAGAAACGACGAATTGACGATAAAAAAGAGGAGGTCGCAAAAAGCTGTGCCACCTGGCCATCATTTCTGGTGGTTAGATGCACAGAGGAGGGAAAAAGCCTGACCAAGTTGAGCCCTTTTATTATCTATAAGGGACTCAAGTCAGTAGTGGGAGAGCCCAAGAGTGTGTCTAAGCTACACAAAACAATGGAACTCCTTGTAGAAGTAGACAGCAAGACACACTCTGATGGGCTTTTAAGATGCAGAAGACTCTGTGATCTCCAAGTGGAAGTCATGCCACACAGGAGTCTGAACACCAGCAGAGGTGTAATCAGCTCTAGGGACCTACTGGAATGTTCCGAGAAGGAAATAGTGGAGGGCATTGAAGGAGTCACCCATGCCCGGCGCATTACCAGGCGCAGGGAGGGTGAGGAGGTCAAAACCGCCACTATTATCCTCACATTCGGAACTAGGACACCGCCAGAGTATGTGAAGGCAGGATACCTACGAGTTCCAGTGAGGCCCTACATACCTAACCCCATGAGGTGCTTCAAGTGCCAGGGTTATGGACACGGCGCGGCAGTCTGTAAGAGGAACACTGTGTGTGCCAGATGTGCTGGAGAGGGTCATGAGGACAAGGGCTGCACAGCCCAGTTCAAATGCCCAAACTGTCAAGCTGGCCACTCAGCCTACTCCAAGGACTGCCCTGTGTGGAAACAGGAGGTTGCCGTGCAGGAGTACAAGGCAAGAAACGGATGTACCTTTAGCCAGGCGAAATCGGCTGTACTGGCCCTACCCAAGGGCCAATTCGGCTTGACAAAGACCTACGCCCAGGCTGTTGCTAAGAAAGGAAGATCCATAGCCACACAGACGGACACATTGACCCCACCACCCCCTCCTCCTCCCCCAACTCAGAAGAAAACACCGCCAAAGAACACACCTCTGAAGAAACAAGAAAGCCCTGTTGTCATGCTAAAGAACAGGTTCTCTGTGCTCGCTGATGAGAGCATGGAGACTGAGCAGCATGTCAAAACCAATACTCCGGGAGAACCCGGAGACATCATGTCTGACACAGGTTCTCCTCAGAGAACCCAGCCAGACACCCCAACCTCTACTGAGTTAGAGGTTGACCAACTCCCTAAGGGGAGAAATCAAAGCGGAGAGGATGCCCGAGGTGAGAGAGGAGGAAATAACCTCCGCTCTAACCAGAGGGATCTCCCCTCTCCAGAGAGAAAGACTTCCCCCAAAAGGGGGTTGTCCTCCTCTCCATCCAAACCCAAGAATAAAAATACCAAGGTCACTGGAATAAAGGGAAACCCCCCCCCCGGGGGCCTCCCAAGGCCAAATAGCTCCAAGTAGGTCATCTAGAATAAGCCATGGATTCCAGAATCGTACAGTGGAATTGTAGAGGCCTCAAGGCCAATTACGAGGAAATGCAGCTACTGATGGACTCTGAGACTCCTGTAGCTGTCTGCTTACAGGAAACATTTCTAAAAGATTGCATCAGCTTCCGAAGCTACCGTGCTTACACCAAGAATGTTGAGGATGCAGAGAGAGCATCAGGTGGAGTCTGTATCCTTGTGAAGGATAGCATCCCCCATGAGAGGGTAGAACTACAGACCACACTACAGGCCGTAGCAGCTAGGATAACCCTTCACAAGGTTATCACTTGCTGCAGCCTGTATCTACCACCAGGCGCTCCATTAAACCGAACAGACATGGAGGACCTATTGAAACAACTCCCCCGGCCTTATTTAATCCTTGGGGATTTCAATGCCCATAACACCATGTGGGGATCCAACAATACCGACACAAGAGGTCGTATGCTGGAGGATATCTTCCTCCAACATGATTTATGCATACTTAATGATGCATCACCGACCTACTTGCACCCAGGAACTGGATCATTCACATGCATTGACCTCACCGTATGCGTCCCCGGACTTCTGGACGATTTTAAATGGTCAGTTAGCAATGATCTACGGGGAAGTGATCACTTCCCAATCATCATTACTAACAATCTCCCTTCATTGGGACGACCTCAGCGGTGGAAACTGAATAAGGCCGATTGGGAACAATTCCAAAAAAGATGCTCTGAGGATATCACAGAAAATATCCTCCATGAACAGAACCCAGCTGATACCTTTGCTAGCAAGCTACTAAGTATAGCCAGGAAAGTTGTACCCCTAACCTCTGCAAATCCAAAACGGCCTAGCAAACCATGGTTTGATACAGCTTGCAAAAGTGCTATTGGTGATAGGAAAAAACGACTGGCTGCATTTATAAAGAATCCTTCCCAGGAAAACCTAAAGCTATTCAGGATAGCTAGAGCAAAGGCTAGACAAACCATACGGTCAGCCAAAAGGAATTCCTGGAGAAGTTTTGTCGGCAGTCTGGATGCCAAAACTTCTGCTAGAGCGGTTTGGAAGGCAGTAAGGCGAATCAAAGGGAAAGAATCAAATGCAATAGGGCATTTGAAAAATCAAGGACGAACTGTCACGTCCCCCAGAGAAATAGCTGACTGCCTTGCATCCTCAATAGCAGAAAAATCATCCACTGCACACTACACGCCAGAGTTCCAAAAAGTCAAAACCAGGGAGGAAAGACACCCCATTGATTTCAGGTCAGAGAACAATGAAGACTACAACAAACTGTTCTCGCTTGAGGAACTGAGGGAATCGCTGGACAAGTCACATGACACAGCGCCTGGAGAAGACGAAATCCATTACCAGTTCCTCAAGCACCTTCCCGAACCCTCATTGGCAGTCCTGCTAGGGGTCTATAACTGTGTGTGGCAAACAGGCGCTTTCCCAAACAGCTGGAGGAAAGCCACAGTTATACCGATACCTAAACCGGGAAGAGACGGCTCTGACCCAGCTAACTATCGACCAATAGCACTAACAAGCTGCATCTGCAAAACCATGGAAAGAATGATTAACAGTAGGCTGGTCTGGTACCTGGAAAGGAATAAAGTGATCTCAAACTACCAGTGCGGATTCCGGCAGGGGCGGACAACAACTGACCACCTGGTAAGGCTGGAAGCTTATATTAGAAATGCATTACTCAGAAGAGAACATCTAGTAGCTGTATTCTTCGATATAGAAAAGGCCTATGACACAACCTGGAAACATGGCATTCTACGTGACCTGGGGCTTAAGGGACACCTCCCCCGTTTTGTGGAGGAATTCCTGAAAGATCGAAAATTTCAGGTTCGAGTGGGCAACTCCGCTTCTGACACTCATGACCAGGAAATGGGTGTACCCCAGGGCAGCATTCTGTCAGTCACCCTGTTCAACATTAAAATAAATAGCATCATAAATGCGCTGTCCCCTGGCATAGAGTGCTCTTTGTATGTTGATGACTTTGTCATTCTTACTTATGGGAAAAACATGAACACCTTAGAAAGGAAATTACAGTTATGTTTAAACAAAATTCAGGGTTGGGCAAACTATAATGGTTTCAAATTCTCAGACTCCAAAACAGTTAGTATGCATTTTTGTAATCTAAGGGGACTCCACCCAGACCCTGAACTATTTATACACAAAAAGAAGATCCCTGTCGTGAAAACTACAAAATTTTTAGGCCTCACCTTAGATTCCAAACTTAATTTTCTCCCCCACATTAAGGAACTTAAGAAGAAATGCCAAAAGTCATTAAACATACTAAGAGTACTCAGCCATACGGACTGGGGAGCTGACAGAGATACCTTGCTGCTGCTCTATCGGAGTCTAATTCGATCCAAGCTAGACTACGGATCCATAATATATGGAGCAGCAAGGAAGTCGTACCTAAAAATACTGGAACCAATACAAAATGCTGCCCTGCGTCTCTGTCTCGGCGCGTTTCGTACATCACCTATCCCAAGTCTCCATGTGGAGGCTGGAGAACTCCCCATGGATATAAGAATGAAAAAGCTTGCAATGCAGTATATAGTCAAGCTAAAATCCAACCCCACGAACCCTGCTTTTGACTCCATATTTAACCCCACAGAGGTAGAATTATACAATCGAAGGCCTAACGTCATACAGCCGCTGGGCCTTCGAATGAGAGAACCCATCCAAAATTTAACCCCACCCATTGACCAAATCTCTAAAATAGAAACCCCTCAGAATCCTCCTTGGCTAATGAATAAACCCAAATTAAATTTATCCCTCCTTAATTTCAAAAAAGAAAATACAGACCCAAGAATACTACAAGTCCACTTTAGGGAACTGCAGGAGAGCTACGGAGATTGTGGCACCATCTACACAGACGGATCCAAAATGGAGGGAAAGGTCGCGTGTGCCTGCTCCTTTCGGAACAAAACAATCTCCCGTAGACTCCCCGATGGCTGCTCCATCTTTACGGCCGAATTGCACGCAATATTGCTTGCACTTATGGCCGTAAAAGCATCAGAAAGGAGGAAATTTATAATCTGCTCCGACTCCAAATCTGCATTGCAAGCTTTGGGGCGGATGAAGACTGACATCCCATTGGTACATAAGAGCCTGAAGCTGTTGGACCTAATAACAGCCGACCGTAGGGATGTCACCTTCATCTGGGTCCCCTCCCATGTTGGCATTGAGGGAAACGAAGCCGCAGACAGAGAAGCAAAGAGAGCCCTAAATCATGCGGTGTCAGGAACCCAAATCCCCTACTCGGACCTGAGACAAAGTATTGCCTCTGCCACCTATCGAGAGTGGCAGAACCGATGGGAGGCTGAGACTCACAGTAAACTCAGGCAGATTGTGGCGGATGTCAGGTGGCGGCCCACATCTAAGGGTCTGACAAGGCGTGGTAGCACAACCATGTCCAGACTTAGGATTGGCCACACCTACATCACGCACTCTTTTGTACTGAAGAGAGAGGAGCCCCCACTTTGCGAGTACTGTGACTCTCGCCTCACCGTGGAACATATCCTCGTTGATTGCCCCAGATACCAGGATGTCAGGGCGAAACATTTTAGAGCCACTAATCTAAAAACACTATTTAATAATGTCGACCCTGGGAAGGTACTGGGCTTTATTCGGGAAGTGGGGCTATCTACGAAGATGTGATTTCTGAATTTGTGAACATACACTATTTACATTAGATTTTTACCAAATATTTAAATTTTTACTACCTTTACTATTTTAACTGTGAATAGACCTTAATTTTAATTATATTACTGTATAGAATCTGGCCCTTGCTGTTTAGAGAGAGAGTAGTCCTTAAGGGACTGCAGGCACGACATGGCCTAAATTGTGCCGATGTGCCTCAAATCAACAATCAATCAATCTAGACTAGATTATTAGTCTTAGTATAGAATAGATCAAGGATGAAGGTAGGCCTATGAAAGTTTGGAGTAGGCCTACGTTTGTAGCGGATCCACAGCATCTGTAACACTCAAGCCCAGATCTAGTCTAGATATCATCTCTATATTGATCTAGATTGTAGATCTAATCATGACATCTAATATTATATATATATGACAAAATAGTGAATTGCATAAGTGTTACACATTCTGGTGCCAAAATATGCATTTTGACCATTAGTGTTACACATTTGGACTTTTTTGGGTAGGCAGGTCTGCTTTTAGTAAACTTATGGTTGTGCTCTTGGTCTCTTGTCTAGTAGTGAACATTAAGACATATATTTAGTACATTTTTCTTTCCATTTATTGTTACAGGTGAACAAGACATACCGGGCCTTACAGATAAAACTATTCCTCGTCGTCTTGGTCCCAAAAGAGCCAGTAAAATTAGGAAGTTGTTTAATCTGGCCAAAGAGGATGATGTTAGACAATATGTTGTTAGAAGACCATTGCCTGAAAAAGAAGGTAATAACAATCTTTTGGTTAATGATTATTTTAGTGTTTTTTTAAAGATCTTTCTACATTGTCATAAGATGTAAAAATAAATATTTAAAAAAAAAGTTTTTATTTCACATATATCTTGTGCTGTTTACATAACAAGTGAACAAAACAATTCCTCTATATCTTTTTTTTTTTTTTTTTAAGTCTAAAGACTTAATATGGTTAGCTCTGTCTAATATTTTCAAATTTCCTATATTTTAAGGGCAATAACTATCCCCAACATACATTTACACAACTGTTGAATGTGGTGTTAACTGAAAGCAGACAGACCAACCATTTCGCATTATGTGAAACCTTCCCACAAAATACTGTTTAAAAAAGTCATACATTCCAAATTCCAAAAAGAAAAAAAAAGTCATTTTCATTTTTTTTTTTTTAATGTAAAATGCAAAAGCTGAATGCAAAAAAAAATATGCGTCTGTGTTTATGATTTACATTTCCTCTCTGTGTAGCTTAGTCTTGGTTTGACCAATAGTCTAGATATAGGGAGTTCTAAAGCTTCATTCATTCAGATATTACATTGATTATCATGCCTAAACGGGATGGGGGGGGGGGCAGGTTTTGAACCCAGGTCCCACCAATAAGTCCAAACGACAGTCCAGTGCACTAACTATTAAATTGGGCACTTGTGGGTCTAGATCAGCCTCAATCTTTTTTGACCAGCGGACCCCTTTATATTCTCAAAACTTGACCACTGACCCCTAAATGTAAAGCTACATAATGCATAGTATACAAGTTACAAACAAATGTGAAAAAAAATGTTGGAGATTTATTGAGATACTTTTGTTAAAAAATAAAATTGGAAAAGATAAACGAATTGGATGTTTTTGAGATTTTATGAAGTATGTCTGGCTTAATGTTGGTGAGTAGCAACCACAAATTTCTAGTCTATTTTTTGTTTGTGATGAGGTTCATTAAGGCAATGAAACCACATTGTGCTATATAATAAGGGAAAGCAGTTATCAGCATCTGTACAATGACCCATAATGCAGGATATTAAATTGGAATCAGTTTTTTTTACCAGTTTTTGTATCTTATGATTTTGTTCCTCATTTGTAGATATTTCAATAAGCTGCTCCTGTATTAGTATGGTTTCATGTGTGATTAAGATCTGGGTTTATCAGGTTTAAAACTCAGTCAGGAATATCCAAATGAAGGAAGAATGTCATCATACCTTTGGTTAGGGCTGACATAGAATATTACATAATAGACATATGAAACATTAATAAGGAGCAAGTTGATTATTGTTCATTTTGTCCATTGGATAAAATAACTTTTAGCAAAGAAGTTATTTTGTATACAATTTACATAAAATTTGTCATCCTCTATTAAAATCTATTAAGTAAAGTGTTTCTTTAGGGGCGAGCCTCACAACTTCACTACTATTGACATTTTGAAAAGCACTGCTATTTAGATTCTTATACTATGTAACACAATTGTTTGTGTAATATGGTATGTCTAAAATATTTTTTTCCTTTTTTTTTTTTAAGGGAAAAAAGCCAAAAGCAAGGCACCTAAAATTCAACGATTGGTCACACCCGTTGTTCTTCAGCGCAAACGCTTCAAACTTGCTATTAAAAAGAAGGCACTTTTGAGGAAGAGGGAAGAGCAGGCTGAATACACCAAACTTTTGGCTCAGCGTATGAAGGAAGCTAAAGAACGTAAAGCAGAGAGAAAGAGGTCAAACTCCAGAAGTAAAGGGTCTGAGAGTATCAGAGAATCTGTTTCTAAGAGCACTGCTCCAGCAGCCCCTACCAAATCAAGTTAAACTATTGTGCTATTGTTTTAGTGATAAATAAACTTATGAGCTGATTCCAGTGTTTTTTTTTTTTTTTATCATTTAGTTTATCAATTCACACTGGTCAAAATCTTTAATGCTCAAACTGAAATGTTCACAATCATACATTAGCACATGAATGGATAATTAAATTATCCAGTTGGTTGTAACTAATTAATTTTGTTACACATAAACAAACAACTTTTATAACAGTACATGGTAAAATTGTACCAATATTTCCATCCTATTGTTGCCAGCAAAATGAACATTTCATTTCTTCAAAAATGACATGCTTTAAGATCTATATTGAACAGGGGTTGGCAAATTGCGGTCCGCAGACACCTGCAGAAATCATAAAATACAAATATATATAAATGAAATAATTTTTAATATCTTTATAAATTAATGAAACTTATCATTTATGATGATGGCGAGACTAAAAAAACATTGTCACTACATGTCATGCTAAATAAAAAGCTTCAAATAAACGAAGATTATTCTTATTGGCAATATTTTGGAACATTCAAAGACACACTCACGCTAGTATTTGTTCAATACTATGAAGTGTACTATGTTGAAAAGTTTTGGATTGGCTTCGAACAAAATGGCAACTGTGATAACTAATTGAGCCCGTGATTTGACTGAGAAAAAACTTTTTAAACAGATAAAGAAAGAACCATACCATATGTATATGGGTAAGTTTGTGCAAGGATTTTATCATTTTCTTTTGCTGAAAGGTGCAAAATCGTTTGAAAAGTATAAGACTTAACTGGATTCCTTGATTGTGGAATTTGAAAGTATTAAGAACTTTGAACCAGTTTTCAATACCCTTAGCTCAGCATTTAGTGCTGAAGCGGAATAAGCTCCAGAGGAAATACGTCCAAGCAAATTATAACCTGAAAGAGAAGTTCAAGTCAGATCTTCCGCGGTATAATACAGTAGGCCTATAGATGTAAATTAAAAGACGGCTAGCTAGCTTATTTTCTTAGTTGTATTTATATATATATGCAGCCCATTCCTAAAATTTGTTTAATGAGGCCCTCGATAGAAAAAGGTTGCCCACCCCTGATATAGAAGCTTTCAGGGCTCTGAAGTGAATTGATTCGACCATTGAATATTAGAAGATACATTGTTTCTTGGTTCTACAGAGTTTCTAGCGCAAATGAGCTATTTGTCAGTGGTCTAGATCTTGGAAAGGCTTTTTAAAGGACAAGTGTTAAGATAAGTCATAAGAAACCAAAGTATATGTACATGCCAAGAGATGGTTAGCGTTCAGTTTCCCAACTATACATTTTCCAAATGCTCTGCATGACAATGTTTTTCCTCGTCACGTCTTTAATCCACATTGGAAAACAAAAGGATTACTTCGCAATTAACAGTAAAAATGTAAGCCACTACACATTGAGTATCATCCTAGGCCTACCGGTAATTGTTGCACTCACTCACACGTTGTTGTATTCCGTCCATCAAGTTCAATGCAATGTTCCTCAAAGAATGCAGACAAGGTTGGCAGTATATCATTTTATTTTCGTCCACGTTTCTTCTCCAAAGCTGAAGTTTCATTTGGAAGGATCTTTTTTTTTCCAGACAAATCGAGCCATGTTAAATTTAAATCTTTCTGTGATAGACTCATTCCAGATTTCAAAGATGTCAATTAGTGCTAGGCAATTTTTTTTACTGTTTCCTTTCAGCGCTATGTATGACATCCAAGTGTGATTTTGCTTTCTGATTTAATTTTTTTTAAAGAGATTAACCTCTCGACAATAATCTCACTACAGTGTGAAAAAAAAATGTTGAACGTATCAAAATCAATGCTAGGTTTTGAAAACACTTTACTGTTGAAATCAGTCACATTCACAAAATTGACAGAACGACGTTTTTTTTTTGTTTGTTTTGTTTTTTAATGAACATTTCTTGTAATTCCCGTGGTCGTATTTTTCGTTGCTAATATTTAGCTTACATTCAATGAGTTCCGATGTCGTTGAGTACCGGTACTATAAACACTTAAAATCCAAACCGATACCGGTATCTCAAAAAATTGTAATAACTGAAGTGAGGCAACTCAACTCAATAAGTGTTCATTTAAACGAAGACATAACAAACACAGACATAGGACATCTGCCTTGAACACAGCATCTTCATATCGGTTCTAGACTTGGGAGGAAATCGTTCTCTTTCCTCTCGAATGTCAACATCCTTCCTAGTCTAGTCACTTAATAGTGCTCACCTTCTGCACTATCTTGGATGGTGGTGTGCATGGCGGGGTTATAACACTATAATAGGTCCTACTTGGAGCATCGCCTGTGCAGACACTACAAATAGTTTCTCTAAGAGATTGTAGACTTTTCCAGATATGTCTGATCTAAATCACGTAATGTAGTTGTCGCTTCAACAGGTTTGCAAAATAGAAACTTGACTTTAAAATAGCCATCATTCATCATTAATATAAGTTACCCCATGTAAACCAGTTGGGAACAATTTGCGACAACGCCTGGGGATTGATCATTCATCATTTATGTAGGCTACATCATGTAAACCAGTTGGGAACAATTTGCGACGCCTGAGGATTGATCATTCATCATTAATATAAGTTACCCCATGTAAACCAGTTGGGAACAATTTGCGACGCCTGAGGATTGATCATTCATCATTAATATAAGCTACCCCATGTAAACCAGTTGGGAATAATTTGCGACGCCTGAGGATTGATCATTCATCATTTATGTAGGTTACCTCGTGCAAACCAGTTGGGAACATTTTGCGACAACGCCTGGGGATTGATCATTCATCATTTATGTAGGCTACCTCATGCAAACCAGTTGGGAACAATTTGCGACAACGCCTGGGGGTTGATCATTCATCCTTTATGTAGGCTACCTCATGCAAACCAGTTGGGAACAATTTGCGACAACGCCTGGGGATTGATCATTCATCCTTTATGTAGGCTACCTCATGCAAACCAGTTGGGAACAATTTGCAACGCCTGGGGATTGATCATTCATCATTTATGTAGGCTACCTCATGTAAACCAGTAGGGGAACAATTTGCAACGCCTGGGGGCTTAACAAGCTAATGCTAAATATTGGATTTTTTTTTACCTGATCGATGATATCAGAAAACGTCCTCCAAACAGCAGTGTCATTAGATAAAGAAACAGCACGAAATAGGCACCAATCATAACTGAAACAATGCCTATTGTCGCTGGCAGGATTCATTCCTCAACAATGGTGAGAGGTTTCGTGGCTTTAACAAACATGATTGTAAGCTCCTCCTTCGTGATCGAAGATGAGCACATTTCTCTTTTCCTATGGACTCGAAGATGACTGTGCGCTATAAAAAGCCGTTTGCTAGTTTCTGGCCATCTATAAGAATGTCTGATTCTGTGACAGATTTATTTGGAGGATGTTGGTGCAGCTCTTCTGTCTTTTTTACATTTATGGTGAGGCCAAAATATTTGCAGGCGTTAGCGAAGAGGGACAGGCTCTTTTGAAAGTCTTCTTCGTTTGAGGCATTTAGGGCAGTCATCTGCAAATAGCAGGTCTCTCATGCAGTTGTAGTTTACTTTGGTCCTTGCCTTGAGGATATGATAATCAACAGCTAAATGATGCTACCTTTTTAATGACTGCTATGTGCTGTTTATGGTGCGCATACTTAACATCTGAGTCAAGTATGGCTTATTTTTATTATTATTAATTCATTACTATGTGTCCTTGTCGTCAAAGCTCGGATGATCGCTATTTGTGGTCGCAGTCAAGATTTTCTATTGAGAGAGGTAGGTTTGTGGTTATTGATATTTTGTAGCTCTTAAATTCTTCCTTCAGTGACAAGTAGGCCCCCTATCAGCAGAAGACACGAAAGAATGGATAGGCCTGTCATTGAAAGAAATTCTATCCAAGGCAAAAGAGAGAGGAATGAAGAAAGACGGTCAACAGATCATTTAGTGCCCCAATGGTTGAACAGGCTAAGGGATAGGTGAACCTGGTAGAGTGGGGACAATTCTGACGACACCTGCCTTTTTTTTTTTAACCAGCTTATCAAACAATGCACCCTTTGGAATTATCGTTTTTTTGTTGTTGTTTTTTTCTTGCTAGAAAAAATACCTAGTCGAAATTAACTTTTTATCATAAACAAATCATAGCCTACATGTTTGAAATAAAAAGTTTGATTACACTTTCTAAAAACAAAGTGATAATATCTTTTTAAAAAAAAAACACAGAATAGCTGCATGAGCTTAATTGTGTGTCTATGGTTTAAATTAGGCGAATTAAAGAGTTATATTCGAAATATACAGGTAAAATTAAAGAGTAGGTCATATTGAAAAGATGGTGGTAATGTAGGTAAGTAGATCTATGTAGACCCATTAGTTGGATATTTTGTGTCTATATTGAAATTTTTTTTAAAATTACACAATATTTTTTTCAAATGGATAACATTTCTGGTTAAAATAATATAATATTATAATAGTATTAAAACATAACAGCGTGTATAATGATTTTACAAACTAATAACCATAAATGACGGCTAGGGGTGATCATAGATCCCCACACACACCTTATTGATAAAATAGTGTAGTGCTTCGTTGTTTTTTTTAGCACCCATTTCAAGCTGAACGATAGATCTATAGGCCTAGGCCTATCTTGTAAAAAAGGATTTTCAATGCCGCGTATTAATTTTGAAATGAACGCGACAGACGGGCAGCCCAATTCGTAAACATGTTTGTTGTTGTTTTACGTGGGGATGTTTTTGTTTTTTTAAATGCTTTTTAGCGTTCATTTTTGAAACCTTATGAGAAATTCTGTTTTAAATGTTAATGTGGAATGAATTCAAACTTAAATGATATTCAAATCTGTATTATAAGAGCATAATATCACGGAGATAGGGCCCTAAACCTTTGTAATTTATTTTCGGTATAAATATTTCCCCCAAAAGTCGCATTCTATAAAAATGCGTAACACAAAACAGAATTCCGTATTGTCAATATTTTTATGTTTACATGTACCTACACAAGGCAAAGCTCTGTTAAGGCATCTACAAAGGACAGTAGGCTAAACACAAAACTACACATAAACTCAACACTTGAGCGTAGTTGACTAGATTCGAAATATAGGCCTACAGGTAAAAACGAACTGTGTGAAACAAAGAAAATGTTTTGCTGGTTGAAATAAAAAAAAAACTGTCTCTGTCTCTCCTTTTCTTCTTCTCCTAAGCATGACTAAAAATTGGATTTTAAGCTAAAACTTTAATTATTCATAAGGTGCTAGGAATCATTACAGTTTGGCCTATATTTGTTTAGGCCTTCTCTAAATAGGCCTATAGTTGAATCAAGGTGAACTTTTTTTTTGTTATTTTGCTGAGCCAACTCATTGAACATGGCCTCCTTCAGTCGTAATGGTTAAAGGCAAATTTGAATCCGATGGAGTCAGGGATATCCGGGGAATATGGACAGTTTTCTTATCTTAAATCATGACTCCAAACTGTCTCGCTACTTGCTGTTTATCTGCAAGGAGAGAGGGAACCGCTGTGTCAGATATAATAGATATGTCTTTCATTATAATATAATTATACCTAGACTGAACATGGAGATCTCTTAATACTACACAAAAATGTCGCGGAAAAACTTTTAAAAAGCTGAAAGAAGGCGTTGTTTTGTAAAGTGTTATAATAAATGAAGTTTAATATTTAACCCTAACCTATGTAACATATTATTTAATGTCTAGATCTAGTAGGTACAGACTGCTGCGGGTACACACTGTTGCGCATGCATGGAGAACGAGGGAGGGTGCGTATGCTGGCTGGAGGGGGCATGGTTGGGCGACGTTGAGAATTATATGTACAGAGAAAATTACTTGTTCTCGCCCCCACCCCTTCTCTTTTTTTTTCTGAGCCACCTCTCTATCGCCCGAAAGTTACGAGGGGTA
The DNA here is from genome assembly GCF_947242115.1 of Biomphalaria glabrata. Taxonomy (NCBI): domain Eukaryota; kingdom Metazoa; phylum Mollusca; class Gastropoda; family Planorbidae; genus Biomphalaria; species Biomphalaria glabrata. The sequence goes on from NC_074712.1 coordinate 49,192,401, forward strand.
CTCTAGTTATCTTTCCATGACTTTTTCATCGAGGGTTAGAGAGTCGGCGTGCGTGCGTGGTGTCCCGCATGGTTGGGCGACTTAGAGAATTATATATACAGCATCCCATTTCACCCCTTGACACAATTTTTCGTTTTGCATTTTCAGCGTATGAGAGTGTTCGTTCTTCATTTTCACTCTTACTGTATTTGCTTAAAGAACGTAAACGGGTTATTTAAATGAATCTATCAATCCACTATAGATTTATCAAAACAGTTGCTTTGAGACGAGTATTCAAAGTTAAAAGTGCACAGACTTAAGCCTATATAAAAGACATTTTTATTTTAAAACCTTTTTTTTTCTAGAGAAACACTTCCGAACCCCTTTAGTGTCAGCTTTTGCTTGTCAATCACAGGCGCTTTAAATATTGTTCAAATGCGTCAATTCGGGAATATGAATAAGTCCATATTTATATGCGAGTGTGTAGGGCCTATGTTAGCTTTTACAATTATGTACGCCACCACTGAGAAGTAGGCCTATCCGATCTTTTGACCAGCTTAAGTACATCTGTACGACTCTACCTTTTTGAATACCACATTGTGTATAACTCATAGTGTTTTATTTTATGGTCTGTTTGTCACATTGTGTGACAATCATCTCTATTAAATATTCTATTGTCTCTATTGACCTGTGACTAGATAATAATAGCCTTTCATTGTATTTCTCCCCCCCCCTCCCGACTCTGTTATCTGATGTCTGTGGCAGACGTCCGCTGCATTAGCGAAACATTATTTCGAAAAGAAAAAAAAAAGCAGGTAGATGTGAACCCGTAAACTCGTGTGTGTGTCGTGTGTGCATATTTAGTACTATAAATTTTGGATCTCCTGTGACCTATATTCTGTTTTCTGACTACGTATGCCTATAAATACAACTTAATTCATTCATTGATCGTTAAATACTATCTAAATTGTAATGTCTGTTTCTTAGCCTATACAAATACAAGGCCTTTACATTTATTGCACAGAGTTTTCTCTTTAAATATATAAAAACATTCGATTTAATTAATAAAACATTATAACGAATCTATTGGATGGAGTTAAATCGTTTCGCGTTCTTAAATATTTCTTAATGCAATTCTAGTTTGGACATGGTTTGGTGTGATGCACAAATTGTAAGATACATTTTCTTATGGATAAAAAAAGATTATTATTAATATTGTTATTATTATTATTACTTAAAACAACAGGGTTTCTCTATTTAGGTGTAGGTATATGTAGCGTTTAGTATTTATATACCAACTATATTACATATATATTTTTTTTTTCCATTTTTTAAAGTTTAAAAAAATATATTTTATATTAATATAATGTTGGAGTATTTAAACAAGAATACAATCATTGCAAATGTGACTGCTAATGTTATCCTATAGGCCTATCAATGTAAATTAATAACTTGTGTCAGATTGTTTTCCTATTAAAAATACTTTTTACTTCTAGACGAATTGAAAGTACTTCCTCCACAGAGTCTCTGTGACATAAATCATGGTATGTCTTTACTTGTTCTTTAAATAGTCAAATAAAAACTTTTTAAATAGTAAAATTCGAAATACTTTTTTTTTTTTACTGAAAAATTCCTAATGCTTTTTTTTTTATTTGATAGGCTGATAAAATCACAAACCTATATATATATAAGTCTGTGGATAAAACCAAATTAAATAAAAGTTAATAACGGAAGCGCATAAAGAATTTGATTCTCTAGTGCTAAAAATAAAAATTGCAGGCGAATTCTCATCTTTTTAAAACAAAGTTTGCCAACACTTTCTTTATTTTGTACAAAAAAAAAAAGCTTGCTTATTTAAAGGTTTTTCACCATGTCTCAAATCACCAAGTCTCAAATACAACGAAGAAATCAAACAATTATAGTTGAACACTACACGGTAGAAATCGTCTGTGGTATTGGGATAGGCCTATTTTGACCGGCAAAAAGATAGATTTTAATCGCCCTTGTCTGCTGTTCATTGATAAAAAAGAAAAAACCGCAACCATTATTGACATCGCCGTACCAATGTCTCATAATTCAAGAAAAACTGAAATGAAAAAACAACGAAAATATGGAAACCTAGGCTTGGAGATTAAGCGTTTATGGAAGTTATCCAAAATAACAATATACCCCATTGTTATATCAACCGAGAGGATAATAACAACTGACCTAACAGATACCTTCAAGGCTCTTAACATTCCTAGGAACATTCTCGTTGCCTGTCAGAGGACGGTACTGCTGCAGACCTGCTACATCACCAGAAAATTCCTCAGTGGAAACTGATAAAGGGACTACGATGAATTTTGTTTCTCTTTAGCGAAACTCGACCCTGACAGCGCCAGAGAATAATTACTTGTTCGTTTCTAACATAACAATAATAATAACTCGATGTTGACAAATGTCGAAAGTGCGGAAACACGGGTGAGTCAATTGAACACATAATGACAGATTGTTTAGCTTTATTAGAACCTGCATACCTAGGTCGCCATAACCAAGTCGTGAAACTAATCCATAAACACCTGGCTGAGACGCATAATTCGATCAAGAAAGATAACTCTCCTGAAGTCTCTTTACTGCTAATACTCACCACAGAAGGTTCTCGAGTCAACTGATTACCTATTATATTGGGATAGACTTATCTTGACTGACAAGACAGTGGGTTTTAATCGTCCAGAGTGACTGTTTATCGACAAAAGAAAAATCCGCAACCATCATTGACATCGCCTCAGCACTATCCCATAAGATAAAACAATAATAATAATAATAGTTATAATGATTTCATTAATAGGCTGTTAACTGTTAACAAACATAATATAGGCACGATGCGGTCTGAGAATATAGCAGACATATAAACAGGTCTGAAAAGACAAACCAATCTAAAGAAGTTTCTATGTAACCCTCTAAGGCGAGTTATTTAGATGAAAGTAACATTTCATTTTACTAAGAGCTTGTTTTTAATTTTTTAACCTCGCCCCCCTTGCCCTACGTGAAATATACGTTTCGCTTTATCTATAACAAAATTGCGAGATATTAATGACAGTAAAGAAAGTAAATTTAGATTATAATTTCTTCATTATAAATATTAGGCTTTAGCTTTTCATGTCAAATTTGTGTTCGATCAAGGTGAACGTGTGCTCAAACTGAAACATAAAATTATATTGTACTATATATATGTATATATATAGTAAAATAAGATTTCTCTTATCATAAAATGATGGACTTATGTCTTCAGTCAATTTGGCGGAGTTTAAATTAATATAAACTTTTAAACTAAAATACTTCTAAAAAAAAACATTTTCACTTGTTTCCTCAAAATCAGGACTTCTTGTTTCTTTGGCACAATTTAACGTTACCCCACAGGCTTGGATTTGAAGATGAATTGAGTTTGGAGGTAGCACCTTGCATTGGTTTCCTCATCCTGGTATTACCGTACATCTTGATCCTCTGGAAAAAGGCACATCATAGTCAGCCATTGTGCAGGACATTTATTTGTAAAATTGTAAGAATTTTTTTTTTACCAAACTTATATCAACTGATTCTGTCTGTCTATCTGGTAAAAAGCTTGAACATGTTTTTCTCCCATTTCCCATTCTCGGATTAAGTTACAACTTTGCACAATTATTCATTGAACCTGTCAAGACATGAATCAATAAAAGACAAAAAATAAACAATTATTTAATTAATTGTTGATGATTAATTATTTTATTTTGATTTCGAAATAATTGCAATAAATGCTGATTAATGAGAGATTTATATATATATATATGTATGCATTTAGTCCCCTTATTACGTTTTGACACTTTTTTCTCCCACTTCCCATTCTCGGATCAAGTTGAAATTTGGCATAGGCCTAATTATTCATATTTGATATCGATACACGCATGATTAACTAATTAATTTTGTTTTATATAGTAGAAAAGGAGCTATACACTGTTATTTTCAAATAACTTGTAGTTATTTGCGGTTATTTCACCTTAAATAAGCTTTGGTTTTAAATTGTTTTTTTTTCTTTTGCTTGTTTACAGTATGTAGCCTAAACTATAACATAAACCTTTATAATTAGTGAGAAAAAATACAGACCTAAATGAGGAGAAAAAAGTTTATTTTTTTAATAAAATAATTTTGTAATTTTGTTTAGACCTGACAAAATAATTACAAATTCCTCGTAAATATAAATAGAATCATTATCAGAAAAAAAATCAATAACACACGCTACCATTATATAATCATTCCAACCTCACACATAACTTTTATATTAAATTTTCATTTAATGTAACGACAGGAGACATTTATAAAAAAAAACAACAACTATTTTTAAAATGTCCACTGCTGTTTTAGGCCTACTGACAAATAAAAAGATATCCCTATTTTCTCTTCAAAACTGCATTTATTATCCAGAGGCCCAAACAAACCACTGGCCCCATAACAACCCTATAGAAAACAAGATTACAAAGAGAGTTTGTGTTACACAAACTCAGAGGCGGCCCCCGTCGAAGTCGGATCCCTGTCGGATCTGCATATTCGCAAATAATATTCAAGAGGTGATTTAATTTTGATGTAAAATGTTTTACACGTTTCGGATGTTCCTTCAGAGTTGAAGATAATTACTTCCTAGTCCAAACCTCCCGCAGGACGACGGGGGATGGGAGCGGGCAGGGTTTGAACCCTGGGCCATCCATAAATCTGAACGACAGTCCAGCGCGCAAACCGCACGACCAGGCAGCCATCCGATGGTCAAAAGTAATAATGTTTCAAAGATTCATTTGCCGTAAATTTAAATTTAATAAAAAAAAATAGTAGATTAGTTTTAGTATATTAAAACATTACAATATTGATCAAAACGTTTGGAAATGAAAATCTACACTTTTTTTTTTACACTTTAAGTTTAGAAATTGAAATTCTACATCTTAATCTAGTCTATTTTAGTCTAAACTAGATCTTGAAATTCTAGATCTAGACTCTAAAATAATTTTAATTAGAATATAAATCCAGATCTAGATATACTGTAATAAAAATCTAGATCTAGTTTAAAAAATCTAGATTATATCTAAATCAAGATATCATTCCTTTTTTAAACGCGAGTCACATAACGAGGCTTAATAAACATTACTATACCGAGTTCTTTTTTCATTTCATTTGAAGAATTAATTCCATATAACGTCAGAGGGAAAAAAAAACACTACGTCACACGGCCTAGCTAGACTAAAAATCGCCTTCATCTATAAGAGCCATTTATCGAGTGTTCATAGACTTTGGTGCACCGAGTGCGTTCTTTTAGCATTTCATTTAAAGAATTCATTCCATATGACGTCAAAGGAAAAAAAAAACACTACGTCACACGGCCTAGCTAGACTAAAAATCACCTTTATCAACACGAGCCATTTCTCGAGTGTTCATAGACATTGGTGCACCGAGTGCGTTCTTTTAGCATTTCATTTAAAGAATTCATTCCATGTGACGTCAAAGGAAAAAAAAAACACTACGTCACACGGCTTAGTTAGACTAAAATATGTTTTCATTAATACAAGCCATTTTTTCGAGGGTTAATAGACATTGGTGCACCGAGTGCGTTCTTTTAACATTACATTTAAAGAGTCCATTCATATGACGTCAAAGAAAAAAAATTCCATTACCTCACAATAGGCTAGTACCGGTACCATAAAAAAAAATTTCTTTATTTACACGAGATATTTAACGAGGGTTCATAGACATTGGTGCACTGAGTTCTAATAGATATTATTTAAAAAGGATCAAAGCCACATTGTTTTTGCGTTTTGTCTGTCAGTCGGTCTGTCCGTTATCTTGATATAAAAAAAACAACTAAAAGTTATTAAAAATTGATTAACCTTTATTTTACGTTTCAAAACATCGCAATACTTTTTAGGTATGAACACAAATGAGTTAAAAGTGAGTTAAAATATTTTTCATAAAAATCCGTAAAAACATTATTTCGTAAATGAGAAGATTATTTGTTTATTAATTAGAAGAGGGAGTTCAAACAATTATTTGGCGTTAGTAGATTTTTAAATAAATTCGGAAATTTCTGGCGACGATTTGTAAGAAACAAAATCCGGAACTTTCTTTATCGATTACAAAACTTCTATGTTATGTTTTACAAGAAAATTAAATGTCTAAAAAGTAATTTTCAGTAATCAATTCTAGTAAATTACTTTTTTTTAAAAGCCTTATGCGATTTCAAACAATCATTAGGCATAATTCATGTTTTATAAAACAATATCCGGAACATTTTTACACTTAATGAAATATAAATCAGTATAGAGATTATGATTTAGCATTAATATGCTATTTACATAAAAAACGGAACAACATATTATTGATAATGTGTTTTTGCAACGTTTAAGCATGGAAATTGAATGTAATATAAGTTAGAAGAGCAAACAAACATTTGTTGGCGTTGATTAGTTTTGCACAAAAAAATCCGGAACAATCAATTTTAGATACTTAAAACTATTGAGATGTTATGGGAGGAACATTAAAGGGTAAATCAGATTTTCAATAGCTTTTAGAGTTCTAGTTTTTTAAATCTAATCGTGACGGACAGACCGACCAACAGACAAAACGCACAAAAATAAGCTTCTTTTATTCGGATGGGGGCACTAAACAAAAAATAAATAAAATCTGATTTTTAAAAAAAATTTAAGGAATTGGTTTAGCGTCTGATCATGTTGCGACGTTACGCTACTGCACGAAAATCGCTGCATAAAAAGTCCATTTAAAAAAATGTGCGTGATATTTACATACAAAGTGCATTATTAGCCTTTATAAACAAACAGAAATGTTTTCTTTTAATTTTAGCAGCTAGTTGACCAGAAAAAACGTCTTTAACTATTATTTGTATTTGTTGTAAACATTTCCTGTACATTTTAAAAATATATTTGACTTAGTGATACTGAAAATACACAAAAATTGTCCATCTTTGTTAGCATATTGTAACATTGCCTCCCTTACATTTACGTAATTGTTTTAGAATTCGAGTATTTTTATGAAAAAATCGCTTGCATAATTAATTTTATAAATTAAACGGTTTGCTTTTAGAAAACCAAAAGTAGCCGTTGCACCTAAACTTTTCAAGCCGGATTTAATGATGAAATAATATTTTTCATATCTCTTCTAGTTTTCAAGATCTGAGTGTGACAGACGGACAGACGGACAGACGGACATTTTGCACAAACCTAATAGCGGCTTTTTCCCCTTACGGGGGCCGCTAAAAAAAGGCCTGTATGGAGAGCTGACTGATTAAAAAAAAAACTGCGCAGTTCATCTCAGATATTGGTCTAGTCATCTGAAGCCTCCAACATAATAATGAGAACGAAGAAAATAAAACGATTAATCCCTCTCCATTTTCCGGATTTGATTATTAATCCCTCCACCCCTCCCCCAACCTTGCCACTAATAACAGTTTAATCCAATTTGAACAATTACTCAATGATGCATACATGTATTAATTCTTTGTATGGCCTTACTTTGTTGTGTGTATACTTTATACAAAAGTCAGTATGGCATTACTGTGCAATGTTTTTTTTTATCTTTATGGCCTTAGTTTGCAGTTATTATATTACTTTGGCCTTTTTAAAGAAACTCTACTTCTAGTTACAATAGAGGCATTTTTATTTTCCAATTTAAGCATATGTATTATATAGCTTCTCATTAATTGACTAAATTGTTGACGGTATAATTCACAGTTATTGGGCGCCTTCCTCGCCTTGTGGAACTTAATTTCCGGCATAGTGCTAGGACCATTGATGACTCCATTGTCAACATGGATAGCTATTCAGTGCATTTGGTTCGTGACCACTGTAAGTAGGTCTACCAGAATCATTATGATGACAACAACAAAACAACAGGTGCTGGGGAAAAAAAACCTAAACATATGTTTATTATTAGACCTAAAATAAAAGTCGATATCCAATGAGAGATTATTTATAGGTTGCTAAACATAAGATTCGGAGGCGAGGAGTGGGATATAGATCTATTTTAAACTGCTGAGTTGCGGTTTAAGACCTTTGCGAAGATTTTGATATGTTTTAAACTTTAATGAAACTGTTTTGTAATGTTTAATATTAACTAAGTTAGGTTCGTTAATTCCAACCAACTCTCGCTACTAGAATCCAAGTGTTATCATCGAAATGCTTCATTAAAGCCATTGATCAAAAGAAGATTCTACCTAAACCTCTAAAGCGAGGGATTTAGATTACAGTCAAATTTATTTTTACTAAGAGTTTTTAAATTTCTTAAACCTGCCCCCCCTTGCCCTACATGAATTACAAGTTTCGCTTTATCTACATACAATCAAATCGCTAGATATTATGACAGTAAAGAAAGTAAATCTAGATTATAATTTCTTCATTATAAATGGTGGGCGTGTTCAGTTTGTCGTGCCATTTATGTCTGCTATATAAAGGTCGACGTGTGCTACAACTGAAACATAAAATTACAACAGAAACGCATTTTAACAAAATCTGTATTGTTGTTTTATGATGGGTAAAAAAAAAATATTAAACAGGAATTTAACATTATAGCGTTTAATATCTTATTGTTTTTTTTTTTCAAACAGGTAATATACATAGCTACTATTTGTTTAGAGAGATCACGTGATGTTGTACGGTCCTTTCCATTGCTGGTGTTTTGGTTGCTGGCTTGGCTGTGTCTCATGGGGAAACTGGTCATCCTCGGAGTCACTCAAGTAGGCCAATAGTTAATGTAGCAACATTGAATTGTTTCCCCTGGACTAGACGTATGGGAATTCGCCGCTAATAATAGTAGGCCTCTAGACCAGTTTGGGGCCGCCGTTGAATGGGCCATTTTGAATGACAGAAAGTCAGTTAGATTATTTGTAAAAAGGGGCAAGCGGAGCGTAGTGAATGGCCCTCGTCTTATCTATTATAAAAGACTTTTGAAAGACTTAACATTGTGATACTAGCTGTCAGTAGCTGAACGTATTTTCTTTAATAATGGATTAGCCTAAATCTGTACATCGTGATTCTGTTAAGCTTCAATCCATTATACACACTAAGCGATTAAACAACATGGTTAAAACCGCTTGGCCACCTATCAAGGCTGTTCGTGTTCGAGCTCACTTGTAAGCCTAACATAAATTATGAGTCAAGATCTAGTTGTTGATTCGCACATCGAAAAACAATAAAACATTTGTAACTATAATCATTGATTTGTCGAGTATGTGAACAGTATTTGAACACATCGACATCGGATGCATACAACTCACCGCATAGTGCCGGAGAGAAACATTTTTTTTTTTTAGAAATGTAATGAAATGAAAACGAAAGATTTATACGCCCGAGATGAAGAGTGTGCGATGATCTATCGCAGTTAAGTGGCATGTCATAGAATTAAAAAGATACAAAAAATGCAGAAAACTACAATGGTCTACAATTTCTTGAAGTCGCAGTTTCATACAATAAGGTAGGCAGGTAGCTTATTTAAAAAAGTAAAGTTCCCCCTTTCTATAGGCCACTAGGGCACATGATGTAAAGGTCATCTGTTTCTGTAGTCCAAGGTTAACTAGCGTGTCCTATGGCCAGCATAACGACCAACCGATTTACTTTTCACCAACTTTAGGCGCCCTAAATTTAAAAATCCCATCATGACCACGATTCGAACCTGGCACCACCCGGTTCAGAAGCTAAGTGCTTTACCACTCGACCACCGCGCCTTCTATGTAGCCTACGATTTCTAGGCCATAGACCAAGGTATAATTAATTAATTAATTGCTATCGAATTAGGCTTCAAACGTATGCCAACTAAGTAATGTAGCAACAGTGACAGTGTTGAATCTAATAACAACTAACTCCTTTCGAAGTTTAAGGACCATTGCTTACTGATATACTAACTCCAAAATCCAGAAGTCCGTTTTAGAGTGGACGAAGAACATATTTAAAGTAGAATCATTTGTTTTTCATGTGGAAATTATATTGTGAAGTTCTGGCTAAGGGAAGTAGGCGGTATAGATAATGACAGAAGCTAAATGCACGCGCAAGTCGCGTGCACTGTGATGTTTATATTAAGGTAGGCCTGTCTATATGCAAATCTATTTTATAGCATGTAACGGTTAATTTAAATGAATAATCAATAAGGTTCAGTTGGTTTTGCTTTGCTCTTCTGAATTGAATAATTTGACCAAAGGATGAGTTCTAAGTATTGTAACATGTTTTTTTCGTAGCATTGTTATACATGTAAAGAAGGTACATAGGATTTACTTTAACAATTTCACAAGTGCTCGTTAAGTGTTGCCTACTCTTCACCGTCACTGTTAGTGGTCCTTCAAATGTCCCTTATAAGTCTGTTGAGTCATTGGGGCGCCACACACAGCCTGTCGATCATCTCTCTCCATTCCTCAGGCTTTAGTAAGGAATTTTCCATCATTTGGGGGCCCGGGGGGCTTGACCTCTTTGGGGGCCCCTGTATTTTGCGCAATATTTAATATAAAAAACACTTCTTTGCCCCCCCCCCCCAATCAAGTGGGTGCCCTGAGGGATTTTCAGATTCTCCTCCCTTCTCTCTCCCACCCTAGCTACGCCACTGGAGCTTACTTTCTAACGTCAGGTCAAATTTCTTCAGAGTAAAGTACCATTGACGCTTTTCAAGTAAAGCATTAGATTCTTTCACTTCGGCATCAGCCCGCCCCACGACTTTAATTTAACTTTAGATTAGACAGATAGACAGACAGACAGACTGACCGACTGACTGGCTTGCTGGTAGGCAGACAGATATAATATATAGACATATACATAGATAGTATTAGATAGTATAGTATAGTATAGTATAGTATAGTATAGTATAGTATAGTATAGTATAGTATAGTATAGTATAGTATAGTATAGTATAGTATAGTATAGTATAGATAGATAGATAGATAGATAGATAGATAGATAGATAGATAGATAGATAGATAGATAGATAGATAGATAGATAGATAGATAGATAGATAGATAGATAGATAGATAGATAGATAGATAGATAGATAGATAGTGTGTACAGTGTCCTGTTCAACACTTCATTGACAGCTGATGTATAGATCCAACATGTTTCTGTTGACATCCACGCTGGTACGTTCACTATTAACATTTAGCATCTTGGTATCTACATGTCTGTCGGAATATCACGGGGAAAAAAATAAGGTAAGCCCATGCAAGTAAATATAATTAGAGATTATCAATACCAGGTTACTATTTTTGCTCTGAAAGCAGTTCAGTAGGCCTACTAAATCTAAATAGATAATTATTCATCTTTAATAGTTTATTTTTTTAAAGTCAATTCGATTTTTATAGATCTAGTAGGCCTATATTTCATTTAGCCAGTTAATTATGATTTTTAGTGGCCCCCGAAAGGAAAAAAAAAAAAGCTTTGAGTTTTTTTTTGTCTGTCCGTCAGTCTTGTTTAGGCTAAATCTCAAAAACAAGAGATTAAAAATCCGAGTTCATATTTTCAAGCTTGCTAAGTTCTGGTGCAACAGCTAGCCTAATTTGTGTCTTCTGAAAGCGAACAGTTTTGTTTTTAAAATGCCAATAAACCATTTTAAAAACTTTTTTAAATATTAGTAAACTGTGATTTCTTTTGTACGATCTCTTAATAGGCCTAATCACTTTTGGATTTATTTTTTTTAAAAAGGAAAAAATGAAATGTATTATCAATGCATATGATTGTACTGGATAAATATTAATAGAATACTAACAACATTATATGACTAAACAATAGGCCTACAATTAGATTATGACCTCAGCATTTTTTGGACTCAATGCGATGTAAAGCGTATATTTCTCGCTGTTGTTTCACTGTGTTCTTTAGAGGCTACTGTTTCACCAGCTTCAATTCAAAAACTTAACATATCGCCCAAAGTTTCCACCAGAACTTTTCCGTGGAGATGAATGTCAGAGTTTCGCAATAATTAATGTCAGACAAAGTTAGTTTTAATTTGTGTCGGTTCTCTGCCATTTGTTTTGCAACGGCTGCATTTAGCTGTTGAATTACAATCCAATTCTGGCTTCTGTAGGTCGAAAATTAGCAGTATCTTCGGTATGCTCGCTTTTGATTTGCTGAATTGGCCTGGATTTTGTCATTCTTAGGATGTTTGTCAGCTATGTCTGTTTTAAGATAAGGACCAATATCTGCTTTTGGGCAGGCAGTCTGCAAATGCAGTTAATTCTTAATGTTGCTGCTCGAATATTGGTTTCTTGCTGCTGTCAGTGCTCCGTCAGTCCAGATTCTCTGCCATCGTAGACTGATGGACGTCTTTAATTTGTCATTTTATCGAGCGCTAACATTGACCGCAACTCCGCAAGACATAAATACATTCACCAAAATGAAGTAACTCTTCACTCCTGATCGTCCAAAAAGATATAGTTGTTAAATCCATTATTTTTCTCTCTCTAAGGGACACAATCCAGAATTATCAGCTTCATCATTATCATGGATTACCTTTTCATGGGTAAACAAGTAAGTGCAGATTTTGATCACATTTCAAATTAATGTTTCTGTTAATTAGAGATCTATAGCTATATAAAGATGTATGAAAGAACCTATTCTGGGTTGCGTGGCCAATTGAAAGACTGCATTCATCCTTATTCTTCAGAATCCAATACCTTCATTCTACATAGTAACTTGATATAATAGTCTAGTAGTAGTTTCATTTATAAGACTTTATATAGAACAACACACATCTAGAGTTTAGTAAAATAGTTGATACAACTTGGTCTATCATCTAATACTAAATGATTATCTTAATTATGATAAGAGATTAGTTCTAGATCATTTATATTACTTCTGATTCAATTGTGCTTCATCCTATTGCATACACATGCCTTGTTGGATTGCTGCAAGAATTTTCCCCATTGCCATTAATGCCCCTTTTGACTTTAGACTCATGCTACAAGGTTATAGGCAAACTATACAAGAAAGTGATGTCTATGAGTTAAATAAGGATGAAACAACACACACTGTGTCAGCAAGATTAAAGCAAAATTTGACAGATCAAAGCAAAAGGTTAGTATTTAGATCTATATCTGGACTCTTTGTAGATCATAAAAATGTATTAAATTAAAGATTTATGCTCTTCTAAAATTTGTCATTAAATGTGTTAACACTATAAGTAATCTGCTGACCTAAGATGAACTCTGATTGTGGTCAAGGCAGGTAACTCTCAGGTAAGTCACACTCCTTATTGCTCTTCAATCTTCAACTTCACCTCACCTATCTGTTAGACCGTTGGGGGCACTACACAAGATCTGTCATCTGTCCTTCTTCACTCCTCTTTGTCTTTTGCTTGGATAGAAACTCTTTCAATGGAAGGCCTGTAAATTTTTTATGTTGTCTTCCCATCACTTTCTCTGTTAGCCTCTTCTTTTTCCTGGTACTGTTCCCAAAAGGAAGTTCTTTGCAACCCCTGAAGACCTTGCTTGACATATGGCCATAGAGTTTTAGTTTCCATTTTTTTTTTACAAATGTTAGCAGGTCATCTTGGAATCCAAATGCTGTAGTAACCCTGCCTCTAATCTCTTCGTTTGTGATGCAGTCTTTAAGCGTGATACCCAGAATCCTTCTGTAGCATCTCAATTCCATTGCTAGGATCCTCCTCTCTAGCTCTGCAGTGAGCGTCCAAAACTTGCAAGCATATAAGAATGTGGCCATGACCTCTTCAATCTACGAATGCAAAATCTAGCTTTATGTGGTGCTAGGCCATACGTAGTTGCACTTGGTCAGCCAAATGAATCCAGACACTGATGTTAGCCAAATGAATCCAGGCACTGATGTTTGCCAAATGAATCCAGGCACTGATGTTTGCCAAATGAATCCAGGAACTAATGTTTGCCAAATGAATCCAGGAACTGATGTTTGCCAAATGAATACAGGCACTGATGTTTGTCAAATGAATCCAGCATTGATGTTTGCCAAATGACTCCAAGCATTGATGTTTGCCAAATGAATCCAAGCATTGATGTTTGCCAAATGAATCCAAGCATTGATGTTTGCCAAAGGAATCCAAGCATTGATGTTTGCCAAATGAATCCAGAAACTAATGTTTGCCAAATGAATCCAGGCATCAATGTTTGCCACCAATAACATGGATGAAGAAGTCCAAGAATTTCTATAGTCACAAAGTATTATCATTAGTGTTACCAGACTCATGATTGTTTTTAAAAGAAGGTAATTCATCATCATCATCATCCATCCCTTGACTTGCCTTTCCCTAGGGGTGCTGGGATGGTTGATGTAACTAATCACTTTTCTTCCTTGTCAGCAGCTGTCCATAGCAGGATATCTAGAAAGACTGGTCCATTCTTTCATGTTGTCCTTCCAGCTATTCTTTGAATGACCTTTTTTTCTTTGACTGTACCTTCAAGGATGATTTTTTGACAGTAAGGTTATTTTTACAATATGACTGAACCAGTATTTAGATGCTTCTCCTTTTTTCCAGAGTGTTGAATTGTAAAAGTACAAACTCATTTGTATTCATTTCCATTATTCACCATCTCACCCTTAAAGTTTTTTTTATTCAATATCAGTTCATAAATATGAGGCACCACACAGAAGTTTGTGTCTTTTTATAGACACATCATTTGTTTATCTGGATCGTGAGTTGAAGACAGAAACTAAATGGAAATCTTTTTTATACTTATATCCAGCAGCTAATGTTTTGAAATCAACAAGAATATGTGTACTGTACATTATTATTACTTATATGTTTTTGACATTCACCCAATCACAATTTTTTTTAGATGCAAAACAGACAAGATTTTGTCTATTTTGACATGGAAAGCTTTCAATTTGAAACAAGAAGGTGAAAAGGATTCCCTTTTGAAACCATCAGATAAAAGATATCATTCAACATATTCAGTCAATGTGGTGGATAGACACAAGAAATTTTTTACTATTATCATGACTACCTTTGGCTGGGAGTTCATATACTGCAACTTTGGAATACTGCTGTGTGCCTTAGCATATCTGTGTATACCTTTTCTGCTTGGGTAAATATTTTAGTTGTCAGCTTAAAGTGGTAGACAAAGGTATAGTAAGCAGTGATAAATAATGATTTGTAAGTTTCCTTTTAACATTTGAATATACAGACAGTACTATTCATAAAGGTTTAATTTGACTAGCACAGTGAACATTCAATGAACTCTTGTATTCATGGTTAGAACTAGTGCCTGCATATATGGATATATAAATACAGATAAAATTCAATAATTGCTAAATATTAACATCAAATAAAATATTGTATATGTTGGTTTAACATTCAATGATTTATATCAATTTCAAACAAGTATATAAAAATAGGAATTAAGTATTGGTTCATTTTAGCTCCAATTTTTTTTAACATGATCTAATTAATTAATATTTTCCCTAAACATTTCAGGTTACTAATAGATTTCATCAAAGATCCTGATGAGCCAACTTGGCATGGTTATATATACTTATTGGCTTTTGTATTTATCAGAATTGTAAATACAGTGTTCCGTCAATCAACAGAATTCCTCTGTGTTAAGCTGGCCATACGAGTCAGAAGTGCCATAATAAGTGCTCTCTTTCAAAAGGTAGTTTGTCTGATCAGTTAAGTAAATAATACTCATTATAGCTACACTGCTTTAACAGCCAAACTCACCTATTAGGCTGTGTTTTTCAAGCTGGTACTCTTGAGAAAAGTTTCACAACCTTAACCAAGACCCCACTATTGTTTCCTAAGACAGAACATATGTTGATGACCTAGCTAGTGAAAGTTGTTGTTGTATTGGCAAGGATGCTGTTCTAATTTGTTTATTTTAAAAGTTATTAAAAAGCCAGCTCAGTTAAGCAAGTCTCTACAGACTAATTTTTTTCTGGATATTCTTTAATAACCTAATAAAAGATGGCTGCCTGGTCATTTTGTATTCATGCTGGATTGTCATTTGATTATATTGATGGTCCTGTGTTCATACTTTGCCCACTGCCATTCCTAATCATCCTACATGAATTTGGGCTAGGATGTACATTATCTTCAACTCTGAAGGAACATCAAAAACATGTAAAACATTTTATGAACAAAACAATAAACATAACCTTTAACCCAAGAAATAATTTGAAAAATAAACATTTTTGCAGAAAATTTTTACGTTTCTGTGAGTATGGAGCAAAATATATTTTCTTGGCAAAAGTTTTCAGAATTCAGTTTGAATATTTTATGTAATTCCTAAAACTTTTAATCATAACTTACAAAAGAGAAAATCTTAAGAAGTCATAGTTTTATCTTTTTTTGTGAGTGTGGAGCTAAAAACATTTGTAAAAATTTCCAGAGCACAATTTGCTATATTATGTTTTTTAATTTAATTTTAGGCTCTAAACTTATCTAGTGAGTCTCAAAGGAAAATAAATGAAGGAGAGTTTCTTAACTTGATGTTCCTGGATACAAATCATGTGGACATGTTTCTGAGAAATGCTTACTGGTTGTGGATGAGTGTTCCAATGTTACTGGTTTCAATTTTATTGCTTTCCCAAATTATTGGGTTATCAATAATTTCAGGTAAATGTTGTTTTTTCTTAATTATTTTAGACTGACTTTGGGAGATGTACAGTATTACATTAGCTATTGATTAGAACATTTTATAAGAACTAAATGGCCTACAGTTGAGACAGTGAGGAACATTTAGAAATAGCCTAAATATTTGTATAGATTTGTAAGTTTTTGGATCTTCTCTCATAAAAGAACAATATTACATCCTTGCTAATACCTCCTTCAGGATGACAGGGGATAGGGTTTGAACTCAGGATGACCATACAGAGTACAAAAGGATACAAGAACTTTCAAAACTGTCTGTATGATCTTAAATCTGAGATGAAATAAGCTTTTGTTAATTATTTGGAGGGAGGCCTGGTGGTATATTACTTGGCTTTCAAACCAAGGGGTCCTGGGTTCAAATCCTGGTGAAGACTGGGATTTTTAATTATGGAATCTTTAGGATGCCTCTGAATCCATCCAGCTCTAATAGGTACCTGACATTAGTTTGGAAAAGTTACAGGTGGTTGGTCATTGTCTTGGCCACATAACATGCTCATTAACCATGGGCCACAGAACAGTTGACCTTTACATCAGCCCCATAGATTGAAAGGTCTGAAAGGGTAACTTTACTTACTTTTAATTATTTGGAAGTTTAGCAGTATGTTATCTCTCTTTTTACATACGCGCTCCATTTATTGGAGGATTATTACAGGAAAACCTCTGGTTTGAAATTATAAAATCTATGATAGTTTTGCATGTCTAATCACTAGGTTTCACCACAGTAAGATAAGAAGTATGTCTTTCTTTCAGGTTTTGGTATAGTTTGTTTTATTTTTTGTGTGAAAATAATACTCACTCAAAAGCAGAAACAAATTTTTGAAGAAATGATGAGTTGTAGGGATTACAGATTGAATATTACTAGTGAGGCTTTAAATGTCATCAAAGTAAGTATGATTCTAAGTATGTCCAGTTTGTTTCTCCTTTTAAGACAACCTGAAAAAACACTTAGAAACCAAGAGTTTAGCACATCAAAGGGTTATAATCATCCTTAGTCATTTATATAGGCCTAGTACATTTCATTACTTCTTAAGGTTAAAAATGTTAAATAGTCATTAATGTAAAACATTTGAAGTCTCTACAATCAAAGAATTCTAGTTAAATCTATATTTTTTACTTCAGATAATCAAATTAAATGGATGGGAACCTATATTTATCAATAAAATATTGCAAGCCAGAAACAAAGAACTCAAACAATTAAGCAAATATGTACCCATTGCTGTCATTTTGACTTTTATCTACACTGCATCTACTTTCTGGGTAAGCTAAGTGAAATAAACTCTTTAACATTTTAAATTAATTAATTAACCTTTTGAGGCAAGGCAGATCAATCACTTTTGAGTGGTGGTATTTGGGAGGGGTAGGATAATATAAACTGAAGAGGTAGCCATTTCAGTAGTAATGTTTTTTTTTTGCATTGCAAACTTTAGACTGTTTATAAATGTATTTAAGTGTATTGCTAAAAATAGATTAATGAATAAATGGAGAAAATATACCAAAATAATTAATTACGATTCCATTGCTTATTTTTAAGTTTATAAAATCTTTTTACTTTCAGATATTTTTCAGCATTTTCTTCACATATTTGTTGTTGAATGAAGACCATATAGACAACAAGAAAACTTTCCTCACAATCAACATTGTACAACTGATTCTGATGATTATTTTTAACTTACCCTTGAGTTTCATTTACACTGTGCAAGTAAACACATCCAGACATTTTGTTTGTTAAGACTTAGAACAAAGAATATTATGGTCTTGTTTATATTGAAATCACTTTTTTGGATGAACCTAAGACCTCATGACTAAAAATGTTTACATATCTTTTACATTTCTGACCTGTATGATGACTGACATGCATTGCACACAACCACATGGTTTTTTGCACAGTAGAGTGGATTTAGCCTCTTAAGACCTTACTTAGAGTTTGATGGGCATGGTGGCTGAGCAGTTAAGTGCTTGGCTTCTGAAATGGGGGGTCCCGAGTTTGAATTCTGATGAAGATTGGAATTTTTAAGCTCTAATGGTAACTGAAATTAATTGGGGAAAGTAAAGGCGATTTGTCATTGTGCTGGCCACATGACAACCTTATTAACCATAGGCCACAGAAAGAGATGACCTTAACATCATCTGCCCTATAAATTGCAAGGTCTGATGATGATGATTTTAAATGGCAGATTATCTACAAAATAAATTAACTAGATATGTGGCTGAGTGGCCTTAACAGTTTGGCTACCTATCATGGTGGATCATGTTCAAATTCCCACTCAAGCAAAGCTATGTTTGCAGTGTACCTAAAGACAGCATGGAAATCTTCTCCCAGATCACATGTTGGCAAAAGAGAATAGACCATATCACAATGAGCTTGATGTAATATGAGAGACATTTCTATAAAAAAAATATTTTTAAATGAAATAATTATTTATTTTGAATTTTTTAAAAAATAATTTTTTCACTTTGTTCTCAAACCAAAAAAAAAATATTTAAAGAAATTTTGTTACACCTTGTCACTATGTACTTTAAATATAGGCTTAATATATATTTATAAAAAATATTTAGAAAGTAATTAAATCTATTTTTTTTACAATACTTAACTGATTTTTTTTTTAAAGTGCATTTAGAAGAAGAAATGTTCTCATGTTTTTATTGTCAGTTGGCTAAGTAGTAATGACTCATATCTAGTTCTAAATACAAGATTCAATTTAAAAAACTCTATGTCATCATGGTCTTAAACATTTTATAATATCTTAAGTAAAACTTAAAAAAAAAAGACTTAACAGATATATAAAGAGAGTGATATCTATACACATATAAATATACACTTATTTATATTTATGTACAAATAAATATTTACATCATTCTAATTACATTGTAAGTTGGTGATAAATATTTTATAAATATTTCTGTTTCTATCTTTAGATGGCTACATCAATTGTTAGGCTCAACAAATTTTTTGAGTTAGAAAATTTACAAACATCCAATATACAAAGAAATTCTAGTGAAGGTAATTTTACAAGACAAAAGTTTAAACAATATGACACTTGATATATATATATGTCTCTTTCTGTCTCGGAAGACAATGGATTTGCCAAGATGAGTCACTGGCTTGGTTTCATCTTGAAATGGGCAGAATCTGGTGTGGCCAATCAAGCCAATTCTGGATCGCAGCTTTTGCTACAGTTCATGCATGTGTATTCATTTTGTATTAGGGCTAGCTGACAGTGCAGCTTTCTTTCTCTTTCTCTTGACTAAGGCTGTTTCATTTCTTTTGCTCTTGGCAAGGTTTGTACCAGCATGCATAGTCTGTCTCCATGCACTTGGTCTTGGGCTATTTCCTCCCACATACTTTCGTTGATACCTGTGGTTATCATGTCTCACTTGCAGACATCTCTTGGGTCTGACTCCCTCCACAAGCTCAGCATATCTTTTGAGAATCTACCATCTTGCATGCAGGTGACAAGTCTAAGCCAGAGTAGTCATCTCTGTGTCAGGAGAGCATAGATGCTGTGCATATTGGCAAATGTCAAAACTTCCTGATTGAGACATGATCCCTCAAGGAGATGCACATTATGCGTCTCAGGATTTTGACACTAGGCCTCTACATAACTGTGAAGTGAAAACAAAACTTCATTAACCTAGACCAAGTCTAATATGTTCTTTAAAATGTGATGAAAAAAATCATATATAAATATAGTGTCTGCAGTGTCTGGTGATTACAAAGGCCTAAACCTGTTAACTCAGATGTGTATCAAGGATAAGTTTCACATGAGAAGTTGCAAAAAGAAAAGATTGTCTCCAGAGATGTAAAGGGCCAAAAGATATATATAAATAAATAACTATTTATATTTATACATTTTACTTGTATGGATATATTATTTATACAATTCTATAGAAATGGCTGTTCAGTTGGAGAATGCAAGCTTTTCATGGGAGATAACAGGGCAGCCTTGTTTAAGAAAGTAAGCAGCATTAGTAGTTTTATTTTCAAAAATTTTTATGCTCAGTAAAAAAAATTAGTAAAGAAAATTAAATAAAATTCCTCCCAACAGTTGATCACTGTGTCCTGTGTCTATAAAACTGATAAGCAGATTTTGATAGATTTTTTTTTTATTTTCTTACTTATGTCATAAATGTATGACTCCTTTTGTCTCCAGAGCCACTGGATACAGCCAGAAGAAACCAATATCAATTAGAAATGTAATTTCAAAAAATCTTTAAATTTTAATTACAGCCTTAATTTCAAAGTGACTCCTGGAAGTTTGGTTGCTGTGATTGGTCCAGTAGGTGCTGGAAAGTCTTCATTACTTTTGGCATTGCTGGGAGAGATGTACAAAAGGGAAGGATTCATTAACATTCAAGTGAGATAACATTAACATTCAAGTGAGATATACATTTTAAAAAATCTTACTTGGTACCTAATAAAAATAGCAATTTTATATCCAGTTGGAAAAAATTAACCCTTCTACCTCTTTTGACAGTCATCTGTGGCCTATGTACCTCAAGAGTCTTGGATACGTAACTCTACAGTTAGAGAAAATATCACATTTGGAAAGCAGTTTGACAAGGAATTTTATGAACAAACTATTAAATCCTGTGCATTAAAACAAGATTTAGAAACTTTGCCAGCAAGAGATCTCACAGAACTTGGAGAGAAAGTAAAATGTTTCATTATTTCATTAGTTATTATTCATCATTCTTTTCTTTTCTTTACATTCTTTATGGAACATAGTGCCTCAGTAAAAACATGCCACTTTCCATGGCTCTCACTATGTTTTTAGTGGCTTAGTTATCATTAGATTGATCAAAAGTTGAGATTTATTTTTTTGTACGTAATGATAACATACATAAAAAAAAATTTAGGCTTTATGTATTTTAACATTTCTCAACTGGTGTTTTGCATCTATTAGAACTAGATGGATGTCTGTTGGGATTTTAGTATGAAACCCTTTAATGCTTGGCTACCTTCCTCTAACATTTGTATACATGAAAAATAAAAATAAATTAAAAGTGATGTATGCTTTAATTAAATTTTATTTTGATTAATTAAATTCTTTACCAGTGCATTTTAAAAAACTTACTAGTGTTAGACACCTTATTTATATAGATTAGTTTTTTAGCGATGCACCAAAGAAGACGCATATTGAACGGGACTAGTGACGTTTGGGATATGTTGGGTTAGAGACCGGAAAATCAGTTAGCGATATAATCCTCTAGGGTAACGACGTGTTTAGTGACAGAGACTTTTACTGTGGCCTTTTCTTAGAATAAATACATGTTACACTGTTCTTCAGCGTTGACTACATCTCTTTACTAGTTAAAACCGATGTGTTTGTTTTGTCTGGATTGTTGATCAACTACACGGAATACACCCGAACAATAATACCCAAACGCTTGCAGAGTAATTGGTTGAAATTCAACAGTCATCCATAGTTGACCTCAAGACAGCCTGAACAAGCAACATCACACTAGTTGCTTCTCCCCAGCGGATCTTTTTTTTTTAAAATTAAATAAATAATTTCAAGAGAGGCAACTCAAAGAAGATGTTGAAAAGATGATGATGTTGATTTACAGGAGCTATGAGGACATCACAGAGATAGCAGTCTTGGTTGATAAATCTTCTCTAGCCTACAGGGTTCAGTAGCACTGTGACTATTTTTTTAGTTACAAGGTTTACTGCTACTGTCTCTATATTGCCACTGCCACAGGATCACTGTCCATGTCATTCTCTATCTTCTGGTTGTCCCAAGAATGGTTGCCTTTCCAAACCATCAGGAATATCTTCCACTCTGCAGGAACAACCCTTCTACTAATTTCTCAAACACCTTTCTACCAGACAACCCACACAGAGTACTTACTCTGCTTCTCACCTTGCAAGCTCTTCCACTGGCATGATCTCTTAAGTAACTTTATGGGGAGCTCTAGCCCAAGATGTTAATGTTCTTTCACTTTCAACTGTCTCTTCTTTCTCATCTAAACAGTTTGTCCATCTGGAGTGATGAATAGTGCACTGTTGCAAACCATAAAATACCTGTACAGGGTAGAATCACAACAATCTATAATATATATATATATATATATTAAAGCTTTAAAAAAAAATTTAATATCTTAATTTTTTAGTCAGTGATCTTTAATTTAGGCTTGGTAGCAAAGCACACTAACATTTAACCACAATGGAATCAAATCTAAAACATATTTTACTGTCAGTGTAAAAAGTTACTGTATATGCTTTAACTAAAAACAACCTTATTGAGCCCAGTCTGAAAACAAGATAGTTGCCTGGTCATGTAGTATGTGCTCTGGACTGTCATTTTGATTGTCCTGGGTTTGATTTCTGCTATCCTGCAAGCAGTTTGGGCTATAATGTTATAGTCTTCAGTTCTGAAGAAACATCCAAAACATATAAAACAAACCTTTTTGTAAGCATGAACTTTGAAACATACCAACTAGTAATAATTAAAGTAAGATCCACTTAAAAATAAGTATGTCATCAAGATTTAAATAGTAAATACATTTGTATTTGACTATTTATAAAATAATGTCATAATTGTTAGGGCGTCAACTTGTCTGGAGGACAGAAGCAAAGAATTTCACTGGCAAGGGCTGTTTACAGTGGGGCAGATATTTTTCTATTGGATGATCCTCTCAGTGCAGTAGATGGCCAGGTTGGACAACACATCTTTAAAAATGTCCTCAGCAATGCTGGTCTTCTCAGGGGCAAGGTACAGGCATATTTATCATTCTTTTATTTTATGTGCATTTTCTGTCAGACATGGTCATTTTTTTTAAGCATTGATTATAACTAACAAAGAGATTATAAATAAAGGGGTAAAAATTACAATAAATCATTCGTTTTAAAGTGAGATGATCTCTTAGAATCTTTTTTTGTATCCTCTTATACACTTAGAGTATAGCATTCATTATCCTTTATTTCATTTTATTTGAAACAGATAGCTAATGGCATTAATTTTTCCCTTTTTACCCACAAGTTAATAGACTTGTCATTTCTGTTTGTAGCAGAAAAGAAGTATGTGATTAATTTGTGGAAGGAGGGGAAAGCAGGCCTAAACTTTGTGTGCATAAAATAGAATTATGCGTTAGTTTTATCATTCTAATGTCTAAATGGAAATAATGTGTTGTGGGCTAATCTAATCTGACTTCGACTATGTATCAATTATTACTTAACATTAGCCACAGAACATTACAAAATAGATATACTTATAACAACATTCAGTTCTATAAAATGAGACTTTATTAACCACTGGGAAATCCGTCCAGTCTTTCTAAAACGTCGCTATATTCAACTACTATTCAAAACACAGCCTACTTCTAACATAACGCCATGTTAGTCTCTTGTTCGCCTAAGTCTACTACGTCATTCGTCTGTCTTACTACGTCATTACTTTTACCATCGTTAAAACTATACACAATATATTTAACTAACAAAACTAACCTACTCTCTAAACTAGTACATTACAAATGTGTGGAAAAAAAAGTGTGGTTTGTCTGAGGTTATGCTGCCCAAAGCAATTTTTCATTAAACCTTTTTCCTGCAATTTAGTAGTTCACATTTTTGCTTGTACAATTAAGCCTTAGTTTATCATTTAAATACATCCTATTAATTCAAATGACATACCTAAAACATGAAGTAAAAGTTTGGGAGCTGTAAAAAATTTGGACATAAAAGTGTTTTGTGTAATGAGTACAAATCATTAAAAAGCTATTCTAATTAAATTGACCTCCACAGAATTATCAATTATCTATCAGTGGGAATCGTGGTCGAGAGGCTAACTACACTTGAACTTGGCTTGGCTTGGCTACCTATGAAGAGGGCTTGAGGTTGTGTTATCTGAGTGCCTTATGGCAGTACCGAAAACCATCTCTCAGATACCCCCTCTCCCCCACTGGTCCAAAAATGAGATTGGACCATGGTGCTCTGAGCATGCTATAAGCATGAAAGTAGCGCTATATAAAAGCTATAATTGTTATCATCAGAATGGAGAGTAAAAAGCAATTAATTTAGATGTTGAATAATTTAAGTCAGTGTAGCCTATTGGGCTATTTATGTCTATTTAAGTATTTTGTTTATGTCAGTATCTAAGCACTTTAAATTTGTTAAAACAAGAAATTCTCTAGTCGTAAGTAAACACTCAACTGGGAGATTGTATTTTTTAATCACTTTAATCTTGTGAGAAAGAATGTTATATAATAATAATAATTGTTTTCTATGTTGGCTTTATTCTCTCTAATGTGTGGGAAGCGTGGTCAAGAGGCTAAGTACGCTTGAACTTAGCTTGGCTTGGCTACTTATGAAGGGGGCTCGAGGTTCGACACCCGACTCAAGCAGAGTTGTGTTAACTAAGCCCCTAAAGGCAACATGGAAAACCTTCTCCCAGATACCCTCTCCACTCACTGGTCCACAAATGAGATTGGACCATAGCGCTCTGAGCATGCTATAAGCATGAAAGTAGCGCTATATAAAAGCTATACATTTTTTTTTTAAATGTCACTTCCATTCAATACATGTATTTGCACCATTCTACATTCACATCACTCTGCACTCTAACTGTAACAATATATAATAGTGTTCATTATATGATTTACAGCCTCTAAAACTTTTTTTTTTAACAAAACTTTTATTTTCGTTAAATCAGTAAGACAAATATTTTGAATTAACAGACTCGCATTATGATCACCCATGGCCTGAAGTGGCTTCCAGAAGTGGACTGTATAGTTGTAATGAATGATGGGAATATTGTGGAATTAGGAACCTTTACAAACTTGCTTAAGAAAAAAGGTTATTTCTATGACATTATACAAAAAACCTCAACAGAACATGCAGATGTAAAAAATAATAGCAATTTAGGTGAGTTTGTCTGTACATTTTAATAGAAATATAGGACTTTTATTTATTTGTATTATAGGATTTCTCATAGTTAAAAAAATTAGATTTATAATGTAGCCAGTTTGATAATGTATGGATGAAAATATATTTTGATTACTATCATATAGCCAGCTTTATCCTGCTAAGCTTATTACACTATATACATTCATACAATTAAAATAGTTATTAACTTTTTGCATTTCAAAATTTTGTAATGATAGGTTCCTAATGTAACTAAATTTCTATTTTAAAGAGTCAAAAGACACATTCAGGGAAACCCAATATTATAAGGAACGATTATCTATCAACTCTGTGGACATGTGAGTCAATATTTCATTATACACTTGAAAAAAAAAGCAAAAGGCATATTTATTATCAAACCTGTTTTTAAAATTATATATTCTAATTTATTCAATAATATTTGTTACATTAAAAAAGTTAATCTATTGTGAAAAGAAGGGCATGAGAGGACCAAGAAATAGTTCTACAGTAATGTAATGTAATTCTTGAATGTATGGACTTTCAATTTACAAAACAAAACACACAAATCAGTAAATGTTTTGCTAAAATTATAAATCATTCTTCAGACCTGACCCATATGAGATGCCATCCATTGCAGGAGATCACAAAACCATGACAGTTGAGGAAATGGAAGTTGGAAAAGTAGGTTTTTATGTGATATTCACACAAACTAACCATAACCCTAACACTATTCACTTCTTCAGCCATTTTAATTGGTCATTTTCACTTTTACATTTTTCTGAATTTTTTTTTAAATAAAAAAATATTTGTTTGCAGGTCAAGTGGAAAGTTTATCTTGACATTCTAAAAAGTTTTGGAGTTTTCTTTGGAATAGCAATGGCTGTTTTTATGATTGGCTTTCATCTTACTTATAATATTTCCTTCCTTTGGTTGAGATCTTGGAATGAAGACAAAAACCTTTTGAATCATTCAATGGTATCAATGAACATATCATTATCAGACAGACTTCAGATGAATGAAAACTACATACTTGTTTATATTATACTTGGACTAATACAATGTAAGTCTTTTTTTTTCAAACAAAATAATTTTTCTGTATTTGTTGTGTAAAACAAAATAAAATTGAATACTAACATGATAAAAATTGTATGACTTTATCCTGCTGTTCTTTTAAAATTTATTCACAATAGAAGTAATAGCCCAATGCACATCTTTATTTTGTGTAGATGTGCACAGCTTTGTATAAATGTATCTATTTAAATCTATTTAATTGGCTCATTTGTTGTGTTTCATTGTCACTAAGTATAGGCTTCATTCACCATATTTTTGATGAACTTTTGTTGTTTAATTTCTTGTTTTTTTTGTCCATCATTGTTCCATTGTGGTCTAGTTAGCGTTAATCTTAAATTGTTCCATACATGTCCTGGAATCAAGGTGTTGTTATTAGTAGATAAATAAAAAAATGTCAAGGGCTTATGTCCTCTATTAATATTTTAGGGACCAGATCTATATTTAGTCTTCAATTAGTAGCTGGGCATTGTGTTACGTTGTCTTTATGTTAGGCCTGAGATGGGTCAGTGTTATGGCATGGGTGAGCTGAAGTGTCAGTGTCCAACCACTACAAGTTGTAAAGCTGTTACTTTACTTGATAACTATATATCATGTCACACCATTCAGTTAAGCTCATATGATGTGATATTTTATTGATGCTTTCATTATATATATTATATGTCTTGATTGTTTCTTGATTGTATCATTTAATCATTGGAAATATTCACATTAAATATTAAATTTACTAATATTAGCTGTTTAGTGATTCCATCATATTGACTGAATGGCTGAATGAAAGTTGCTTGTCTTATTATGTTCTTATAAATTACATACATGACTTCAAAAAAGAAGATAATTATGTCATACATAACCATTTGTCAATCTAGTCATTCATGTTAGACAGAGACTTAAACTCTGCTAAGTTGTTGATTTTCCTGGCTGCTTCAGGCAACCCATTCCATGCTCTTATAGGACTAGGGAAGAAGGAGCATTTGCACAATTTGTCCTAGTAGATGGAATAAGAAATGTGCCCTTATTTTGTGTCTGAGTATTTGATTAAGTTTTGTTTTTGTATTTGCAAATTATGGTTCAGTATTTAGTGTATTATTTCTATTTACATTTTAAGTCTTCTGTCCTGAAGCATCTCTAAATGTGATTTTACAAATGGTATTACTCTAGTCAAATGTAAAGATTCATTTGTTATTGGTCTTACAGCTCTATTTTGCATCTGTTTTAGTTTCTATATGGTTTCTTGAGTTGAGGGTTTCCAAACTGAGGGACTAAGGTTGAATAACAATTTAGTTTTATGTTCTTGTTTGTAAAAATGTATTTCAATAAACCCCAATTCTTTGTTTGATTTTTTAAATATTTTAATCAATAAAGGGATTTCATTATAAGTTTTCATTGATTATAACACCTAGTTACATATTTTGAGTTTTTAGTCTGTGTGACTTATTTACCATGAATAAGCTAAGTAGTTTTATTTGTTTTAGTTTGTTTTTTTTACTCTTAATAATTGACATTTTTCTGGGTAGAAAGACATGCTCAAATTTGATTCCCATTTCTGTATAATTCTTCTAATTATATTTGTAAAAATAAATCAGTATCCTGTGTTGTTTTATTGTTTTAGATATTTGCAATCAAAATAGATTGCCAGCAGACAATAGCTTTGTCTGCATGAGATGTAGAAAAATGTGTAGGTCGCTACTTTTTTTTTGCATAGTCATGTGAAACACTGCACTCATCCTTAATCTTCAGAATCAAATGCATTGCCATTATTATTTTTGCAATCATCTGCTAATAGTATAACGTTTATTCCTAAACTAATGCAATTAGGTAGGTCATTTATGTAAATTAGGAACAGTAGTAGACCTAAAACTGTTTCTTGTGGTGCACTTGGGTTTACTGTTATTGTTGTTGTTTTGGAGCCATTTATTATTAGTTTATTAGAATTTTATTGCAGAGAACCCTAATAATTAAACATATGTAAACAATATGGTTTTAGTTGGGTCATGTTTTGATGATCAATAAAAAAGATGCCAGGCAAAATCTGTCTTCCTATTTTAAAAATTGCTAACAAAAGAATGAAAACTACCAACTTTCTAGCAATGGGCAAGCAATCATACCTTTTTTCATCTAATAATCATTATAAAACATCCTATTTTAGCTGTGTGCTGCATAGTGTATGCAATTCTGATACACTCTCGCCATGTGACCACATCACATGTACTTCATACATGTCTTGTGAATGGAGTCTTTAAAGCACCAATCAGCTTCTTTGACACAACCCCTTTGGGAAGAATATTGAATCGTTTTAGTCAAGACATAAACATCTTGGACAACACACTGTTCCTACAGTTTGAGGTGTATTTAGAGCATGCTATGTTTGCTCTGGGAATACTTACCATAATCTGCTATACCACTCCAGTATTAATATCGATTGCCATCCCTGCTGTGCTTCTTCTACTATTTTTACAGGTTAGTGATGATAATTTTGTACTCTTTCTTTGAAATCAAAACGTACAATTTACAGACTATTCCTTTTTATTATGTCAAGTTACAAAACAAAACAACAACACTGGAAGATATAATGAAAGTAAAGCTAATATACTTTAAACTGTTGAATTTAAATATTGTTGAAAAAATTACAATACAAATGTTGAATAAAAATGAATCAATTAAATATTCATTAAAAAAATATTCTGTACCCTATGGAATTCTAACCATATTACTCAGAAATAAATAGCACCAAAATTATAAAATACTTTTTCAGGGCTTGGTCTTATCACAAATTTGACCAAATAAAATAAAGACTAATATCACTAACATTGGCTTATATTTCAGCAATTTTGTATTAAAACCTTGTGTCAACTGAGGCGAATTGCTTCCAAGAATTGTTCTTCTGTTATGGCCCATGGCACTGAGATCTTATCAGGCCTGAAAGTGATAAGGGCCTATCAACAACAACAGAATTTTATTCAAGAGGCTGAGATAAGAACCGATAACTTTCAAAAACCTCTGATTTTAGCTAACGCAGTCATCATGTAAGAAATATATTTGTCTAAATATAATTGGCTGGCCTTGGTCATTTAAAATATTCTATTTTGATTATAAATGTTGAATGAAAAACAAAATGATGTAAGCATTTCAAACTGTAATAAAGATAAAGGGTATGATAAGTTAAGAACATGGAAGAAAAGATCAAATCTATATATATGGTATTAAATGTTGAAAGGTTAGCCAAGGTAAAACAAGATTTCAACATGACAATATCATACATCAATGTAGATTCCAAACTCTACTAGCAAATACTTTTTTTAACTCAAGAGATTGGCTGTAATGATTTATCTTATCTTCTTATCTTATATAATACAGACGTTACTTCAAAAAAGAAGATGATTATGTCCTACGCGTCATGCATTTAGTCATGCATATTAACCAATGACTTAAATTCTGCCAAGTCACTGGTTTTCCTGGCTAGCTCAGGCAACCCATTCCATGCTCTAATAGCACTAGGGAAGAAGGAGTATTTGTACAAATTTGTCCTAGCATATGGGACGAGGAATGTGCCTTTATCTTTGTGTCTTTCAGAGTATTTTATTAAATTTTGTTTTTGTATTTGAAGATTATGGTTCAGTGTTTTATGTATGATTGCTACTTTACTTTTGAGCCTTCTGTCCTGAAGGCTTTCTAAATTTAGTGATTTTACTAAAGGTGTTACTCTAGTCAAATGTGAATATTCGTTTGTTATGAATCGCACTGCTCTATTTTGTGTCTGTTCCAGTTTCTTAATGTTTTCTTGAGTTGAGGGGTCCCAAACGGAGGATGCATATTCTATTATTGGCCTAACCAAGGTTAAATAACATTTTAGTTTTATGTTCTTATTTGATGTATAGAAATTTCTTTTAATAAATCCTAATGCTTTGTTTGATTTTTTTGTAGTTTCATCAATATGTGGATTCCATGACAGTTTTTCATTTATTATAACACCTAGGTATTTTGCGCTTTTAGTCTGTGTTACTGGTTTGCCATGAATAAGATAAGTGGAATTAATTTGTTTTAGTTTTTTTGTTACTCTTAACAACTGACATTTTTCTGGGTGGAAAGACATGCTCCAATTTGATTCCCATTTCTGTAATTCATCTAATTCTCTTTGTAAAATATATGTGTCTTGTGTTGTTTTTATTGTTCTATATATTATGCAATCGTCTGCAAATAATCTGACTTTTGTTCCTGAAGTAATGCAATTTGGTAAATCATTTATGTAAATTAAAAATAGTAATGGACCCAAGACTGTTCCTTGAGGTACGCCTGAGTTTACTGTTATCGGTGTTGATTTAGAGCCATTTATTATTACAGTTTGTTCTTGATGTGACATTATATTGGTTGAATTGTATTAACAGGTGGTTGCAGACCAGACTGGACTTAATTTCATATGTGGTTATTGTTTCTGTAATACTTATGAGTGTTGTGTATAGAAATGATTTAGAGCCAGGACTACTTATTCTATCTTTGACTTTTGTACAAATGGTAAGAAAACAATTATTTAAGTGGTCTTATTCTTTGTTGTTTTTTTAAATTATTTTTTTTAATTGATTTATGTTTCACATTTTCATACTGCAAGACATAGAAAAGACTACAGCATTTTCTTATTCTCTTTAATAGTCATTGTTTCATTTGATTTTTCTAAAAATTTGTATGAATTATAGTTGCTTATATTGTATTAGTGGAGGCACAGTGGTTGAGTGGTAAAGGGCTTGGCTTCTGAACCGGGGGTCCTGGGTTTGAATTCTGATGAAGACTGAGATTTTAAATTTCAGAATCTTTGGGTGTTTCTGAGTCCACCCAGCTCTAATGGGTACCTGACTTTAGTTGGGGGAAAGTTGTGCTGGCCACATGACACCCTTGTTAACCATGGGCCACAGAAACAGATGACCTTTACATCATCTGACCAATAGGTCGCAAGGTCTTTATATTGTATTAGTATTATAAGACATCAAATGCAAATACATGATTCTTCTTTATGTAGATTTATACAACTTGACTATTTTATAATTAATGTTATTTTTTATATATATGTATTTACAATAATAATAATAATGATATAAGTATTTACAAAATTTGAGCAGGTAAAAACCAAATAGTTATTTTTTGTTTGGTTGTTAGTTTGTGATAACAATCTTTTTTTTTAAACATATTTTTAGCTGACTAATGAAGTAACAATGGTCAGTAGGATGGCAAGTGAAATTGAAATCAATTCTGTATCAGTAGAGAGAGTTTTAGACTACTCCCGTGTTACTCCTGAGGTATGTAGTTATTTGATATGTTGTATTCTATACTTAAATGCTTAACTGTCACAGCTTTATAAAAAAAAAAATGTCTCTTAATTTAGACTTGTTTTGAATATAATTAATCGATTTAGTAAGGATGAGGTGAATGACTATTTTGGAACCTTTGAGTTGACTCTTGAGTCTCTGACTTCACCATCACATTCAGGTTGTAATTATCAACAGGTAAACATAGGCCTCCTTCATATCATCATTTGTCTTATGTTTGATCTTACATGTTATTATACTAAATATGCCTAAATACTGTGTAATAAAGAGGCTAAGAACTAAAAGATCCTTTTTATTAATTTGTCTATCTGAACAGGCATTTATTTTGGCTACAGATAAATTCTAACAATTAAATTAATTTGAGAAAAAAATTTCTCGCTGCCTAACAATACAAGAGTGTGTTAAAAAAGTAAATTGTGAACTAAAGAAAAATGACAATTCTCTCTGTGTGAAGTCATTTGAGATGGGATGTCTGAAATGGATATTGAAAATAGTAAAAAAAAAATAAGAAGGTTTCACCACCCTTTTCCAATGGGTAAGGAGGGTGTCAAAGTCTTAATAATAATATTAATCTTTATTATGCATGAGAAATTTTTTTTTACAATAGTGCACTACACAATCAATACATTGTAAGAGCAAACAATTTATATGATAGCAGGCAAATGCATCTCAGTCCTACTCCTAATGTGATGTTCATAGAAATGTAGGCCACTGGGTGCTAAATATTGCATTGTTTGCAAAGTAGACTTCAATTAAAAAAAAATAAAACACTTGTGTTATTTAAACATTGTTTCATCTTTAGACTTCAATGTCAGAATGTGTTCGTTACATATTGGGAAAGTTCTTTTTCTCAAGTATCTATTTCATATTATTTCATAATATTAATCTTTATTATGCATGAGAAATTTTTTTTTACAATAGTGCACTACACAATCAATACATTGTAAGAGCAAACAATTTATATGATAGCAGGCAAATGCATCTCAGTCCTACTCCTAATGTGATGTTCATAGAAATGTAGGCCACTGGGTGCTAAATATTGCATTGTTTGCAAAGTAGACTTCAATTAAAAAAAAATAAAACACTTGTGTTATTTAAACATTGTTTCATCTTTAGACTTCAATGTCAGAATGTGTTCGTTACATATTGGGAAAGTTCTTTTTCTCAAGTATCTATTTCATCGAATATTGAATGCTCTCTCTATTTTTGTTGGGCCAATGTTCACATTGAATGAGGTGGTAAGTCACAGTTGTGATTGGGGACTCAAAATGTATTTCAAAAGATCACTTACAGAAAATACTAGTATTATCAAAAGTAATATTTTATTGTTTATGGAAGAAGAATAACAGACGAAACAGACATACCAATTGTTTCAGTACAATTAAACAGATTACCAGGGAAGGTGACAAGAGAATTCATAATCATCTTTTATGCCACTCTCTGCTGTCTTTTGCTAGTCTTTTAATGGCTTCCAGCTGTTTCCTGTCCTCTCAGCTTCATCTAGTACATTGTGTCGCCATTTTCTTTTTGGTCTTCCTCTGCATCTTGTGTCCTGGAAGTTCCAGTTGAAGGCTTGTCTAGCTCTGTTGTTGTCTTCTTTTCTTATGGTATCTAAACTTTCTCTCTAACATCCACATCTCTATATTTCTCTGTCCACCCATCTTCCACAGTTTTTTTTTTCCATTTTGTCATACCACTAACAAGAAAATTAGTAGAACATTTCTAGTGTTTTCCAAGAATAATGCTCAGGACCACTAAGGACTAACATTGCCACCAGGATCAGCTATTAAAGGTCATATGAAAGCCATATGGTACAACTTCATATAGTTTTTGAAACACATAATAAAATTCACAAAACTAACTTAAGAGTCTTCAATTTTGCTATTTCTTGATAACTACAAATGTCAAGTTTCTTATACAAATAACTGACAATTGTCAAAATAAAAATTATTCTTATGTCCTAAGCAGTTCCAGTAGTGTACACCTAGTTGTAAATGTTAATTAAAGACTGTTAACTAAGTTAATGGCCTTTCTGGCAGATTCAGGCAACCTGTTCCATAATTTTATTTCTGAATACTCTTGCAGACAATATTACATAAAGCTGCCTCACACAGTGTTGGGGTCATTTAAAGCCTTTAGTAATCAGGTGACTGAGAAATGATGTCATGACCCATCACATACAAATCTTGAGTTTTCTATCCATAATGAAAAAGTGGCATTAATTTCTGATTAATTTTCTACATATATATTCTATAGTATTTTGTGGTCCCTAACATTAAAATAAGTGCAGGAAAATGATTTAGCAGGTTGCATGGGTTATGTAAGCAAAAAAAGTTGCTTATAGAGGGAATTAATTTATGATTGTGATTTTTTTCTTGCACATGTATTAGTTGATGTAACTAATCAACAGGCGTCTTGGGTATTATCTGAAGATAATTCAACTTTAGAGGAGTGGCCATCACAAGGTTCCATTGAGTTTGTCCACTATAGTTCAAGGTACAGAGAGGGACTAGATCTGGTATTGAAAGACATCAACATTTACATCAAACCTGGGGAAAAGGTTTGAAAATCAATTATAATTGAATTTCTGTTATATTCTTTGTAAGACATTAGCAGGTCTTTTTTTTTAATGTGTTTGATATCTAAATGTGTAAGTTATAAAAAAATTTGATAACAACTAATGTTTTTTCAACTGCTATTGTTGTAATCACAACAAATTTCCATAAAGCAGTCTTAGTCTGAATTAATATAGAATTTTTGCTGGAAAAATGTTTAAAAATATGATTAAAAAAAAGAGTTGTTCAACCAATAAATTTAAATGCTAGAAGTGTAATCAGAAAATGTTTTTAACAGGCCTAATTAAGGGTTTGCAAAAAAAATAATCAGTATGAAACATAAGACTACAATTTTGATAAACAGTTTAAAATTATCCTTGATGTATTAAAGATTTATATGAAGTAATATGTAAGCTACCTGGTGTTATCAAATTCATGCTGGATTGGTCACAACACCAATAATATTAAGCCTAAAGTTTTGGCTTTTTTGCCATAACAATT
Organism: Biomphalaria glabrata; assembly: GCF_947242115.1. Lineage (NCBI taxonomy): Eukaryota > Metazoa > Mollusca > Gastropoda > Planorbidae > Biomphalaria > Biomphalaria glabrata. Next base: position 49,227,285 of record NC_074712.1, read on the forward strand.
TTCTGAAACAAGGAACCTTTGACAGTAGGCCTAATCCTAAATCTTTAGTTGTATATAGTTGTATTGCTGTCCTACTATATTGCTCATTGTGGAGAGTTATATAAACATTTTACAGCTCAGTATTTAATAAATATTTGCTTTTTGCTGATCTATTATTTAAGAATTTTGTGAACTTTTACAATACAAAATCCAATCTGGCAGTGGGAAAAAGACAATTTTTGAATTTATGGACTTATTAATTATAAATATTTTTTCCACTGTATCAAAAGGCTTACAACTATATAAAAATTGTCTTTAAGTACAGCTATAATTATTATCATTGTTTTCATACAGATTGGAATAATTGGCAGAACAGGGGCAGGCAAATCTTCATTTGTTTTGTCATTATTTAGATTAATAGAAGCTGCATCTGGCTCAATTCTTATAGATGGCATTGATATTTCAACTATTGGTCTACATAAACTTAGGCAAGGGTTGACTATTTTACCTCAGGTACACTGTTTAATGTTATATTTAATTTTATTAAAGGTTTAGGATACCAAAAATAAATTCTTAAAAAAAACAACACTAAATATGATGAGGTTTAGTAACAATCTGATCATGTGTTACATAAACAGGACTCAGTTTTATTGTCAGGAAGTTTGCGGATGAACCTTGATCTATGTAACCAGAGAACAGATGATGAATTATGGCAAAGTCTGGAGTTAGTACAGTTGAAACAATTCTGCCAAAGTTTACCCAAGAAATTGGATCATGATGTTGGTGATGGAGGCTGTAATTTAAGGTATATTGCTGCAGTAGATTTATCCCTGCCCATAAAAGAGGGGAAGATCTTTCTCTTGTGCTGGAACTTTCCAACAGCACTTTAGACTGCATGGTGTCATTATGTTTTTATTTTCTGTTCCTTTTTATATACCAATAAAACACTGACAAATAAGCATAAGACTTAGAAGATGCTAAGAGTATTTTATACTTTTAGATCTAGAATGGACAATCAAAGTAATAGCTGTGTTTTTGTGTTTAGAGGCTGTTGTGGAAGAGGGTTTCCTCTCAAGCTATTCCGTTGGAAAAAAGGAAAGCAAAGTTATTTTCTCTTTCATCTCATTTCTATGAGATAGTCACTTTGTCACTGCAGAAGGTGTCACACCACTATTTGATACTGTGATATATTGCTTGAGAAATATTGAAAAACACTGAGTAAAACAAATAATGGTGCAGCTCGAGAAAAACAAGAGTTAACAATTGAATTGTGGGTAATTGGTCACATGATTAGAGAGCTGACCACATGGGCAAGAATTAAGTAGTGGCCATGTTCTTGAGCTGAAAGGATGTATAGTTAGTTGATTGAGTAATGTCATACAATAATGAATTTCGAGTATTTCATTGCACATTGGGTATTTTGTGATGTATAATATGAATTGTGTTATGGCTGGAATAGCCAGTGAACTGTTAATTTCTTATGAGGAATAAATGTAGTCTGCAGATCAAGATCTTATTTCATTATTAACTGTTGTGCTAATAGCAGTAGTCCTACCAGACAAGAAGTAGTATAACTCAAGTGAATCAAGTCCTATTTCATTGCTTTATTATACAACATAAAATGTCATTTAACAAGCAAGAAGAAATAACATTATGACATTTGGTGGCCAGTCATTATTTGTTTTACTCTGTGTTTTTTTCAATATTTCTCAACCAATACGTCACAGTATCAAATGGTGGTGTTGGGTCCTCAAGCCAAAAGAAAACTGCTACAATTATTCAATGCTAGCTGGAAATCTGGCAGAATTCCAAACATCTGGAAAAAAGCCATTATGATCCCTATACTAAAGCACGGCAAACCAAGAAATAAACTGGATATCTACTGTCCCATCAGCCTCACTAGCTGTACTTGCAAACTGATGGAAAGAGTGATAAATAGAAGGCTGACATGGATCTTTGAGTCAAATAACTTACTCACTGAAGCCCAGGCTGGCTTTAGAAAAGGCAGATCAACAGAAGATCAAATAGCCTTCATCACACAAGAAATAGAAGACGGCTTTCAAGAAAAGAAACCAACAACAATTGTGTGGGTTGACTTAGAAAAAGCATTTGACAAAGTCTGGGAACAAGGTCTCTTGCTCAAGCTAATCCAGCATCACATATCCCACAGAATGTACAACTGGATAAAGGAATACCTAAATAATAGAAAAGCCTTAGTTTGCATGCAAGGACAAAGAAGCCACACAGTGGGTATAAAAAATGGGGTCCCCCAAGGAGGAGTCCTAACCCCAACACTTTTCCTAATATTCATAAACGATCTAAATCAAAACCTACCAAAAAAAGTTAAAAGCAGCATGTATGCAGATGACCTTGCCTTAATTAGCACAGAAGAATATGTAGGAACATCGAAATTTTGATTACAAGATGCTCTTGATAAACTCAACAATTGGTCCAAAGACTGGGGCATGTCCATTAACACAAAAAAGACAACATATACCATATTCTCACTGTCAACAAAACAACAATCAATAAAATTAACATTAGTTAAGGAAGCTTTAGAAAAAAATGACAGCCCTACTTATCTTGGAGTCACCTATGACCCGAGACTAACCTGGAAAAACCAAATAGATAAAACAGAGTAAAGGCATCCAGAGACTATCCCTCTTGAAAAAATTAGCTGGCACAGATTGGGGAGCTAATCACAACATCCTTAAAAAGACCTATACCAGTTTGTAAGACCTGTACTAGAATATGGTGCCACAGCATGGGGCTCAGCAGCCCAAACCAACCTAAGAAAAATAGACAAGGTTCAAAATATTGGTCTAAGGATAATGACAGGAGCAATCAAAACAACACCCATAAGAGCTATGGAGGAAACCGCTGCCCTGATCTCTCTGGATGAAAGAAGAGAAATAAAAATCCTTTCCCAATTCACTAAATTGGAAACCTTGGAGAGGCACCCACTCAGAACAAAAATCCACAAAACTGGCACAAAAAACCGTCTCAAAAGGACCAATTTCATACAGGAATCTCTAAACCTAAAAAAGAAACACCAACTTGAAAAAATTACTCTGGAATCCTCGATACACTATAATGAATCTCCACCCTGGGACGAAAGCCCTCTTCCTACTATAAGGGACCATATTGAAAACATAAAAAGAAAATCTGATTACAGACCAACAGAGCTCAAGGAAATAGTGAACTGTTTTCTACATACCAATTACCCTAGCAATCAGTGGATCAGAGTTTACACGGATGGCTCATCCCATAAAGCCACCACAAATGGAGGAGCTGGAATACTTATCGAATGGCCAGATGGAGGAAAACTAGAAAAATCCATTGCAACTGGAGAGCTCTCTGACAGTCACAGAGCAGAAAGGGAAGCACTAGCACTAGCTGCTACCATGCTAGCAAATCATCCAAGTTCCCCTCACAGTCAGATTGTCTTTCTAACAGACGCGAAAATCACCCTCCAAAGCTTGCAAAACTCTGATTCCCCTTATATTAAAAACCTCAGAACAGCACTTACAAAGCTCAACAACAACAGCAAAAAAACTGTTATTCAATGGATACCAGCTCACATACAACTAGCAGGAAATGAGAAGGCTGACACACTCGCCAAGAGTGGGAGAACAAACTCACAAGTAAACTCTGCACTCTATCCAGAAGAAATGAAGAAATTAATTGTAGATAAAATAAATGAGAAATGGACGAGCTCCCATCCAAATCACAAGAAAGATGACGCTTACTATAAGCTATCCCGACAAGACCAACGTCTAATCTTTCGACTCAGGACCGGACACAACAGAATGTGACAACACATGTTCCGGAAGCTCAAAATTGGAACCAGTGAAATCTGCCCATGTGGAGTATCACCAGAAAATGCTGACCACGGCCTCCAAAACTGCTCTCTCTACCAAGAGACCCGTATAAGACATTGGCCCCAAATCACCCCAATAGAAAGAAAACTATATGGAGAGCTCCCTGATTTGGAAACCACTGCGCAGTTCATCTCATGTATTGGTCTAGTCATATGAACACTCCAACATAACAATGAGAACGATGAAGAAGAAGAAGAAAAAGAAATGGTGGTGTGACAGACGGCAATAACATCTTGAAGTGAGGGGGGGGGGGGTAAAAAAGGTCTGCATATGGAAAGGGTTGGCCCCAAAGCAAAAGAAACTTAAGGCATTATACCCTTGTGGGTTTCAGAAGTGAATTAGTGAGGGAGGGGAAGTACAAATTGCAAAGTAAAAGTATTTTACAATAAAAGATATATAAAATGTTTTGTTTTACATATTTCGGATGTTCCTTCAGAGTTGAAGATAGTTTACTTCCTAGTCCAAACCTCCCGCAGGACGACGGGGGATGGGAGCGGGCAGGGTTTGAACCCTCGACCGTCGATAAATCCGAACGACAGTCCAGCGAGCAAACCGCACGACCAGGCAGCCAAACTTGGGTAAAAGAAAAATATGAATGTTTCCTCCAAGTACACTTTGATATAGAATTTAAATTTAGTTAGATATTTACTGCTTTCTAGATATGAATTAATAACTGGGTTACTTTTGTTTTTTATACATTAAATGTTGGTGTACAATATATAATTGTTTATATTAATATAGGATTGGCCTATGCATTCATTTGAAAATCTAACATCTTCAGTTACGTGATGATAATACATTTTTTCCTTTAAGTAAATAATCCCAATTATTGTTCTAGTAGTAATGCTGAAGGTGGACTATTATAGTCAGACTAAATTATTCTTTTTTTTGGACCTATAGTTTGTACATCATGGTTCGATGATGACCACTTTTGTCATTAGGGGGGCTGGGGGCTTTGCACTGGGGTTTTGTACCTCCTCATGTAGCTGGTGAGACCTCTGTGAGCCTGGAATGTATGGCTGGACACCAGGCAGGTTATTCCAAAAGGACCAATAAAATGATCTAAACTCAACACCCCACTTCTAATTTTTTTTTCACAAATGTATTCTTATAAATTATTTCTCTTTTTCAGTGTGGGACAGCGCCAGCTTGTGTGTCTTGCCAGAACTATACTAAACAAGACAAAGATACTAATTCTTGATGAAGCCACTGCTGCTATTGATGTAGAAACTGACCAGGTTATTCAAAGGACTATAAGTACAGCGTTTCATGACTGCACAGTTCTGACCATTGCTCACAGAGTGAACACTTTACTAGACTATAACAGGTAGACATTTATATGCTTACTAGGAGAAATTAGAATACTTATTTTTCTACTTTTATTTTCAATACAAATGAATCAACTCAAGACAGTATTTAATGATACTCTGAAATGTTAATATTTTTTTCCTACTCACAGGATTATGGTGCTACACAATGGGCAAATAATAGAATTTGATTCACCAAAGACATTACTTGCCCAAAGTAATTCACATCTAAGTTCCATCTTGAATAAATCTGGCCAACATTTGTGATGTGTTTTCTAAATCTTTGCATACATTTCAAATATGTTTTAAAGTCACTTTTAGACTTGTCTTGAAAAGTACAAGTACTTGTAATAACTTTGCTGACAATTTTTTTTTTCTTTTTTACAGAATATTGCAACTTAATTAATATTTGCAAAACATAAATTTAAAAAGAAATAAATATGTATTATACAGCTATTTATTATGTTTATACATTTTTATATTCCAACATGTTTTAAATAATAGAATATAGACTACAGTTACAGGGTAAATAGCAACACATAGTAATCACAAAAAAATTCAAGAGTTGATATAGCTAAAAATCATTAATAAATAATAGTTAAAGAAAAACTAAGATAAGTTCAAAGAAACTGGATACATTCACCATTACATCATAGTCTTACACTGTCAAGTTATTATCAGTTTAAGATGTGCTACATTTTTAAATGTGAACAATAACCTACAAAGATGAAATGCATATTAATATTGCAATACATAACTAGTGATAAAGTAAACTTGTTGAGAATACCAATTGATTCTTTAACAATTTTTTCCATGCACAAAAAAAAAAATAATACAAATGTAAGTTTTCAGTAATCATCTTAGACAATAAAATAAATAAACAATTTGCATATAAATAACAGTTCACTAAAACATTTTACCATATCAATTTAAAAAAAAAATAGCACATACAATTAAGACAAAATCATGAAAGTAATTGAACATTTTGATGACAATGCTATATATATATATATATACAAAACTATCATATAAAAACAATAATTGGTCTAGTTGAGAACTATCTTCATGATGAAGATCTACCCCTCCTTACTTAATAGCCCTGATGTTGTGGTGGTGGTGGAGGGGTGGTTATAGGTGAGAACTATCTTCATGATCAAGATCTATCCCTCCTTACTTAATAGCCCTGATGTTGTGGTGGTGGTGGAGGTGGAGGGGTGGTCATAGGTAGAGGAGGTCTAAAAGGTGGCTGCATACCCCCTTGGTGCTGTCCCCAGTTCTGCTGCTGCTGTTGTTGACTATACATTGGCTGGCTGTTGTAGTTCTGTGGTGGAGGCATAGGAGGCTTCTGGCTGAACCCTCCGGGTTGTGGGGGGTAATTGCCCCTGTTCATGTTCTGTGACCCACTCTGGAAGTTTCCTCCTCCTCCTCCCATTAATGGTTTAGGGGCATTCTGCTAAGAACAGAGTATACATCACTACATTTTAAAAAAACAAAACTGTTCTAATAACAAAATAGGAACATTTAATGCTCAAATCACAGTAAGTGAAATATCAAATCTATTCATCAAACAATTTACCTGGTAGCCTTGAGGATGGTAATTATTGGTGGAAGTGGCTCCTCTAGGAGCTGGCTGATTGAACATATTAGGCTTGCTGGTCCCCTGGCTAAATGCACTGGGCTTCTGTTGTGATTCTTGAGAATAAATATTGGGCTTATCTCTGCCAAACTGGTCCCGACCACCTGGTCTTTCTCCTACAGAATGGCCAACACGAGAGCTGAAAGATACAAAATTACATAAAAATTATTTCCTTTCCAATCAAGCCCCCCACCATCCCAATAAATGGTTCTGCAATCTCAGGAATGAGCCATGACTTTATTAGATTAAATGGTAAATGAAATATATACTTAAACTGATTAAACCAAGTAACATGTATGTTAACTGGAAAACACTAATTAAAAGTTGAAACATGTTATGTATATTGAAAGTTACTCTACAATAGAAGAATTACAAAGAAAAATAAAAACATTGTTCTGGGTGCCTAAATGTGCAATACATTGCCAAGATGAAACTGGTAAAGTGAATTACCTGAAAGCTCCTACCCCTCCTCCCCTGCCCCCACGGCCACTAGTACTGCGGTCTCTGTCACGTAGGCCAGGTCTACTGTCATCTCTGACTGTTCGTTCTTTTCCAGCCCATCGACCACGACCTGAAAACAAGTTAACTTTTATTATTACAAATATAAAGCTTTATGTTATATGAAAAATGTTCCAGAAGCTAAAAATAGGGACTAGTAAGATTAGCCCTTGTGGAGCATCACCAGAGAATGCTGGCCATGTCCTTCAAAGTTGCATACCCTATCGAGGGCCAGAACAGAATAAAGGTAAAAAACAACAACCTCTCTTTAGAACAAAAACTACAAGGAGAACTACCAGATATGGAAATCAATGCGCAGTTCATCGCATATATAGGACTACTTCTCCCTCAAAAGCTACGGTCTGCGTGCTTTTTCAGTTCACGGACCAAAGGTTTGGAACTCACTCCCCATTGATCTCAGACAGACAACATGCTACACCACTTTTAAGAAGAACATTAAGACCTATCTGTTTAAAACTTTTTTTAGATTAACTGTCATTTTAGCTCTCATGTTTATGTTTGTAATGTTGTTACAGCGCCTTGAGCCTACATTTTGTTTGTTAACAGCGCTTTATAAATAAAATTATTAAATTATTATTATTACTTGTACTCGTCTGAACCTAACCCTCCAACTTATCAAAACGTAGAAGAATATTAACAAAGATGATAAACCATGTTCATAAACTGTAATTGTAAGAACACATTATTGAAATAATTTTCATATAAAACCAACTATTTATAATTCTTCTTCTTCTTCTAGCCAGCTTTATTGCTGATGAGCTGTGAGCTCTTTTGCAGACTGTGCCAAGGAAAAAAAGTGTGCTGTTTTCTTCAGTTGTTCAGCACTGCCGTACAGGGTGTTGGTTATGTTGGGCTGTAGTGGAAGCAGGGTCTGCCTAAGGTGGATTAGGGAGGGGCATTCAAAGAGGATATGGTTTACGGTGTCTGCAAAGGGGTAGTTGTGTGGAGTTTATTTTGTTCAGGTGGTAATTTAATAGTGGTGTGTGTCCTGTTCTTAGTTGGAAGATTGTAGATTGTTCTTTGCAGGGGAGGAAGTTAATACTGTCCAGTTTGTTAGGCGTAGTCATTTCTTTGTACATGGCTCTGCCTGTGTTTCTTGATGCCCATTGGTTGAGCCACTCCTCTTTGTGATTGTTGACTAACATTGACCTTAGGGTGAGGTAGTTAACAGGTCTATCTGGTTGTTCCAATACTATGATATAGTCATAGACAAAGAATAGATCTAGATTATTCTAGATTAACTAGAGTTAGACACTAGTCTATATTAGATTTATGATTATGGTAGGCCCTGGTAAGATCACATTCACAGTAAGAACCGTAACGGAGGCGAACAGCATAATATTTGGTATTTACTGTATTTTTTAATTAGTATTACCAAAAAAAAACAATATGAATATATTTATAGATCTACACTATCTATACTCTAATTATTTAATTATATAATTGTAACAATTATATAATATATAGATCTAGAACTAGGCTTATTTTATCAGGGCAGTCTAGACTCTAGAATACTCTCTTCTATTGATTAGAAAACCTATTTTTAGTCTTTGACTATACTATAGTAGTAGGATAGGCCTATTAGTATTTATTTATATTCTATCTAAACACAACACTGAAGTCTAGATTCTAGATCTAATTTCTAAATTAAAATGAGTTAGTTTTAGAAAATTCTAGATCTACAATTAGTTAAGTTATAATATATCGATGTAAATTAATACTTAAAATTATTTAGAAAAGAAGGATCTACATAGATCTAGATTAGACATATTTATATTCTAGTCTTAAATTTAGTGGTGTCTGCTATCTAGATCTAGTTAAGTAAGACAAGCACAAGTCTAGAACTCTAGATCAGTGATGCCCAAAGTACGGCCTGCAGGCCAGATACAGCCTGCCGAAACGTTGGCACAAAGTGTAGAAATTACACACACACACTTTTCTCTGATGGATTGGTACCACAACCTTTAATGTAAAATCTAACGTCTACTTTTGTGGAACATGATAATAAGCCAACATATTTGTTTTATAAAGAAAGTGTGGCTGTTAAAAAAAAACACAACCTATAAATGGCATTATGAAACAAATATGTTGGCATTGATGAGAAAATTTACCAAAAAGAGACCAAAGAATGAGTCGGTGGTAAAGCTATGTTGCTCACATTTTAAGTAAAGAAATTTTATTAAGCTATTTTCTGATAATGTGTAAGAAAGTAGTATCCCACTAGATGTAAGTACCAGACCCACAGGTTTCTCATAAAATTAGTTTTAGGTTAATTTCATTTTTATAATTTTTTGGTAATGTGGCAAGCGACACGAGTGTCGGAAAACAAAATGGCCTGCAGGTCTAATTAGGTTTGGCATAACTCGTCTAGATGATAACAGACCTAAAAAAAAATATAAATCTAGTATAGTAATACTAATAGACTAATAATACTAATATTATTGTGTGATTCGACACAAAAGAAGTTCAAGGCAGGGTGTGATGATTGACGAAATGCTGGTTGAAACCTCTGATGGACACAAATTAGCATCATATGTTGTCATTAAGCAATAGACTATACCAAAGAATGAGACTTTTCCAAGTGATGTTTGTACAAACCAAAATGGGTGGAAGACAAATGAACTAAAAGAAGTTTGATTAAGAATGGTGTAAGAATGCTTTATCAGTGTTTGCTGTTTTTTTTCCCACAGACTATTGTTTGAAATTTCGTTCAGTCATCTAGCATCATTTATGTGCCGCAAACATTTCTGCATGTTAGAGTAATGTAAGGTGCTTTTTGACGGAGGTCTGGATTGCACTACACCAGACGGAGGTCATTGTCTCACTACATTCTAATACTAGATATAAATCCATCATGAAGTGTTTTTTTTCTGGATCTGGTGAATGTGATATCGTGAAGGGGCCTGGATCCAGGATGTGACGATTCCACAGGGCATAACCAGGGCACAGTCCACTTTAAGCTTTCTACTACAGAAAAGTTCCATTTGGAGAGCTCTATGGATGGCGGAGAATGGACCATTGGCCAACCCCACCTTGTCCCATGGATATTCCGGTTACAGTCTTCAGACCTAGATGTTTCCTTTTATGTCAGTATTGGAGAAAATTGCCAAGACCGAAAACTCCCTTAAAATACGGGGACTATATATTTATGTATTTAAAAAAAAGCCTGAGGAAACATCCAGCCTACACTAAATTTATAATTCAATATAGCTTTGTTTATTTAAAAGCAAATAATTGTTGTTTTTTTTAAATAGTTTTGAGGTAAAAATTTTGATGCTGTCCTCTCCAATGCAGACACAATGAAATTGTACCTTGATAATTTTGGTCTGTCAGTGATGCTGCTCATAAGAGCAAAGAAAACAAGACTTAATTAGATCTTTTCAGGCTCGTTTGTTCAGCCATGTAAAGTTTTTAATCATCTAAGTCAACAGCACCCATTATTTGATTATAGGCATAGATCACAGCAGGTCTTTGTTAATAACAGATTTTTGCTATTTACTATGTCAGTGTAAAAAAAAACTAAGAAATGATAATCGATTTTTGTAGGGAAAAGAAGGAAAATGATATTGTTTCTGTAGCTGGAGAGACTATTGAAATAGTGCAAACCTTTAAATACCTTGGTACTATCCTAGACAATAAACTAAATTTTACTGCAAATACTGATTATATCAGCAAAAAAGGGCAGCAAAGATTACGATTACTAAGAAAACTGTCCTCGTTTAATGTTAGCGAAAAGGCCTTGGCTATATTTTATCATGCTCACATCTGCAATATTTTAAGTTTCAATATCACTGCCTGGTACGGCAATCTGAGTATTAAAAATAAAAATAAACTTTATAGAATCCTCAATGCTGCTGGTAAAATCATTGGCAAAAAACAAACCCCATTTGGGCAGTTGTTTGAGACAAACATCTATAAAAAAGCTAACAAGATCCTCGAAATGAATAATCACCCTCTGTGTCAGGATTTTGTGATTTTACCATCACAACAGAGATACAAGACACCGATAGCATAGACAAACAGACACAAACACTCTTTTGTTCCCCTGGCAATCAAATCATTAAATAGGAACAATCTGATATAAACTTTGTCACATGTAAATTATGAGTGAGTCTGGTGTGAATGCACACTTTGGTTTCTTATAGTTAAAATGTTTTTTGTTTGGTGTAATGCACAAATTGTATAACAAATTTTTCATACGAACAATAAAGATTATTATTCTTAAATCTGCATTACTTGCTGTAGATATCAAGACTGGCTTTTAGGTGTTGTCTTGATAACATGTTTTATAATTGTTTTGGCACAAATTTCTGGCAGTGTTACTCTATTGACCTAACAGTTCCAGTAGCTGTAGTGTTATCATTAAAAAACAGTTCTAACAGCTCAAATGAAGTAAAGAAATAATCTATCCCTAAACGGTATCCTTTGTTCAGTAGATCTCTATCCCTAGGTGGTATCCTCTGTTCAGTAGATCTCTATCCCTAGGTGGTATCCTCCATTCAGTAGATCTCTATCCTTAGGTGGTATCCTCTGTTCAGTAGATCTCTATCCCTAGGTGGTACCCTCTGTTCAGTAGATCTCTATCCCTAGGTGGTATCCTCTGTTCAGTAGATCTCTATCCCTAGGTGGTACCCTCTGTTCAGTAGATCTCTATCCCTAGGTGGTATCCTCTGTTCAGTAGATCTCTATCCCTAGGTGGTATCCTCTGTTCAGTAGATCTCTATCCCTAGGTGGTACCCTCTGTTCAGTAGATCTCTATCCCTAGGTGGTATCCTCTGTTCAGTAGATCTCTATCCCTAGGTGGTATCCTCTGTTCAGTAGATCTCTATCCCTAGGTGGTATCCTCTGTTCAGTCGATCTCTAAGTCATAATCCTTATAATTAGCTTATTTGTACAAGTCCTGCCATTGCTAATTCGTCTACATTGATTGCCATCATATACTTCAAACTGGCAAAGAAAGCCATCTGACAGACATCACAACTTAATGCTGAATCTTGCATGTCTTCTATTTGACATAACCTGACATGTGTGAGGGCTTTGAACCCAAGATCAGATCCATTTTGTACAGAGTGTTGTCAGCAAAAAGAAGAAAATTTCAAAATGATCCAAAAACTATGATGTTTCTTGAAGATTGACACTTACCGGATAAATCTTCATATGAAACCTTGAATTTTTCGTCAGATTTGTAAAATCAAAATTACCGTCGCTATTCATTTTGATTGATAAAAAGAAATGTCTAAAGAAATAAATATGATGTCCATTACTAAATCAAAGACAAAAGTGAAGAAAGTGAACAGATATTTACGGTTTGGCAGCTAATTACTGAGAAAATAACAAAGAAACAACTGAAAATACACAAAGCCACTATCTGTTTACATAAAGCCATGATCGAGGCCTCAAGCATCTTAAGGGTTAATGTTTTAGAAGTATGTTCTCAACCCATGCCTACAATAGTAGACCACAAATACTAAGAATACAGGAGAAAAAATTTAGTCTATGTATTCACTAATAACAAGCAGCATTGAAGTGTACTCACTTTTTCCTTGATAACCCTTGTTAGATTCTGCCAACTGAAGGAGCTTAGGACTTATTACTTGTTTGGCTTCTCGAAGCACAGAAATCAGGTCAGGTGCCTGCTTTACATTAGCTGGGGTGAATAATGTATAGGCAGTACCAGTATTGGTAGACCGTGCTGTACGACCTATTCGGTGAACATAGTCTTCTGAACAATTGGGATAGTCAAAGTTGATGACAAATTTGATGTCTTCAACATCTGCAAATTAACGAAAATAGCACTAATATTTTATGCTAAGCAGCAAAAAAAAAAAAAAAAAAAAAAAAAAAAAATGGTCTGCACAACACAAGGAAAATTAACTTAAGCTGTAGATTAATATTAACAAAGCACTTTATTTCTAAAATGTTGCTATAGCACTAATGATTCTAAATGCACCAAATCTGCTGCTTTAAATTTTAAATCTCTACATAAAATTAGAAAAAAAAAAAATTAAATATTTATAGTTTTTTTTTACATGCAATTATTTAAATAATATTTTCTTGAAAAAAATACACACTTCAATAAGTCACGCTTTAAATTAGGTGATAACAGGACAGCCACCACTGATTATAAGTAAAAGAGCTATTGTACTTACCTTGGTAGTGTCTAGGTGTTCCTTATTTGTATTAAAAAAATTATATCTACACTACAGTGGTCTTTTAGAAAGCTGCAGTATGCACCTCTAATTAATAAAGGGAACACAACCATACACTTCTGAATTACTGACTCCTTGTAACGACAAACAAGTTTACAATTAAGGGAGTTAACTTACATTAAAAAAATATATTTCTGCCATACATGCAGAGGAGAGTGATTGTTTAACATTATTTTTGGGGGTTAAAAAAAGTTTCTATGTTGTTAAGTCAACAACCATGTTGATTGTAAGTCAGTATGTGCAGGTACGTTTCCATAATCAAGTGCAGGCCTCTTGTCTGATGACATGACTTCAGCCGCGACCAGCGAAAAAAAGAGAGAGCTAAACCATTTAAAGTCTTTACATTTTTTTAAGGGGTTAAAAACATACATCGCTGACGCAGGGCAGAGTTACGTAAGTATTAAAAGAAAGACTAAAATGCCAGGACCTGAGAAGATATATGCACTGCCCTGGTGTTGGTTGTTCATAGGTCATGGCACACTTTTTACGGAAAACTTACATTTAAGTTGACACTGAGCTACAGATTCAAAATTATTGGGTATTCGTTAATGTCATAAGCACACTCAATTACAATAGTCTCTAGTAAAAAATGCGCCATTTTGTTAGAACTTACACCAACACTGACAGTATGCAGTAAAGTTGATCTCCAGAAAAAACAGTCCTTGTGTTTATTTTATCCTCTAACTGTCCGTCTGTGTTCTTTTTCCTTTTTAGCACAGTCTCGGAACAGAAGACAAACAATAATATACATGTCTCTTAAAAACTCCACTCCAGTGTTTCAATGAATGGTCCATGGAAGAGTTGACCATGGAGTGGGTTACAGCCCATGTCAGCAGACAGATGATTTATTTTAAAAAAGACTTAACAAAATGTTTATCAGCTGACTGGCACAGCCGGTATAACCTTGGCCAGTCTGTGGCATCCAGCTTATGGCAGACTCCCAAGTGAATCAACCTTGCCACTTGAATCTGGGACACTAGTGGGATTATGTACTATTGGACCAAACTATTCCCTCTCAGGATTTCTCGCTGCACGGTTCTCCAGTCATGATCAGACTTCCAAGCGAGGCACCAGTTCTGTCGAAATACATACTAAACGGTTAATTATCTTGAAAAAAAAACTTATATAAAATAAGTATAATGAATATATTTAACGGCCTATTTCAATTTAGTATTATACACACAAAAAAATACATATAAAAATAAAAATTTAAACAGCAGTTTATGGTGCTCTAATTAATCTTTTAAAACTTTAATAATAATAACCTTTCTGAAAAACAAAAGCAAATATTTGAATGCCTGAAAAAAAAATATGTAGATTAAAAAAATTTAAAGGTTAACAATAGCAAAACAATATTTTTTTTTTGTATTAAAATTACAAAGTCTGTCAAATTTCTTTTAAAATTAATAATTGTATGTACAATATCAGTAATTTTATAATAACATTATCTATACAAAAAGCATTAGAAAAATTAAAGAAAATGTGTTAAACTTACCCAGCCCCCGAGATGCCACATCAGTTGCAAGGAGAATTGGTGTTTTGCCACTTCGAAATTCTGTAATTGTACACATAAAATATAGTTTTATGAAAATTCAACTTACAATGGTTTAAAAATGGGGTAGGATGGAAAAGCAATACAGATAGTCTGTGAACATAAATACAAACTCAGATCCCTGTACAAAAAAAATTTAAGGTGCTTCAAGAGTTTTTAGAAAATAATCCTTTTCTTTATATAATGCGATCTTCAGGATGTTTTATTTTTTTAATTTAATGATGAATGTGAAAAAATTTTTTTTAAACTGCTAATACTATTAGTAAAAAAAGAAAATACAATTAAATCCTTTATTCTGTGTACCCCCATCTATGTTAAAGAGCACTGATTCTATTGAATGTTCTATTTGTATACTAAATACATATAATGAAAATCTCCATTCCCCATGATAGTTTACAAAATTCAGTTGGCAATTTATATTTATTTATTTCAATGAACAGAAGCAGCACAGTGTAATTTTCCCCCAAAATATAAGCAATTTATGAAAATAAATTTTGTTGAGCAAAACAAAAGTAAAATTTAGAATGTTAGGCAAAAAAAAAAAAAATTCATGACAACACTCAGTGTATTTCCTTATTGATTACTTATATTTAAAAATTATATTTTGTGGTTAAAAAGAAGTACAAAATAATTGGTATAAATACCATTCAATGCCCAGTCTCTTTCCTGTTGTGATTTGTCACCATGGATGCATATTACTGGCCACCTGGTAATGTGTAGATAGACAATTAGAAATAAATGAGCTATATATCATTAGTACTGTCAGGACTTAGTTGAACGTTAGAACTTACCCATCTCTTCTCATTCGTTTTGAAATATCATCAGCTTTACGCTTAGTTTCCACAAAAATAAGAGTCTTATTATCTTTTTCTTGCATTATTTCTGTCAAAAGTTTGACAAGTCTGTGGAAAGCATATACATTTTTTTTTTAATTTGAAATTATTTTTATGTTCAAGTGCAATAAAAAATCTACAAGTTTGTAACATCTTTTGAAAATAGTTAAATGACAACTATTTGTATCAATCAATCATAAACTAGGACTAAGGTGTGTGAAATTAGAAATTACTTGTCTTCTTTCTCAAACTCCATGCAGACATCAATGATCTGCAGAATATTGTGATTGGCTGTCAGCTGAAGGGCACCAATATTGATTTGAACATAGTCCTGAAGAAAATCTTCAGCCAGTTTGCGAACTTCCTTCGGCCACGTAGCACTCCACATAAGAGTCTGTCTGTCTGGCTAGATAAATGTAAAAACCAACCAATTAGTTAAGAAATGAATGTTTTATGTTTGTTTTTTAAACTACAAGTTACTGTATAACTCACTCTGACTTGTTCCAAGATTTTTCTTATCTGAGGTTCAAATCCCATGTCAAGCATTCTGTCTGCCTCATCCAGCACCAGATAAGTGGTTCTTCTTAAATTTGTTTTATTGGATTCTAACAAGTCAATCAAACGTCCTGGTGTTGCTATGCAAATTTCAGCTCCTAAAAATTATATTGATAAATAAAAATTGAATTGGATGTTATAACCAACTGTTTTCCTTTTAACTAGGTGAAAAGATAATTACCCTTGATAAATAATGAGTAATGAAATTATATATACAACTTATATTTGAAGACTATATTATTACCATCTTCTAAGTCTTTAATTTGAGGTCTCTTAGGGGCTCCTCCATATACACAAGCATTTCTTATTTGTGAGGTCTGACCAAACTCATGGGCTACTTGTTGTACTTGTTGGGCAAGTTCTCTTGTAGGCACCAACACTAGGCACTGAGAGAGATAGCATTTCAAGTTACTTCAATGCTAGTTTTGTCACATTTGTACAGGAATAAGCAGACTGATTATATTATAGCTGACATTTTATTGATTCTATTGTGCTGATGTGCAATTTGAATAAAACTTTTAGTTTAACTACTTTATTTCAGTTGACATCTGCCATCACTAATTAATACAACAGTAGTGTCAATATTTTACAATCAACTAATGACATAAGAGAATAAAAAAAAAAAAGGCATCAAATTTGAAAGACGAATATTGAGTTAAGTGAAACAATCTGAAACAGATCATTTAAAATATGTTCTTACAATAGGTCCATCCCCTCTCTCTAAGTATGGTTGATTGTTTATATGAACAATAGCAGGTAGCATAAACTGAAAACAAAAAACAAGCAAAATAAAAATTATCTATTTAAAAATAAAGCTTATCTAATAGAAAAAACCCCAAATTCACTGCCATATATCTCAACACTACAAGAGTAAGCTCCTTTTTCTATATAAAACAAAATTAATTAATTACAACTTATTGAATTACTAATTAGTTGCTTTTTAAAATTGATTTATGTATTTTCATCAACTATGAATAGTGCAAAATTTCCAGTTGATCTTAGAAAGGGAAGTGGAAGAAAAAAACTTGTTCCAACTTGTACAAAATGTATAATTAGGGGAATAACTTCACATTTACATCCACATCTCTTAATAAGTAGGATTAATTTTCCTTTTTGATACCAAAGTAATTAATAATCAATAATTAATTAATTAATGGTTAAAAAATTAGTTTTTGATTGATTCATATTTTTTTAGGTACAACAACTTAATCTGAGAATGGGTGTGGGAGAAATAACATGTACAAAAATTGTACCAGACAGAGTATAAGCTTAGTAAAAATTGAGAAAGATATTTACATTTCGAATTGGAGAAAAAATTCAATACAATTCTTATATCAATAGTAATACTCAAAATTAATAAAGAATAAATAATACAATATATTTTGTATGTTTCATTCTATTCCCTAAAGATATTCATATATATATATAATTTAAACTGTACAATAGATAATTACCGCTAAAGTTTTGCCAGAGCCAGTTTGTGCAATGCCAACCATGTTGAGCCCGGACAGAGCAATGGGCCAACCTTGGGACTGAATGGATGTTGGTGAATGAAAACAATTTTTTCTGATTTGATTCATCACATAATCTGACATAAAATGCAAAAAGAGTTTAATGGTTTATCAAATTTCAACATATATATAGCAAAAAGAATGTTTTGTTTATAACCTCTGTGAGTTTCTCTGTTTCTAAAATGCACAAATTAAAAAGATACTTTAGTAGTAAATCAATGACAGGAAGATGCTGTACTGGACAAGGTGTTGATGTCATGTAGTTTATGACTTAAGTTTCACCCTTTTATCCACATTTCATGTGGTTAATGTGTGCAGAGAATGTTTTGGTGAATGTGATGATGCAAATAAAAATGACATCACAAAGATAGCAGACAGAATAAATGTATGCAGCCTTAATTAAGTATTTTCTTTTTTTCTAACTAAATAAATTATCAAAACATTTTTTTTAATTTGTGGTTTACTTATTTAAATCTCACATCCCAACTTGGGGTGGAAGAAACTGTTAAAGACTACACAACAAAAAAAAGCAGGCCTGAAGATAATTAGCCTTAAAACAGTAAAATAATATTTTCTAAGAATAAAATTTAGGAGGGTGGTGGGGTCTTGGGTTTGAATCTAGGTGAAGACTGGGATTTTAAATTTTGGGATTTTAAGGACACTGTTGAGTCCATCCATTTCTAATGGGTACCTGACATGAGTTAGGGAAAGTAAAGTGAATAGTCATTGTGGTGGCCACATGACACCTTCATTAACTGTCAGCCATTGAAACGATTTTTAAATCATCTGCCCTATAGATTGCAAGGTTTGAAAATATAAAAATGAAGATCCCTTTTAGAGCAAGTTGAGAAATATACTCATTTCAGTAGTCATTGGTTAACAAGCATGTGCAGTGAGCAACAATAACTTTATCCTAAATTACAAATTCAGGAAGGAATTTCAACTTAAGACCCTCAGTATATAAATCAAGGCTGCACCTCTCTGTCACAATCAAACCATTTCTTATGCATCCAAGCATTAAGACTGCAATGAGACTTGTGAAGTTCATAATGTTTTTCAGGGTTTTCCTGTCTCCCTACAGGGAGAGACCCACATTTGCACCATACAAATGGAAAACATCACCATGCTAGCTAAGTAGAAGTGTTTTAAAAATGGTTTTATTGGTACAAACCTGGAAAATTTCCTTCCTCAAAAGTAAAAATTGGTTTAGGTATGCTCTTCCCATGCACAGTAATCTGATTGGCTTCATAAAATTGAAGAATTTCTTGCTAATGGAAAGAGGAAAAATGCTAAAATAGTTATGGTATTAACACAAGGGAATATATATAGAGAGAAAACTAGATAACAAAGAGAATTTGTGTTATCACACAAAATTGATTATACACAAACACAAGCTGAAATGGCAAAAAATATGCCATATTCATGGGAAAAAAATTATGATTTTGATGCATTTATCTTATATAATACAGACATTACTTCAAAAAAGAAGATGATTACGTCCTACACGTCATGCATCTAGTCATGCATGTTAAACAATGACTTAAATTCTGCCAAGTCATTGGTTTTCCTGGCTGGCTTAGGCAACCCATTCCATGCACTAATAGCACCAGGGAAGGAGCATTTGTACAAATTTGTTCTAGCATATGGAACGATGAATGTGCCTTTATCTTTGTGTCTTTCTGAGTATTTTATTAGATTTTTTTTTTGTTGAAGATTATGGTTCATTGTTTTATGTATAATTGCTACTTTACTTTTCAGTCTTCTCTCCTGAAGGCTTTCTAAATTTAGTGATTTTACTAAAGGTGTTATGCTAGTCAAATGTGAATATTTATTTGCTATTAATCTCACTGCTCTATTATGTGTCTGTTCCAGTTTCTTAATGTTATCTTGAGTTGAGGGGTCCCAAACAGAGGATGCATATTATATAGACTCCAGTGACTTGATTACCACAGAGAGGGAATTGAGAAAGTAACTTGTCTACTTGAAAAATGACCAGCTGATAAGTTACTAGGATGTCAGGCTAGTACAAAGTGAATCACTAAAAATATGACCAGATTTTGTATTTTGTTTTAAACTAGTGTAGAACATTCAATTAATTTCCTGCATAGATCTCATTCAGCTCAGTAATCTTCATAAGAATGTAATGAGCCCTGAAAGAGTGACTGCATCAACACACCAAAACTCCATTATTTTATATGAGCAGTAAAAACATTTTACAGGGGGAATATAATTCAAATTATGCTTCACTATATTTACATCTTTAAATGTCCATACCTGAGATCTACGACTAACATTTATGTGTTCTTTATAGAAGTTTTTTTCAAACTTTGGTAGTCGACTCATGTCCCATCTTGGTTTCCTTAAATTCTGACCAGGTTGTGTCCCCTTCAAAGAGGGCCTGCCCCTGTCTGCCATTCCACCTCCTCCTCTGCCTCCACCACCTCTGTCTCTATCGAAACGTCCTCGAGAGCCACTATCAGATCTACCAGAAAATCTGCACAAAAAGATAAAAATGTAATAAAAATAAAAATCTTTAATACATCAACAAAAAGAAGTAGAGAATTGTTATTTCCATATTCACGATATTGAAAATAAATGGAATGTTAAAGAAAAAACAAGAATTGTAATATCTTGGGATATATGACAGGAAAAAAAACACAACAATAAAAGTGTAATTATTATGTAATACTTCTTTATGATTGTCATTATTTATGTTGGAGGGTTATATAGTCCTAAATATGTCACATGAACTATGCAGTGATTTTAAGATAAGGCCAGTGGACTGATTGATGAAATATTAACATAGCCTGGTGTCAGTGCCTCACCACAGGGGCAGGGTCAAGTGTTAGCTGGTTCTGGTTACAATTGACAGATTTTGCATTATGTGATGACTAATTCTGCTGTGCCCTGTCTGGAGGCAAACATTTATAAATCTATGACATACCATATAAGTCTAGTAGGGGATTTTCATATAATCAACCACTGAATCACAGTAATCTCAGACTAAATCTGCTCTGTCTTTTAGTTTACATTTCTGACAATAGTAATAATAATAGATCTAGTTGTAAGATCCAGTTTATAACTGAGTTAGTGAATAAGAGAAAAAAGAAAAATGTGAGTGTGATAGAATCTATAAATTATAATGAAACTTCAACCGGTGAAAAAAACATAAAAGTAAAAGTCTAGGTCTAGCTAGGCCTATACCTATAAAATATCTAGATCTATGGAGTATTATAATTACAATAATATTTATAATATAATAAAAATAATATATTGACTTTAACTCTATAAATTACTATTAGTATTATTTATAATTATATAATTATAGTAGTTACTAAATTAGACATGGGTGTAGCTAGGAATTTTCCAAACATTTGGGGGCCTTGATCTCTTTGACTTTGGGGGCCCTGCATTTTGTATAATATTTTACTAATATTTGGATCTAAAAAACACATTTGGGGGCCCCCCCTCAAGTAGGGGCCGGGGGGGGGGGGGGGGTTCAAATTCTCCCCCCCCCCTTCTTAACCCCACCCTAGCTACGCCACTGAGCTCTATAGTCTATAGACAGTATCTAATCTAGTTATTAGATCTAGATATATTTAAATTAGATTGTCTATAATATACCGTACCCCCGACTTCTATCTCGATCTCTGTACGACATACTGTAACTTGTAACGTGTTTGATTATTTATTATTATTAAATAGATCTAGATGTAATCTATGATCTAGAATCTAACAATATTAGTTTTTTTCCTATCAAATATGAATTAAAAAAAAAGTAGATCTATCCTATTTTATATTCTATCAAAATAGGATATAGGTCTAGATCTAGAAGTGAGTAGAAGTATAATCAAGAGATCTATTGACAATAAAATATTAAATATATTTTTTATGTAAACTAGTTGGATCTCTATAAACTCTATAGTTCTAGCTTTGACATGTAATTGACATATTTTCAGCAAATGCAGGTCAATTTATTTAAAATAAGCAATAATGATAAAATGCACACATTTTTTCGATATATAAATATTATTTTTTAAAATATATATTTAATATTAATTTTTAAAATTAGAATTTAAAAATTTTAACGTTTAGATCTGATACATTAACGATTTTTAAATGATCGGATAAATTTTTGTACTGTTAATGATTTCCAAATTGGCATATAATATTGTATTCATACGCTGCTGCGCCAGTCTACGTGAAATTTTCCTACGTCTAAAAACTAAAGTAGATCTCTCTCTCTCTCTCTCTCTCTCTCTCTATATATATATATATATATATATATATATATATATATATATATATATATATATATATAAATAAAGATTAGCCCTTATTAACGATAGGCGCAGAAAACGAAAATAAGAAACTGAAATAGACCGCGGCGGACATCAGTTTTGTCTTCAACTTCAGGAGATGTGGAAAAATAAATAGGTCGCAACTGGGTTTTCCTATTCATGTGAAATTTACATTGCACTCATCCCTTAATCTTTAGAATCGAAGACATTGCCATTAAAAAAATCAAAGAAAATCTAGACCTATTAAAACAAAATGATTTTTTAAAAATAACAGTTTAACATCGAACACGCATAGAATAAAAGGAAATAATTTATGAGATAATGAGTGTTTCTGGGTATTTAGATTTAGATCTAGTCTACTTCTTTTTAGTACCGAACAGTACTCCGGAAGTAACTGTTTCTTAGTAACGTACGTAAATTCAACTCTACATACTCTACTAAGTAATAGATCTAGATCTACATCTAGAAGGACTAGATCTACATATAGATCTAGATCATAATAGATTATATAATATCTGGAATCTAAACCTAGTTTAGCTTTAGGACTGAAATCTGTTGTCATTGTTGAACTCATAATGATAGTCAGATAATCATCTAATTTTCCGTATCACTATCAACTATCTGTGACAATCTGACAATCTGAATCTGGTCTATCACACTTAGACTTAAAGTCATAAAGTACTTAGACACACTATCATCATCATGATGAGATGATCATGATATCAGATACTGACTTTACTACATACTTTACATAGAGTCTAGTCATGTTTGTATTAATTTAAATTATTCAAATTAATTAATATCAAATATCAATAATAAATTTATTTTTAAAAAATACACAGAGATAGACATAGTTCTATATGATTTAATAGTTTTAATAATTTTGATATAATTTATTCTCAATTCTATATATATATACTTATAGCCTTAAATAAAATTAAATGGCTTTAGTTAATCATAATGATAAATCCTTTGATTTAAAATTTAGTCAAGATTATAGTTAGTAATTAGGTTTATCTCATGTCTATATCTGAGAATAAATACCTATCAGAGAATAAGTATAACTCAGGCTATTCAAAAATTACTAAAATAAGAGCATTACAATTATAGATCTATTTTTTCTAGAGATCTAAACATTTAATTAATAATAAAATATTGTTTTTACAATTTTCATTTATCCAGCCCTTAAATTTGAATAAATTATAGGGCCTATATAGATCTAGACCTATATAGACTCTAGAATGAAATGCAGCCATTACTTCAAAAAAGAAGATGATTACGCCCTACGTATGTTCCTATGTATCTCTATTTAATATAAAACAGCTTCTCACTGCTAGATTAGGGTTACTAGACACTTGCACATTCAAAGTCAAAGGAGGACCAAAAAGAGGACATAGCAAAGGAGGCAAAAAAACAACAACAAACAACAAGACAAAGTAAAGTTTAGAAATGATGCTTACAATTGTTAATTTGTTGATACAGCTGTGTTATCATGTTACTCAGACAAAGTTACACTTTCTATGAGAGAAGAATGCCTCTGATTTACAGTATTTTTGCACATCTAACCCATAATATGGGTTATACAATTTAGTACAAACAAATGTCAGCTATGCGGGGTATACCAAGGTGCTAGTTTTACTAAATTTATTTTACTCCCTGTGTGGTTCTGAAATATACATTGTAATGCTTTATGAACATCTCATTATAAAACTTTCTTCACCATCAACAAATAATTAGGTCAACAACTTTCTGTAAAAACAATAGATTATAAATATGATCGTAAGCTCATATATGTTATATGCATGTTGCACTCTATGTATTGTTTGTTGAAGTAACAACTGGAGCACTATTGTGTTTTGAGGGACAGACGTCTGATAAGCTACAATTTTTATGTAATGGTAATTTACGGCAACTCACGCTTTGCACATGTGGGGTATATAAAGGTGCGGGTTGTATGATTTTGTTTTTACCTATTTTGTAATTTGTGTGGGGTGTACGCGTATGTGGTGTATATGCGCAAAAATGTGGTAGCTAATGGAATGTGTACCTTTAGTTCACTGTACAGTGACTGTGAGCTGATTATCAAAAATATTAATAAAAAAATATCACAGATTTTGAGATGCTCTGAGTAAAGAGTTTTATATGAAAATCTACCTACACCACTAAAAGTCATCACTGTTTATGAAATATGTTTCAAAACAATAAGTGGCACTGGTCAAACAACTAAACATTTTTACATCAATACCCCATTCCTTTAAGTACATTAATCACAATTGTGTACATACATCAGTTATAAGTGAGTATGGGTGTTTAAACAACCTAATAGGAAGAATTGAATTAGATTGTTGGATAATATGTCATTGTAGTTAAAAACATAGTAAAAGCCACACAGTTTAGACCAATGCCTGCCAGATAGAGAACTCGACCTCAAAAAGTTAGATAAATTCTCCTTCTTCTGAACACCTGGTAACCCTATCATAGGAGATCCTCAAGATCTGGGATGTTTTAATTTCTTGTGCACTCCTGGACATAAAATACTATAAAATGTAGGAAGAACATTTTGGCCAATCATTTTACAGTAGATAAAAGAGTGAAAAAACTATCCATTGACTCATAGAGAGGCATTTTTTTGACAAAGTATAATCTTTAAAAAAGTCATACATGGAGATCCACACAGATGTTTGTGCCATGATGAACTACTAGGAAAAGTTTTTTGACTGAGAAATATAATGATAAAGTTTTACAGACTTAAATTTACTAATATTCAATTCCTTTGAAAAACTGTTTTTCAAAGTTTGTCTTTTTTGTCATCCTGTGGATGTGAATGTGTCTGGAAACCCTAACATTACGTCAGGAGGGTGTCTGAGTAAAATAACACATGGATGCACGATTGTTTAAAAATTTAGGTTTAGGATTAGATCTAGAATAAATATGATGTCAAAACTCTCGCTATAGCTACTGATTGAGATTAATTGATAAGAATATTCATAATTCTGTAGACCTTAAATGTTGATCAAGTACATTCAAGAGGGTTCAGACTATTTTTTTCACCAGACTCTTTTTTACTTATGCTTTTTTTTTTTTTACCAGGCTATCTTGTGCCGAATGTTTTGTCCAGGTCATATTATGTTGATCTAAATTTGACCCACTATGTTTTCATCTTAAAACGAAAAAAAAATGAATGCACTAAGAAAATAAATCATTATGTACAACAGAGAAAGGAGTTAGTTGTAGCTTCAACAATTAACCTAATATAGCAAGCATAGACAATAAGGACCAAACAAACAATAACTTTTACTTTAAATAAAATAAAAAATAAATTAATTAATTAATATTTATATATATATGTGTGTGTGTGTGTGAGTTTTAATCACAGTATTTTACACTATTTTTTTCAGTTATTGAAAGCTAATTTTTTTAATGGCCCATACAGTAACCATTAATGGACATTCCCATGACCTAGAATGTAAAACTGGAATTTGTACTTCACATCTCAATAAAACTTTACCGAAAACTCTTTTTGGAACATCTCTTGAAAAGATTGATTCTGAAAGCTTGAAAAATATAGAAGGAAGATATATTATAGAAGGCAGTGTTAGGAATTCAGCAGAAAGATATCCCCTTCCTCAACGTTTAAAAGATTTAATTCCAGGTAATATAACACAAAATGATACCTATTAAGAAATATCAGTGTCAATATTATGTTAGAAAAGTATAAAATGTGTATTTAGGAAAGGATGTTTTAAACATTAATGTTTTCACATAAATTTGGTAAGCAATGCTGGCAAAAGGGAGGGCTTAAATATATTTGATCACGACAAACAAGATGATGAGTTTGTTACAATAGCACTTTAAATTTTTTACAAATGAATATGTCCCTAGAGATCTACTATAGTGAATGTTAATAAAAAGAACAAAACATATTTTAAGATAAAACAGAAAGTCAAAGGGAACTATAAGGTGTGGATTTAAGAAAGTATGATGTAAAAACTATTAATAATAACAATCTTTCATGCATAAGAAAAAAGAAAATCACTTCAAATACAGGATCTGTGAAAATACTAAACAATGACCTGCTTACATGTGAATATATATATATATATATATTTTGATTATTACTGAAACTAAGGGCAGTCTTATAAGTATGGAATAATACAAAACGATCTTATTAATTCTTATTTAAAAATGTGTATAAATATGTTTTTTAAAATGCAAATGCACAATTTTGGTAAACTATTTGTAGTAATCATGCAACTAGAACATATATTTAACTTAACATATACATTGAGTTTTTATTTTTCTAATATATTTGATTTTTTTTTTAAATTTAAGGTAGAGAGCAGTTAGAGTCATCTAGGGAAGAATTCAACAAACAAAAACAAATTCTTGATGAAGCAGAACAAAAATTAAAATCAAAGGCTGAAAATGCTTTAATATTTAAAGTGGATCCTGCCAATAATCACTTCCATTTGAGTACACCATACAAACCATCTTGGCTTTCGCAAAAAGATCTTGAGCATTCCAAGGAAATAAACAGTTTAGGTTTAAATGTTAAAGAAAGTTACAACAGAGATAAATATGGAACTAAACCTTTAAGGCATGCATACAGTTTGATTGGTGATCCACTTGCAGTAAATATGGATTTCAATTCATCAAAAAACACAGACACACTCTCTCAGAATCACATCGTGTATAGCAAGGGTCGCCATCTACCTTATGGGCTTATGAAACAAACCAAACCTGATAATCTAAAAAGCATTTTCCCCCTTCCACCCAATATAAGGCACAAATTTGGCAGCAGAGACTGTGATGTTTTACTCAGTGATGAACATCTTGTGCACTTGGCCCTATTGAAGCAATCCAATCTGGCACCACAAAAAGTCTCCAGAAAAGAAAATCATCAACATTTGCCTGTTGACTTGTCTGGAAACTATGAGAGCCTTGGACATCTTACTCGGTACAATGTTTGTTCTGGCATATCAACTGACAATAAAATAAGCAATACAAAGCAGGATTTCAATGATCTTGTTCATCTGAGACGAGTTCCCAACCCTGATCAATTTCGTTACCAGAGAGATGAATTAAGTAAGAAAACATTTTTAACATCTATTTTTTACATTAGATTATGGTAATAGAATAATTTTTTCCAGTTTTAACATGCACCAATATTGATCAGTATTTGATGTGATTATTTCTTCTATTCACTTCTAGGTGCGTGGGCAGAACACAATGTTTTACGAGAAAGAATGAAAAAAGCATGGAATGAGCAACATCCATTAGGAGGTCATAAGTAGCATTGTATATAAATATCAAAGTGCAGCGCTTCCATTCTTGTATTAACTCTATCTCTCCATAATTATTTTCCTCGTTCAGAAAGAATTTTTTATTTTTTCCAATTTGTGTTTCAATAGGCTTCTAGGGTTAAATTTCAATAATGGTTTTCTTTTAATCAGAAAATGTTATAATTGGTATAGATAAATGCATGTCTTTTTTATATAACACAGATTAAAGTTTACAAACTCAAAAATTAAGTTAATTTTATTTTGTCATATCAACGATGGTATCGTCAATCAGGAGAGAAAGAGTTAAAACACAGTGCTTCCGTTTTAAAGCTATAAAAATTGTCATTTTAATTTATCTGATTTAGTGTATTGCACATTAACTGGTTATGTATATGTTTTTATGAATAACAGTTTTTGAAATATTTATGTTAACAAAATGTTTTTGTAGTGTGTTTTATATGTAAACTTGTATTAAAAGTTTGTGAAATAAAGCAATAATTTTTTGTTTTTCAATGCTTTCCATTGGTATCAATAAATAATTTTGCTCTGCTCTTTTTGTTTTTAAACTTAAGAGTCATAGTTTTAATATATGTAGATTTATTATGTAGAATCAAGATGTGAGTCTAGAAAGTTTCTTCTCTTGGGCACTTGCCTCAAAGAAAACCATATATGGTAATTATCTTAATGTGTTAAGGGTTTCAGTCTTATTTTTTCCTTAAGCATCAAACACAAGAAAGCAATCCAATTTTAAAATTACAAAAGGTTAGACCAAACAAACAAGTAACTCAGATATGAAAATTAGTTGTTTAATCATAACAAGACAAAATAAATATGGCACAAAAAATACTTTAAAATATGGATTTAAGTTAGCATTTCACAGGGTTATCTTAATAATTAGCTGCCAAATAACATAGTTTTTAAAAAAATTACAAAAATAGCAAATCAAGACTCAATAGAGTTGACTTTAAAAAAAAAAATCAAGTTTAATAAAAAATGCTGTAGAAAAGTCTTTTTAGAGCTTATGAATATTGTTTCAATACTTTTATTCATTCAGTTAAAGTAAACTTAACAAGCAGGATTTAAAATAAATATTTTAAGAAAATTTTACATTTGTATTATTTGATACAAATAAGGATTGTTAGAATTTACAACTGTAAATTCTTTGGTTTGACCCACAAAAGGCGTCTTTGAGCCAATAATACTTTTTGAAGTTCCAAAGTGTCTAATACGATAAACTCCAGGAATTTGATCTTTAGGTATTTCCCACATGATTTCAGCCTGGCTATGGCCAAGAATAAGGCTTGTCTGAACCCATTTAAACCTGTAAATAATTAATTAAAAAAATATTTTATTGATAACTTTAATAACCTAATATAATAGGCTGTTGTAATATTTAATTTTCAGCATTTCCTAGAATTAGAATGGCAGAGCTAAGTCACTTAAAAAAAGACAATATTCAAAATATATTTATCATTCTTGGCCAAAAGACAATGCATTGGTCACAAACAAACTGTCCCATTTGGACAACCATTTGAGAGAAACATTCAAGAGAAAGCCAATAAGATTTTTTATCTAAAAAAAATACCCTCTGGGTCAAGATTTAAACATTTTACCAAAGATTTTACTGATTATAAGATTTTAATCAAAGATTATAAAAACCAACACAAAAACATTGTTCCTATGGCAATCAGATTAATAAATACAATCCAACTATCTGATATAAACATTTCACAATATGATTTCAATTTGATTTTGATATTTTGGCAGATCTTCACATTGTCTTTAATTTTTTGAGGATTCTCTTCCTCTACTAAGTAATGTTTGAGTGAAATTTATAATGTTTGAGTGAAATTTGTTATGTGCAATACACAAAGTGTCAAACAAACATTCTCATGGATATGAAATATTTATTATTATTATATGGCTTGACCATGGTAAGGGAATTGATCCAAAGAAAAAAAAAATGACAAAGGGTTTGCTGTATGTTGGTGGAAGTAGGACAATGATAAAGAGGTAGATGAAGCCTCAGATTTGGTGACATAAACAGAAAAGATTATGAAATGAAGCAGCCCACATCAAAATCAGTGCTTACAAATATTAGGCAGAGAGTTCAATAGAGCAGAGCTGGTTGTGGGAAGACCCAAATTGAAAGCTTGAAAGTGCCAGGCTAAGGGCTATGTGTGAGCTGGTATCACAAATGGGTTGGACTGTTCAGTTACAGCTGGAGATGTCAATCATACCATAGAAATGTGGGATATGTGGCATAAACTGCTTATCAAGGGGGCTTGAGTTTAAATCCCTACTCAAGCTGAGTTGTGCTTGCTGAGTACAAGGAAGCACAGAAACCTCCTACATACCCCCCCCCCAACAGGTCCATAGAAGAGATTGCATGATAGTGCACAAAGTATGCTATAGCATAAAAGATGCATTAGACAAGAATAAATAAAAAACAAAATAAAATAAACAAAATCTTTTGTAGATGGCTGGCTGCCATTGAGAACATTTTCAGTCTATAGCAAAAATGTTTCATCAAATGAAATTTGTCAAAAAAACAAAACAACATTAAATTAAAATATACCTTGTTTCCCAATTAGCATCTGCATATACAACCACCCAATTGTGGCAAAAAACATTTCATCAAATAAAATTTGTCAAAAAAAAACAACAAAACAAAACAACATTAAATTAAAATATACCTTGTTTCCCAATTAGCATCTGCATATAAAACCACCCAATTGTCTCCATTCTCTTTATGTTCTACAGTTAGAAATGTATCTCCAGTCTGTACAGAAAGATGGAGTTACACAAAAAGCTAGTTGAAATGTATAGTACACAGAGAACTAAGCTAGGCACTATATTTTAATATCTGAAATGGTATTAATTGCACCATAAATAGGTTCATGGGAATTGAGTGTTAAGATGCCCAATTTGATGCCTATTAAGTTTGATGCCAAGGGCTTTGAGTAAAAATCCTTCTGAAAGGATCTTTTTTAATTCAGGATTTTAATGCAGCCTTATGTCACACGATTAACGGGTACTTGAAATTTTATAGAGAATGTAAAATTATTTTGCTGATAGGCTGAACTAATATTTAATGTTCGCCAGAGAAAAAATTAAAATGTACATCTTCTGCCCCATTTAGCATTAAATTTTGAAGAGGAAA
The DNA here is from genome assembly GCF_947242115.1 of Biomphalaria glabrata. Lineage (NCBI taxonomy): Eukaryota > Metazoa > Mollusca > Gastropoda > Planorbidae > Biomphalaria > Biomphalaria glabrata. Next base: position 49,258,013 of record NC_074712.1, read on the forward strand.
CTTTACTGCAAATAAAATAAACAAAATATAAAAAAATCCTTATAAAAAACAAAGCTTACCTAAGGGGAAGAGCTCCACTCTTACAACTATATCACTCAAGAATGTACAAGTTAATTCCCTTTTTCATTTAATTTATTAATTGACTAATTGGTTAATGTTTAAAATTGATTTATGTTTCGTTGGGTACAATAAATAATTAATTAAAGTTTCAACTAGATCGAAAAATGGGTGTGGGAGAAATAATGTGTACAATTATTTAAGGGGACAAAACCCTACGTATTTAACCATATTTGAATACTGAAGGATTAATTTCTTTTGTAGATATCAAAGAAAATAATTAATAACCAGTAATTAATTGACTACTTGGCTAATTTTTTAAATTGATTTGTATATTGTCTACGCCAGTGATTCTCAAACTTATTTGACCCTGGAACTTCTTAATATAGCCAAAACGTGCCCACGGACCCCTAAGTGAAAAAGTTACATAAATGCATATTATATATATGTATGCACAAATTTTGTCGGAGTGCTTATAAACATTTTAATTGTTGTTAAAAATAAAATTGAAAAAATGTCATTGAGATTTGATGAGTGTGTTTATGCCCAGCTCAAGGAGCACAAATTTCAAGTTGGTTTCTTTGATTTATGATGAGGCTCATTACGACAATGAATCCACATTATCTTATCTTATATAATACAGACGTTACTTCAAAAAAGAAGATGATTACGTCCTACGCGTCATGCATTTAGTCATGCATATTAACCAATGACTTAAATTCTGCCAAGTCACTGGTTTTCCTGGCTAGCTCAGGCAACCCATTCCATGCTCTAATAGCACTAGGGAAGAAGGAGTATTTGTACAAATTTGTCCTAGCATATGGGACGAGGAATGTGCCTTTATCTTTGTGTCTTTCAGAGTATTTTATTAAATTTTGTTTTTGTATTTGAAGATTATGGTTCAGTGTTTTATGTATTATTGCTACTTTACTTTTGAGTCTTCTGTCCTGAAGGCTTTCTAAATTTAGTGATTTTACTAAAGGTGTTACTCTAGTCAAATGTGAATATTCGTTTGTTATGAATCGCACTGCTCTATTTTGTGTCTGTTCTAGTTTCTTAATGTTTTCTTGAGTTGAGGGGTCCCAAACAGAGGATGCATATTCTATTATTGGCCTAACCAAGGTTAAATAACATTTTAGTTTTATGTTCTTATTTGATGTATAGAAATTTCTTTTAATAAATCCTAATGCTTTGTTTGATTTTTTTGTAGTTTCATCAATATGTGGATTCCATGATAGTTTTTCATTTATTATAACACCTAGGTATTTTGCGTTTTTAGTCTGTGTTACTGGTTTGCCATGAATAAGATAAGTGGAATTAATTTGTTTTAGTTTTTTTGTTACTCTTAACAACTGACATTTTTCTGGGTGGAAAGACATGCTCCAATTTGATTCCCATTTCTGTAATTCATCTAATTCTCTTTGTAAAATATCTGTGTCTTGTGTTGTTTTTATTGTTCTATATATTATGCAATCGTCTGCAAATAATCTGACTTTTGTTCCTGAAGTAATGCAATTTGGTAAATCATTTATGTAAATTAAAAATAGTAGTGGACCCAAGACTGCGCCTTGAGGTACACCTGAGTTTACTGTTATCGGTGTTGATTTAGAACCATTTATTATTACAGTTTGTTCTCTCCCTATCAGAAAGTCTTTAATCCACTGATGCAGTGGACCATTAATGCCGACCATTGTACCATTGTACCCAATAGGATGGGAAAGCAGTCAACAACTTCTGAACAATAACCCATAATGCAGGATATAATTATGGAATATGATTTTGTAACCAGAATTTTTGCTAGCCGTGTTTAAACTTTGGTTTAAATTCCTTATTTGTGGATATTTCAATAAGCTGCTTCTGTACCAGCATGGATTCATCTGTGATTGGTCTATTGCAACTGGTAATCTCTTGTACAGCTACAGAGCAGAGGGAGGAGCACTAAAGCTAGCAGCTACCAAGTTAATAAATCTGATAGGATAAACTGACTTTTAGTGAAAAAGTTATTTTAATTGTATACAATATTCATCCTTCTTCATACCCCCCTTTTGGTCATCTTGCATACCCCAGTTTGAGAACCACTGGTCTATGCCTATGGATAATTGTGCAAAGTTTCAACTTGATCCGAGAATGTATGACAGACAGACAGACAAAAGTCAGATAAACAGAGTAGTTGAAATAAGTTTTCTAAAAAAAAAAAACAATTTCTTTTAACAGATAAGCACTTGACTATTAGGATCTCAATATCTTACCCTAAGATCGTTTCTAGGATTGGCACTGACAAATGTTACTGTCACAGTAGATCCCTGAAAATGAAAGAAAAATATTTTATATTTAGAGGTATTGATGGAATAGTAAGATTCAGAGTCTAGCTGTCACACATTAAACTTTTTCTTTTTATCACAACAAGGCCAGAAAGTGGGGCAGCTGACATAAATAGAACATCATATGGTGAAAGAATGCTAACTTCTGATTGGCTACTAATGGTTGTCAAAACTTTGAGCTTGGCAAACATTGATTGAAGAGATAAGAAAAATGAGTGTCAACGAAAATATTGTTTGATAAAATTTTGGAAGTGTGGCATTGTCTTCTAGTTGGGGATGTTTGCAGTACTTCATGTGACTACCCAGACTTAGTTACAATTTGCATATTTTGACTATTGCTGTTGGTTTTATCAACTGAAGAGAACAGCATACAATCTTTCCTTGGCACAGTCTGCAAAAGAGTTCACAGCTCAGCAGCAAAAGCTGGCTAGAAGAAGAAGAAGTGAGTTTTGTATCAGTGTTAATCTCTTAGACTGGCTGCCAATCAAGGCTGTAGAGCCCAGTCTGCAAAGGCAAAGGGAATTTGTAATTTCAACTCCATCATTTGAAATGGAGAAAATCAGTAGAATTAAGGTGTTTATAATACAATTTTTTTTAATAGAAAAAAAAGACAAAATTGGTCAGGCATTCAATAATATAGTAATATTGACAGTAAGACATCCCGAATGTTTCTCATGCTAAATACACTAAACAAACTGCTTATTTTCTACTTCTAGCATAATGCATTGCATGGTTAGTGTCCTACCGCTGTATAAGTAGACTCGGCATCTTTAACCACAGAGCCAAACTGTGTTCCAGATGGAGCTGAATCAAAGATGACACCAGGTAATAGTGAAATTTGTTTGTCCAATTGATTAGGTGGTGTTGGACCTGGTGGGGATGGCTGGCCCTGGTAAACATTTAAGACTACATTATAATCATTAGTTCTGAGCAACATATCAATAATTTTTTTTTACCTGAGTCTGAGGCAGTGAAATGATTTTATAAATTTGTTTTAGCCCCAACAATATTGGTAACTTTCAAAAGCCAAATTTAAAAATCACAGATTGTAAAGAAGGTAATTTCCCTTAAATATACAAAGTGTGGCTTTTAAATGATTCAATTTGACCTTTCAAAAAAAGATTTAAATAAAGGAAAAGGAATAAATCCCTTTCTGCTATATTATATTTGATATATTAGGTATAAGTTGTTAAGAACAGATTATGTTAAGATTACAGAATATATATGCATTACTATCTGATTATATAGTAATATATAAGCAGACCTGTGCCATCTGAATAGCAAGAGATCTAAAAGTTTGTAGATATGCTTCTAAAGTGTGTGGTCCAAAAATAGTTGAAGCAGCTTCGTATCTTTGTTGCTGTGGTAAAAAATATCAATAACTAAGATAAAAGTAATTCACTCTATGTTTGAACATAGATAGAACACTAAGATAAAAGTAATTCACTCTTATGTTTGAGCATAGTTAGAATCTAAATTAGTATTAAATGTGCATGGTTCAATATGTTTCAACTTTAGGATACAGGCCAGGATGAAAAAAAAGTACAGGCCAAGATGAAAATAGACAGCAGTAGTAAACTGCTTTAACAAAATTGGCATGAGTCTCAAGTGTTGTTTTTTTTTTTTTTTTAATTTAGTAAAATTCCTTGTAGCCCTAAATAGTTGGAATCTTTAATTCCATACTCCACCATATACTGCCCAATTTAAACATCAAACTGTAATGTGTCCTGGGCATACGAGCATAAATACCAGTTTAGGATGACACAAAGTTAATGTTAAGCAAACACAGTGGCTTAAGTAGGTACATATGTAAAAAGAAATGATCACACTAAATGAACAAGACAGTTTCAACATCCTCCACTGCAGAGAGCTAAGAACAAAATGCTTTTTTGACACCACACAGACAGCCTACAGCTCAGTAGCAAAAGGCTAGCAAGGAGAAGAAGATATGGTAAAGACTTAAGATGGTTGTTTATTGTGTTGTCATTGTAAGGCCAGTAGATTGAAGATGAAAATTAGTAGGCCTATTTAGAATTTTGAAAACAAGAAAAATACCTGATATTCTTCATATGTGGCAATGTAGTCAGCATACTCGTTGGCTAATCCAGCAATTACCGTCTTAGTGTCAGCAGGAAAGCCTTGACTTGTAAGCGCCTGTACAATTTAATACAATTAAACAATTATATCAGAAGTAACTTGTAAATGTCTTGTTAAAACAAAAGTTCAAATAATCAAAGCTGTTGTATCTAATTTTCATTTCTTTTAAAAAACTTTATTAAAAAAATATAACATTACCAAATAAACATTATCCCTCATTCTGCGACCAGACATTGTTCTAGTTTTAGAAAAAAAAATTGTAAAAGATTTAAATATTAGGGCTTTTTCTTCAACAGTTAAAAAAAAATGTATAAAAATAAGGAATACTAGAAGATATTGTGAACATATTTCATTCAATGATTTTTTTTTTACTAAGGGAAATAATTTATTTTCACAAAAATTTATCAAATGATGTAGCTAGATCAGTGCTTTGACCATACAGTTAAGACCATACTTGGTTTATTAATATGGCTAAATTCATTTGGTAATTCAGTATGATTTACATACACTTAATCCCTTATGTTATTCACAATGGTTTCATATTCTATGTTATTTACTATGGTTCTACTAAGGTTTCATACTCTATGTTATTCACAATGGTTCTATACTCTTTGTTATTCACTATAATTATGTAACAATAAAAAAATTATTAGATAGCTATGTCATGTTGAAATTATATTTATTACAACAAACGCACACAAAAAGGTTTATCCATGTTTTGAAAAAGGACCTAAAGAAATATTCACTACATTGTTGCTATTTGACAAAAGACCTGTCATATCAAATTTTCAAGCATAAAATCAATTTTAAAGTAATATTTTTCAAATGCTTTATCGGGTTTGAGGTTACTATTGGTGTTTGCATCTATATTATGTTTTTGTTATAGTAGTCAAACTGAATTTCTATTTGCTTAGATGTTTGATATTATTTCATCTTATCTATAAAGATTTCTTTTGCTGAAACTATCTGGTTGAGTTAAATACCAATATGTAATATAAAAGAACTAAGCTTCAAAATACTAACGTAAATTCTCCAGGAACAGCAATGATAACAAACTGACCAATTCGAAGAATCTGATTATCAACAATCTGAGGTTGCCACAAGTATGGCAAGGAAATCTGAACAAAGAATTATGAATAATAAAAGCTTCATATGAAATTTTGGTAAATATAAAAAATGAATGCTTTTATTCTAAATTTTGTAAAAATTGTTAATGGTAAACAGTTTCTATTGTCTAATAATATTTGTACAACCTTCATTGAATTGTTCTAATCAAGTCGTTAGGAAAAGGATTTAATATTTATAAAAGTCGTTATTTTTTTAATTGATTCTCTTTCTTAGTTTCTGCTAGCATCAATAAATTGTTTTTTTTTTGCAAAGCTTATATCAACTCACTCTGCCTGTCTGGTAAAAATTTTCTAAACGTTATTTCTCCAACACCCAATCTCAGATCAAGCTAAAATTTTGCAAACTTATTTCTATTACCTGACACAAGAATCAATTTTTAAAAATTAAACAATTAGTTAACTATTGGTAATTAACTTTTTTTTTTGGTATGTTTGTTTGCCAATGTTTGTGAAATGTTTTAAATATTTCGAATGTTCCTTCAAAGTTGAAGATAATTACTTCCTAGTCCAAACCTCCTGTAGGATGATGGGGGATGGGAGCGGGTAGGGTTTGAACCCGGGACCATCGATAAATCTGAACGACAGTCCAGCGCGCAAACCGCATGACCAGGCAGCCATCCAGTATCAGGAACAAGGGAAAGAAATTGTACTTGACTGAAGTGATGGAATAAGCTGAATTAGTCCCCTTTGTAGGTTGCCATTTTAAAGTAAGTTTGTAACAAACAATAGGTAACTATACAATCTTCTAAGTGGTCAGAATGTTGGATTGAGCCATGAGTTTGAATTCAGGTCGTTCTCCCTTATTTTTTTTATAAATGCTTTTAAAAGTGAATACGGTGAAAATTCACCCACATATCCTTTTCTCTCACCCCCCCCCAACCCATTTCCCCAATTGGTACAGATAAGTGATATGAAAGCTAAAGCTATGAAATAGCACTAAACAAATACAAATTGGTAAAAATATTTCTGATCGCACAGATTTATTGTTGTAGGTCTAGATCTATTACAAATTTAATTACATGAGACTGATCCAAACTGATTGATACAATTACACCGTGTTTAAGTTTTTTTTTTTTTAAAGTATTATATATATATATATATATATATTTAAAAAAAATTTTTTTTTACTTTAAACCTATTCATAGAAAATATTAAAAAAAAGGAACAATTTTATCACCTCTCCTGTGTCAAGTAAAATTGGTTTTGGAAAGTGACATCTCTTTTGATTTTCCGTAGGTTCTTTAATCAAATCTCTGACTAAATTCCAAAATGGATTACTGCTGTTTGAGCCTGATAGATAAGTTATAGAATTTTTAAAATGTAAATATTATTTGATTGACAAATAAGAAATTGTTTTTAATATTTATTCAAATGAAACATTTAGTTAAAATCTATGAAAAAACCCACAAATTTCTTATAAAAAAGATTTTTTTTTCCCTGTATGGAAACATGAAATAGAAGTTCTTTAGTTTAGCAATTTGAATTGTATTAAGAATGTTATGGGCCTTCAGTGAAGACAAGCTCCCACTGCCTAGAAAATATGGGTGTTAGGGAATTTTTAATAAAATTTATTTCTTTTAATTCCATCTTGTAATTTGTTGTTTGGTAATTAATGTATTATTATTTGGTGAATGGTAATAATGAATGAAATCTTTCATCTTTTGAGAAAATGATATTGTTACAATGTTGATGTACATTAATATGATCTATATAAAAAAAAAAACAACAACACTGTGACACTGTTGGAGCTAACCAAATCCTATATATCTTAAGGTTAAAAAAACTTACCTTGCTTAAAGTCAAAGGCTCCTGGGCCATCTGTAGTGCCAGCAGCAAAACTATAGCCCATGGCAGGTTTACAAGTTTGTACCTAAAAGTTATGTTAGAAAAAGAGAAAGAAATAAAGGTGGATGTAATAATAAACAAACTATCAAACAAAAATCCTTAAAAAATGTAGATATGTTACCTTTGTTCCATTGGCTAGAGGAACAACTTGTTGGGTCATGTTAATGTAGGAATGCCGAAAATCAACAGGTCCAGTTATCTTTATTTGTGCCGAGTTGTATAATTCCTTTTGTTAGAATAAATGATTAATACAATTTTAGCTCGTGATTCCATCACAGTAGCTCAAGTAATGACATTAAATTAAAAAATAACTTTTTTTAAAGCAAAAACATTGAAGCTTTTAATGTTAAATTTATTTCTATTAGTCTATTGATTAGCTCTAGTTAGATAACACATAAGACTAGATAAAATCTAGATCAACTAGGCTTCCTGAATGACATCAGTCAAGTACAATGTACGGCTTTGATGATTGTCTTTAAAAATCTCATTTATCTGGAGTATATTGGTTCAAACAACAACTCAGCACAAAGTTTGGTTACCAAACATCTTATCACTTGTGAGCCAGAAAGACTTATTTTAAAATAATTTAAATAGTCTAAATTTAGATCTTAGATCAATACATTGCTCACCTTAAAAAAAAATTGTTTAGCTTCATGTGTGATTCAAAATGTGAAGTCACATTTTGTAAACAAACGTAGACAATTACAATTTTTCAAAATTAAATGTTTCGACATACCAATGCTTTCTGGTATTGATTGTTTGCGATGATCTGAGTACTTTCAAACATATCTTTTCCAGGACCAAATGCAACACATAGTTCATTCTGATTGTTAAAAAAATAAATACACTGTTTCACTCAAATTTTTAATAGAAATATTAACATGTGTGAGCTACAGGCAATGATATTTCATAAAGTCACTGAATGACTAAAGTTAAAACAAACCTTTCCATTGCATGTACTAGTGATGGCATCACAAGGTAACCCTGTATCCAAACAATGAGGCCCTTTAGTATTTGGGGAAACATCCCCTAAATTACTTTGAGCAAAAGCAGCAACAAATGTGCCCTGCAAAAATGAAAATATGCAGTTATTGTAAGAACCAATGACAATAGAAAAAAAGGAATACTTTAAAAAAAAAAAAGCTTATATAAAGGAAAGGACTGCTAATTACTGCCATTTATCTGAAAAATACAGGGTTTGGCTCCCTTTCTGCTATATAAAACAAAATTAATTAATGAATACTAAATGATTAACTAATTGGTTAATTTTTGGATTGATTCGAGTATTGTTCTTGACAATGAATAATTAAGCGAAATTTCAACATGTCAAAAGGGCATACTCAGACTAAATCTATATATACATATATCCACATATCCCAGTAAGTAGCATTTATTCCGCTTATTTTGAAATCTAACTAAATAATTAATCACCAACAATTAATTAACTAATTGTTTAATTTTTGTTATTGATTCATGTGCAAAGTTTCAACTTGATCAGAGAATGGGAAATGGGAGAAAAAACAAGTTCAAACCTTTTACCATACAGAGTTGATATAAGCTTTGTAAAAAAGAAAAAAAAACTAGACCATTACATTTACAAAGGTTCATACTTTTCCAGGCAGGGCTCCAGGATTAAACTGTTGTTCAAATAGAAGAGAAGCATAGCCTTTGTTGTCACTGGTCAACATCTTGTTGGTATTGTTCATACTTGTGCCATGAACAGCAAACCAGCTGATGATTACAAAGAAATTATTGTGTTTGGAATAAATTATGGCTATTACATTATAGATTTATTCTACTATAACACTTCATAAAAAAAACAACCTTTTGTTTTTAATTTGATTGTAGACTAACCCGAAAATTATTAAATAGAACATTTTATGTTCTGAGATATTTGCAAACAGAAATTATATTTAAAGATATTCTTTAAATAATTGTCAAGAGAAACAAACAATGAGCTGAGCTCTTACTTCTGACTTACCTTATCATTCCTATCCCATGTCCAGTCTGATTGACAAACTTCAAAACAACCATTTCTTTGTCAACATCATATTTATACCTATCAGAAAGTACAATTATCATATAAGAATATCAAAAATAGTTCAATGACTCTAAAAGTTAAGTAAAGTAAGTTCCCTTCCAGACCTTGCAATCAATGAGGCAGATGATATAATGTTAATCTGTTCTTAAGCCTGATGGTTAAATAGGATGTCATATAATCAGCACAATAACCAATTGCCTTTACTTTGCCCATTAATGTCAGGTAACCCATGTTTACAATCCTAGTCTTCTGCATTATCCTTTAGCCATCATGCCCCATACAAATAATTATTTAAATAATGTTGGCTCACATAAAAAACAACCTAACTTATTCATAATTATAATATAGCAAGTTGTTAATTTCACAATGTAAATGATAACATTTTAATTTTCCAATGAATATAAATACATTATGCCAGGAATAGTTCTCAGACAAGACATTCACTGAATCAATCTGTCAATCAGTATACAAATTAAAATATATGATAATCATTCAAATAGATACCACTATCTCAATTTATTGACTGTAATCACTGATATGTCAATCTACCATTTATGAAGGCAAGCTCATTTCTAAATGACACTGTGACATTAAAAATGATTTCCTACATTCTTATTTGAAATAGCCAAATGATCAAATACTTGTAAATGAAAATTTTTTCGTAAAGTCTGTCAAGAAACTCTACTATAATGAAGTTAACTTGTATATGACTTTAATGATATTGTATTTTATTGTATATGTATATAAACATAGTTACTTTGATCTTTCTTCAGCTGGGTTATTGAGATAGGCTGTAGGACTCCTATTGATATTGGAGTCCAGCAACTCTCCACTATTCATGAAAATGTCAGCTGGTTGTAGATTTTCATGAGCATTAATAATACTCTGTCAAGAAATAGCTGACAATGTTAAACTGACACTTATTATTTCAACTCATCGTGGCAATAGTGGCATATCGATTAATAGCGCAATAATGACAAGATGAGTCCAAGATATTCAACATAAAAAAGGAACAGGGAAACAAAGTATTGAATTAAATTGAAAAAACAAAATGCAAATAGAAAATTTAAAAACTGGCTTATAGGCTTTTCTCCTTAATTATGCCTACATTGACCTAAACTGACTCTTCCGCCATCAAATTAGCAATGAGTTATACTTAGATGTTATACAAGTTTGTCTTTTTTGTCACATTTTGTAAAGAAAAAAAAAGAAAATTGGTCAAAGAAATCATCTCTATTTATTTCATAGGTGTTCATTGTTACGTCTTTAGAAAATGCATGCTGATTGTATTCAGTACACAGATGTACCAACAAATCTAATAGCCTTTTTTTACCATAACAAAATAAAAGAGAAGCTAATAAATGCAGTGTAAATCTTAGAAGATTTATTAAGCTACCTGCAGTGTACCATCCACCAAGGCACCAAAGTTTTGTTGATTGAACCCCAAAGCGGTGAGATCAAATAACAAATACTGACTAAAGCCACCTGAGCCGCCATGAGTATGTGTTCCACTAACAGCAATGTTTCTTTCTGTGTACAAGTCTCCAAATTTGTTCTTTAATATTTGAACAACCTTTCACAAAATGAAACATAAAAGCAAATCAAATATAAACAATTTTGTTTCATCTATTTTATTTACGTTTAATTATGAAGCTGCAGCCTAAAATCATTTTCATATTAAAAATGTCACAATATCCAATTATGTTTATAGATATTACTAAAAAATTTTATTTGATAACATTGAGCTGTTAGTAAATGTGCTTAATAGTGATTTACTATTAAGAAAAATACAAATAATTGATGCTTTTTACAGATGATTCATAGTCTCAGAAAGATATGTCCAAAATGGTCAAAACCCCTTATTTCAGAAACTTAACTGACTTAAATATAACTACTTTATACAATGAAAATGATTAAAAGCCAGAAGTGAATTTAAGAAAAAACCATTTTTGAAGCTAATTAAAATTATATCCATATATATAACTCAAACATTTTTTTAGCACTTGTCTTTTTTAACACTTGTTCCAAATAGCACAACATTTTCATAAACTTGATCATACTTTGGGATACATTAGGTAGAGTTTGTGGGACTCTACAGTAGTTAAATCTTTTACTAACTGATTTTACTTTGTTAAAATGCCTGGAACCAGTTGAAAGTTATCTCACCAGACGTTTTACTGCTCCAGGAGACCAGCATGCATCAAGACTGACAAATACTGTTCTTTTGCTAGACAAAGATTCAGCAAAAATAAAGGCCCTGCTAAACTGACGAAGGTGAATCCCATGACTGGTTTGTCCAGGATTAGCATAGCCCATCTGAAAGGAAAAATATATTTTATAATTGCCAACAATTAAATGTTTAAGTTTTTTGAGAAAAGAAAAACAAAACAAACATAAAAAAAACCCAACAAATCTTTCTCAACCAAATAACCAGAAACTTTGTATTCAAGCATATTTATTTTATCAAACATTTTATCATGAATTCTATTTGTCAACAACTAATCCTCCTAAAAGAACAGACAAGGAAAAAACAAATTCAACTGAAACAACGGACAGACCAGAATACAAAGATTCTTGGACTGTGATACTCTTTGACATGTTATACACCAAATTTAGCAGAAATTCAGAACTTTTGTGTCAGTTGTTGGGAACGAATGTTAAAAGGCAATTTCTTTTGCTAAATAAAATAATATTTTCTGCTGTGGTTTTGAAATTTTATGGTCCTAATAAATCTTTGAAGGCACAGACTTGTGCATCTAGATCAGGGTTGGGAGCTGTACTGCTTTAAAAACATGGAGAGAGATGGTGTCCGGTAAGCTTATATCTAGATTGATGAATAAAGTGGAGAAAAATTCTGCACTGTTATAGAAGAAGACTCTAGTCACTTGCATTGGATGTGCAAGATTTCACCAGTTTATGTACCGAAGACATACTTATAGAGACAGATCACAAACTTCTGGTTAACATTTTTAGGAAAGCGCTTTCTAATTGTTCACTAAGAAATACAAGGTTTAGGTTATGTCTTCAAAAATATGACATGAATGGTGTTTACGTTTCAGTTAAAGAGTTAAGGACTGCAGATATGTTGTCAAGAGCTTGTGGGAATGCTCCTTGAGCTCCAGTGGATGGCAGATCATGAGGATGTAAGCTTTATGTCAGTATCCAAGGATACATTTGATATGATTAGGGAAAAGTGTCCTTCAGATGAAGTGTTACAATCTTTTATGGCCATAGTTATACAATGGTGGCCTAAAGAAAAAGCTGAGTGCCCTTGGAATTTATTGGATTTTTTTGGAATGTGCGAGATGAGCTGACCATTGTGAATAGGGTAGCTTTCAAAGGCAGCAGAGAGCTGACCATTGTGAATAGGGTAGCTTTAAAAGGCAGCAGAGAGCTGACCATTGTGAATAGGGTAGCTTTAAAAGGCAGCAGAGAGCTGACCATTGTGAATAGGGTAGCTTTAAAAGGCAGCAGAGAGCTGACCATTGTGAATAGGGTAGCTTTAAAAGGCAGCAGAGAGCTGACCATTGTGAATAGGGTAGCTTTAAAAGGCAGCAGAGAGCTGACCATTGTGAATAGGGTAGCTTTAAAAGGCAGCAGAGAGCTGACCATTGTGAATAGGGTAGCTTTAAAAGGCAGCAGAGAGCTGACCATTGTGAATAGGGTAGCTTTAAAAGGCAGCAGAGAGCTGACCATTGTGAATAGGGTAGCTTTAAAAGGCAGCAGAGAGCTGACCATTGTGAATAGGGTAGCTTTTAAAGGCAGCAGAGAGCTGACAATTGTGAATAGGGTAGCTTTTAAAGGCAGCAGAACCGCCAGTCGTAGGTTGAACCTCACAGAAGCAAGACATTTATTGTTCTTGAGTTAGAATTAATAGAGATCAGTTTTGTACTTATACTAAATCTAGTAGTTATTTGAATATTTTATATTTCTTGATACAGTTCACTTTGTAAATGCTGTATTATATGTTCATGTTTTCAAGTTTAGAATTAAAGTTTCTGTGTTTGAATCAAAAGGATCTTCTTCATTGAATCTAGTTAATATAGAGATTCAGACATTATATAGAAAACACAGCACGTCACAGTAACTCATCTTATCAGCTGACATCTTCAAGTAAGACTTAACTCATCTTATCAGCTGACATCTTCGAAATCCTCAGCATCACAGTCATAACATCTCAGCACCCCAGACAAAGATAAACTAACAAGAGAAACTGATAGTCAAGCTCTTTAACATCAAGATCATTAGGAGGCAAAAAGATTATTAAAGATCCCCTCAAGATCATATATTTCACCGTGGCATCTGGCATCATCCACAAAGATCTAAAAAAATCTTATTGACTGTGATACAAACAAATATTCAAATTTGATTAGAGTAACACAATTAGTAAAATCACTAAACAAAAGAATAAAAAGTAAAGTAGCTATAATACATAAAACACAAAACCATAATTTACAAAAAGAAAAACAAAACCTAATGAAATACTCAGAAAAACACAAAGATAGAGGCACATTTCTTATTCCATATGCTAGAACTAATTTGTAATAGTGCTCCTTCTTCCCTAGTGCCATCATTAGAGAATAGAATGGGTTGCCTGAATCAGCCAGGAAATCCAACTACTTAGTAGAGTATAAGTCATTGATTAACATGAATGACTGGATTAACACATGAAATGCGTAGGATGTAATTATCTTCTTTTTTGAAGTAACGTCTGTAATATATAAGATAACATTGTTAGGAACAAGGTGAATACTATAAGTGTTTGAAGAAATGTGGTGAAAACTGCATTATACAGAATGCTTTAAAAAATGCTGGTTGCTCATGGTGATGTTCTTTAAAATCTAAATTACGATTCAGCAAGCCAATCTATGATAGACATAGAATAACATCTAAAAAAGTGCAGTTCATTGAAATTAAAGTACAAATGAAAATTTTGATAAATAAACACGTTTTTACAACCAAAACGCAGCAGTGCAGGGTATACAAAGGTGCAGGGTTTACAAAATTTGTTTACTCATACATAAACATATCATAATGGAAACTATGGACATATCAGGGTGTTTATACTTCCTTTTGTTCGCTGTGTGGTTGCAAAATGTACATTGGAATGAACATCTCATTATAAGCCTCAAGAAAACAAATAGTGCTGAAGTGGCAGAGAATCAATTGTGGCAAGTAAGTAAAAAACTAAACTAATTTGTCGATACTGATCATGTCAAAATATATATACTACAATGCATGCAATACATCCCCAATCAATCCCCAGTCTCACTAATGTCACTGTTCTCGCTATAATTAGTGAAACCATTGAAACTTGTATTTTACAAGGGTGTTGCACTCTATGAATTGCATGTTGGAACAGGGATTGGAGCATGCATGCGTCTTTAGGGCTCTATTGAGCAACAACTTTATGTACTGGTAGTTTACAGCAATTCACACTTTTCACATGTGGGGTATACAAGAGTGCGGGTTGTACAATTTTTGTTTTTACTTATTTTGTCATTATACTAATTTATGCTTGGTATACATGTGTGTGGGTTACACCCATATGTGGGGTATATGCGAAAAAATAAAGTAAATGTACAGTCTATGTGAAACAATGACAAAGACCACTTTTTTAAATTTTTGCTCACTTTCTGAAGCCATCATTTTGACAAAATCTTTATTTTTACATTTTTCAGTTCAATAATTTTCTTTTAAATGCCAAATCATTCTAGCTTCAGAAAATGTTTATTTTTAGTGGCCCCTGAAATAAAAATTGCTATTGTTTTTCTGGTGTATATTTATCAAATTTAAATCTCAAAAACTTAAAAGCTTCTTTGTTTTTCAGCTTATATTTATCACATTTAAATCTCAAAAACTTAAAAGTGTTTTGAAAATCCATCATCTGTATCAAGCTCCAAATAAGTTATGTTATCTTTTTGAGATACACCTGGTTTCAAAATATTGAAAAGATTAGTTCAAGACAAGATAAAAACAAACTTTGCTAGCAGTTAAAATGTCACAAGCAGAACATAAAAAACATTTTAGTCACCCTTAGACATTTAGACTATTATAAACTTTTTATTTTTGAGTAATTCAACTAATTCAGGCAATAGTCCAAATGATTTGTAAACTGTTCTAATTCATTTAAGATAAGATAATTTTATTGGTCCGGTCCAAACAAATGGAAATTCAGTTTGACTATAATTGTCCACCTCATCATAACTTAAATCAAGAGATTAGAAACAGAATCAATGTAGCGATTGGACCCCACGATGACCTAATTACTGTCAAAAAATGCAAACCCTAACTCTATTATCATATCACAAGGTCCTCAGGGCTATTCCTTCAGGAAACAGTACCATGAACAAGAAGAAGAGGCAGACATCATAAGAGATGGGAAGACACCATAAAAGAATTGTCAGGCCTGTCATTGAAAGAAATTTGTCCAAGGCAAATGACAGAGAGGAATGGAGGAAGATGGTACACAGATCTTGTGTGGTACCCCAATAGTTCAATGGACTAAGGGATAGGTGAAAGAAGGTGAAGCATAACAACTATAACAATAACAATATGGATGCAAAGACTAAAAAGATTCACACACTCTCACAACCAGTGTTTTATTGAATTAGGCTTCCATCTACTTCTCTGTGACGACAGATAACCTTGCAAAACCCTGACAAAGTGGAATAAAAGAATTATTAAATCTTTCTGTTTTAGCCTTAAAAGGTAATGCTGATGATGCTGATGACAATTTTTAATATAATAAGTGTTTTGTTTTACAGATAATGAATACATAGTTCTTTTTATTTTATTTTATTTACAAAGCTTATATCAACTCACTCTGTCTGTCTGGTAAAAGAGTTGTACATGTTATTTCTCCCAAACCCATTCTTAGATAAAGCTGAAATTTTGCATTTATTTCTTTTACCTGACAAAACAAGAATCAATATTAAAAAATAACAAATTAGTAAATTAACAATTGGCTATTAATTATTTTGCTTGGTTGTAAAATGTTTTACATGTTTCGGATGTTCCTTCAGAGTTGAAGATAATTACTTCCTAGTCCAAACCTCCCGCAGGACGACGGGGGATGGGAGCAAGCAGGGTTTGAACCCTGGACCATCGATAAATCTGAACGACAGTTCAGCGCGCAAACCACACAACCAGGCAGCCATCCTTTAAAAGCCATCGAACAAGGGAAAGAAATTGTATTTGACTGATGTGGTGGCATAATATGAATTAATTTCCTTTATACCTTGCAGAGAGAAATTGAGACTAACAATTTATAGATAAGTAAAAAAACCTTGTGATTTGATTTCACTGGCACAGAGGCTAGAGTGTTGGCTTGAGCCCTCGAGTTCGAATTCAGGTCATTACATTAAATTTTTTTTTTCCTTGAGTTGATTATCCTAATGCTTTTAGCTCTATATAACCATACCAATGATTTCCATAGCCTATAGACTAGGCCTGGCAGTCACTGTAAGAATGAAAAAAAAAGCGATTGGTTAGAACTTAGTTTCTTATATTATATTTTTTTTATTTGTTGAAGGTTTAACTTACAAAAAGACTGAAAGCAGATTCCTCATCTTCAACTTCTTGATAATAAAATTAGCTGTGTTCCTATGTATTACTACTCACAGTTAATTTTATTTAAAAATAAATTAGGTCACTTCATTCCTCTACACCGAACGCAGTTTTTGTGTTTTCCTTTTCACCGAACATTCATCCATGTCACCGAACACCACTATATAATTATTGCTAAGAAATTATATCTGTGTTTTTTTTAAATTATTTAGATTGTATTAAAAGAAGTAGATTTACTTCTGCAATATTTATTTATAGTCTATGGCATCCAACCACCACAAAGCGACTAAGGATCATCTCAAGAATTAGATAATGCCAGGACATTATGGTTGGAACAATGTTGCATAAACAGTTTCCCCCTCCAAACTTGCTGGAAAAATTAATTTTGGGAGCAGAGGCATCACAGGCTCTGCCAGGGTGTAGCACTGAGTACTGCAAACTACCGGAGGGTCTATGGCTCCTGATTTTTCTCCATGGTTGACTCTCAAAGCCTTTTCCATGAAGAAAGGGTGGGAAATGCAGCCCCAGCTGGAAACTAATATATTGTCACATCTAGCCATTGTACGCTGGTGGTCAATTTAGATTTTCTTTTCGCCAACTAGGTCTGTCCTCGGCAAATGATTTTCTAAAATTGGTAAAGTACTCTATTGCTTCCAGCCTTAGCAAAGTATTATATATATATTTTATTTTATTTTAAGTTTATTTTTATATATGCCTATAAAATCTCTTTATAGAAACAGACAGAGATAAATCTATATAGATCTATAAATTAAATATTATAATTTAATAAACATGACATTTTAAATTGCATGCATTCTCCTTTAATTCCCATCTTATCTTATATAATGTTTGTACAGACGTTAATTTAAATTTAAAAAAGATGATTACGTCCTACGCGACATGCATTCAGTCATGCATATAAAAAATATTAACCAATGACTTAAATTCTGCCAAGTCACTGGTTTTCCTGGCTAGCTCAGGCAACCCATTCCATGCTCTAAAAGCACTAGGGAAGGAGTATTTGTACACATTTGTCTTAGCATATGGGATGAGGAATGACCTGAGTCTAAGTACTCTAAGTTACTAAGTCGTCTAAGACTAAGTTAATATATTTATAGACTAATAGTAATAGTAGTAATAGACAATAGACAGAGAATTGGCCTGATAATTAAAAATTCCTCCTGGCCTTATAGATTAAAATTTTTAAAATAAAGCTAACCATATTAACTTCGGCAGCAGGACCTGTAATATCTGCTATACCGACACCAACATAATAGCTTTTAGAATTCGGGATTGTAAATATCAAAAGTAGAACCGGTAAATAATGTAATCGGATCAGCACTGAAATGGTGGTCGCCATTTAGTTAATCATGTGATCATAGAAATACTTTCTATTTTTAACTGTTTTCTAGAAAAGAAAAAAAGTAGGATTAGACTAACACAATGTCACAGATCTTGATCCGGATTGTTAGGTCAGAATAGATTTAGATATCACCTAAGCATGAAAAAAAAAATGGTGCTGGTATCAATAAATAAATATAAAATAATATATTATATAAAATCGAGATTAGAAAAACTGCAAAAATAAAAATAAAATAAATAAAGGGTTAAACCATGGTTAAACCATGGAACTATACTAATGGAACACCAGCTTCGAGTTTTTTACAAAGCCAAAGAGAGTCGAAGTGCCGTCGCGCATCATTTTTGCGCATGGTGCAATGTGGAGAAATCCATGATGATGCCAAAGAAGAGATTTACTCCGTCAGTCCCTTGCAATGGGTGTAAAACTTTCGTACGCTCTATTTGATTAGATGTGTAAAAACTTCATCCATTTTCTGACTATCTGATATAAAAGATACAATTTTCCCGAATAAGAGATCGTCACAAAAGTTATTTTTTTCGACCACCCTATAAAATGCCACATTTTTTCAAAAAAATAGAATCTAAATTCCGAAAATACAATCTTTCAGTGTTTCTGTGTTTGGTTTATTTACACTAAATCTGGATGAAGACCCGTCTACCGTTCCTCTAAATGCGTATTTGTTACGATATACTAAATTGCACGAAATAAAAATAAAAATAGGAGGCCTAATACAGTTTTGACACTCCAAGCTACGCATTTCTAATCGTTTTTTTTTAATTATTATTATCGAAAGGACTAGGCTATAGGCATACACGTCTCGTGGGAAACAAAGAAAAAGTTCATCTCGGTAATATTGTAGCCTAAATAAAATGACCAAAAAAAAAAACAACTATAGCCTAATCTAAAATGAAATAGATCTAGAGCTAGATTTTCTTGGACGAATGATACAAAATAAGTATAAATAATAAGAAATAAGTCATAGTCATATGAATCTGATAGATCTAAAACAAATACTGATAAGTCATTCATTAATTAATTATTAGAATTACTTGACTACCAACTGGGTATTTTTATTGCCAAAATACAATGTATTTTATGTGCATTTATTAAAAACAACAACCAAAAATTAAGCGTTCGACGCAACTAGATCTAATATTAATAATATAGATTCTGGTTCTAGATCCAGAAAGCTACTTCTCTAATTCAGTTTTCTAGTTTAATTCTAGTTAGATCTAGATGTCTAGACCAGTAGATCTAAATCTAGCCAGGGTTTTTGTCATGGAATAGATCTATAAACCTGCAGCCGCCTACTGATCACGATATGACAGATACTATTGTCAGTATTGATGAGATACTCTCTCTACTTCTATTTAATATAATAT
Organism: Biomphalaria glabrata; assembly: GCF_947242115.1. NCBI lineage: Eukaryota > Metazoa > Mollusca > Gastropoda > Planorbidae > Biomphalaria > Biomphalaria glabrata. The sequence goes on from NC_074712.1 coordinate 49,277,815, forward strand.
ATATAGGGATAGATCTACATCTAGATCTAGTAGATCACAGTAAAACTCAATGTGTACTTCCGACTTTAGCTCAACAAGTCTACTCCAAAGTATACTAGTAAAGTCACAAAGTGTAAAGGATCATTATATATTCAAATAAAAAATTTATAGGCCTAAATGAATCGAATAATCAGTCACTAATTTGACTAATCTAAATTGTTATTTTTTAAATGGCAAGTGTTATTGATGACTTCTGACTTGTACACAAGTTGCAGAGATTCTAGCTTTTATTTTGATGACGTGTTACGATATATCAATGATATTTAGATAAACGCAAGTACCAGGTGGAACAGAGAGAAGGACCATTTAATATAAGGCAAAGAAGTAAGATGTTTATAATCCATCAAACTCACAGAGGACTTGTGTCATTTGTGACGGCATTTCATGCATTTACAGAAGCTACAAACTATGCTACAAAAATGATAGGCTTGTCTTTGATTCCTAAGACTTATGAGGAATGCTATGTTTCCAGAGGCTACTCAGCCCCAGCTGTGACCTACATATTATGCCACACTGAGCACAGGCATAACCATTGTCCACCTGTGGCAGAATCAGTTGGTTTTTTTTTGCCGTCTACCCTCTGCAATTAATGTTAATTGGTGTATACCACACCTTTGTAAGTGACCTCCAGCTGTCTCGTTCTGAAGCTGTATGCAACCAGGTGCTCTCTTATTCTATGTCAGTTAAAGTAAGTTGGCGCCTAAGCTTGTCTTTAAAGCATTTCTGTGGTACCTCTTAACGTGCATATGACATGTTAGGCAAATGGTTTTGCCTATCGGAATGCCATTTCGGAAAGTATAGGTGCTTAAAATGAAACTCCAAATATCTGGACTTACAGTTACCAAGAAAATAAGCTCAGGTTTCAAAGAGACGACACTGGCATTTCAGCTAAGACGATCAGTAAAATTAATAGCAACTTTGATTGCAGTCCACCAAACAAGATTTAAAAAAAAACAAGTGTGGCTTCAATAGCATTGATGATATTTAGTTTACTTTTATCTCATTTACTAGTATTACTATTTCATTGACTAAGGTTTTTTATTGTCAAATAGGCATAAGTACATGTACTAGTTCCTGCAATTTGATGAAAAATAATAATTAAATTGTGTATAGTCTATATACAAATGTTTATAAGAGATCACAGCTTACCTTAATTTACTTAATATTTTAAAACTATGATTTTGTGTTCTGACTCTACTCTAAATAAATTATATTTTATTTTAAGAATGCAAAGTTGGAAATTATGTTCTGATGAAAAAAATTTTATTAAACTAAAGTAGATGTTTATGGTTCTTTTGTATTTATTTTTAAATTATTTATTCATTAAAAATTAATTGCTCATTAACATTTATTTGAAGTAAAGATCAAAAACACAAATTCAATACATGATCAGCTCTCAATTCATGCAGATCACAGCCCATCACTTAAATGTATTTACTGTCAATTCTACAGACTATTCATTTCAAAATGTTGCTTTAAATTGTTATATGACACAATCAAAGTACTGGTACCTCACATTGATGTAGGCCTAAAGCAGCTGAAATAATGACAAATTTTCATTCACTAACTTGTACTGTCATTTATTATCCAACGTGTTAAAACTAATGACCTGTATATATAATTGATTAAGCAGGAGCATCAACAAATCTTGAACAATAATTGTCTACAGAAAAACTTTATTCTTATCCAAACAATATACATTTACAATGTATTTAAACAAGTTAATTTATACAAATCTGTATGGCCTAAAGATTATAGCGTATTTTGAGCATTGTGTGAATAACAAGTTACATTATTACATGAAAATAGTGTACTCATTTTTTAAATATTCTGGGTAATAAAAATTAAAAACTAATATAATACAATAAAATTGAAGCATTAGTCAAATAAAAAAAAAAATTCACTCAAGATCTATGTGAACTCTATGCTTGAAAAAAATCATTTTGAAATGAATTAAAAAAAAAAAAAATTATGGTTCTTTAGTCAATGGAATGATAGCAGCAATTATTTAATAATTTCATGATTATCCATTCATCTCAATATACTTAAAACTGAAAAATGATTCATAAGGTTTTAGATACAACCATTTGAAATAATGATTATAATTTTTTTCCTAACTTGCTTAATGCAAATCTAATATAAACAAGATTTTCTCTGTCAAGAAATGTATAAGGGAACAACATGCATGTTCTTCTCAGTAAGTTTTGCAAAGGGAATTAAGAATATATGATGTTGCTTTTTTTTTGCCAACATTTTAAACCTTCGCACCAGGTTTTAGTTTTAAGGAGAATGCACCATATTTTATATGTTTACTTTTGTTAGATTCTTATTTTAATTTTAAAAAAGTAAAATTTCCCTTACATATCTTGCAATCTATGGGGCAGATGATATAAAGTTTATCAGTTTCTGTGCCCCATGGTTAGCGAGGGTGTCATGTACCCAGCACCACAACCAACCACCTTTTGAAAAAAAATCCCATTTCAGACCTCACAATCTATAGGGCAGATGATGTTAAGGTCATTTGATTCTTTGGCCAGTGCATCATGTGGCCAGCACAACAACCAACCAAAACGAAAGTCAGCTACCCATTAGAGTTAGGTGGACTCAGGGGCACCCAAAAATCTAAAAAATTTAAATCTGAGTCTTCACAGAGATTCAAACCCATGATTTAACCATTCAGCCATTTACTTATTCCTTACTATTGCCATGTATCCCTAGCCTTTTGAATTCTGAAATTGAAAATCCCAGTCTTAATCGAACCCAGGAACCCTCAGTTCAGAAGCCAAGTGCTTTACCATTCATTCACTGCACTCCCTATTGTTTTAATGGGGCTCAGATTAATAGTTTTCAAGTACAATATTAAACAGATTTAAAGAAATACTAAATTCAAACCTGTTGGCTGAATGACAGGATATACATAAATATGTATAGAGCTTACAGTATAATATATATATCTTAAATTAAAATTGGTCCAAGACTTTTATTTTGCAACATGATGGGATTTTCCTTTCTTGTGGTGCTATGCAGGAGTCCAAGAATCTCATCTTTTCTCATAACAGAAAGTTATCTAGTTATAAAAATAAATAAAAGGATTTTAAAAAAAATAAAAATATGTGTGACATATGTGTTGACCATGCTAAACATATATATGTTATTAAGTATAATTATATAATTTTGCTATTCTAAAAATAGTTTGTACCTAAAAGGAGCTACTGTGTTAATGTGTAGACATGGCCCTGACCTTAATAGTTATGAATTATTACTAAAGGTGAAGGCAGATATTCAGTTAATTTGATGGACATTGCACTCATCTAAAAGCAACTATAACATATATTATGATTTACATTTTCATGGAAAACTAGTTTTTCAAAAATACAAGTACTTCAGCTTATGAGAAAAGTGCATAGGGAAAAATTGCAGTACCTTACCTTTAAGAGGTGCAACCAATCATTGACTTGTCAGGAATGCATGCCCTTTTCTTGCATTTCCAAACATAACTGTAATTATACAATTAGGCATAATGGCTAATTTCTTTTGAAAACATTAAAATTAAAAAATAATATTATTAAATTGAATACATTGTTGTATCAAACATACAAATTATCAGACATAATTTTGCCTAATTTCATCTAACAGTTTATTGTAAAGGAATGGCCTGCACAACAGCCAAGTATATTAGGCATTCATGAAAGATGAATTTGCTTAAGAGTGTTATAAAAAAAAACTAGAGAAAAATGTTAAATTCCATCCCCGATATTTGGATGTTGCTTAACCATGAAAATCACACTTCATAAAACATCTTTTAGATAACTAAAATAAAAAATGTATAGTAGTACTTACAATAAATATTGAATAGATGCCAATATTATTAATGTCTGCCCAGAGAGTAGAAATAGTATAAGTATGATCCTTGAGCCATTCTGGTACATCATCAGAACTGGTTGGCATGGTTCTACTTGTTAATAACTGAAACATAATTACAAACATTTTTTTAAAATTTATAATTTATCACAGACTAGAATAGAAATGTTGCCAGGAAAAATACCAATGGTTAGAATGCACCTGATGATACTTTTGTAGCCTTAAAATGCACCAAAACTTCATTAATTAAATCTGATAAGAAACATATATGTATCACACAAGTCCAAGTTGATCAGAGTGTCATAGCAAATAATTAACTAGATATGTGAGTTTTATATTAAAGTGCTGAATTTCAGGGGATAGATCCAACTTGACACCACATCATTTATTATTTCATGAACTCATGGGTCTGGGCATGGCATGGAATGGGAACTATTATTTAATGTATGGGGTGTAGGCGAGGCATGGATTATAAATTGTCTTGTATAGATTAGATTGGGTAAAACTTCCCATCGAAGGTAACTTTTACTGATAGATCTGGATCAATAATAAATTTATGGGATCTAGGCCTGCATAAATTTTATCTTTTATTTATATATTTTATGTACATAAATAACTAGTCTAGATTCTATAATTATATCTTAATAATAATTTTTGTAGATGTCATATAATATATCTAAAATATTAAGTATAGATCAGTAGATTTAGAATTCTAGCTGGTAAATATTTTTATATTCCAAATCTAAACTGGATCTATATATTGTATATCTATCTAGAATTTAGATCAGTAGATTTAGTATTTTAGCTAGTAAAATACTTTTATATTCTAAATCTAAACTGGATCTAGATCTAATTATTCTAGAAGCTTAGATCTAGAAGACTAGTTGTCAAGATTTGACTACACTATGGCTAAGGCTAATGCACTAGCTAAGTAGGCCTACTTGATAGATCAAGAGACAGAGTACTAATAGTAATAGACTCTTGCCTCGTTGGGCCTCTCAAATCAGCTACAGAAATCTATGTCTACTATTTTAATATTTAAAATGATATGGCTGATGATATTAATTATTTTAATAGAGACATTGACATACAAAGAAACAAAATAATTAGATCTTATACTAACTCATAGACTCTACTTATACTGTATTGTATTAAACCTTCGAGTTTACGTTCCACTATCTTGACTTGACTACATTGACTAAAAAGGGCACTATCACGGTGACTATAATTATTTATAGATCTAGAATACTAGTCTAGATTATTATCTATGATGATGATGATAATCAACTGGTAGAGCTATAAGTATAATCAGTATAAACTATAATATAATCACTGCATTCGTTTCATTCAGTGTCTGTATCAATAATCATGTGATGTGAAAGTGAAGTCTAGATTTAGATCTACATCTAGTCTAGATTAGATAGAATTGATAGATTATAAATCTACTTTCTACTATTAAAAAGTATTATTATTATAGATCTACATCTACTAATATTAGTACAGGTACTAGATCTACAGGCAATACACTATTGATTATAGTGACTATAATTACCGTCACTATACACTAATACAGTTACAGTATTATAAGTATAATTATAATACAGTCTATAGACACTATGTGACTATAGTCTAAGTATAGACATAGATGATCGATAGATCTACTATCTAGAGTTCTAGACGTAGACTAGATCTATCTATAAACATTCATATTGATCTCATGTATGGTCTAGATCTAGAGAAAATAGAGTGGAAATCATGACTTTATTAGATCTATTGAGTTATTTTAAAAAAAATATCTTTAAATAGATCTAGAACCATAGTCTATGGTCTGGGTGTTGTAGATCTAGATTATTCTAGATATAAGAGATCTATAGATAAGTTCGGTTTTTTAAAAATGCGCATTCGAAATTAAAATACCCAGATTTAAGTATTAATATACCCATATTGGTAGGGCCGCGTTAATCATTTATTAGATCTATTAAAGCATGTCTATATAAAAGATATTATTATTAAAAAAATATATTATTATATAAAAGATATAGTTGTTAATATTTACTAAAAAAATTAAAATAATGAATTTTTTACTTTTGCCAATTAACACTCTGGCTGGCAAAAAGGATGACTCCTCAATACTGTGAAAAGACGATAACTGCATGAGTTGGTTTGGAATTGTATTTTGTAAGACTAACTTTAAAAAAAATATCCATTAAGAGAATAAACGAAAAAAGGTTTGTCAGAAGAAAAGCTGGCTGGACTACGCAAATAATGGAACAGCCTCTCTCTCTTCTTAAGAACATTGGTGACCGGGAAAAGTGGAGGATTTAGTTACGCGGGACAGAGGATAATGATTTCATGTACATAAAAAAAAATCCAGATTTTGTGTAAAATACCCAAATGTGAAAGTACTGAAAACAGCTATTTTAATGGGGTGGCCTTAAAAAAATTACTTTTGTGACGATCCCTTATTCAGGAAAATTTTATAAATCACAAAACATTGTGAGAAAATGGATGAAGTTTTTAGAGATCTAATAAAATAAAGCGTAGGAAAGTTTTACTCTCATTGAAGGTCAGTCCAAGTGACTGGAGGAGTAAATTTCTTCTTTTGCATCCTCCTGAATTTCTCCATATTGCACCATGCGTGAAAATGATGCGCGACGGCACTCCCCTAGTAAAAACTAGGAGCTGTTGTTCCATTAGTATAGTTCCATGGTTAAACCATGGTTAAACATATTGAGACCTTGATTCTAGACTAAGTTAGAAAAGATGCGAATATGTCACTATCTGTGCACCAAACCTTCCTAAGTCACAGAGCAAATCATTACGTAGGTGACGTGTGCAAACACCTAAGGCCACGAAATCCGAGGGGTCTTGCGCCTACCAAAATCCAATGCAGACAAGCTCCAGGCTTTCAACAAAAAATGCTTATGACGCTAATGGGACTGGCTCAAAACACGTACACATTTTGAACCAAGTCGTAGAAATCCGTAAATTGTAGACATGTTTCTCAAGCGCAGAGAACTAGCTCAGAACTGAAACCTACAAAGTAAACATTAAAGAAGATCACAACAGAACAATACGCACAAAGATGAGAGGCGAAACAAACGTACTTCCCGAAAATGCTTAGGCACCACATTGCTTGAACTGTCATAGAAGAGAGCACATGGAGGCAAGAGGATTCCGAACAAGACGGTTACATTTCTTCCAAATTATAATCGCCCTATTGAATAGCAGAAGCGCTCATCTTGATATTCTTTGAGCATATAACACGTACGAATTTTGAGCCAAATCGTAGAAATCAGTAACTTGTAAACATGTTTTGCAAGCGCAGAGGCGGTGCACGGCGTAGGCGACGTGGGTAACCGCTCAAGGTCACGCGGTTGGACGGGCCTTGCGAAGAGACATAGAAAATACAAAAAAAAGCAACGTAGACAAGCTCCAGGCTTTCAAAAAAAAAATGCTAAAGATATAGAATGGTTGCTAAGTTAGGAAAAAAATGTCCAACTTCAGCCTGTGGAAAACAGCTCAGTAAACAGTAAAAGAGTAAGAAATGAAAAGACGCAAATGGCTATGGACTGACCAGTCCATGCGAAAGAAAAAGGAAAAGTTTTTCTAAGCAGGCTCAGAACTGATACCTATAGAGTAAACTTTGAAGAAGATACAGAAGTAATAAAATTACAAAAGAAAGCTAGACAAGAAACGTAAAACAATAGTTGGCTCTATCTCTTGATTTGTTTCTAAGAATACATGTATGTATTAAGAAAAATTATGATTTTTTAGGTAATCGTAGTACAGATTTTTATTGATAACAAAAAGAATTTTTTTTTAAAAATTAAAAATAATCTCCGTCTATGTACTTGAACCCAAGGCCATTGGCTCTAAATGCCAACATACAACATAAATGCCACACGGCCGATACGAATCTATCGAATTGAGGTTATATATACACACTTTGAATTAATTTTCCTTTCGAAAGATAAATCTATTTTTTTTTCTGCACTATTTTATAAATAATTCTTCAAAATATTGAAAATGATTTGAATTTAACAATATATATATGATTTAAAAACGGATTAGTACAACAAAAAGTAAATGTCTTTTGCGGTTGACCTTTACAATTGTGAGTCTAGTAATACGTATATAAATTAAAAATAGATAACATCTTCTTTCCAACAGTTATCTGCCTTAGACGCATGACCTTTCGTACATAATTTTCGTAATACAATGACATAGAGAACTCTTTTGACTTTTTATTAACCAAAATTTGCATTTTATGTTGTAAAATTTTTTTTAGTTTTTAATAAGTAGTAAAATTGGCATAGGTTTTTAAAATCTATTTTATTATTCTATATTATAAACAATTTAGATAACTACTTTTATTTTTTTATCTTTGAAAATTACAATTAAAATGTTTTTGAAAATTGTACATTGCTCTTCAAAACCAAAATGACATTTATTCTGTTGTTTATATAAATTGAAGAAATTAAACGCTTCTATTGTACAGTGGGACATATATCACGTATGGGGGTCGACTGTACACCAAAGGCATTTGTTTTCGCAAGATGAAAGACGAAACAAACGTACTCCCCGAAAATGCTTAGGCACCATATTGCTTGAACTGTCATAGAAGAGAGCACATGGAGGCAAGCGGATTCCGAACAAGACGGTTAGACATTTCTTCCAAATTATCATCGCCCTATTGAATAGCAGAAGCGCTCATCTTGATATTCTGTGAGCATATAACACGTACGAATTTTGAGCCAAATCCTAGAAATCAGTAACTTTTAAACATGTTTTGCAAGCGCAGAGGCGGTGCAAGGCGTAGGCGACGTGAGTAACCGTTCAAGGTCACGTGGTTGGACGGGCCTTGCGAAGAGACATGGAAAGTACAAAAAAATTAATGTTGACAAGCTTTTTCAAAATATTGAAATTTATATGAATTTAACATTAAATATGATTTCAAACAGTATTAGTAAAAAAAAAAAGAAAATGTCTTTTGCGGTTGCAGCAATAGTTGTCACCCTTCTCGTCTTGAAAGTCACAACCACAAGACTCGCCCACAACACAGTCAAAGATAACGCTCCGATCCCCAGCGTCTTCGTCACCACTGTTTGTGCAGCCACAGTCCTGACCAGGCAACTTCTTCACCAACGAGTCTACAGGCAACTGCTCCTTCTCTAACGAGACAATTCCTCCTTTTGCTTGCGACACCATTTTATCACTTTGGTCTATTTGTCCTTCCACTAGAAATACACTTTCATCTACCTTGTTCCCCATCCTGTTAATTTGTTAACGAATGGCATCAATATTTTCCTGTATCTTGCCAATGAGCGTAACAATCTCAGGCTCAATTTCAAATAGGTAGGTCTCCGGATCTTCATCGATCAGTTTTTGCTTAATCTCTTTAATTGAGAGTTGGTCTAGTTGTTTCAAAGATGCCGTTGTTATCGAATCCTACCTCCTCTCGTTGAGTCTCCTATAATCCCACTTCTGACACCAATGCAATAACTGAAGGGAGGCAACTCAACGAGACATAGATGTTTATTTACATGGAGACATGACAAACACATAGAACATCTGCCTTGAACACAGCATCTTGATCTCGGTTCTAGACTTGGGCGGAAAATCGTTCTCTTCTCGCTAATGTCAACATCCTTCCTAGTCTAGCCCCTAATAGTGCGCACCTTCTGCACTATCTTGGAAGGCCGTGTGCATGGCGGGGTTATAACAATACATATACATATATAGCCTACATATACATACATATATTTGTGTGTGTGTGTCCCGTCTGTTTTTTTTATGATCGATTGTAAAACTACACAAAACTGTGCATTTATCAAATCCATTATTGTTACTTGATTTTGGGAATAATAAATATTTACCACTTAGAACAGAAACAATGTCATCAGCTGTGGCATGTCCACAGAAAATGTAATGAAAGTTATCTTTTAATCAAGTACCAACTTGATTATCATCCCAAAACCTCTAACAACCATTTATTTTCAAAGATTCATTAAAGAAAATTACAAATGGTTGCTATTTCATTTTTAAAAATAAGAAACATTTTTAGAAATGCCTTCATAATGTGAATTCTCTGTGATGGAAATGTACATTTTTAGTTCCTCATGGTGGGTATTTCAAGTAATGTTTTATTATTTTATTAACTTAACTTAAATCCTCCTCATAAACAGAGCCTGTAATATAAAGGCCTATTTGTATGTTGAATGGACATTTGCTTTCTAAATAATGGCTTTTGGATGGGAGAGCGGGGTATAAGACCTATTAGCTTTTTTTTTTTTTTCAAGCAAAATTTCTTTTTCAACTAGATTTATGTAGTTTCCTTGGCTTTTACAACCGAAATAACTTTTACGGACTTTTCAAAGCTGTGTGCGAAATGTTTTCGTTAAATCTACGTAGGCCCTACAGCTCTAGTAGAAGCTAGACTCAAAATTGATCTAAGTCACAAAATTCGCGGACTTTTCACGGCTGTGTGTAAATTATCTTCACTGAATCTACCGTAAATCTAGACTCTAGATCTAAACAACTAAAATTTGAGGACTTTTCACGGCTGTGTGAGAAATATCTTCAATGAATTTGCAGTAGATCTAGACCAAGATTCTAGTGGTTTAGCGTAAATAAATAGAGTCTAGATCTTATTCACTAAAATTCGCGGACTTTTCACTGCTGTTTGCGAATTATGTTCAATGAGTCTACTGTACATATAGCCTACACTCTAGACTCTAGACCTAAGTCACTTAAATTCGCGGACTTTTCACGGCTGTATGCCAATTATCTTCACTGAATCTACCGTAAATATACACTCTAGAATTTAGATTTAAGTCACTTAAATTTGCGGACTTTTCACGGCTGTGTGCGAATTATCGTCACTAGATTCTATTGATTTAGCGTAACTTGTGCAGTAAATCTACTGTATTTCTAGAGTAATCTACACATTAGATTATCGAGATGATTAAATTAAATAAAATCTAACTCTAGTTAGGCTATTACTGGTCGTGCGGTTTGCGCAATGGACTGTCGTTTGAATTTATCGTTGTTCCCGGGCCGGGTTCAAACCCGCTGCCCGCTCCCATCCCCAGTCGTCCTGTGGGAGGTTTGGACTTGGAAGTAAACTATCTTCAACTCTGATCTATAGATCTATACAATAAGTAGATTAGATGATCTAGTTCAACTTTTTTTTTTATTGAGTATTTAGATTTTATTAAAGATCTTAGATCTATAATAATGGATTAACTATTTTATTCAACTTAAAAATATATAAAAAAAAGTAGTCAATATTTTGTTTCGTAAAGTTTGTTTTCAACTACAAATACTAAAATGGCGTCAGACGCTGCGGATAGTGCTGTAATATTACAATGGTAAGATCATGGAAACACAATCATTTATTTCTAGATCTATTGTTCAGCATATTTCAAATTATAAAGTTTTATATCAATGTGTTAATTCTGATACAAATTTAGATTAGGTAGTATTTGACTAGATCTACATTCATTCATTCAACATTCTCATTGAACAAATCAATTTTTTAAATTTTTAATTAAAGGGAAACTGAGACTCCATGGCAAAGCCAAATGGCTGAAATGGCTTGAAATGGTTTTTCAAATTTGAGTTATTGTCATATTTGAATTCTGCGTAAAAAGTTGTAATAGTAAACATTTAACCATGTTTTCTTTAAATGCTTAGAAACATTTATATTTAATAAATTAGACAGTAAATTCTTGACATCTCCAAAAAACAGGGTGCATTGAAATTTTGTTTTTGATTTAGGTTAGTTAGGCATACGTCACTAACACTTCCATCAACAACACTGAAAAGGAAACTATAGTAGATTATTATATTAGGCACACCGGCTGTATTCGGGAACTAGGTCAAATTTTTATTTTATTTTTTTATTTGGTGACGGTTTAACTTACAAAAAAACTGAAAGCAGATTCTTATTCTGCAACTAAAGGACTATTCTTCTTCTTCTAGCCAGCTTTATTGCTGCTGAGCTGTGAGCTCTTTTGCAGACTGTGCCAAGGAAAAAAAGTGTGCTGTTTTCTTCAGTTGTTCAGCACTGCCGCTAAAGGACTATAAAAATAGCTGTGTTTCTTTGAATTACCACTCATAGTCAAGATTTTATTTTAAAATAATTTGGGTCACTTCATGCTCCTATAATAAACGCAGTTTTTGTGCTTTCTCCTTTAGCGCACATTGAGCATCGTTAAGAAACACCACTATGTTATTGCTAATAATTATATCTGTGATAAAAATTATTTAGATTGTATTAAAAGAAGTAGATTAACTTCTGCAATATGTATTTATAGTATATTGCCTCTCTCTGTCTCTCTCTCTCTATATATATATATATATATTAGGGGTGCACTGGATAGTCGCTCCGGCTTCTGCCGAATATCCGGCATTTTTTACTATCTGGTGCTATTCGGCTCCGGTCGGATATCACTACCGGATAGTAAAAAATACACCTATTTAATATGCATAAAGTGGACCTCGTTCCATTAATGTCTGTTGTAGAATGTATTAATGTTTATATTAAATTAAAATAATGTGCTTAAAAATAGAGCCATTATGAATATGCACCAAACATCGTTTATTATAAATATAAATAGAAATGAAACTTTACATCATAAATGCGCTTTACATACAGAGCAGCAATGACTGACACTTTTTTCAATTTTTCTTGACCTTTGAGTAGGTTAGTTAACATGTTAAAATGCTACATTCCTTGACTACGTCATGCTGACCAGACGTCTGTCTAGCTGTGCGGGTATATCTCCAGAGGTAGAGATGAACAACTCCCACCCCCTTTTATTTGTTTAGTCCATCACATTGATTTTTTTTTATAGGCAGGTGACCACAAGTTAAATGCGATGGACGTAGGTTTAATGTCAGCGTATTGACACTCTCTAGAGGTCACACCTTTGGAGGGAACTGAGTTTGTTTATTTAGTAGTTAATCTTTATTAAGGGGGCTGGACTACCATAGTCACACCTCTAAGGTAACCAGGTATATTTCCAGATGAACAACTCCCTGCCCCTTTTATTTGTTTAGTCCATCACATTGAGTTCATTGATTGACAGGTGACCAAAGTCAGATACGTAAGCACTCTCTAGAGGTCACACGAGGGAACTATGTTTGTTTACTTAGTAGTTAATCTTAATTGAGGGGTGGGGGGTGGACTGGACTTCAAGCCAAACATCTACACTGGTATCCGGACAAAGAGTTTGCTTATTTGGAGAAAAATCTTAATCACGTGGTTGGACTAGAGGCCACACCTTTTCAAGTGTGCCGAGTTACTTGAACATAAATCTCAATTAGTAAGCTGGACTAAAGATCACACACACCTAAATGAGTGACCTTTAGCTACACAGAACACAAACCGCGAGATTATATAGCCCAGTAAGCCAGTAACTAATTATTTTGTAGAAGACTTTGTTAGCACGTTGTGTTTTTTCATTCTGGCTTAAAAAATGGTCAATGTCTATCAATAAATTGGGTGTCAAGGACCAAAGAAATAAAATAAAGAGTAGGAGGTGTTTAGCTCTCCATTTAAAGATAGCTCTGGTCGTGTCTTCTACAAAATAAGCTGTTAAGCTTGAATAAATCAATCAGTAACAGAGTTTAAAACAATAACATATATAAAAGGAAAAAAAATAAAACCAACCAATATAGGTATATTATTTAACAGTTTCGTAAAATGTTCAGCAACACAAGCTATTAACAAGACACTTAGGTATCCGGCTCCGGCCCTGGCTGAATATCAAATTTTACTATCCGGTCATATCCGGCCCTGGTCGGATATCAAAAAGTACTATCCTGTGTACCCCTAATATGTATATGTATATATATATATATATCGTTTATAGTTTATTTATTTATATATGCCTACCTATATAATCTATGTGTAGAAACAGACAGAAATAAATCTATTTAAATTATAGATCTATAAATTAATTATTATAATTTAATAAACATGATATTTTCAACTAGGCTACATGTATTCTCTGTCTCTTTCTTTTAATTCCCATGCAAGGTCCCTCTTCTTTTCATAATTTGGATGTTCGTTTTGTTACACCTTAACATCCCCTCCCTCCCATAGATGCTTTTCTTTGTCTTTTCATGACTCTCTCCCCCTTCCCTCCACTGCCTGTATGATAGGTTGTGACACTACACGTTTAGTGTATACATCTCCTCACCACCAGCTCTTGCCTGGCGTGATCACCTGCAGTGGGCATGGTCTCTGGCTTCAAATTAGCAGCCTGCACTTTTTCTTTCATTCATAAATTAGATTTTCTAGATATCTCGATCTAGGTCACGTTTATTGAAAAAAAATTTATTAATCCCAATAATATTTCTTATTATGATTTTGCCTTGTGCACTATAAGAGAATGTGTTAAATTCATTATTATCATTGAAACGCCTCCTTTTTAAATTTTATTTAACAGCTAACAGTATGAATGTGATTGGAATGTCTTTCTAAAGATGTTTGGAAGCTTATTTTGATATATCCACCAGCCTACGATCAAACAGGCTCATAATATAGCCTTCATCCCTTATACGGGTATGAATTGCCGGGGGAGGTTAAAACAATAGCTTTACATACTTGGTTACCGAGAATCTAAAAAACTGCCATCTGCTTTGGAAAAGCGGAACAAAAATACAGGAACGTATCTAAAATTGGACATGTGCAGTCCCGAAACATCGTTTTTAGCTCCAAACATAAAAACAAATTAATTATAAACAAAAAAAGCGACGTGTTTCTTAAAGGAGAATTCGATGAGCTGTGCCTTATATAAGAAGCTACTATAGATTTAACCAATCGTATCGCTTCATTTTTACAGGCTCTTGTGCTTAGTGACGGCCTGTTCCACAGACCAGAGCTATGGTACAGTTATAAATACATGTATACTATAGGTAGATCTAAAAGCATTAGGATAACTAACTCGAGAAAAAAGTAACATTTTCATCTAAGCCTCTCCTTTTCTCAAGAAGTAAATAGATTGTGTGTCTGAGACTACGTGTAGTCGGTTATGACAAGACAACCAAGCGAAAGTGTGTGTTGAGTGGTCTGGCAAGAAAATACAGACTGCCGTGGTTAGTCAAGCATGTAAATCTACTTTTAATATGCATTTTTTCTTTGCTTACAAGATCCTAGATCTAACTCATAACTGCATAGACAAAAATATATTTCTTTTACGAGAATGTTAACTTTGCTGTATGGTCTCCCGTTATACAATTTAAGTCAATATATTAAATTAGTAGGCTAGTGTGACGTCACATAGAAACCCTTTGAATGTATGGCTGTTTTTGGATGCGCAGGAAAATTACGTCAGAAAAACATCAATTAATAAGTTATTATTACAAATTTAAAAAAAAAATTTATTATATTCATTATCTGTAAATCAAAACACATATCAAAAATTGTCAAAACTATTGGAGTTTCCTCTAATATTTTATAATTTATCACATGGTCACTAATTCACAAATCAAACTAATTGTCACTAATGTGTAAATTGTAACTACTTACACTTACAGAATATGAGAATGAAAGAGCCTTTAGCCTTTAACTTTAAGACAAGAGGATGAAAAATGCTTTCCAAAAAACACCAAATTTATTATGCTAGCATTATTCAAATTATTGGTTCAAAAGTTATTGTGATTTTAAGTTTGTCCGAAGCGTCCTGACATCCTATAGATTAGTATAGATGGACTTATTATAATCTATAAAATATAAAGAAATAAAAAAAAGTCATACACTAGAGTTAGACTCTATTAATATAGAGACAGTAGTCTTAGAGTACTGCTAGTACTGAGTAAGACTAACTAGTAACTTTGACTAAGACTAAGAGACTGACTTAGAAGAGAGTCAACTAGATAATAGATAGATCTATTATGAAAGTTACTAAGTATGATAGTAATGTATCTCTACTCTTACTTCTTAGAGTGACTTCGAGTAGTTATAGTCTAGTAGGCCTACTACTAACTAGATTAACTAGAGTAAAGTTCGAACATCGCAGATTTGTAGAGGTTCGAAAGGTTAACTTTTTTATTAGAATCAGGGTTCGTAGCGCTCCTAAAATCTCCTAAAAAATGAAAAGTCTCCTAAAATCCTAAAATTCTCCTAAAAATTGCCGAAAGTCTCCTAAAATTTTGTCCACTCTCCTAAAATTTTTACCCAATATTTTTTTAAAATATAATTTTGCTTATTTCTTGCTAAAAATGTGAGGGGAAAAACAACAGCGTAACTAGGCATTCTGATCGCATGACCTTACGGGCTGGCTGTGTTAATGAGCTGACCAGTGACGCGTCTACACCGCCTTTCACCTTTAGTGAAGCGCGACCTCGTGATTGAAGATGGCCTTGGCTCAAGCAAGCATTTCACCTGGCAGTATTTTTCTGAAATCATTTATTGTTACCACTAAAGACGCGCTAGATCTAGTCTGTAGTGACTATTGCCTATAATTAGAGCAATTACAAGACTAATTTGTAGGCTACACTCCTCCGGGCCCTCCCTCACCTAAAATCTTCTTGTTGTAAGTGTAAGACTAAGAGTGACTTCGCGTTGAAAGTCCGTAAATCTTCTAGATCTAGCTAGTATCTAGTAACTGTAATAGTATTTAGATTTAGATCTAATTTAGATCTAGTGAAGATAATTCGCACCTAACCTGAAAACTCCGTGAATTTTTGTCAATTTAATGATCTCGATACATCTAATGTCTAGATTACTCTAGAAATACGCTAGATTCTAGATTTACGCTAAATCACTTTGAGTCTAGTGAAGATAATTAGCACAAAGAAGTGAAAAGCCCGCAAATTTAGACTCTAGATCTACGGTATATCCAGTGAAGATAATTCGCATACTGCCGCGAAAAGTCCGCAAATTTTTGTGACTTAGATCTAGACTCTAGATCTACGGTATATTCAGTGAAGATAATTCGCACACAGCCGCGAAAACTCCGCGAATTTTAGTGACTTATGTCTAGACTCTAGATTTACTCTAAATCACTAGAATCTAGTGAAGATAATTCTCACACAGCCGTGAAAAGTCCGCAAAAATTAGTGACTTAGAGTTAAAGTCCTCGAATTTTAGCGAATTAGCTTTAGAGTCTAGATCTTCTGTAAATTTAGGGAAGATAATATTCACACAGCAGTGAAAAGTCCGCGAATTTTCGTGACTTTGATCTAGACTCTAGATTTACGCTAAACCACTAGAATATATATAGTGAAGATATTTCTCTCACAGCCGTGAAAAGTCCGCGAATTTTAGCGACTTAGATCAAGAGTCTAGATCTACTGTAGATTTAACGAAAATATTTCTCATTCAGCTGTGAAAAGTCCGTAAAAATTATTTCACTCGTAAAAAGCCAGGGAAACTATATGGTTGAAAATGATTCTGCTAGGAAAAAAAAACGCGAATAGGTCTAAATCCCCCCCCCCCCCAATCCAAAAGCCATTTTTTAGTAAGCAAATGTCAACTAAACATTCAAATAGGTCAATATTGCCCTATATATTACTGGCTCTGTTTATGAAAAGGATTTAAGTTAACTAATAGAAGAATAAAACATTACCTCAAATGCACACCATGACTCTAGTATCTATAAGATACACATAGGAACTAAAAATGTATATTTCCATCACAGAGAATATACATCATGAATTAGGCATCTCTAAGAATGTTTCTAGTTTAAAAAAAAATTGGAAAAGTAACCATTTGTAATGTTTTTAAATAAATCTTTGAAAAAAAAATGGTTGTTTGAGGTTTTGGGATGACAGTCAAGTTGTTACTAGATTAAAAGATAACTTTCATTACATTTTCTGTGGACATATGCACAGCTGATAACATTGTTTCTGTGGCATATTGACAAGATATTTATTATTTTAAAAATCAAATAACAATAATTGATTTGATAAATGCTTAGTTTTGTGTATGTTTTACTATGTATCACACAAACGGATAGGAAACACACACACACATCATACATTTCATCCTTAAAAAACCTCTTAAAATCTCCTAAAATTTTTTCATGGAAAAGTGCTACTAACCCTGTAGAATGTTTACTACTATATTGCTACTACGCATGCACCTTTTTTTTTCACGTCTGCTACGTTTTGCTTCCTTTTCCTTGACAAAGAAAAGTTCATTGTCAGGACAAATTTGAGAGGTATTGGAACCCTAAACACAACCATCAAAACTTATTTACTAAAAAACACCTTAACAAAAGAATCAAATCCACTGGAGCTCAAAGTAGGCACGCTTGAAACAATTGAAAGCTATAAAAAAACAGCTATTCATATTTATACAGACGGATCGGCTTTCAAAGCTACCATCAATGCTGGTCTTGGTGCCTTCCTGGTCTTCCCTAAAAATAAACACTTTGAGATAAGCGCACCCTGTGGCGATTACTGCTCAAACTTCCAAGCCAAAATTGAGGCAATTACCATAGCACTACAGACAGTGGAAAACAAAATATATGAAGGAGTGCAACCACCATCAGATATTGTTGTCTTTACAGACTCCCAATCTACTCTGCAAGCACTTAACAGCAGCACCTCAAACAGCCCAAGAGAGTTGACAACACTCATTGTGATAATCCACCAGATGATATCAAAATTAAATATCAATATTACACTACAGTGGATCCCTGGACACATTGGCATCATGGGAAATGAAAAGGCAGATAAGCTATCAAAGGCAGGTTCATCTATGGAACAACCAGATAGACCTGTTAACTACCTCACCCTAAGGTCAATGTTAGTCAACAATCACAAAGAGGAGTGGCTCAACCAATGGGCATCAGGAAACACAGGCAGAGCCATGTACAAAGAAATGACTACGCCTAACAAACTGGACAGTATTAATGTCCTCCCCCCGCAAAGAACAATCTACAATTTTCCAACTAAGAACAGGATACACACCACTATTAAATTACCACCTGAACAAAACAAACTCCACACAACTCCCCCTTTGCAGACATTGCGCCCACCCCTTTGAAACCGTAAACCATATCCTCTTTGAATGCCCCTCCCTAATCCACCTTAGGCAGACCCTACTTCCACTACAGCCCAACATAACCAACACTCTGTACGGCAGTGCTGCACAACTGAAGAAAACAGCACACTTTTTTTCCTTGGCACAGTCTGCAAAAGAGCTCACAGCTCAGCAGCAATAAAGCTGGCTAGAAGAAGAAGCTTTAAGATAGTGATATTATACATTTAAAAAAGTGTCCACTAGCAAGAACTAAATCATGAGAGATAATGGAAGACAATATAATTATTGATCAAATATATGCCGTCATTTACACGCCTACGCTATATACTTGTGTCTAACGGGAACTGCTGCCAAACCTGTTGCAGGAGCGACACTAGTGTATACAATTATCCTTCAACCAGCTACGCTAAATACTTGCTAAATACTTGTTTCTGGAAATACTTGCTAAATACTTGTTTCTGGACAAGAGCTAGTTTCAAGCCTGTTACATCACTTGCTCTGTGCTTGGTATGGTCTCAAAAGAATTATAATCAATATGAATGGGCCCCCCCCCCCCCCTTTCCCTCAAGTCCACTGAGCATGGTAGAATAGTGGAATAGTTGATACTCTCTGAGTGGGAAAGAGTATGAGGTCACCTATCACTCCTCCTTCACTCCCTCCCCTTCTAAATCATTCTCCCAAAAGAGGCTTTTTACTGCTCTACAGGTAACACTGTCTCGTGACCTTGGTTGACATCAGTAACAATACCTGAAAGAAGCTGTGGAATGTGGGAAAGGTGGTAATGGAGGATGTTCTTGCACTAGAGTAACAAGAAAATGACTTCATAGTGACAATTAAAGATTAAAACATGTTTTAGATATATTTTCTTTGACCTCCATCAGCCTGTTCAAGCTTAATAACTAGGGGGAGAAATCTGATCGAGGAAAAGTACGCTTGGCGAGACTCACCCTACTCCTCTTTGACCTCATATTTAATTTTAACTAAGCCTAGTGATACATTAAATCAGATCTATTTTTATAGACAAATGGATGAGGAATTCAGAGATACCATCAGTTTTTTCATAAGTCAGACCGTTACGGTACTGTAACACAACATGCAGATGGTACGATGTGTTGTTATGCCGGGGATTTTACTTGAATTCAATAGTTAACAAAAAATGACGATCTAGAATCACAATTAACGATTCTTTGATAAAACAAAACTCTGGAACTTTATTTAAATACAACGTAAGTACAGTTTATGTACAAATTACAAATCAATGAGCATGAAACATATTACAAAGGCTTTTCAAAACAGAGCTCTTAGAAACGTGACTGTCTACAAGGACATTATTTTATCGACTGGCGTTACTTCCCTACTCCCCGCCAATTCTCTGGCGCTAACTCTTTTAAAAAAATGTCTTTGTTTAATTTCAAATCAACCAATAGATTTCAAACATACTAATCACGTCCCTTGGGTAAATCCTGACGTGCTGTCAAGTGTCTAAATTTGAGGGGTAAATCCCGAGGCTCATGTCGAGGGCTTATATTTCTTACAAATGTGAAATGTACAAACAATTTTATAATGTAATCTGTGACAGGTACTATAAAAATCCAAACGTGAAAGCTGCCACCGGGCTTAATGCATTTGAACTTCACACTTTACTCTAGATGACTTAGAATTATGTACTTAAATAATAGATTGTAGATTATCATCATCTTCTACTTCTAGATCTAGACTACTATAGATTATAGATTAGTCTGATTAAATTTAGAGTATTTCTAGAGTAAGCTCTTACCCCATCAAATTCTCCTTCACTGAACGCGTCACTTTTTTTGTTTGTAATTCATTTGTTTTTATGTTTGGAGCAACAATTGATGTTTTGCGACTGCACATGTGCAATTTTAGATAAATTCCGGTATTTTTGTTAAGTTTTTCCAAAGCAGATGACAATTTTTTTAGATTCTCAGTAACCATCTGGCATGTATGTAAAGCTATTGTTTTAACCTCCCCCACCAACTCACACCCATATAGGTAGGCTGATGGGCATATCAAAATAAGCTTCCACTCATCTATAGGAAGACATTCCAATCACATTGATGCTGTTGGCTGTTAAAGAAAATTTAAAAAGGAGGTGTCCAACAAATAATAATGAATTTAACTCCTTCTTCTTCCTTGGACACAGCAAAATCGTAATAACATGTGTCAGAAGTGAAGAAAAAAAGTTGCATGCACAGTAGAAATATAGCAGTAAACTTTCAAATAAATAATTTTTAGTAATAAAAATGAACTGATCAAACCTCTCTACAAATCAGGGCTGATCGAACTTTGCACTTTACTCTAGCTATAGATAGACTAGATCTAGCTTGAGTCTAGTAGCAGTGGCATAGCAAGGTGTCCGGTTCAAGAATATCTTAGTGAGCCCCCATCCACCAATAAATTAAAAGAATTTAGTGATAGTGTGTGACAAAACCATTTAGTAAATTGAAAGTATCAGTATGTTTACCAAAAACATTCCAATGCAATTAGTGTACCTTTTTTTATAAGTAATAATTCATACGTTTGATTCAGTTAAGACTCTAAGACTCTGTACAAGGAACAGTGTCCTAAAAGTCAATATAGCTGTGAATCTATGTGCTGAAACAAATGATACATACATATTGAACATAAATGAAAAGCAGCACCAAGGACCAAGTTTTTAAATGAGAGAAAGTAGTGAACTAGTGACCCTGGAAATGACAACACCGCCTAGCAATAACGCAGTAAGCGAACTTAACATCTAGACCATCAGAATTCACAAAAAAATATTCTTCTGATCCAGAGTCATTCACACATATGCAAATTACCACCCCAGTGGTCAATGGTCACATACCCTAGCTAGCCCCACCCTCCATCTCGCCACTTCAGGGTTCACTAACAATTGCAACAGAGCTGACACAAAAATTTTTTTCTTTTCCTCTCCTTTTTCTTTTTAGTTTCTTTATTGATCTTAGCTAAAAAAAAATGCAGCATTTACTTTAAAATGGTCTTATTCATTTTTTAAAATTTTTTTTTTAAGTCTACCAACAGAACAACGGTACATGGATCTTTTAGAACAGACAGCTAGTTTTAATACTCGCCTGTCGCTTGAAAGAAAGATGAGACTTCCATTTTTAGACTCACAAACAGGAGTTGCTCAGAGGCATACAAATCTCTTTCATCCTTACAGACACAGACAACCTGGTAACCTACATTTTTTCTTCAGCTCTGATCTATATAATTATACTCTGCAGTAGAACAGATATATTGTCACTAAAACAATTTCATTATTGCATAGTTACTATTTTTGCTTGTAACTAAAGATTAGCACTTAATAGTGTAAATGAATAGAAATTGTATTTAAAAAATACTAAACTAACATTTACAAACCTGAAACAGGGTCAGCTGTTTCACTTTGTCTTTAGTGTATTTTTTTGTTTATTTTACATGTTCTTGTCCAAATAGCGATGGGCAGGAGCATGGGTACAAGCTTTGCATTTTTTTTTTGTAGTGCAGTTCGATTCTGTAAGATATGTCTTGAAAGCATAAATAAGATGTCTCATATTTTATTAGGAAATTTGGTGGAGTATTTGTTTGAGTATGGCTGTAACACCCCGCTACAGCCCATGGTAGAACCTGGCCAGCTTCATCACATCTTTTCCTTTAGATTAAATTCTGAGCTTTTCATCTCCATTTCTGAACTAGGAGTTGTAGATTTCCCTCTACATCATCAAGCTATTGCACTTTGGTTGTCTCCCTATTGTTTTTTGTTGGTCTACTATTTATGCTTCTCTCTTCTCTCTTTTGAGGCGACCTGCCCAGGCAATGTAATTATTGTTACAACTATATTTCCTGGTAATTTCAAACTAATAGTAATGTGTTTTTCCAAATATTTCCTAGTAATTTCAAACTAACAGGACATTAGGCTATTTTTTTTCCTAATTTAACATGTACATGCATTACGATTAGTTTTATGTGAAGCTGTGTCTATTTAGTGCAAATTAGAAAGAGAAATAAAAATGCAAAAAATTTTTTCTTCTAAACTAGCTTAATCCTCAAACTTACTCCTTTTTTATTTAAGTAGGGTGGATTAGCCAAACTGTCTTACTTCCACACACATACACACATGCTTAAGACTGTCACTGTTCTTGTTTTGGTTCAAGGGAAGGAAGACAGGTTGAGTGTAAAAAGTAAACTTCAATTTTAAAAACTTTGATCTGCAAAATGTATTAAAAAAATTCAACCTCTGCATAATTTATTGGGGGGGGGGGGGAGGAGCAACATAACTTGGTAAGACTTATTATTGTCACTGGGTTTAAATATGATACTAAGCAGATCTATTTAAAATTATTTACAAATGTATTAACTGAGAGTAAACTTCCTTCCCAAAATCCCCTCTACTCTAAAAGTATGCAGCTTTTCAAATGTTTTATATCTTAAATTCTTGAATTTATTATTATTATTATTTCCATTGACATCATTCAGGTCTCATAGAAGGGCAGTTGTATACCTATCCAGCTAAACGGTGGAAGAAAAAGAAAAGATCTTTTTTTCTCTCAGATCGTAGAGTTGGTGCCCATGGTGAACATGAAGCTGGGGATGCTGGTAAACAATGTTAGAAACAAAATTTTGTTAGTTTATCTCAATAAAAATAAATCTGTGTTCATGAATAGATCTTTACTTGTTGCCTGCTTTAAAACATGTAATGTATCTTTGTTTTGCTATTGCACATTGTTTTCTATCTCTGTATTTTTAACTTCAAAGCAGATTGATTACAGTTTTGATTAGTGCTATAAAGAAATCAGTTATAAATAGTAACTTGATTGTTAGAGGGCTTGCTTGGTCAATTCACTTGGTTTGAGAAGTTTCTGATTTGCCAGGAAAATGAAAAAATAATTTTAATGCTGGCCAGAGAAACAGGACTTGCAAATTACCTTTCCTTTTTTTTTTTTTTTTTTTTTTTTAAGTTTTTATTTTATAAAACTATAATTGTATTTTTCTTTGTAAATGTTTATATTAAAAATGGTAGAAGATTTTTTTTTTTGAGTTTTTTTTTACTGTAAAAATATAATTAATTAGCAATTCTATTTAATCTCTTCAGATATGCATCAGATTAGTGCTATTGAGAATCCTGCTCATCGATTGGATGAGCATGATTTTGAACACATAGAAACGAATGATGGTTGGTATGATGATGTAGATGACTTTGGTGAGCCTCCAGATGATGGAGCTATGGTGGACGACCAGTCAGATATAAGTGATTTTGAAGATTCACTAAAAGGAAGAAAGCGCAAAAAAGTTAGTGATTTTGTTTTTAAAGTTTTATTGTATCTTTTTTTAAAAAACATTTAGATGCAAATTACCATCACTTATCATTTGTTAGAAATTTAACTAGATTTTCTAGATTTAATGGTCTTATCATTTAAATATCCACACTAGAGTTTTCGACTAATATGCATATATATAATTTAACTATCATTATCTTTGTAATGTCTCAATGCTACAGAATTTAAAATTTAAATGTAAAAATTTATTATCTGGTACACACAACAGCTTCTAACATTGAGATTTACATCAATAAATGCTTATTTTCATATATTTGCTTCTATTAGCTACGCATACTGGCTAGTACTAACTCTGGTTAAACTTGTTTTAGAGGTTCAATTTCTTGTTTCTTTGTCATATAAAGGTTAGATTAAGCTAGCAACTCATCAGCGTCAGTGTTATTGCATGTTATCTATTTAATGCCCATCCGCCTATTTTTTTCCAAACTGGTAATTGATATCCTAATACTACATGATCTGTCCGTGCCACTGTTTGTTTTGTTGGTAATGACTTGAACACAAGAATCCTGGGATTTAGTTTTTTTCTTCTAAAGCAGTGTTGAATTATATATATATTTTTTTTGCATTGTCACCTGCATGGTTTAGTTTTCAACTATTGCTGCTGTCTTTATTTTCCACCATTGGAGGTTTGGTGGATGTTGTTTCTTTAACTAAAAAGCTACAAACTCCTGCAAAATTGTAGTGTATGAAGCAAGCAGAAATTCAAACTAGGAACAATCATTTTGTGGTCTTATTAGCCCACCCTTAGGCAGACAGTTATTATATTTTATTCCTGAGGACATATTAGATAAGAGAATGGTGGAAAAAATTGTATTTACTATTAACTTTCTCCAGGCTCCTGCTAAAGGAAGGAAGAAAAAAACGGAAGATCACAGTAAAGAACTACTGAGTCCTGAAGACAAAGAGAAACCATATGCTTGTGAAGGTACTAGAAAAATCTCATAATTATTAATTATCTCATATTATTGCTTCTTTATTCTTTGTAAAGCTTCTTTACAGCCAAATATATTAAAACATGACTGAAAAATATCGAAGAAGAAATTACTGTTTCTTTAAAAAAAAATCTTAAGTTATTCTTTTATCACAATTGTTCTACATGCAGAACTAAATCATTCAGTTGAATAGACATTGTGACTTTTAAATTATATTTATTTTTTTAGTCTAACATATCAACTAGTGAACTATTTACTTCTGACTTTTATATGGTTTAGTGAGGACTAGATGCTCCAGTTTAGATTTAACATTAAAAAAAAATATTTTAATTTCTTGTTTGGCTCTTGATGTCTTTGCTCTTAAAGGGTAAAAGAAAAATGCTTGAATGTCATGGGTTGGTACAGTTTAAAAAAAAGTACTTTTGTTTTGTTGTCCAGTAGAATGTTTACCTACCTTGATTTATTGCTGGCTAATGCCTAATGCACTAATTAGCAAGCTTTGTGGTATTAGAAAGGATGGAATAAACAAAGCTAATGTACCATTAGAAAGCATATTAAGAGGTCTCCTTACAAAAAGCTACAAATTTATATTTTAGACTTGTATTTAGGTGAACCAAAATAATATATATATATATATACAAAATACAATAAAAATGATAAAATGTTACAAAGAAATCCTAGAATATGGTTCTTTGGTGAAGTCACATTTCATACCAAGAGTCAAACTGCAATTTAATTAATGTAAACATTTACATGGTCTTGAAGTTTTATTTCATGTTGATCTAAGTATTCAGTGGTTTTATTGTGATGTATCAATTTATGTGATATTGATTTAGTAACAATATTAACACTGGAGATATAAACCTTTCATTAGTGTAGACTTAGTTGCATTATACAATGTAGGTACATATTATGGGGGCTACTTTGAATCATAGCATTTAACTCCAACAACATATTTTTGCTATTGTTTTTAGTCAAATCAAAATCAATGTCTGATACTTAAGCGTCTAACCCATGACATGAGCTTTAGTAAAATCTTGAATTTGTCATCTGTCTACTAGGTTAGTGTCATTCTCAATGTGTGTACATTTGTATGTGATCATATTTGTTTAGACATCTTGCATTTTGTTGTAAACTGTTTTGAGGTTTAGTGGGGCTTGGAGCACATTTGATTCTCTTGCAGGTACATTACTAATTGTTCATTTGATGTGCTCTTCACCCTCTTCTCTCTTTCAATGGTAACTGTTGTTTTTTTTTAATCAGCTGTGACTGTTACGTTGAAAACGACAAAATTTTTGCTCTTATAGGGTGGGGTGAGGGGACAAGTTGATGAATTAGATCACCCCACATCAGTAGAACTAGTAACCTTAATGTCTTATCTTTGCACCACAAGCCCACTCTAAGACATTTTAAAAAATATGTGCCTGGCTTTGTTCCACTCTTAAAGATTTAAAAACAGTTTATATTGACTTGCTTTAAATCCTCAGTTGGAAGAAGAAAAGGTACTGTCGATCCGGCTTTATATATTCTTCGGGTCTTGATCTTTGTCTAGTCTGGTGTATTTTTTCTACTCATGACTTTGAATTAGCTTCTTTTTTTTCCTCCTTCATCTTTAGTTTCTCTGTGATGATTGCAAGAAATGATTTTATGCTGCGATGTTTTGTGATTCCTTTTTTTTTTTTTTTTAAATTTTTATTTTAACTTCGTTTTTTTCCTTTGTGTTAAATAATTATTTTTTTTTGGTCAATGGATATCACTGCCAAGCTACTTACTCACCAAATACTGAATGATGTGATGCTATATTGTTTGCAGCTTGTGGGGCCCGCTACAAAACGCGGCCAGGGTTGGCATACCACTACTCTCACTTCCACAACGGCATGATGGATGAAGAGAGTAGGACGCCGTCGCCAAAACCGCAGAGCCGTGCAAACTCAGGTTCAGTGCTGATAACACAAAACACAAGTGTTGTCATGCTCTGCCTTGCACATGCACTTTTTTTTTTCCCTGCTTTCTTGTTTCATTTATCATAGCATTTCCCTTTCTGCTTAGCTTGTTGCATGTTTTTTTTTTTTAATTTGCTGTGGGTGGTGTTGTTTTTTTTTCCACTCTTTGCACATTTGCACAACTAAATGGCTTTAAGCTGTTTTTCTTTTTGGTTCAGCTCTGTCCAACTGCTTTAGTAAATTAATAACTGCTGGCTTTATTAGGTTTTGTGTTGTTTTGTTTCTAGCTTGCATGCATTTTGAAATATTGATATATTGTTTTTATCCGTTAAGTGAATAAGAGTTAAAAATCCAAATTTTTAAAGTAATCATGTAATTTCAAGAAGATAAATATGTAATTTGAAAAGATTTCAATAAAGATACTGCTTAATCTCACTAGCAATTATTCATTTATCCCTAATTTTCTCACACCATTACACTATATATTTCTTAAAAATTTTCATAACCGCTGACAGTTTGGTAAATCTTAAGTCTGAAATATCAATTTAAAAGCACTTGAAATTTAAATGCATGTGAGTTAATGGTTAATTTTTTTATATTTAACTTTTTAATTTTTTTTTTATCAAGTGCTATTTTTTATAATTGGGTTATATAAAGCTCTGCAGGTCCCACAGATTTTAATTTTAATTAGAATTACAATTTGAAGCATTCATACCCTCCTACATGCATACATATATATATATATACATACATATTAACGTTATAGGGCTGTTTATGTTTTTAAATAATGTTTGAGAGTTAGGGAATTTTCCAACAAGAAAAAAAATCTTTTATAAACCTGTATATTTTTATGCACTGACTATTTTTTTTGATGATGAACTATCTCTTTAGATTAATATTTATTGCTATCAACTTACTTTCAGGTAGTGGTAGATGTAAAAAAGGTAATCAGTGGTATCTCATTAGATAGCTATCATCAGTCATATTTATTTTATTACTTGGCTGCCATCAGCAATATTTATCATTTTAAAAGCTTTTGATCTTTGAAAACAAAGATTTTGCAGATAGCTTGCAATTTTAATCAAGGCAATATGTTTACCTTTCTAAAATTGTGGGGCCTGCAGTTGAACAAAAGTTTGCTTATCCCCGATGCAAAATAGAATATAAAATAATGCATTCAGTTAATTTATAGCAGTATAAGAAATTACAATAACATCAGTTTTTTAGTTTTTTTATAATGCTACTGATTCTACCTAAAGAAAATTTTGATTTCAGTCTCCCAACATTTGATAGCAAAATCAGGATACACAATTATTTTTTAGAAAAAAAAAATTAGATGTAGTGCTATTTTGATATAACTTCTTCATACCGTACTTTAAACTAATTCAGACAGTTGAATCTTTTTTTTTTTTTCATTTCGATCACCTTCAGGTGGTCAATACTGCAAATGAAATAGAATTTTCTTTAACAAAATGTTATTAAACAACAACTAATAAAGCAAAAAAAAAAATAGACAAATGTTTCTAAATTTATTAAATACTTTAATAGGTAGGAAGCATGATGGTGGCCCTGATATTGTAATATGTCAAGTCATACTGGAATACAGTTAACTGTTTGTTAAAATGTGAGGGTTTTTTTTTTTTTGGCCAGGGGTGTATTTTTTTAAACTTTAAAAAAAAAATTCTATGCTCAGGGTGATTTGTGCTTCTAGAAATAATCTATTAGTCTTTTGTAAATGATTAAAGAAGTTACTTATTGTTTGTCTATTAAAGTCATTTACATTTATGGTCAGCTGCATTGAAAATTTTTAGTTTAGCACTGTTTCATTTGCAGTTCGACAAACAATACATTTATCATTTGTATGTGTTAGCCCATCAAAATGTAAACAGCATTTTATATTTAACTGTTCTTTCTTTTTTTTTTTTTTTTTTTTTAATTTCATTTCATATATTATGGGAATGTTAATTTATTTCTACTTCTGTGTCTTGGCTTTATATACCTTTCAGTTGCTAATACAATGAAGTTAAAAAAAAAAAGATTTTTTTTAAGAGAATTAAAAGTAGTATAAAACAAAAAGTTGTACAATTTTTATTAAGAAATAAAAAAAAGAAAATTTGTCCAAAAAAAGAAAAAGATACAAATTTGTTCACCAAATTTAGAGGATTTTATTTTATTTACATAAAATAAAATTGAAATGTAACTTAATATAAAAATGAAGAAAGAAAACATTTTAACATTTTAAGGCAAGTTTTGTGTTTTTTCTCTGCTATTACATTGGCCTATATGTTTTGTTTCTTTTCTTATTAACTCCAGAGTATATTCCAAAAGCTACTAAACGAACAAGGGGTGATACGTCATCTAATGGGAAAGGTAAAACACATATCTATCATCATCATCTTCATATCATCTTCTGACACTGGTCACACGTGCCAACAAGTTAAAAATAGAACCAAAATATTTCATTGTTGGCCTCACTATGTTCCCTATCTGACGTTTTACCCAAGCATTTTAAACTTTAAAAAAAAAGGTGTTTTTTTTTCCACTATGAGAGATAAATGTTCTCAAAATCTTTTTAATGTCACTTGTATGTTATACACATTTTACCATTCAGAAATTCCAAGATAATATCTCAGCCATGCATTGATAATGTTTGTTTCTATTTGATTGTACTTAATTTTCAGGCTAGCTACAAATTACATTTGACATCTTGGAAAGTTCTGACTGGTGCAGTCTCTTACTAAACTCTTACATTTCTTGTCAATAGCAATGTCATAACATATGTGGATATTAATTTTGTGTATATTGTTTTAAATATTATTTATTATGCCTACAATTATATTGTATGATTAACTCTTTTTCTCCTAATTGACGATACCATCGTTGATTTGAACTCATGAGATTAAATTAATTTTAGATTTTATAAACTTAACTTTGTCTTATATAAAAAGAACATGGATTCCCCTTTAATTCTAGACCAAATAAAACATTTTCTAATAAAAAAACAAAAATTTTATTGAAGCTTAATTATAAGGTAGGGAAATACTACTTAGCAAAATAAAGAATCCCGTCGAAACGTGGAAAATAATTACGGAGAGAATGAGTTAAAGCATATGAAAATTAATAATAGGAAAAAAAGTATTCCTTCCTATATCTTTTTTTTTTTTTTTAAAGATTTACACATTTTAATGTAAGTCTTCATTAAACATATTTGATTTTAAAATAAGTTGTATCTAATATTAATTTGAAAAAAAAAACAAAAAACTTTTTCTGTCTATTTCTACTAAAAGCTAAAAAAAAAACACTTTATTATATTTAGTTGGAGAAGATGAAAAATCAAATTTAGATGTAAAACATTGGTGCTAAAGATGGTATACTAAGGCTGGAATAATAGATAATTTTCTAATCTGACAGCAAGTAAGTCCTCACCAGCTAATGGGAACAAAGTGTCAGCCAATAACTATTGTGACTTTTGCTTGGGAGATGCTACAGAGAACAAGAAAACAAAAGTGGCTGAGGAGTTAGTCTCATGCAGTGATTGTGGTCGCTCAGGTAAAATTACATGTGATCATTAAGAATTTTATTTTCTTTTTCTTTGACATGCAACTGAGTTAACATTAATACCTAAAATCTTTTCTAAAACTATATTTGTTCCTTCTCTACCCCACTTATTTTTGTGTCATTGAAAATGTAGGTATGATACTTGTTTGCATGATTTGTACAAGTAATTAAGTGAAATGCCCTTTCTATGTGTAAATCTTTGATAAATAGCAGATTATTACATATCTTTTAAAACAGAGGATTAAAAAGATATCATATGGCTTTTCAATGTGAATCATACTGATGATTTTTAATTTTATTACCAATAAATATCTCACAGGAATTGAACTAATGCCTTGAAAGGTCCTGATGGGATGCTGTTGACTATAGTTTGTTTTCTCTTCTCACAGGTCATCCATCCTGCCTGCAATTCACAGATAACATGATCATATCAGTTAAGAAATATCCCTGGCAATGTATTGAATGCAAGTCCTGTGGTCTCTGTGGAACTTCTGACAATGATGTAGGTTAATATAAAAGATAGTATAGAACAACTATTAGAAATTCTATGAGTTAGTAGCACTCTTTACTTCTGATGTCTTGCTAATCTCAGCATTGTCTCTTTATTCAGACTATTACATTATTAAATGTACTTACAGCATTTAAGCTATTTAAATAATGTTTTAATAATAAATTATTTTACATTATAATTGCAGAATAACAAAGGTATATTTTTTTGGCTATGATGTACATTTCTTTACATTGACTACTTAATAGCATAAATTTTGTATGTGTTTGTAAAGAGTGTAAATGTTTTATAATTTGTCTAAAATAGGACCAACTGTTGTTTTGTGATGACTGTGACCGAGGATATCACATGTATTGTCTCAACCCACCCCTCTCAGAGCCTCCTGAAGGTTTGCTTATAATTTTTTATCTACTATTTTGGATTACTCACATTATTATAGAACTGTAAACAAAGCTTTATATATCTAAAATTGTATGTCTCTGACTCAACATTATGATTCCATCCATTGCAGGAAGCTGGAGCTGTCATCTCTGTATTGAAGAATTTCATGGTGGCAAGAAACCAGCTGGGATGAATTAATCTGTTAGATTAATTATAAAACATTTTACATTGTTAACTGAATGACCTGATATCTGACATGCTAGATTACCAATTTGATCAGGGATGACTAACCTATAAGAAAAAGCGTCATTCATTAATCACAAAATTAAAGTGAAAAACTACTGCATTTAAAATTTGTCATGTTTTCTGTAAATATATATTTTTTTAAATGTTGTTTTGAGTAATTATTGCTTATATTAGACTTTTTAAATATCTGGGCTTGTACTATTTATAAATATTGTACATATGTCTCAATTGTTTTTCTTCAGAATAGCATATTAACTTCACTTTTTATTTTGTATAGTAAAATTAAATCAAACATGAACAACAGTTCTTTATGTTGAGACCTGAATGCATCACTGAAGATGTGTCAGTTTGCATTGGTTCCATTTTTTAAATTTCATTCTTTCCATTCTTAAAATTTTAAATTTAAAATGATTTTGCTATGCAGAATGGCGTTCTCATTAAGATGCTGTAAGTGCTATAAGAAATTGACAACATAATTGCTCTTTGAACCATAAATATTGTTTTACTAATAAGGAAAACATTGATGTGTGATGTAGGAGCACCAAAAAATTGTATTTCCCCAGATGAAAGCTGCCAACTGTTTGCAGGAGTTGTAGATTGTGTTAATGTAGATACTGGTTGCATTTTTCTTGATTTTGAAACCAACACAAAATTTTGACTTTTTGTTGATATATATAACATTTTAAAGAAAAACAGCATTACAAAAATTCAAATGTCTTTAAATTTGATTTTCAAGTGCTTTCCAACTTGTTTAGACAATTGATTCAGATTTATCTATTTTTACTTCCTACATTTGAGGAAGGAGGATATGCAGAAATCGTTGCACCAAAATAGCTTCACTTCACAATTAAAAGTAAAAATTTTTTTTTTATGTCTGGACAGAATAAACAAAAATAATCTTTACAACTGTTCTTCTCTTTATGTAGCTAAAATGTTCCTGAAAATATTGTGTATGCTGTGAACATTTTTGATGTTATACAGTTTAATTTGTACTATTTTACTATTACTCAATAGTAATTAAGTATTAGAACTAGACTACTAATGGAAGTTTTCTTCTAGAAACCATTTTTGTTTAGATGTACATATCAAAGTAAATTTGAGTTGCTCAAGGAACCTTTGTCACTGATTTAGTTAGAACTAAATAATCTGCATCATTATTCCAATTCATTTATCAAGGTTGTGCTTAGTAAAAGGGACAAAATTACTTGTAACTATTTTAAATGTTTTCTGAGATGTTCTCTATGAATAAAAAGACAAAACAAAAACATCAGTAGTTGTTTCATGTTTTAATTCAGTTGTCTACTACTAAGGGTTTTATTGAAAGGGCAGATAATAGTATGAATTTAATGTAGTCAAAGCTTAAAAGTAAAGCTGGCTAAAATAAATACTAAAAGTGTGCTAGAATGTTACACTTATTAGTAATCAACAAATGCAAATTAATTTTATCATTGCTAGTGTCTTTCTTGTGACATCATTGATTGTAGGTCATTTTTATTAGCTTTAATTTAGACAATGACAGTTCGCTGCTAGCCACTGACACTGATAGAGTTAGAAATAATAACAGTATAATTCCTAAATTCTAGCAAGTCTCAACAATATCCAAGTTGGGTTTCATATACTACCCTTAATTCTTCATAAAGTTTCTTTCCATTTATGAATGTTTTTCTGCAGGATCAGTTAATTTTGACTGTAAATGGGAACTTTTTTTCTGCACATCTTCATTGCTCATATTTTTAATATTACTTATTCTGTATAATATTTTTTAAAATTATCTTTTGTGTTCTTTTCATTTGATAGTCCACAAAATCTCTGCATCATTTTTGCACACTGGTAACTCTATAAAATTAGATATCATTATAATTACAACTAATTGAATGTGTTTTTAAACTAGTACATAACTAAATGTATTAGATTGGATATTAATTAAAATTAAACTACCAGCCTGTAAAAAAAAGGTGATAATGTTTTTAAAATAAAACTATTACTACTAGTTCCTGGGGCTATTCAACTAAATATAATATCAATATGTTTTAAATAAGTAACTGAAAAAAAATGTGTTCAGTTTCTGTGTCATTTAAAACATTACTACTATGAACAACCTGTGAAACATTCAAGCCAGGAAATGAGTAAGGAAAACAAGTGGAAATCCCTTGCGTCTCTACTTTTATACATATATATATATATATCATGGGCGTAGCCAGTTTTTTTTTTCGGGGGTGGGGGATTCCCCCCGCCCCCGGAAAAATTATATATATATGTGTGTGTGTGTACATGATTAATCTTTATTACATTCTGACTCTTTCGGAAGACGTTTATTGTGCCCTAGAATAGGTTCTTCCTGGAAAACCTGTAGACCCCCCCCCCTTTACTAGCAAGGGGGTCTGGGGGAACTCGCAGCGCTCCCCCCCAGCGCGGGGCGAAGCCCCGCTGCCGAGCACTATTTCTGGTATTGAAAGCCAACAAAATGCATATTCTGAGGTATCTACAGTGCATTATCTTGCTATTAAAAAGTTTTATTTCAAAAACCTAATGTGCTATTTTTACTGACTTAGACCCTCTCGCGCCGTTCGGAGCATTTTCCAGCAAGCTGTTTCCACAAAAATCTGTCATTGGCAATGTCTGAAGCCTCTTCTCACCTGCTCTGAGGATCTCAATGAAAGTGTGGCGCCAAGTCGTACTAGGATGTCATTGCAACTCTTATTATGCGTAATTCATTTTGTCGGAGAACATGTCCCGCAAAACCTCATGCGACGCTCTGTCGCAACCTTACTAAGGGTTCGACTCCCAGTTCGACATATGATTTCTTTGATTTAGACCCGATCTCTATAACTGACTCCTAAAATCTGTCTTAGCCATCTTTGTTGAGCCACATTTAGTGTTTTTCAATTTTGGCAGATGACTATTCACTGCATTTTATTAAAGGAGCCACGCCACTGGTAGAAATGTGTAACCTCTCGTGAATACGCCATTGTTCATCATCATCATCATCACTCCTTTGATTTCCTCATGGAACATAGGGCCTCGACAAAAACACGCCACTCTCCACGGTCTCTTGCTAGCTTTTTGATGGTTTCCCAGCTTCTTCAAGTACACTGCGTCGCCATGTTCTTTTTGGTCTTCCTCTGCGTCTTGTTCCCTGGGGGTTCCACTCTAAAGCCTGCCTAGCTCTGTTGCTGGTATCTTTTCTAAGGGTGTGACCAATCCATCTCCACTTCCTCTCTAAGATCTGCACTTCTATATTTTTCTGTCCACTTATCTCCCACAGTTTGGTGTTTTCTACTTTGTCATACCAGAGTATTTTTAGGATATTTCTCAGGCATCTGTTGATGAAGGTCTGTATTTGTTTTTGTTGTGGCTTCAGTTGTTCTCCATGTTTCAGAGCCATACAGTAGGACAGCCTTGACATTAGAGTTAAAGATTCTTAGTTTAGTCTTGTTTGAGATGTGAGGAGATTTGAACATTTTTGAACTTCGCTCAATAGCAAGAATTTTCAAATGTTTCAATCTATCTTGAGAATTGTTGACCTCCTGGTAAATAGACATGGGGGCGCGGGAAATCTGTTTTAAGTTAAAATATATTGTTTAATTTAATAATTTATACAAATTGAATTAGCTCAGGTCCTATGAAAGTGCGGATCCTTTAAAAGTGGGGGCCCACTGCGGTCGCATAGGTTGCAGGGGCCTAAAACCGGCTATGCAAAATAGCCGGTCGACTAGTGTCGAAAAAAAAAGGCTGGGGCTATTTTCCAAAGCTGCAGACTGTTTGGACAAACCAAGCTATTGCGCTAGACAAAAAAAAAAACCTATTTAACACAACAGCGACGCATGCAAGCGAGACACAGAAGTCATCTGCAGATATAAAAAAATAAGTTAAAATGTAGGCCTAGCTCAGCAAAAATGTCTAAGACAGATTTTAGGAGTCAATTACAGAGATCAGGTCACAAAGAAATCCTTTGTCGAACTGGCGCTCGACCCCTCGTCAGGGATGTCCTCGTATAACTTAGAGAGATCAACACATCATGGAGGATTTCAAAGAAGTGGACACTAGCTGGGGAGCAGGTGCAGATGTTGCCAGTGACAGACATATACGGAGACAGCATGTTGTCCAATGCGCCCAACAGTGAGGGAGAATATAGGTCTAAGTAAGTATAAGCATCACTAGTGGATCCAGTGGATGAAGTGTGATGAGGCGATGGGGCGATTTAATTGTTGTGCAGAAATCACAGTTTGTGAACATAATTAGTCAAATATCCATATTATATATGCTACTTTTTATATTAAATCCATTTGTGCATTATGTCGCAGTGAACTCTTATATTAAATTCAATCATTTGTAAATATAAAACAAGAAAAAAAAATGCTTTAAAAACAACAACAACAAAGCCTTTATTAGTATATTTAATTGTATCAATTAGTTTGGATCAGCGATGTAATTATATCTAATAATTAATCTGGTGGTAACCATGTAATGCTGAAATAGATCTAATACAAACAATAGGTTGCGGAAGTTCTACATATTGCACTTGCTAATACAAACAATATTACAAATGGGTAAAAAAAAAAATAATAATATGCCTAATGTTACTGTGGTTTAAAAAGTTTCGTGAAAATATGCAATGTTGGCGTCTATTTTCTTAAAAGCAAGGGAAAGCACTCTAAAAACTTTCCTTAGCACTGTAAAAACAAATGCAATTATACCGTCTAGAAACACAACGTTATATTTTTTTAGTTCAAACCCAGGAGTAGATTAGATTGTAGTCTATGGCTTGGTACTTAATAATCTACCAGACATTATTTATCTGAATCCATTTTCTTAAGTGGATCTAGATTCGATGCACAAGATTAATAACAGATCTCTATAATAATTATATGATAAAATTGATTCACTTGGACTTGATTCTTGAATGAAATAGATTAAATATGATTAATAGATTAATAATAATAATCTAGTTGAAATAGTTTTAAAAATGTCAAGTCATTGATTTTGATTGACTTGGAAGTTTGATTTCCCCTATTTTAGTATTTAATTTAGATGTGACATTTGTGTTCTTTATCTTCATACTAGACAGTATTGCCGATATTATTGATTATACTGTAGACTCTATATAGATTAGATCTAGAATCTAGATCAATATTAGGCAATTTCGCAACAAGAGTCCTGTCAATCTGATACTAATTAATTAATACTTTAGTCTATACACTAATACAGTGTATGCACTAAGACTAAATCCTGTCCTACTAATATATGACAATATGATATATCATTTATTACATTTTACATCCAGTTCCAGATCTTTAGTCATAGAATAGTCTTAAATGACTCTCAGTATCAGTAGTCAGTTGAGTAGTGGGTAATTATTCGACAGTTGGGTCCCTGGCCAGTGTGTGTATATCTCTTAGATTTTAGATTCTATAATTTAGAACTCTAATAATCCTGTACTACTAGAGGAGCTCAGAGGTCTTTTACAGTGAATAATATTATTAGTGAAATAGTCTATTCATTGACAGAGTTGATCTTCTATTCTCTAGATCTATATTATTAATTTATGAGTGACTAGTCTAGATATAATCATAAACATCTAGCCTTAGCTTAGGTTAGGTCTATAATCTATATATCTATATTTAGTACTATATCTTGTTAGATTCTTTCTAGATCAAGCATCTAGAATCTACATCTATCAACCATTGAACCATGGCTAACTCTTCCAGATTTAGGTTGGATTTTGATAAAATTATTTCATTATATAATTTAATAATAAATTAATAATATGATTATATATTTATTTATATCTGAAACTTATAAAACAACTTAAAACTAATTTCACCCCCTTAGGAATTGCACACGAGGTGCGGTGGCTGAGCGGTAAAGCGCTTGGCTACCAAACCAAGGTCTGGGGTTTGAATCCTGGTGAAGATTGGGATTTTTAATTTTGGGATCTTTGGGTGCATCTGAGTCCACCCAGCTCCAATGGGTACCTGACATTAGTTGGGAAAAAGTATAGGCGGTTGGTCGTTGTGCTGGCCAAATGACACTCTCATTAACCATAGGCCACAGTAACAGATGACCTTTACATCATCTGCCCTATAGGCAACAAGGTCTGAAAGGGGAACTAGAAATTGCACATTAGGACAGTTTATAAAATTATCCCTATTTTTAAGCCTGTTGATGCCTTAGCTTTATAAGAATATAGTAATAAGATAGCCATGTCTCATACATAGGACAGGTTGAGAGCCTGGGCTTTAACTATTAACTTGTTGTTGACAAAGCAATTCACCCCACTCCATTCAGCTGCCAGGTCAAAAGTAACAGCAAAAGTCAGATACTGCAGAGCCTGCCAGAGTGTAGCAAAAGATTTAATGTCCCTGATTTTTCTCTTGGTTGACTTCCAAAGCCTTTCACTTGATTAGGTTTAGATCAAGGCAGCAGAAGTTTGGATTTAGAGTATTCCTTCTCCTAGGTGGGTAGCCAAACAAGGTTGACAAGCTTCTCCTACCTGAAGCTTTCTGGTTTAGGCACCAGAAATATAAATGATCATAATAATTATCAATTAATTCTTATTTATTAGTTGTATGTGTAGTTATTGGTTAGAAAATCAGCATGGTTTCCTCTATTTATGTATAAATAATATTCCTATTTTATGTTTCAAATTACAGATTATTGCTTAAAAAAAAATTATTGTGTGCTGTGAACTAACTTTGCATTTTGTTTTGGTATAACATAAATGAGGTAAACAATTAGAATCTTTTTATATATACATCAACAGCCGTTCAAATCATAAAAGAAGCTGTCAAGAGCTGGAAGACAGTGATGAATGCTTGCCCATTTCTAAACGGATCAATTCTCTCCATATAGAGTAAGTACTGAGCTCTAAGAACAGACAGTCAGAGTTCATATTAAATTTATAATTAATCCTAAACTTTTTTTTATTCATAAACTGTGCAATTGTTGTTACAGTGTCAGTAATATTTTTGATGATTTGTTTTCAGAGGACAATCAAATATAGTAATTCCACAGGTAAGTTTTCTTGATTTTTAATTAATGATTATCAAACTATTAAGACTGATTATTGTTATAATATAAGTGTAATTTATCTCTTATTTTTAAAATGTGTGACCACTCCAAAAAAAAAAGGTCAGTTCTACAGTCTAGAAACCTTGCATAGGCTATGCTTAGAATATTTTATCCATTTCTTAAGCTTCTGTTTTAGATAATAAGGATGGCCCTTGTCGTTCGAAATGTGTGCTCAACTTTGGTTCAACCGGCTTGATCATCACAGGTTCAGTTGACTTAATTTATATTGTTTTGATCCATTGAAGGCTTAGTTGAACTTAGGGACACCTACTTCCAAGTTCTTTGTAAACACTGCAAAATTAGCCTTACAGACTTTTGCATCTCTCATGTTTTTCTTTGTCCTCCCTCTATTTATATGACAAAATTGTTCTCATGTTATTGGTATGCACTTGCACTTGTTGGCTTAAAATTATTACCAGTCAAATGCCTTCTCATTTTTCTATGGGTATTAAGACAAGATGTCTTATGCTAGTTAGCTCCACTTGTTAAAAGTTTACAACTTCTTAGTAAAAATCTGCACATTATTTTTTGAAGTTTTCAGGTTGTATGTATTGTCTTCTGTTAGCGTATAAGGGTTCAGAAAATTAAAGAAATTATAATAGATTTTTGGAAACATAAAGGCCATCTTGCAGAAATTCAGATAAATTATAAATAACCAAACTGTTGAACAAGAGCAAGAATATAAATACCTATGTACAACAATCAACAACAAACTGAAATGGAGTGAACACTGTCAAAACCTTTATACCAAAATTCACTAACATCTTTTCTATCTTAGAAAGCTAAAGAAATTTAACATCGACAAAACAATAATTAAAATTTTTTATACAGCAACCATCGGCAGTCTAATTAACTTTTGCTATACATGCTGGTATGGTAATACTTCACTGGCACAAAGACTTAGACTAAATAGACTAATTAAAAAAGCATCATATATCACTCCAACACAGCTACCATCTCTTGAAGAGCTATTTCATGAAAGATGCCTTTCCAAAACACTCACGATTCTTAAAGGTAACCTGCACCCATTAAACCACTGTTACATAAGATCTGAACGAAGTGGTCATCTCCTTTCCATTAAAACTAAAACAGAAAGATTTAAAAATACCTTAATCCCACTTTTGGTCAGAGTGTTACAAGATCATCAGTCGTCATTGAGAAGTACATAGAAGTCTAATTTATAAAGCGCTCGTTATGAGTGTGTATGTTTTTTCGTGTGTGAATGTTGTTCGTATTTGCGCCTATATTGTTATTGTACAGTAGTTACGCTGAGGTTGTCATTTGTAGTTAAAGTAAATTTCCATTTGATTGGATCAATAAAAATTATCTTTTCATTTCACAATTTGTTTTAATCAGACAGTATTTGTAGTCATTCAAGAACTGCAATAATATTATTACAGTTCTCGTGTAATCTTTTCTTCTATGCTAATACACTGGCATGCTATCTTAAAAAAACTTTCTATTTATTCCAATATTTTTTCATTGTCTCATGGTCTTTTCAGTATTTCCCAAACTGTTCTACAAAACCCTAGTGTTCTGCAAGGCCTGAATGGTTGTGTTTCATGAAATACTAGAATCATTAACTAGTTGGCCAATATCTCTAAAGAATATGCTAAGTGTTTCAGTGAATACTGAGAATGTGGGAAATGTTCCATTAAGGAAAAAGTTTGGGAGTCTTGTCCATGGTCTTATATCAATTAGCATGTTGGAGGGATTCTGATATTTAAAGGATACAACATGTATTCCCATAGACATATTTCTCACCAAAAATAATGACAAGACATAAAAGTCAAATATCTCTGGGTGTATGGCTGTACTTACTCTTCCTTCAAGCCTTTATTGTTGTATCTCTTACACTGTAGACAAACATGGAATGCTGTATTGTTGTTGTGGTCAGACTTCACAAGTGGTGGCAATGACTATTTAATGTGGTCTTTGTTTTAGTTGACCAACTCCTCCTACAACAGTCATCACTTTAATGAGTCCCATATTATATATATATATATATATATATATATATATATATATATATATATATATATATATATATATATATATATTATGAGATAATAAAGATAAAAGAAGGGAGAGAGACAGCTAGAGATAATTCCTATCTTATTAGACCTACGCTACTATATCATATATATATATATCATCAACAGACATATATGAGTAAGGCGTTGTTATTATCAAATACTTTAATTCCACTGAAGGGAAACAGTCCAATGTTGCCTAAGTCTTCTATAAAAAATGAAAAAATGCGTCCTTACTCTATGCAGTCTCAAGCATCTATTTTCTGTTAATTCACTTTCCTAACTAACCCGTGTAATGTTTTTAATCTATTGTCGTGTCACTACAGAATTTGCTAATGTACTTGTCAGCCTATAGAATCCTTACAGTAGCAACATAAAATACTGCAGTTTTCTTAAAGCTTAAAGCAATGTTGACAACTACAAGTTTCTCATCACACAATATTAAGACTATTGCTTATTCTTGAACAATTTTTAACTAAATTAAACATTGCATTGTTGTTTTACAGTTGCAGGATAGACATGGTGCTAATGAATTTGATGGTTTTTCTAAAAATGGAGCCGGGTCAGGTTCACTTTCACTGAGGGAGGCTTCCATACAGCAGAACTTTCCACAGTCTCACAACCTCGAATATGCCAATGGACGCAATATCCATGATGTTCATGACATGAACAGTGTAGGTAGTGTCAATAATCATGGCCAAAGTTTTCCAGCACCTTTAGGTGACTCTGTCTTCAGTCATCAACATCCAAGCACTTCTAGTCAAAGCCACACTCATGAGTCATTTCTCAACAACAATGGTTCTCACCAGCTCTCCCATCATCAGGTCGGGGCTGGTGAAATACAGCATCTTGCATACAATGGCTACACACCTTCTAAAGCCTCACTCAATGGAGCTAACTCACCGGCTCTACAGGGCAATGATTCACCATTTCACGCTCTTAACAGTGCACAAAATCCATTTTTTCATAGTGTTTCAACTGATCTTCAGAACTCTTTCCAAAATGTTCAAAACAATGATGGAAACCAAAGCTTATCGTTTCACAATCAGTCTCCAGATCTTGACTTCCACCTACAGCAGCTGCCTTCAGGGAACTATGATCCAGAATTGGATCTTACAAAGAATCCATATTACTTCTCCATCAACCAAATGCTTTATGAGGCACATGTTTCTCGTGTCAGAAGAGATAACAGATTTTCTGAAGACTCTTAAATTGAGCTATACTTTGAGCCTACTTATGTGATGTTTATTTCTTACAGAATAACTCATCAAGTCCCTTAGTAGCTAAAATGGAGAAAAATATTTTGTTTAGTGGCAACACGTATGACATGAATAGATTTTAGTG
This sequence comes from Biomphalaria glabrata, assembly GCF_947242115.1. NCBI lineage: Eukaryota > Metazoa > Mollusca > Gastropoda > Planorbidae > Biomphalaria > Biomphalaria glabrata. Next base: position 49,320,077 of record NC_074712.1, read on the forward strand.
GCAGAATATTTTAATGGCAATTTTTATAATTTTAGATATCCAGCAATAGGCATATTTTAATATTTTTCATAAAGTATTTTAGCGAATATAAATTTAAGCTAAAACTTTAAATACTTAATATACATGAATAGCATAAAAAAACAGTATACATAAGTTTCAATTATCCTAACAATAAAAAAAGATAATACTAACAAACAATTCAAACTACACTTGTAATTACAGGTGGCATTTAAAGCGTACTTATAGTGGTAAATACTAAGAGTTCAACTGTCATTTTAGTGTTGAGGTCATCATAAACTGTCATTATTATTTCAATGAAAGTGAAAAAAAAAAGACTTTTGAATGAAAAATTTAAATTGACTAATAGAATGATAACTAATGTATCAGGGAATAATCATTCAAAAATATATTTTTGAGTTTCTGTTTTAGTTTGGAATAACATGTGAACACAATTAAAATTGAGTAATTAATTACCTGAAGTTATATAATTGATTTATAGATTAAGGCTTTGGTTTCTGGGATAAACTAGATTGTAAAAACAACATGTTACCTACTTTTTAAATAAAAGCATAAGAGTATATAGTAAAATGCATAGTGTACATTACATAGGTTTAGATTATATAGTTGATTAAAAAAACAACCAAAGAAAACACAGCCTTTTTTAATGTTATATATGATTTTATTTACGGCTATGATGTATGGGCCATCTATCTGTATATATAAATTTCATTTATTTAAAATGAAATTATAAATAAAGAAAAATAATTTTAATTTGTTAACAGGCGACAGAATAGTTTGGTGAATTTTAGTTCAAAGTTAGACATGAGATTTGTATATGAGAAAATCTTTAATACCTGCATGACATCATGATATGAAAACAGATTGGTTGGATTTCTATTTCCTTATTTGAATTTGTCCTTTCAACTTATTTTTTGCTAGTGGATATTATTTTTTTTTTTACCAATCTACATAATGATATAAATTTACAGTTTAAATTTATAAGTTAACATCTCAGTCCACATTTGTGTTACCTTGAGTGCATTTTTAATATACTGCAATCATATCAAAGAAAGCTATTATAGTTGCATAACTTTTTACGCAGTTATCCTCCTGAGTTCACATTTCAGGTCACCATTTTTATTAATTGAATAAAAAAATTGTTTTTCATCTTCTTCAAAATGTGTTGATAGAGAAAGAAAACTCATTAACTGCATTTAGAAGACTAGATATCTGATCCAATCCAATTTGATTTAAACATCAGACATTGTTTGTATTGTATTTCTCAAGAAAGCAGAAATATTGAACTTCATTAATTACTTAATATGAAACATAAACATCTCAATTTACCTTACCTTTGGAAGTAATGAGGATTTTTAAAATTACTTTAAAAAAAAGTATTTTAAAATTGTTTCTTTAATTCTTTTACAAATGTGTGTTCTTCTGTTTGTAATGAAAGAAAATTGCTTTTATTTATTTAGTGTGGACTCAATTAAAAGAAAACAAAACCTTTGTCCCAGTGTGATTAAATCAACCTTTTTTTTTAATGTAAATTTAAAATTGTAGTGATATCTTAAAAGATTAAGTGAACTCAGCTTTTAAATGGTCAAAAGTTTTTGATTTTGATCAAAATATAACCTTTTTTGGCAAACATTTATTTAATTGAAATAACAATGTATAAAGGCATGAACAATGAAAATAATTCAATATATTTATTCTCTTATTCAGATTTTCAGGATCAAAAGGTTTAACGAAATCCAAAAATTAAAACAATTCATCATGGCTTTCCTGTTTGTTGCAACATCTTTTTCTTCTCTCTCTGGAAAGTGTGTTGAAAGTATTGTAACATGTCAGGACTTTTCTATGTTGGTAAATTATTTAGAAATATGTAGAAAAGCGAAGACCAAAACAATAACCCAAAAAAATGAACTGTACAATATTTTTGTTTTGTTAGACATTTATTACTATTGTTTGAAACATTTTGTTATAATTTTAACTTGACATGTAAATGTCATGAATGACACAAAAATGTCAACTACATTTATTTTGTTAAGCACTTTTACTTACAGCTTTTACTTAGTAGTCTCCCTTTTCAGATTGATTTGACCAACAAGTAGTTGGTGGAAAGTATTGATACAAAAAACCTAGGCTTTTAAAGATTACAGCGACTCATCAACAATTCTTTACTATCAATTAATAAGAAGTATAAATAGAATTAACAAATAAGAAACAGAGTAAAATAAACAAAAGCTTTAGCTGGTTAAAAAAAATTTGTCGAAAAATGTCATGTGACATACAATGATTGGTTTCTATTATTTATTTATTTATTTAATTATTTATTTGGCAGTATTTGAACAATATCTTAGACATAATTATGTTAATGAATTAAATAAATTTCACTTCTGTGATACCCACAACTTGATTGAAATTTGTTACATTGTTTTTTACAAAGCTTGTATCAACTCACTTTTTCTGTCAGTCTGTCTGGTAAAAATTTTGAACACGTTATTTCTCTATACCAAGAGGCGTGGTGGCTTAGCGGTAAAGGTCTTGTCTTCTGAACTGTGGGTCCCTGGTTCGAATCCTAGTGAAGACTGGGATTTTTTATTTCTAGAACTTTAGGCGCTTCGGAGTCCACCCAGTTCTAATGGGTGCCTGACATTAGTTGGGGAAAAGTAAAGGCAGTTGGTCATTGTGCTGGCCACATGACACCCTCATCAACCGTGGGCCACAGAAACAGATGACTTTTACATCATCTGCCCCATAGATTGCAAGGTCTGAAAGGGAAACTTTACTTTTTTTTTTTTACTTTAATACACCCTTCCCCCTTCCAATTCTTGGATCAAGTTGAAACATTTAACAATTATTTAGTGTACCTAACAAAACATAAATCAATAAATTAACAGATTAGTCAATTAATTATTGTAATTAATTGTTTTGTTTGATATTGTGAAAGGGAAATAACTTCTACATCCTTGAGTGATACAGTTGTATGGTTCCAATAGATAAGCTTTGTTTTTTTTTTTAAATACTTTTTGCTTGTTTTTTCTCTGCTGATGGCTAACAACCATATCAACATCTACTTAGTAGGTTCTTCCGTTAGTCATGTATAATTAAAAAAATTCATCCCTCAATCAGGGCACCTGAACAAAACACTTTGTCTTGAAAAAAATTAACCATAGACTTACATCAAAACTTACAGATAAATGAACTATTTATAGAAACATGACACTACTTTAGTTTAGAGCTAATTGTTAAGAACCAACTAAATTAAACAAAACACCCAAGATCTTTTTTAACTAACAGACCTGGACTAGTGGTTGGATGTGACCTTTTTACTGGATGATCTGACCTTGTCGTTAGAATAATTAATCAAACAAAAGCACAAATCAATGAAAAATTTTATGTAACCTAATAAAATTATACAAATTAACATTAAACTTATAACAACCAAGCAGTTGATGACCACTAGAATTGCATTAATAGCAATCTCAAAAACATTACAGAAAATTTAACACCAATGAGATATCTATCAAATAAAACTAATTCCTAATTTATAAAGAAATTATGTAAAAAAAAGCAGATAGATTTGATCCATGTCACTATCTTTTATAATACATACGTTATTTAAAAAAACAAGATGATTACGTCCTAACCCTCATGCATCTAGTCATGCTTGTCAACCAGTGACTTAAATTCTGCCAAGTCACTGGTTTTCCTGGCTACAGACCATGATTACTCACACGAAAATACTAGAATACAATTTATGTAGCAATATTATAAACTACTTAGATAAACATAATGCACTTAGGCGTTGACCAAGTTCACCACCATAGCTTGCTATGGTCTCAGAATTTATAATAAGTCTATATAATAGTGATACTGTAATTTCAAAATTATTGCTGTTTATTACTCTGCAATAGGATACCTTGATACCTAATATATATATATATATATATCATGGGCGTAGCCAGGATTTTTCTTCGGGTAGGGTTTTAGGGGGGGGGGGATTCCCCCTCCCCCTCCCCCCCCCCGCGGAAAAAATTATATATGTGTGTGTGTGTGTGTGTGTGTACATAATTAATCTTTATTACATTCTGACTCTTTCGGAAGACGTTTATTGTGCCCTAGAATAGGTTCTTCCTGGAAAACCTGTAGACTCCCCCCCCCCTTACTAGCAAGGGGGTCTGGGGGAGTTCGCAGCGCTCCCCCAGCGCGGGGCGAAGCCCCGCCGCCGAGCACTATTTCTGGTATTGAAAGCCAACAAAATGCATATTCTGAGGTATCTACAGTGCATTATCTTATTCAAAAGTTTTATTTCAAAAACCTAATGTGCTATTCTTACTGACTTAGACCATCTCGCGCCGTTCGGCGCATTTTCCGGCAAGCTGTTTCCGCAACTCTTATTTTGCGTAATTCATTTTGTGTGAGAACACGTCCCGCAAAACCTCATGCGACGCTCTGTCACAACCTTACTAAGGATTCGACTCCCAGTTCGGCATATGATTTCTTTGATTTAGACCCGATCTCTATGACTGACTCCTAAAATCAGTCTTACCCATCTTTGTTGAGACACATTTAATGATTTTCAATTTCGGCAGAAGACAATTCAAACTTTATTAATGGAGCCCAAGCCACTGGTAGAAATTTGTAACCTTTCTTGACTACGCTCTTGGAATTACATGCCTGTATTTGCTTTAGATTTTATATCGAAAAGGAAAGTTTTTTCGTCAAATCATCTGTTGAGGGGTTTTAAACTAAGAAATCTCGAGTTTTTTTGTTTAGTTTTTAATTCAAAACCCCATTTAGCTACGATCATAGAATTTGGTGACTGTAGTTTGCTTTAAAATTATATTGAAGAGAGAGGTTTTCAACTCTAAACGCTCTGTAGGGGGATTTTAAACTCAAAACCATCTGGAGGGGTTTTAAACTTTAAAGAAAAAGCCATCTGGAGGAGGGGGATTTAAACTCAAAACCCATTTGGCTACGCTCATAGATTTTATAGTGTGTAATTTGCTTTTTTTTTATATTGAAGAGGTACTTTTTAGCTTCAAACCCCAACTGGAGGGAGGGGGGGGTTTAAACTCAAAACCCCTTTGGCTACGCTCATAGAATTTTGAGTGTGTAGTTTGCTTTTTTTATATTGAAGATAAGGTTTATCGTAAATTTTGGAGGGGGTTTTAAAATCAAAATCTTCTTCAACTGTGCTGTTGGAATTTGGGGATTGTTGTTTGCATTTTTTTTTTGTTTTGTTTTATAGAAGAGGGGGATTTAACTGCAAAAACTTCTGGTAGGGGGTTTAAAATTCAAAACCCCCTGCAGGGGGGTTTAAACTCAAAGCCCCCTGGTAGAGGGATTTGTATCTCAAAACCCCCTGATAGGGTTTTTTTAAATCTCAAAACCCCCTGGTAGGGGGTTTTAAACTCAAAACCCCCTGGTAGAGGGTTTTAAACTCAAAACTGCCTCGACTGTGCTGTGGTAAGTGATGATTTAGTATTAAAATCTCACCTAAAATAAACAAAATGAAAGCAAAAATCAGTCTCTTAATTCCGTTCCGCAGGGGGGGGGGATTTCATTTCGGGGGGGGGGGGGGTTGAACCCCAAGAACCCCCCCCCCCCTGGCTACGCCCATGATATATATATATATATATATATATATATATATATATATATATATATATATATATATATATATATATATATATATATATATATATATATATATATATATATATATATATTATAAACAGAAAGAAAATTTATGTTCAAAAATGCATATAAATGTATTATATATATATATACAGTGGCGTCACTAGGATGGGTGTCACCCGGTGAGGTAAGATCACGGTGTCACCCCCCACCAGAGTTCTACAAGTTCCACTTATTCTTCCCAATAAAAACTATCGTCGTTTTTGTTCTTGTTTGTGCTATACTACAGTTCATTGATTTCTGTTACACAACGGTTCAATGAGTGTCGATTCTATTAAAAAACTTGTGTCCCTGACATTTTATCGTTAATTATTACATAAACATCAAAGATGTTTTTAATTAGAAACAAATTAAACACCCACTTTCTTTAGTAAACATTCAACAGCTCTTAACGGAAACCTTTTAACATTATAGTGAGTGCACTGAGTGGTAGTTTTCTGAGGACGACTGAGGTAAAAAATTCAACTTTCTGAAAAGTTTATTGACATGTACAAAAACGTGAAAAGAAAATTTTTATTTATCTTAACATTGAAAAGTTTTACACTAACCCCGGAAAATACAAACCTAAAGTTTCCTTTTCAGGATTTCAAATTTGAAAATTTAAAAATAATTTTAACTCAATATATTTTGCGACTTCGTTTTCAATTGACAGAACTGCTTGATTAGAAATTCGTTTTTCAAAAGTTATTAATAGTTGCTTAATAACTTTAGTTTCAAAAAGCTTCTTTCACATGACGCCACGTAGACATATCACGTAAACATGCATTCGGCAAGTTAAAAGCTTAAATCTAAGGCTGGTAGAGATTTGTTGACGTCCTTCAAAATGAACTTTGCTGTCTGTAGATGTATTCTAGCTTTGGTATTTCTGTTCAAATATCATGTCGTCTGGCTCACTTAAAGAGGAGTATCCTACAACATTTCAGTAATTTAAACATTACCATTACTACTGTTAATATGTCTTATAACTTAAGAGATCTATGTTAGGCGTGCTGTAATACAAGATACCAGAGAACCTTGCAACATTTATGTCTCTGATAAGTATATCCCTTAAGTGGTTTACTAAAACATTTATAAACTCTCTTGAGTTTGGTACAAGCTTGGAAAATCACTTTTTTTTTGCCTTGCTGCCTTGCAATCTTATAAGTTTCTATTTCAGTACTGGATCTTATTTGGATAATATTTCCACAATCCCAAGAAAAAAAAACTCCACTATTCAATGAAAAGTCTTCTTCAATTCGCCACCAAATACCAACTTTTGCTTTGCTAGAAACAATACGATATCAAGCAATCTATAAGTGCAAGATGTTCCTCTGTTTTCCCATCTATACGTCAATCATAGCAATGACTTCACTGTCAATTTTATAGGCAAAGTCCGGCTGCCAAAATGTTCCAAATTTAAATGCTTGATACATGTTCTTCAGTCTTCTCGCGAGTTTCTCATTGTGGACTTGCCCACTATTTATCAAACAAGAAAATCTTGCTATTGATTTTCCCCATTTATTCAACCGATCATATGCCTGCTTCTGTCACATTTTAAGTTGGTGTTGTTGTTTTTTTGGAAAAATGCATCTTTTCCATCTGGGTGTTACCCCCCTATCGGGTGTCACTCGGTGCGGCCCTCACCCCCCGCACCCCCTAGTGACGCCACACTGTATATATATATATATATATATATATATATATATATATATATATATATATATAGGCATATATATATATATATATATATATATATATATATATATATATATATATACACACATATACACATTCAAGACTCAGTGATAAATTAGTGCGATGAAATTGTTTCAGCAAGAATCAATTGTTTTCCACGCCACAGACTCAAAGAGCTTGCCAGGTATAAAAAGGAAATAAAGAATGAGGATCAGCTCAAAGATGGAATGTTTTCATCTCGTCATGTTCTAGTCGGTGACAAATGAGCCAGTCTGTGGCTTCCGCCTCAAAGACGTCATTCTGGAGCACAATTGATTGTTGCGCCACAGAAAATCTAAAATCAATGCGCTAATCTCCGATTGATCGTCGATCTCAGCGATGGCGCGAAATCCTGAAATAGTATATTTTTTGTGTGTCTCTGACGTTATTGCACGACTTTCAGGAGATCATTTTCCCCCTTGAGATCATAAAAATTGACACCAGGCCTGGTCAACAATTTAATTCTTTCCCCATATTTCTGTTGATCCAGAGGTGTCATTGTTATTTTGTATGCCTTAGGCCAGATCGGCTTTCATCAATACTAACCAGTTAGGGTCATAGCTTTTCTATTTTTTAAAAGTTTTTTTTATATTTTACTTGTTTAAATTCTTGCTGTAACTTTTGGAAAGTGAAACCCTAACCGTAAAATAGCGTCATTATATTTTCGTTTCTTAACGATCTTTTATTCAAGATCCTTTTTATGCACTGTTTCAAAGTAAAAATAAAATAATGGTATGTTACGTATCATAAACGGAAGTGCGTAAATAATCATCTCTCATAGACATAAATAAATATAGACTGGAAGTAGGAAGTTATTTTTATTTGGGGGGAGTCAATATGTTTTATGTACTATATCTATGTGAAAAAAAAATGGCGGCGATTGAGCTATAAATTCTAGGACTAACATTTCAGCCAATATATACCTTTGATCTTTAGTTTTGAAAAGTACAAAACTGCCCAATTCCCAATATTTTGTCTTTGTTTTATAATCATAGACATAGGCAAATATATATAGGTTTGTGATGTGGATCTACACACTTATCTTTTCCCAAATATTTCCGATAATAATTTGTTCTTTATCGTCCAGTCTATATATATATGTCTATGTCATCTCTGAAATATATCTATAATTCCGCAATGGTGTAACACTACGTTCGATAAACTGTTATTAATATTTATGCTACGACAGTTAAAATATTTGAGATCACTCTGATTCAGCTTTTCGCAAACATCCTCGAATGATGGTCAATGAGAGTCACTAACCCCATTATCCGAGAACCGCTGACATAGATCTAAACCCTAAGTGTATAGGGAGGTGTAAGGTGTGGCTGATTTCTTTTTCTTTTAAATTGTGAGGATATTATTTCTAGTAAGTATAACTTGTATAGGACAGAAATGGTAGTGTCCATTTAAAAACTGGTGTTAACACCTTTAAGGTGTAAGAGAAAGAGCCTCAAATGCAATGACACCTCCATCCTCCATTTAGACTTCAAAAGGCCCTAAGCTATTTGACATATAATATGGGGCCTTTTTTGGCCTTCATAAATCCAGATATTATATGCCAGTGCTTAATATTTCTTGTGGCCCTAAAATATAGCGTGTGTTGCCTATAGGAAAATCCGACCCCGATCCTTTGCGATCTAAATCCTAGACATACAAAAAGGAGGGGTAAAAAATGTTTTGGATCTTTACAATAAAGCGTTCTTTTAAAAAGAGATCGAGACGAACTTTATTTACTTGCATTCAAGACACTGGAAACTTTCATTGTTTCAAATTCAAAGCAGAAAACCGATGAAGCATTATTACGTTTGACAAAGAATAAGAAAAAAATAGAGAAAGAGAGATTCTATGCTCTCACGCAAGTCTCTCATTACCACAGGAGAACTGACAAAAAAAAAAGCCAGATTTTGGGTTGGTTTCTGAGTTAAAAAAAAACTAAAAAAACAACAACTTTAAAAAACAACAACAAACAAACAAAAAGAACTATATAAATAAAAACACAAATACCAACATTACAGCCTTCTCGTTAAGGCCTTGGTAGGGTTTTGGAATGAAACATCTCAGTGTTCTAGAAAGAAGAAAACAGAGAATAAGGTCACAAAAAAACAAAACACTCTCAGATCTTGCATTTTGATAAACATATGATCCTGATATTTGTAAATAGTAGCCACATAAATATTTTTTTAGTCATACACACTGGGATATGCCAGGGAATCTGAAATAAGAGTGGAATTAGCCATGAACTATCTAGCACAACAGTCATTGGAAAAAAATATTAAGGGTCTGGTTTTCATATCTTCACGAAACATGAATCTATTTATTTGATTTCTTTTTGTTTCTCTTGGATCCAATACACTTTCTTCCATTTTCCAGTCTCAAGATCAAGGTGAAACTTTGCACAATTATTTATTGTCTCTGACAACACAGGAATCAATCAGAAAATTAACCCAAAAATTAATTATTTAGTGGTAATTTAATAAAGTTGTTTGGTATAGAAAACGGAAAATAAATCTTACAGTATCGAAAGATATGGCTGTAAAATGTACTGTTATTTGCTTTATATAAGCTTTTTTTTTTCAAAAAGTATATTATATATTTTTCTTATTTTGTGTGTAACTTTCAACATCGCTGCTTGGCGCGAACCTTGCTTTTGTAGACATTGTGAAGAGAAAACTGATAGAAAAGTTCACAGACCTGACTTGAGTGTGTTTGGGAGGGCGTTTTAAAGCGGGCCGTTCCAATTCAACGTAACATATACTAGAATACACTGGCCAAAAATGGAGGAGTGTTGAAATGCGGGATGTTTTACTGAAAGTGAAAAAAAAAATGGGCGGGGGCGCACGACCACAAATATTATCCGAGCATTGCTATTTACAGAGTGTAAAAAGAAAAACAACAACTCCCAAGCCAACAAATATAGAACCTATGAAATTAAGAAAAAAAAAAATAACCGAAAAGCAGAAGAATAGTCAGATAAAGTCCGATAAAGGCCGTGAGCTCCACGGGCAGCTGAGTAGACCAGACAACAATGATGCGTGATGGCAACTTAATCGGAACAGGCCGTCCTAGACCTGTTCCGAGTCGGTCACTGTCCAATTGGTGCTTACTTCGAACGGTTTCTAGAAAACTACGACACACGGTGTCGCCACTGCATTGAGGACAAAGAAACAACAGACCAAATTCTGTTTGAATGTCGCGTTCTGCATGAAAGACGATCGGGGCAAGGATTTGGTAGAGAGAGAACTGGTTCCTGTGCGGCATTAGGGCTGTCCTTGTACAGGGGCAAGGCGATCTTAAACTCACTGCCCGCTTGCTCTCACGTGCACTAAGGGAGATAATTTTCAGCATGGTTCGTTACCAATGGGCTTTCTGATTCGATAGTGTATATAAGACTATTTAAGGTGGGGAGCTAATGTGGGGGAGGGAAGTGATACTCAAATTTATTGGCCAGTTCAATTTAACTTAATAAATACTAGAATTCATTGGCCAAAGGAATGTATGCAGGAGCATTTACTTGTTGGGTTTTAATGTTATAAATATGAAATGAAAACAAAATGGAGGGGTCCATGGCAAAATCTTATCTTCTTCTTATCTTATATAATACAGACGTTACTTCAAAAAAAGAAGATGATTACGTCCTACGCGTCATGCATTTAGTCATGCATATTAACCAATGACTTAAATTCTGCCAAGTCATTGGTTTTCCTGGCTAGCTCAGGCAACCCATTCCATGCTCTAATAGCACGAGGGAAGAAGGAGTATTTGTACAAATTTGTCCTAGCATATGGGACGAGGAATGTGCCTTTATCTCTGTGTCTTTCAGAGTATTTTATTAAATTTTGTTTTTGTATTTGAAGATTATGGTTCAGTGTTTATGTATAATTGCTACTTTACTTTTGAGTCTTCTGTCCTGAAGGCTTTCTAAATTTAGTGATTTTACTAAAGGTGTTACTCTAGTCAAATGTGAATATTCGTTTGTTATGAATCTCACTGTTCTATTTTGTGTCTGTTCCAGTTTCTTAATGTTTTCTTGAGTTGAGGGGTCCAAAACGGAGGATGCATATTCTATTATTGGCCTAACCAAGGTTAAATAACATTTTAGTTTTATGTTCTTATTTGATTTAAAGAAATTTCTTTTAATAAACCCTAATGCTTTGTTTGATTGTTTTTATAGTTTCATCAATATTAGCACTTAATCACCACGCCTCTTAGCTCAACCTTTGGTCAACGGAAATCTCCTGTTATAATGTAATATATATACATCTATAATGTCAATCCATCAAAATTTCAAAATAACAGAAACCTGTAAGTTATAGTAGAGTCATCAATGGTTCACCAGATCAGGTTAATGTTTTCAATAAAGACTATCAAACGGGTCAAAGGTAAAGCACAATAATGTTAGTCGACGAGTAGTATAACACATTCCATGTAATTTTAAGTGATGATATAATTGAAGTAATACATTTTTTTTTCCTTGTTGAATATAAAACAACTTTCGACGGTGAACATAAAACAAAGAAACGAGACAAAGTATGTAGATGCACCCCCCCCCCCAAATGCTTCTACTAGATCTATAAGTTATCATTGATCGTTTGTGTCACGTGTCCCCGTGGACGGTGGAATAATGACCAGTTTCTTGCTGGGTGTTAACCATGTATACCATGTTGAGTCGGTAGGATTGTCGCTATTGTACCAGCCCACTTTCCAGCGCAACTCGAGAGAAAAGAACAATTATGTGGACAAAAGACTGCAATTGAAAGATTTTAAAAGACCATCAGTACCATAGAGCCCATTGTGCCCGCATTCAGGTCGTTAAGATCGTTATATTGAAAAAAAAAACACAACAAAACAGAAAAAAAAACGAAGTTAGCCATGCATTGTCTTGATTAAGTATTCGTCTTTTAAATGCTAAATTAATTACATCGTTGCACAAGTGAATTGTTTATATTCTTATATGGACGTTTTCTTTTATCTGTCGCTTTTTATGGATGTATTGTCTCATGTGTCGTCTTTTAAGGATGTATTGTCTCATGTGTCGCCTTTTAAGCATGTATTGTCTCATGTGTCGCTTTTTATGGATGGATTGTCTTACACGCATTAGGCTACTATGTTATGTGTAATTATATGATCGTCTGCGTCTGTTAGAAATTAAAAGAAAAGGTTCTCATGTTACACACAAAACTTCAACAATTATTGTTCCCTTTGGCATCGTTTGTCATCAATTGCGTAACGTACATTGCAGACTTCTGGATAAACACGAAGTCCCACGGGTCCTTAAAAAGTTGTACTTTAGCGCCGAACTTCTAAAGCAATAGAGTGCTTGGGTGCTGAAAGTGTTTAAATCCTTCTTGGAGTTAGGATTCTTTAACAGGGGATTTCCCTTAACCAAAGGTTGAGCTATGGGGCGTGGTGGTTAAGTGCTAAAGCGTTTGGCTTCTCAAGTTCGAATCCATGTGAGTACTGAATAGCTCACCGGCTAACGCGTCGGAATGCCATCATGGAGGCTCAAGATCTTGAGTTCGACTTAAGAAACTTTTTCTTTAAAAAAAAAGCTTGTATTAAAAGCAACACGGAAACCACACAAATTATTAACAAAAATATTTCCAATCCAATTTGTAATTGTTCGTCTTGTTCTAGTAAAAATTAATGACTTGACTGATTTACAAAAAAAAAAATTAATGCTATTTCGATCAATGTAAGCTTTGTTTTTTTAAGAACGTATTTTTATTTAACTTGCTTTAGATTCCTTAATTAAATACTTCTAATCACCATTAAACCGAAGAAAGCTTCTCCCTATCATCAGTGTGTTTATGTCTTGGAAAGTGCGCAGGTGGCTTGGTGCGTACCATAAGCACCTGTGCAGAGCAGTGTTATTCCAATACGCTTGAAACTCTCTTTTTCTCTATGTGTCTCTGTCCGTCCGTCTGTCTGTCTCTTTAATTTTTTTTTGTTTTTGGTCACACCGACATCACCGAGCACTGCCCAGCACTTGAGAATAATTTTTCCTCGAGTCAGTCTGCCTGAACGTCTCCACCAAGTCCATTCTTGGAGTAGCTTCAAGTCACACATGATGGCTTTGGAGAAAGTTGCCCGACCAGAGACTGCATCGAACAAAGTTACTCTGAAAGTAATTGTTCTTTCAAGTGCTAACAAAGAAAGTTGTCCACCTTTGGCGTTACGCACTCAATTGCATTGGGAAAATCATTTCTTGCTGTACACGTTTGATTTGTTTTGTGTTCGTTTAGAAGTGATTTATTGATTCATCCCTAAGCACATACATTTGTACTGGTAGGCTGTTTAACAACAGACTTACACTTGTTCAAAACTTTAGGTCACATCCGCATTAGCCAATCAAAGTCGATTGGTAACAATGAAGGCTATTTCTTTTTTTTTTTACTCTTAGTATTTGTTTCTTAAGTAAACTGGTCTGCCACAAAGAGTACTGGGAGTCCCGCACGTGAAAGTTTTATTCAACAGTGTTTTTTTTTTAAACAACCAGACACAACAGTACATTTGGTCGACCTTTGACATTTGAGACTTTACAAACCGTATCTATAGAAGCGAAGAGAATCAAGGTAGTAAACATGGACTGGATTACATTTTAGTGCTACAAGTGTCAGCACTTTAAAAACTTTCTTTAACCCGCCAAATGAATATATTTCCAACTTGAGTCAACTTTAAAAACACAGGGATGTAGCTGTAAATAAAACCCACATATAAAGAAAAGTATGCTGCTTACATTTTGACGTATGGGCGAGTGAAATCATCCTAAGAATTGTTTAATACCTAAAACAAGATCTATGGGGATTCCAAAAAAATAGTTATATATGAACTGCTTACATTTTTTCACAATAGATGCGATTTTTACTAACAAGTGTCAGGTACTCATTAGAGTTGGGCGAACTCAGAGGTGACCGAAAAATCATCGGCAATCGAACCAGAGACCTCTGTGTCAATGTAGGCCTACACTTTAGATTGTTTATTACAGATTGAATGTATATTTGAGATTAAATGTATATTTAAGACTTAACGTTCAGCCCATATTTTATCTAAACTAGAATGGAATGAAAAATATTTGTTCTTTGTATAACTCTTACACGTAACAAACTGTAGAGCGTATTTGTGTAGACTTCTCTGTTCAAATAGATCTGCGACAATTACAAAACGAAATTTTTGTTTATTTCGAGTTGGCAACAACTCTTTCTCACAGAAAGAACAAACAGAAAGCTGCAGCACGCAATGGTCGTCTGCCAATATTTACTTAACACTAACGATGCGTCCGTAATTAAAACTTTGTAAAGCGGCATTTAAATCAATCATCGGAGCTATCGATAACATTTGAATTCAATAAACGTTGCTTGTTTCCATCGTGGTAATATTATATATATATAAACATATAAACCGCTTTAATAGTCCTCGATGTTGGATAAATTGGAGTTAGTTTATTTGCCAGTCAATTTTTCAATTTGTAGGACACAGCTGGGTCTCAATATCAACGTAAAATCTAGCGCGCTTTCTTATTCTTCCCAATTAAAGACAATAACTTATAAAGTGATTGAAGTATCAATGACTATTAATTATAAAAACAAGAACGGTTCACCTTCAGAAGACACAAAGTAGCCGTTGCACCTAATCTTAAATCTGTGACATTATACCATCTGCCTGGCCGTTGTGTACACGCAGTGGACTGTCGTTTGGTCGTCTCGATGGTCACGGGTTCGTACCCTTCCCGCTACCAGCACCCGTCGTCGGGAGGTTTGGACTAGGAAGTAAATTATCTTCAACTCTGATGGAACACACGAAACGTGTACAACAAACAAACCATCTGCGATCCATGTGGGCATATCTTGTGCATTTACACTTAAAAAGCTTTATGTTGAATAAAGGTTACCGTGATAGCTTTTTAAATGTATCTTAAAAAAATAAACTGTGCTTCTTGATTTCGAACTCAAGGGCTCTAGCCTCCTCAAGCCAATAAACTAACCACTGTGCAAGCGAAGTGCTTATGAAAATAGAAGGTTTCATTGCTATCTATTGTTAGATTCAAACTTTTAAGCGACAAAGTATTAAGGGGGCTAAAGAGTTTCAACACGTTACTTCTCCCACAATCTCAGATCAAGTTGAAACTTTGCACAATTATTTCTTGAGCCTGACAAAACAAGAATAGAAAATAAAAAAAACACAATTAGTTATTTCGATTATTTGTAATTAGTTCCTTTTTTTGTATCGAACAAAGGAAAGAAATTGTACTTGAATGATGTTGCGGTATATGTGAATTAGCCAAGTCGTACATTTTATATTTATACAATGCGTTTGTAAAGCGATCACGGCAACATTCAAACAGATCCTCTTCTTACCCCCCCCCTCCCCTTCCCAACTGCTCAGCTGGTCCAATCAAGTGATAGGGACCATAGCACATTGAGACATTTCAATATGTCTCCGCCGATGTGATTTTACCAATCTCTCTCACGTTTAAAAGGTCCAAAGGGATCTGCCGACCATCAACGAGTACGTAAGTCTCGATGTTTCCTCACCAGTATCTGCCCGTGTCCCACTTCTGTAACTTAATTGGACCTGTCTTTTTATTTTTCTTATACTATAAGGAATAGTACTTTGTAGACACTATGACTATGCATTTGAGCAAGTCAGAACGCAAGAAAACATTTTGCGCCGGGGTTCCGTCCCGGACCACTCTGGAGAGATTATGGCGAGATCTCTTCGCTGTTTGATCTATGTTGGCGTTACAAGTAAAACGCTGAGACTCTAATACATTTTAAGATTGGCTGTTGGAAAGTCACAATTTGTATTAGAAAGCATGATTATAACATCAAACATTATGTTTAAAAATTGAAAATCAGTCCTATGAAAAAGTCTTGAAAAAAATATTTAGTTTCTCTTTAATTTAAACATTTACTCCAGAACACATTATAATTTGTTTTCCTCAAATTCGTTTCCAGTTGCAGGCTAGACAATCGAACGTAGATCTTTTATACTTTAGGTAAAAGTAAGACAAAAAAAAACCCAACCCCAAAACAGAATCAATATCCATGTTGACATTACTAAAAGAATCGATAGCCAAATCTGTATGATAGGGGGCTTCGTGTTTCGGAGGTACCAAAATGACGAGTGCCCTAAACAGGGTTTAACAATAACAGCACAGTTACTCTATGTGATTGTATAACCTAGATATAGGACTACCACTGAATGATGGCTAAAAGTAATTCAGGAATACGGTTAAAGATATCGTTTCCTATTTGTGATACATGTAAACTGAATATTGACGCAGTGAACATAGTTAATAAAACCGTAGGTAGGGGCTAGCAAAGTAATGATGCCGGAGAGTTTGAACTAATATTGAAGCAATAAGCCGGGAAATCAAAGTCCCATTGACATTGATTAATATCGATTCCTTTAATTGATTTCTTTTATTGAGCTGCGGTTGGCTTCAATAAAACGTGGCGGCCAGGACAATGAAGGCACCCCTGTCACAGAGCATTTTGTCTACCATACTCTCAGAACTCGAGAGCATTATTTTCATCTTTGTTATTCTATTCCAGAAGCTGGCGGCCATGCGTTTGGAGAATAGTTTCCCGCCTCCCTTCTTTTTAGTGGCGGTATTGAGCACGTGGTTTGAGCTAGCCAATCAAACTCTAGGAATCTTGTGGTGTCTCCCTCTGCCTCCCCCTCCCATATCGATGCCAACCCGTTTCAGTTAAAGCGTTGCTTTGGCGCTGCATTGAAAAGGAAATACATTTTTATGGTCACATCTTTGTCAAAGGAAACACCACACTGCTAGACGTCCGAAAACAAGTTTTATTATTTTTTTTTTATTTGCTTTTCTGTGTTAGGAAATAGAAAAAACAACTTTGCTTCTAATGGACTGAATTGAACTAAACACAATGAAACCAACTTTGAGTATGCTTGGTACAGGTTTAATCTTTGTAAGTACACTCTTCTATTTGTGTGACAGATACTAAATAAGTTTATTTAATTTTTGGCATTGAAATGATGAGAGACGTTTGGAAAGAAGAAATCTGTTCATGTATGAAACTGTTCCTGAAATAGTCTCAACTCTATGCCAACACATTTTGATGAGATAATTAGGGCTATACTGAGGAGGTCTATCTTTTTAAAACTGTCTTATCTTCCACATGTATTATATCTCACGTACATCTAGTCGGTCGAGAAATTAGAAATAAACATAAAAAGGACTATGTGTATAGAAATGATAATCTAAATATTTAATAATAATAACATCTTTATTATCCTGTAGAAAATTCGTTTGACAATAGCGCACTCCACTGAACCCCAAATGACAGCTATGCATATGACATGTAGCTCAACATTCATACATTACAAGTGCAATGTACACCGAAATAACTTTTAGTCAATCAGTTTAATTACCAAGGGAACAAGAGCTCTTGTGTTTGTGTGTGTGTGTGTAAACTGTGTCTTGTGTATCTTCCTGTAATGGTAAAAGGTTAAAATCGCGAGCCAAAAAATGTTGCTTTTATTTTAAATAAATATTTTGTTGCCAAATAAATAGAGGCCTTTAGATTTCATTAAGATTAAACCAGACAGAGAAACTTTTTAAAATACTGCAGTAACACGGTCAAGCATGCTGCAGTAACATGGTCAAGCATACTGCAGTAACATGATAAAAAATAATACAGTACGATGGTCAAACATACTGCATTCCCCCCCCCCCCATTCCACATTCACACCATGACTCGCACTGTCTCAGTATAAACCCATAGCTGCTTTTTTTTTGTCTACTTCCATACAGGTTGTTCTTATTGGTGCATGCTCAGGTAAGTAGATAAATATACATTTTAGGCTTTAGTTGTTTTACAGTTTTACACACCTTTTTTTTGATGATACCTCCTGTTAAATTAATGGACATGATCTCTATGTTATAGAAAATATATTGACCCACCGGCTATGCCCGTTGATTTGTTCCCAGATTATTTATTGTACATTTTGCCATGGACCCCTCCTTTGTTTTTCTTACTTTAACAATTGTAATGAAAAGGCCCGCAAGTAAGCGTTCCACGTCTTATAGACATTAATAAAGTTTCTTAAAGGTTTTTGTTTTACAAAAGAGTTGAATTATATACATGGCATTTCAAAGTATCCGCTAAAAACTTAAAAATGTATTGAGTGATATTGTTAAACATTTAACATGTAGACATGTTCACAAATTTGCTCAGCCTTTCTTTCTTATGGCTTTCAGTTCACTTTGACTATGCAGCTATTAAGAACAGTCTTACACTGGAATTAAATAGTGGTTTGGACTGTTCTAGTTTTCAAATTATTAATTTATATCTGAATTCTAAGCCTGATTCCTATTTGACAGCCACAATTGAATCTGAGAGTTGGGTGTTAACGGATACGTTAGGGAATAAGTCTTTATCAAGTTGAAGTTTATGTAATTGGTTTATGGAATAGTTATCTATCGGTGAAGATTTACAGTATGTAAATTAAACAGATTCTTAAAAGATCAATTGTTTATTGTCATTGTTCGTATGTTTATTGTCATAGTTCGTATGCTTGTGGGTGTGTGTGTGAGTGGAGAGTGGAAAACAGTACATAGTAACACCTATTTGCCTCCTTCACCGTGGCGCGGGATGCAGCGTTTCCACTTTTTGTGACTTGAAGGTAAGGGAGGGAACCCCAACTTTCAATCTTATGTTTTAATACACATTTCTACTTTATTTTGACTGAGCACAACTAGACAAGAAAAATCTTTTTACCCCAGTTCTTTTTATAGTAAATACATATCAACAATCTACGTTGTATAAGAATAGATAGCTGTTTACAATTTAAACATTTTCAACTTTTTCTGATAACAAGATCAACAAACATTACAGACAAGGAACTGTAACTCTATTTAAAAAGAGTGTTGTTTTTTTTTTAATTAAAGGATATTATTTTTATCAAACTTAACATTTCTAGACTCCTGATTACAAAAATGCCACTATTAAAATATTTATTCTAAACTGAAGAAAATTTGTGTTCGAGGAAAAATTTACTTTATATGTTAGAACCCCTCTTAACAGCCCACAAACATTTTTAAAGAACTTCTGCTACGCCACTGGCTATATCCAGAATAACTGTAATAGCCCTATCAAACTGTAAATCTGATTATTTGCTAGAGACTCCAACCAAAACAGGATTAGAGACATGTGACAAAACAAAGATTTGTCGTTCTTATCGGTGCGATGTTGATTGTTCGGTGCTGATTCCAATCATATCGTATTCTGACATTATTGGAAAATCTTAACAATTATTGTATTAACAAAAAAATTCATGGCCAAACGCCAGAACTCGCGGAATCATATCTCAGAATTGTATCAACTTTAATATAATAAGAACTATTTCAGAGTCAGTACTCGACATCTTGGACTTAATTGTTATATAACAGCAGAAGTTTCAGATGGGAACAGACTAGGAGAGGTTTTTGTGCACACTTCTACTGTAAGATTTCAAAAGGTTAAACCGCGACTTGTCTAAGTCTTCTAAACTAGCTGCTCGTTATAGATGCCAGTCTCTGGAAGGAGTCTTGACACATGCTGTTAAAAGTAGCATAGAATCTGAGATGATGCTTTTAAGATAATTATTATTATTATTATTATTTGCCTTCCGATAGAACGGCCCGCATTTTATACATATAAACACACACCTTTGTTCCCCTTCCAATATAGTATCATTTATGTACCACACCTCCCTCCCACCAAAAATAAATGCCCTACATACAAACACCGACTATTCAAGTGGTAGAGGCTAAACCATTTGGTGTCGGGCCTGTACTGCTATGTCTCCTTCTCTCTCTTTATATATATATAGTTCGATGATGGCCACTTTGTCATCCAGAGGGCTGAGGGGTTTGCAGTGGGGTTCTATGCCTCCTCATGTAGCTGGTGAGACCTATGTCAGCCCGGAATGTTCGGCTGCACACTTGGCAGGTTATTCCAGATGGAGCTAGTGTCGTGGGCCATGCTTTTCTTCTCTGGCGTTTGTCTTCTGTCAGCGTTGTTCTCTTTTCCTCAGCAACCTGTGCGCCAGTTTTCACAGCGAGACGCCATGATGCTCTGTCATGTGCCTCTGTCTCCTAGGTGGCTGGGTCTATGCTGAACGCCTTCAGAGAAGCTTTGAGGGTGTCCCTGAAGAGCTTTCTTTGACCACCTTGCGAGCGCTTTCCTTCGCTTAGTTGGCCATACAAGAGTCGTTTAGGGATGCGGTGGTCTTCCATTCTGCAGACGTGTCCTGCCCATCGCAGCTGGGACTGCATCAGGATTGTATGGATGCTTTGCAGAGGCGCTCTTTGAAAGACTTCAGTATCTGGTATTTTGTCTTGCCATTTGACATTCAGTATTTTTCTTAGACATGTCATGTGGAAGGGATTAAGTTTCTTTGCATGCTTTCTGTACACTGTCCACGTTTCTGAGGCATAGAGCAATGTAGTTAGGATGACGGCTCTATAGATCCCTAGCTTTGTATTTGTGGTGATAACTCGTCTGTTCCAGACATTTTTAGACAGTCTGCTTTAGGATGCACTGGCCTTGGCGATACGCAGGTACACACTGCATATGTATATATATAATGTAATGTAGACCTATATGCGGATGTGTACCTATTGACTAGGTTAACGCTTTGCAATAAAAGAACTATATTCCAGACATTCGATTGGGTCTTTCAACACACAATTCCCGAAGATATAAAATAAGTGAGTAACAGTATTGACAATCACCCACATACACTGCATCACGCAAACATTCAAACAATGTTATACTCACACTCACATATACACAAAATGTAATTGATAATTGTGCCATTTTTACAATACTTCTTTTCAATTCAAAACTTCATGGAGTGTGGCTGGGCTAAAAAAAAAAAAACCTGCCTGGCTCGAACGATTTTCCTAGAAATTTGACATCATTGGGAGAAGAATGACTAGCTCGTTGGTCACATTGGGAAAACTCTAGTTTGACCGTTATTATTTTTCAAAGTATAAAAAGAAGTACATTGAAATCTGACTAGAGAAACAGAAAATAGTTATTTACAACGTATGCGTCTTTGGATATTTCAATACAATGCTGCTATAGTATTCTTTAATAAATGAATGTTTAGGAATATTTTGCGCATCTTCTTCTAGGTCTAGATCTAAATACAATCATTTTAATGTGTAGTGATTTATACATTTGCTAAGGCTTGTTTTCTCAGTGGGGGGGGGGATTGTGTGGTGGGGGTCATCATCATCATCATCAAACTCCATTTGAGTGAGGGCTTGAGAGGCTTAAATCCTCTCTTGCAAAAGCCCTGGACAGAAACCCTGCTGTCTTGCGTAGTGCGTATATGTCACCATACAGCCTCCACCACGGGGAATTGCAGTCAGGGCGCCTCATGCGCTCCCGGACTCCACGGGCTTTTTGGGACTTGTCCCAGCACTCAAACCACTTTTCCATTTCTGTTTTTTGAATTACAACCAGGGCATGATGAAAACTTACAGCCTGTTCAGTTGATGGAATAAATGTTCTTATTTAAAAAATATGACATTCATTAGTTATTAATAGCAAAAAAAATAATTGTTCTATAAGTTGTACAAAAGAGTCTTTTTTAAAAAAAAGTATCTATATATATAATTCTCTTCGTCGCTCAAGATTTTGGACGAAAGAAGAAGCAAAGGAAAGATCACTCTCTTATTTCTGCGGATAGTCACCCCACGAATAATCAAGAGGAGGGGGTGAGAACAAGTATTCACCGGTCACTACGGATGGCTGCCTGGTCGTGCGGTTTGCGCGCTGGACTGTCGTTTGGATTTATCAAACCCTGCCCGCTCCCATCGCCCTTCGTCCTTCAACTCTGAAGGAACATCCGAAACATGTAAAACATTTTACAAACAAACATTTTACAAACACTAAATAGCAGCGCCGGACTTAATTATGTGGGGCCCTATGCGAAACGGATTTCGCGGGGCCAAGTTTGGGTAGAGAAGTGTATAATAACTGAAATTTAAGAGTTTGTATTAGAAAATAAATTCGTCTATGCATTTTATTCATTATTTACTACGTACAGAATTACTTTACGAGCTTTGCGTGTAGCAAAGTCATACAGTATATCATAATAATTCTGTTTCCTACATAGATCACGCTCAATAGCAAAGAATTGCCACATTTTTCAATCTATCTTTGAGAATTGACCTCAAGTAATTCTTCAATAGTTTGAGGCGCGAGAAGCTTCTTTCACCAGATTACACAATTACGGTTAATGCATAATGCCGTTTTTATTTATCGCGCGTAGGATTGGCGTTTTCCATATTGAATGACACCCCAAAACGACAATTTTTGTCTATATATTCCGTATATTTTAAGGACTTTTTCGTATCTTTTGCAATTTCGGGAGATTTTCAGGAGCTCCTGGTAAATCGACAGGAGGGCGCGGGAAATCTGTTTTAAGTTATAAAATGGTTTAATTAAATAATTTATACACCTTGAATTAGCGCGGGTCCTTTGAAAGTGCGGGTCCTATAAAAGTGCGGGGCCCACTGCGGTCGCATAGGTTGCAGTGGCCTAAGTCCGGCCCTGCAAAATAGCGGCGTTTGCTACGCCGCCATACGACTAGTTTTCTTATATATTGAAACGTTTATTCAGAAACGCGCACATTTATAATTCATCGGAGTAACTCGACTACCGCAAGGACACAACCAGACTAATAAATAAACAATGGGGAAAATAGTGAGACCTTGAAAAAATGTAGGCAACACAAGAGTACGACTCGATGGGGGGACACACACACATACACATGCACACACACACACACATGATGTTATACAAGTACACACACCAATGCAGACATTCACGCACATTCGCAAACCTTTACACACGCACACTCCTGATCGTAAGAAATTTCAAGGTGGATGAATCTAAGCATATGCAATGAAACGAATTGAGTCTCAAGCACAAAGGTGCGTTTTAGGTCTTGGGGTAAATTGAGACAAGAGTCTTCCATTAAGATTTGTGTCTAATCTCTAGTCCATCACGCTCTGGTCCATCACGCTCTGGTCCATCACGCTCTGGTCCATACTTTTTGATCTGTAAGAAAGGGAAGTGAGAGCTAATCCAACACAAAACTTTCCATTAATGCCGCGCTGCGGTAATGCATCTGTGATCGCCTGAAGTACTCATGAAGAATAGTATTGGTTCCAATACCGATAGATCTAGTTGGCTTATTTAGATTGTATGGATTACAGACAAAAACACTCTTTTGTTTCAAGACATGATTTCTATAAGCGATGTGTATTTAGTTATAATGGTAATCTCCATCTTCTGTGTCTGTCTGTCTCTCTCTCTGTATATATATATATATATATATATATATATATATATATATATATATATATATGTATATATATATATATATATGTTCCTATATATTTCAATATATATTTCTATATATATTTTACAGTCAAAGTGTATTTATATCTCTTAAGTAAGTCCACTAACCAGTATTGTGGTTTACATGTTTCTTAAAATCTGGTTAATCGACGGATGGCATCAGAACTCAATCCATTTGTTCCAAACAGGCTGTTCGATTAACCGGATTCGGCTGTATTTGAATTTGTTTTGGTACTTAAGAATTAGTTCCAAGTAAGCGGATTGTTCGATTAACTAATGGTCTGATTAATCGGATTCGACTGAATGACATAATGAGTTACTAAGGAACAGTTAGCTGACGCCAACAAATGCAACAAATCTAACTAGAACTACCTAATTACCTAGCATCTGCAGGGAAAGAAAACCAAACAATTTCTGAAGACAGAAAGAACTTAAACGCTCAAACAGAAAGGAATCGAGCAGAAATCAACAGTTAGATAAATCAAAGATAGGAGTCGTATTTCTCTTGACTCAACAAATGGTAGCTGAGACTGATGCTGATGGAGATTGTTGGCTGTCGCTGTAGTTTGAAGTGACTTTTAAAACTGGGGGTGGGGGTGGGGGGGGGGGAGGGCTGTAACGTTATCTCTGACTGGTCAGACAAGCATGAACACACACAGCCTTGTTTTCTACTGAGTCAAGCTAGAATATATTAAAGGAATCAAAGTGAGATAAAAAGTATAAATAGAGAGATAGAAGAAAGAGAATCCAATAAATAGGAAAAACAAGCACAATAAACAACAAGGTTACAAAGACAGTTTGTGTGGAAACACAAACTCAAAATCAGCCCCCGAAGTGGTCCACTTAGACTCTTCACCAGGATTCAAACACGGGACTTCCGGTTCCAAGTGCGTTACCCCTCAGCCACAGCATCTCCATAGATTCATTTAGCGTACACCTATATTGTTTTTTAAATAATAATTATTAACCTTATCCATACATTCAAAATTAATAGCACATAATGTTATTTTTGATTTGCTATTCTTGAAGCATATAACTAAAACGAAGTTCATGCCAAAATTCTTTTCTTTAAAAACAACATTTGAATCAGTATTCTATTCCACGAGTTAGTTAATAAATGGAAAATATATTTTATAATGATCCATTGACACTTTTACCATTGTGACCTTAGATGCTATTTTTGTACCAATGCGCGAATCTATGAATGAAGCTTGAATTATTAATACCAATATATTATACCAACACTTCAGTCAAAAACAATTTCTTTCCTATGTTGGAGATACCAAACAAAAAAGTAATTACCAATAGTTAATTAACTAATTGGTTAATTTCGTTAAAAATTGATTTATGTTTTGTCAGTTAAAAACAATAATTGTGCAAAGTTTCAGCATGATCCGAGATTGGGTGTCGGAGAAATAGCGTGTACAAACTTTTTTACCAGACAGACAAACAAACAGAGCGAGTTGATAGAAGCTTTGTAAAAAGAGAGTGAAAGGAGAGACGGAAATGAAAGGGAGAAAGATAAAACGAGAGAAAGAGCGAGGATGATATCATTTGGTTTCTAATATTTTATGTTGGACTTTAGCTAGTCATCTAGTCAAGTCTGTTGAGTATTTGCTTGTAATGTAATTGTTTGTTAGTGTAACAGGTTGTCACTCTATTATTATTTGACAAAAGAGTGGAAAACATAATCCACTATTAATTAGAGCCTTGCAGTCTAAAATATTCTGAACTTATTTTTATTTTCTACACCTACGTGTGGTGAAACGTTTGCACTTTAAAATCGAATCGAATATTCTTCTTAAACTAATGCGAGGTGTTCTCTAATGTATCACATGTCATTGGGCTACTGTTGCATATTCTCTGAATATCCTTTTCAATGCACCACTGACCGTGTCAACAGATATTTAATAATGCAATAACTATTCGTACGTTTATGAATGCATTTTTTCTTTAAACTCTATAGCCTTTTTTCCCCTCTTGTATTTTATCACGTTTGAGAAAAATGCAGGTCTTGTTAAGCTTTCTTTCCTGGGGGGTTGAAGCATTTGAATAACTGGAACTCCTGCCTTCATATAAAAGTGTAGAATTCTTTCAATCTTTTCGTAATTTTATTGTTTCGTTTCGTTTCTTTGCTCTGTTTTTTTTTTATAGTTTTAAAGACCATTCAGTAAATGTCAACTAGATGGCCTGAATGCACCATAGATACACAGTTAAAACGAATGGCGTGTACTGGACTTAAAGTGGCGCACTACTCAGGCGGAACTCTTCAGAGGTGTAGCCCCCCATCTCGTGAACTAAACAACTGCCAGGCTTGAACCACGTCCTTGATACGATCGCAAACCTTTTTTGTCCCAGGCCTTTAGATGGTTATGAACCTCCCCACCTCGTCCTGATCTCGTTTCACGAGCTTAAGGCACGAGAAGAGAATAGGAACCCAATCGTTTTAATCTAAGTGTAAACACCTTTGAATCGATTGGGCTAGTTCTAGTCCATTGAAGGCGGAAGCTCTTTTTTGTATTCCATTCTTCGCTGTAATTGATAAGTGTAAATAATTGAAATTGTATTGTACGAGTGTATTTCCCTGTAGTGTACACTATATATTAATGAAAGTTTAAAGGAACTGGCCAAGACTTCGTTTTTTGCTTTTAGCTTCTATATCTTTATTAATTGACAACAATTTTGTCTAAAGCATAACTGCTTCGTGAAAGAAATACATGTACTGTTTGATATCAATTGGTGTAAATGTAGATAATTTTTTTTTCTATAAAGGTGAATCATGTGGGATCGGCTAGTTACTAACACACTCACAGGCAACTTCCTTAACTGGATGACAGGAAACCACAAGCTTGTTAGTGACTACCTTAACTGGATGACAGGAAACCACAAGCTTGTTAGTGACTACCTTAACTGGATGACAGGAAACCACAAGCTTGTTAGTGACTACCTTAACTGGATGACAGGAAACCACAAGCTTGTTAGTGACTACCTTAACTGGATGACAGGAAACCACAAGCTTGTTAGTGACTACCTTAACTGGATGACAGGAAACCACAAGCTTGTTAGTGACTACCTTAACTGGATGACAGGAAACCACAAGCTTGTTAGTGACTACCTTAACTGGATGACAGGAAACCACAAGCTTGTTAGTGACTACCTTAACTGGATGACAGGAAACCACAAGCTTGTTAGTGACTAGCTTAACTATGTTGTGGGCTAATATCATCGGACTTCACTTCTTAATAATTTCTTCACATTAGCCACAGAACATTACAAGTTAAATATAGACTTTATAACGACTTTCACTTCTACAAAATAGCACTTTATTTAGCACTGGGAAATCCATCCAGTCTTCCTAAACGTCGCTATTTCTAATTACTATTTAAAACAGCCTACTTCTATACAAAAGCCATGTTGCTCTCTTGTCGTCTAAGTCTACTACGTCATTCGTCTGTCTTACTACGTCACTACTTTTACCTTCGCTAAAACAATACACAATATATATGTCTAACAAAACTAACCTACTCTCTAAACTAGTACATAACAACTAGATGACAGAAAACTGACAATTTCGTTAACGACTTTATTGTGTCCTGGAAAAGTGGAAAAAAATGTAATATAATGTTAAATGTAAAGATTTTGTTTCCTATAGGTTTTAAGTTGAAAATTGTATCTGAAAACTCAATGGAAAATATCAAAGAAATTGTTTTTAACAATCAAGTTTCAATTCTCATTGTAGGGTAAAAGAGTACTTACAAACTAATGACAACAAAGTATATGGTCTTTTTTCCTTAAACTGAACTCTCAGTATTAGAATAAAGATCTCAATATTTCATTTAGTAAACCTCTTCTTTCTGGTAAAGCTTTTGATAAAAACACACTTTTTTTCCCTTCACATCAAATCTCGTCAATAATTTTAAGCATGATACGAAAATATTTCTTTTTTTTACAAAGCGTATATTAACTCACTCATTTGCAACATATTTTTTTTTTAAATGAAAGACGCAATCGCCGCATAGACAATGAAAAATACAATTAAAATCACTTGCGATAAATATAAATATATTGAAGTAGAGAGATGCTATTTTAGGACAGCTCGAACGTATGAGAATAAAAGGATCTTAGTGGCAACCTTTCTTTGCAATATATAGGGGGCGTGTGGCTGAGTGGTTAAGCGCTTGGGGTCCAAACCTGGGATCCTGGGTTCGAATCTCGGAGAAGACTGGGATTTTGAATATCGGAATTTGTAAGGTGCTCCTGAGCCCACGTAATTCTTAGATCTGCCCTACAGCTCGCAAGGTCTGAAAGGGGAGCTTTTTACTTTAATATACTCTATATAATATATGATTTCTAACTCATCGGGTTTCTTTTGTTTTTTGTTTAGTTAATACTATTAATATGTTTGGACGTATGTAAGTACAACTAAATTTACAAGTCTAGATATTTATTGATTTCAAGAACAAACAACAACTAATGAACACAGCAGGCGGCGGTGCGGCGCAGAAGGTGTTGAGTTTTTAATTTTATAGATGGATTGAAGGTTTCACGTTCCAGTCATTAAAAAAAAAGGCAATCAATGAAACGTTAGTACCTTTGAGATCGATCGTTGATAGGGTATCGAGAAGGTGGTCCGCGATTATAGTACGAGCCCCGCAGCTGTTGACAGGGTATCGAGAAGGTGGTCCACGATTATAGTACAAGCCCCGCGGCTGTTGATAGGGTATCGAGAAGGTGGTCCGCGATTATGGTACGAGCCCCGCGGCTGTTGACAGGGGAGATAATGTCATATTTTTATTCATTCATTACTTAGCATTATGAAACGTGGGACGGATGGTGGTGGTGATCAGAGTGAGCACTTGACTGCTTGACTGAAGCTTTGAGGTTCAAGTCTTGGGTAATTTGATAAGAATTGAATAGCATAACGAATTAAAGTTTGACATTTGAACTTCAAGGTCAAGTACTTTTGTACCGGTCACATAACTCCCTCCACCCACTAAAGAGTTCAACACTGAACTCCTTAAGTCTTCAATGGAAACTGAACTCTAAGACGCTAATCATCTTTCAAAAAGTTTTAGAAACTTCACATTGCTAACAACATCACAATTTAATTTGAATAGTGATAACAATCCACTTGACCAGGCAGCAATTCATAAATTGCACTTGCACTCTCTTGAAAATATAGATCTGTAATGTTGAACTTCCAATATAATGAAAACATTATTTGCATATGCAATATCCGCCAATACGTTTGATCGATTTAATCATTAGGAAGTAAATGGTGAGAGTTTCAAAGCCCGTGAGCTGACCTATATAGATCCTCTGTCACTTTGACCAACAACAAACAATGACATGATTTTTACGTATATTTAAATGTTCATAAATATCTTTGAAAAAATCAACTTTCTATCAGAAGAGAACAATTAATCACCGACTATGTGAAACATACTTGACAAAGCACGTGATTAGAGGGTGAGTCGAACTGTGTTAGAAACAGTGAGGCAAACACAAAGAGAGTTTGGTAACTACCGGGATCAGAGCTGTCTTAACAAATAAAACAAAACACAATCGATACGAGAGACTAGGGTGATAGTTTTAAATTGAAGTTGTAATTACAGATGTTTAAAACTGTACTTCTTTTTTTGTTTTATCAAAATTGTGGTCTTTTTCCCCCCCCACCTCTTTTTGTCTCTGCCCCCCACCCCTCCACCGCTCCGAACAAAACAAAACAATCGATATTCCACGTGCAAGATGTAAAAAGTTTGAATCTCCTCTCGAGACCACAAAGTGGTAGATGTATAAAAAGTTTGAATCTCCTCTCGAGACCACAAAGTGGTAGATGTATAAAAAGTTTGAATCTCCTCTCGAGACCACAACGTGGTAGATGTATAAAAAGTTTGAATCTCCTCTCGAGACCACAAAGTGGTAGATGTATAAAAAGTTTGAATCTCCTCATGAGACCACAACGTGGTAGATGTATAAAAAGTTTGAATCTCCTCTCGAGACCACAACGTGGTAGATGTATAAAAAGTTTGAATCTCCTCTCGAGACCACAACGTGGTAGATGTATAAAAAGTTTGAATCTCCTCTCGAGACTACAACGTGGTAGATGTATAAAAAGTTTGAATCTCCTCTCGAGACCACAAAGTGGTAGATGTATAAAAAGTTTGAATCTCCTCTCGAGACTACAACGTGGTAGATGTATAAAAAGTTTGAATCTCCTCTAGAGACCACAAAGTGGCAGATGTATAAAAAGTTTGAATCTCCTCTCGAGACTACAACGTGGTAGATGTATAAAAAGTTTGAATCTCCTCTCGAGACCACAACGTGGTAGATGTATAAAAAGTTTGAATCTCCTCTCGAGACCACAACGTGGTAGATGTATAAAAAGTTTGAATCTCCTCTCGAGACCACAACGTGGTAGATGTATAAAAAGTTTGAATCTCCTCTCGAGACCACAACGTGGTAGATGTAAATAGGCTCATGATTTTTTTCTGCTAGGACAACAATATAAAAAAAAACAAGTTCAATATAAACAAGATTACAAAGAGAGTTTGTGTTATCGCCGTTAACTGTCGAGGTCACCAGTGGACATTCAAGCCATGGTCTTGTTTTGATTGTTTAAAGTAATGAAATTTCAAAAAGTCATTTGGCGTTTTTTTCACATGTAAGCAAACCGTCATCAATAAGACTTTAGACCTTTCAGCAAGAATACTAGATGTAGGCTTGATACTATATGTAAGAAGAACAATTACAAAGGAACTTTTAGGCATTTTTTAAAATGAAATGAAAAAAAAAAAAACCCATCAAATTTATAACGTATTGTTCAATCAGCTTTTCAGTATTTTTTCTTGTGTTTTTTTTAATACTCTAAACTTGCAGACTAACACCCAAACGATACAACACTAATAACGGCCTATAATCACAAGATGGCCTACCTCATTAATAGTATGAGGCCCTATATTTAAATTAGTCAATGTTTGTTCATAGATCTAATATTTAAAGAAGTGCTATATAATTCTTAAGTTCTAATTTTGTACTTTTCATTAAAATTTTAGTTTGTAAAGCAATGAATTTAGAAAGCATATAATCTTATCTTATATAATACAGACGTTACTTCAAAAAAGAAGATGATTACGTCCAGTGGCGTACCGAGGGTGCCAGGCGCCCGGGGCGGCATAGTCTGTTGACGCCCCCCCCCCCCATATTAGTATGCGTAATCTATATTTGCATTAAAACAATCACCAATCAATAAATTATTTTTTTTTTATTGTAAACAAAGTTAATGAACAATCTGAAGCAACATTAGCCATTTCTTATAGAACTACTTTTCGTGATCTTGCACTAGCAAAGTTGTCAATGACATCATCAAAATTAATTGTTTCGACCAGCTCCTTTTCTATGCTTAGCAATGCCAAGTCTGACAGACGCTCCTGACCCATTGAAGCTCTCAAATAAGTTAAAATGATTTTTAGTTTACTAAAAGAACGCTCACAGCTAGCAACTGACACAGAGATTGTCAGCATAATTTGCAAAGCAATTCACAAGTTTGGAAATATGTCATTGCCATATGAAATAATAATGAAAGTAATTCTAATGGGCTGCTTGGGGTAGCATCTGGCCGGGTTTTCAGCAACATACTGCAGTCACTGATTTCTACGAACAGTTCAGTTCCATCGATATCAGTTTTATAAAAGTCAGCCAGCGTAGCACAGTGCTGTTGAATATCATTAGAGGTATCATTAGCAAACAATTTGCTGATGTTGAATAGAAATCCAAACTTTTCATCTAACGTCTTCAGACGACCAAATCGTGTTGTCATCTCCTGGATTAGTCTATCAATAACTGATTTCATAATGCGAGTTATTTCTTCAACCGCAGCGAGTCCTGCATCACCAGCATTTTCACCAGGCATCTGTTTTCGACGTTTAATTCTTCCTTCTATCCTAATTCCCAATTTTTCACACAGAACTTTAGCTGCATTGACTGCAGTGATGCAAACATCTTCTCGAATGCTACTTAGCCGTTGCTGCAGTCCTTCTAAATCCAGTGCTGCGTCATGGAAATTCATTGATGGATCTTGCAGTCGTTTTTGAATCCGGTCAATTTTTGACAAAACTGCATGCCAGAAATCAAGTAGAGTGATGAAATTGAAATTCATCACATTTTGAAGCAAACTGTATGCATCATTCTGAGTCTCACTAGTTTGAGTACCATCTTCATACAGGTTTTCTAACAGCTGTAAAAATTCATCAAACTGTTCGTGGATTGCATTCACCGCATCTTGTCTTGCACTCCAGCGTGTTGGACATTCTCTCTTCAATGTAATTCCAAGCAATTCTTTCATTTTCTCCCATCGAACAGTTGAAGCACTGAAAAAAACGTAAATTTTCTCAACTGTACCAAAAGATGTAACAACAACTGGATCCTGTTTTGCAGCATGTAATCCAGCTAAATTCAAGCTATGGTTGTTACAATTAACAAACGATGCTTGAGGATTTCGAATGGCAATTCTTTGTTGGAGTCCGGACAGTTCTCCTGCCATTACAGCTGCGTTATCATAACACTGAGATCGACAGTCAACTATAGGAAGGTTGTCTGCTTGCAACTGTTCAACAATAACATTTTCTAGTGTTGCTGCATCTTTTACATGAAGCTGAATAAAACCAAGAAAAGATTCTTTGATGGTCACTTTTTTGGTTTTGAAATTAACATCAACAAACCTAATAACTTCTGATAACTGTTCCCGGTGTGCTAAATCAGGTGTTGAATCTAGTATTAGTCCATAATATTTGTTTCGTCGAATATCACAGAGTATCTGCTTTCTGACAGTAGATGCAAGAAGACTGATAAATTCATTTTGAATTCTTGGTGACAGATATGAAACTGAACC
Organism: Biomphalaria glabrata; assembly: GCF_947242115.1. Classification (NCBI taxonomy): domain Eukaryota; kingdom Metazoa; phylum Mollusca; class Gastropoda; family Planorbidae; genus Biomphalaria; species Biomphalaria glabrata. Next base: position 49,352,780 of record NC_074712.1, read on the forward strand.
CGGAACATTTTTAGAATGCTGTAGATGACTTGATAATAATGGATGAAACTGAGCAATTAGCTTCATTGTGGCCAGGAAATTCCTATATTGTAACATTCGGTATCATCTTCAGCAAGACTTTCACAGTGACCACGTAAAGCCAAATTTTGGCTAGTTAGAAATTTTATGCAAGCCAGAATTCGTTTCAGCACTTCACGCCATTTCTGCTTTTCATTTTGAATTTGTTTCTCAACTTCCATATCAATCAACATACCTTGTGAAATCCGATGTTCCAATTCCTTCCATTTAGTAAAAGATATTCGATGACTTGGACTGTTTTCGTGATCCCTCAGTCTCTCTGTGTGTCGCCAATTACAAAATCCAGAAGATAACTCAAATGACGATCTAGAGTTACTGCTTGTTGAAGTGAATAATACACAACAGAAACAGTACACTGACTTTTTAGAAGGGTAATAAAGCAACCAAGATCTGTTGACTTCCTCTCTATTGGGAAGACTACGTTTAAACCAGTGATTCCCAAAGTGGTCTATATAGACCCCCAGGGGTCTACAAAGACTTCCAAGGGGTCTACGAAAGAGAAAAAATAAATTGGGGGTCTATGAGATGTCAATGGGGGTCTACGATAATGAATTTCATTTCATTTGTGACTTTAATTTTCACTAACATTAATGCAATTATTTCCTACACTAATATGTAAATGTACCTTTAATCCTTTAAATATTTATACTGCTATTCAAATGAAAAATAAAGATAACGTTCAGAATACAGCCACAAAATCTCTCTTCGACATCATATATAGAAGATGATGCCTTTGTGAGCGTCTTACAATATCTCGGAAAACACTAACGGTAAAAAATTGATTTTATCTGCCCTTGAAGTAGTTTTAAAAACTTGTATTACACACAAACCTACATCTGATATTATGAATTTTTTAAAGCAACAATACAGTTCAAGGGCATATCGGTGGTATAAATTATAACATTAAAAGCTACTTATGTAATTCTTTGCAAACGACATATATATACAGTTTCGGATCAACGGTTTAGCAGGCTCTGACAGGATGCCTAAGGGTTGCTTGCTCCTTATTTTTCCTCAGGGTTGACTCACAACACCTTTCCCATGTTTGGGTATAGCTGCAAAGCAGAGGTTTGAATTCAGTTCTTCTGCTAGGTGGGTAGAAAGCGCCCGCCTTTCCAAAACTTACTGGTTTTAGCGCCAGTTACTCATCTTCGCCCCTTCTCCTGTTAGTGAAAACAGTTCTGCGGACTCAATATTTGAGCCACACATGAAAGATCAAGAAATACAAGATAAACTGCTTTTTGTGAAAACGTTTACAAGAATCCCAAAAGCAAATTACTGAATTAATATTTAATGTTTCATAGAACAACAAATTCCTATATGAAACTTAATATCCGTAGCAACGGATGATGAGCCTACAAAAAAAAAAACAACTTCCAGTGTGTTTGATTCCATAAATATATATTTTGTTATTTTAATTGGTTTAAATTTAAATTTTATCAATCTGTATAACTTCAAATGTAGATTTAAATTGCCTTTTCACTCTTAGACTCACTACAGTTAGACATTAGTTTTTAAAAATGTTGATGAATTTGCAAAATGCAATACAAGTAAACAGGGGGTCTACGGAAAATCAGAAACCATGGCAAGGGGTCTAGGAGACATAAAAGTTTGGGAACCACTGGTTTAAACCATGTTAAAGTCATTGAACGGCCTGCACTTACTGCAAAATTAGCATCCTTGTTCTGAAGGAGACAACTTATTATTTGAAAGTATTTCCAAAAAAAAAAAAAAGATTACTTTTTAAATGTATCTAGATCTAGCCAATACATCCATCTTGATGCGAGAAATGTGCTAACTTACATATCGAGACTTAGAAATTTATATAATATATAAATATAAATATAATTTATGTCTGAGTGTGTTTTAGTTTTACAATAAATAACTATAATAAATACAAAAGAAAAAAGAAACCTTCTCTATTGATATTTAGTTACTAATATTGACAGGTGACTTCATAATTTTGCATTTGTTAGACGGGAGAATGGGGAGGAGGCACGCAGCGAGGGACAACCAAGGGGGAAAAAAATCCCTACACCAGGCGAATGATTTATCGCTTGTAGTTGAGTAATCGGACGGACGACATTGGGTCTTAATTAATGACGTAGACTCGTGCATTCAAACTCAAGCTTTAGATCGAATACCGAGTTCATTATGTAGTCGATACCAAATTCATTGTATAGTCGATACCATTGTAGTTAACGGGAATGAAAATTGCGGAAGCACAAAAGTAGTCCCTATGGCAGCCCTATGCGACTCCAGGAGCTACTAGAGTACTGTAAATAGGGCTTTCTGTTTGATGGCGCCCTATAAATATGAAGCGAACACGAAAGTCCTCTCTTTTCCCCACATACCTTCCTATACTTTTGTTCTTATTTAACAGGAAGTCATATATCTGTGCGAGGTAATACTGATCGATTCTTAGAAATGGAAGAATGTTGACGCTTTAGATTCACGGGTCTCTGATTTAAAGTAAAAACAGTGTCAATCAAAGACAATGACGTCATGCAGATCAATTCCTCCACCCAGTAGTGCCCCCGTACCTGAACAAATATGTACCCCCATCACCTACTTCCTACTTGTGTACTGTACTGTAAGCCACCAGTCTTTAACGGCGGTTTCTCGTTCTAGAATGGGGAAGACACAAAAAAAAAATCGGCAGGTCATTATTTAAAGTTCTACAGTCTGATTGTTAAATAACTTCTGCTAACAAGGAAAGTTTACAATCTGATTGTAGCCTATTTACTCGTGTATTGTTTTTTTAAAGGTAGCTTCGTTGTTCAATTAAAATGTTTGTCTAACCTATTAGTCTGCACGTTGGCTCAAATCGGTTTGGACCTACACTTGCAATGCTCCCTACTTAAAGGCGGACACAAAATCTCGTATTGAAACTATTTGAATATTGGCAATAATATCATTTAATTTGGTTAATATTCATACATGGATTGTGTGCTACAGCTACAATTTTTTTTTTATATATTAACCGGCTTCGCACCGCTCCCCCTTCTTGTCAGGACGTTACAGCACCTTGTCAGGACGTTACAGCACCTTGTCAGGACGTTACAGCACCTTGTCAGGACGTTACAGCACCTTGTCAGGACGTTACAGCACCTTGTCAGGACGTTACAGCACCTTGTCAGGACGTTACAGCACCTTGTCAGGACGTTACAGCACCTTGTCAGGACGTTACAGCACCTTGTCAGGACGTTACAGCACCTTGTCGGGATGTCTCTCTCCTCCCCTTGTCAATAGCTTGCTCTAATCACGGGTAAAGAGTCAAACGAATGAGGATTTAAAAAATTTTCAAATGTCTTTCCGTTGTACATTGAAAGTCCTTGTTTACCTCACGCCTACTTGTGGCCCATTTCTAGTTGCACTTGTCTTCCATCGCCTTACTCTCCCAGACATTTCCAGGCTCCCTTAATTATATGCAAGAATGAGAATAGAAACATTCAAACAAAATGATCACGTCATTCATTCAATTAGTTTTTCAGTGCTTATACTTTCATCTGGGCCTGTACTTTTATCTTTGGCCTGTACTTTCAATTTTGCCTGTACTTTCATCTGGGCCTGTAATTTCATCTTGGCCTGTACTTTCATCTTGGCATGTACTTACATCTTTGCCTGTACTTCATCTAGGCCTGTACTTTTATCTGGGCCTATACTTTTATCTTGGGCATGTACTCTTATCTTTGGCCTGTACTTTCATTTTTGCCCGTACTTTCATCTGGGTCTGTACTTTCATCTTGGCCGTTACTTCCATCTGGGTCTGTACTTTTATCTGGGTCTGTACTTTCATCTGGGTCTGTACTTTCATCTGGGCCTATACTTTTATCTTTGGCCTGTACTTTCATCTGGGTCTGTACTTTCATCTGGGCCTATACTTTTATCTTTGGCCTGTACTTTCATTTTTGCCTGTACTTTCATCTGGGTCTGTACTTTCATCTTGGCCTGTACTTTTATCTTGACCTGTACTTTCATCTGGGTCTGTACTTTCATCTGGGCATGTATTTTTATCTTTACCTGTACTTTCATCTGGGTCTGTACTTTCATCTGGGCCTGTACTTTCATCTGGGCCTGTACTTTTATCTTGACCTGTACTTTCATCAGGCCAAACCACATTCTATAGAAGTTTCGAAATTACTAGCATTTAGTTATGTCTTTATTTCAATCTTGGCGACTTTCTAGACCAACGAAATAATGGCACAAACATCAAATTGAACGTGTATGTTTCCAACGAAATAAAATAAGTCAGCTACAAATGGCCGACAGCTGATCAAATCGATCACAAACTATCAAGTCACTTAAAAAGAAACACTTACCAACACTAACCTTGTTGACTGGACACCCGATACACCAAACAGCTACGCATTATCCGCCATTGAAGAAAATCTCTAATAATATAAAATGGAATATTTTGTATGTTTAGTTTTAATCTTTAATTCAAAATATAAAACTCAATACAGCGACTTCGATTTGTTATGGCATTAAGCACTATTTGGTATGCAATTGTTGTTCTAGAATGTTCAGGCTATGGCATTAAGCACTATTTGGTATGCAATTATTGTTCTAGAATGTTCAGGCTATGGCATTACGCACTATTTGGTATGCAATTATTGTTCTAGAATGTTCAGGCTAAAACTGCAACGTTTTTTATCGTAAGATTATTTTTGTTTCTGTCTATGTGTACAGCCATTAAAACTATGGAAGAAACAAAGTAACTGAAGTATTCTTGAACCCAGTTCCTCTTGCTGATTGTATAGAACACACGTTTATTGTTCATTGATCTCAGCATTAATGGCAGCCAATCGTCCTTAACGAGATACATCCTGGCATCAATGGAATTTCAGTGGAGTATTGGGGGTAGGGGGTTGTCCTCATTCAAGAGTCCCTCCGGGCTCCCACTTGAGGTGGCCCCCAAATAAAATGCCTTAATGTCTCAGCAATGGTGTTAGGTTTCATAGGTCTAACAAGTCGACGTTTTGTTTGTGCATTAGCCAGAGGCTTACATCTAAACTACTGGTCATCCCTGTAGGCTAACGGTGGCTTATTTATTATTAGAACGGAAGTGACTGTCAATTACACCACAAAGTGCTTAAATGTTCACACTAGAAAGAAATCACTTGTCTGCAACTTCTATCCTCAAATAACATTTAAAGTACACAAGTAAATAGCTACTATTGAACAAAAAAAGTTGTACGATGTCAAGTTTAAGATGTTTATATAAATAATCCATATTTCCTATGGTCTCAGGCAACCGCTGGCAAATCATCTTTCGAACCCCCAGTGGTCGCCCCACAGGATGCTGTGATTCAAAGATGTGTACTTAATCATACATCTATTTTAGTGCGTTCTATGCAGCCCTGGGATCCATGATAGTTATACAAGTCTTACACACACATACAATTATTTGTCTATTTAATTACAGATCTATAGATCTATGCAGATCTATATACATTCATCGATCAACCCACCCAGATCCATCTATGAAATAAAAGCATGTATTATTAATTAATTTTCTTTTATACTGACCAAGTTTTGATAAGCCAATCAATGGTAATGTACACAGTACACACCACGTAACTTGAAGTTGTATACAATGTTTGATGTAGTTGAGCTTGGACATCTATTCCAAACATTAAAAAGTAAAACAATCATTGGTTGGCTACCCATCTAGGAGAAGGAAAACTCTGAATCCAAACCTCCGCTGCCTTACGGCTATACCCAAACTCATTAATTAGGCCTATATTAAAAACAGAACATTAGTAAAGGTTACAACTTACTCCCACTTTGCCTATATTTGGTTGTAAATAAATCATTGTAGTTTCAAATATAGACATTATTTGTTTGTTCTACATGGTTCGGATGTTCCTTCAGATATGGAGATTAGTATGTAGGCCTACTTGCCAAAACCTGATGCAGGACTGCCGGGGATTGAAGCGTACGTGGTTTAAACCCGCTACCATTGAGATCATCAATCGATAGTCTAGAGAACATATACCACAAGATCCAACTTACCTTTAATTTGGTAGTATAAAAAAATGAATAATTGTTTCAGTTTTAGATCTATATACTTTATCTAATGTAGAGGTTACATCAAAATAGTCTTGATAAAGCTACGCTAATAATTTAATTAGCGAGACACACTATAGACTACAATGAAGATTTGATCTAATTTCTCAAGCATTTTAGATGATAAAAGTAGCAAAGTAAACTAAAGGTCGAGTTTAAAACAAATAATAGCTAGTTCTAAATAGATAATACATGTCGTACGTTACTCGTACACAAACAAATGAGATATTGCACTGAAGAGAGAGAGAGAGTGAGAGAGAGAGTGAGAGAGAGAGAGAGAGAGAGTGAGAGAGAGAGAGAGAGAGAGAGAGAGAGAGAGTGAGAGAGAGAGAGAGAGAGAGAGTGAGAGAGAGAGAGAGAGAGAGTGAGAGAGAGAGTGAGAGAGAGAGAGTGAGAGAGAGAGAGAGAGAGAGTGAGAGAGAGAGAGAGAGAGAGAGTGAGAGAGAGAGAGAGAGAGAGTGAGAGAGAGAGAGAGAGAGAGAGAGTGAGAGAGAGTGAGAGAGAGAGAGAGAGAGAGTGAGAGAGAGAGAGAGAGAGAGAGAGAGAGAGAGTGAGAGAGAGAGTGAGAGAGAGAGAGAGAGAGAGAGAGAGTGAGAGAGAGAGAGAGAGAGAGTGAGAGAGTGAGAGAGAGAGAGAGAGAGAGAGAGAGAGAGAGAGAGAGAGAGAGAGAGAGAGAGAGAGAGAGAGAATGGAAGAGAAATTAGACGGCACAGTTGAAACAATCAGAAAGCACTGTATTGTCTGGGGTTGTTTCCCTTTGCAAGGCAGACGACGCATATCAAATACTCAGACTGCGACACGCAACAAGAACATTAACCATCCATTCTTGACGATTGTTTCTCGAAAATTGGTTTTTATTTCCCTTGTCTAGAATTGGCAGACGTCAGGCTACAACAAAAAAACTATTGCTCACGTTGAAAGATGATATATAAATAATTCCTTTGTTGCCAGGCGGCATGTGTTGCAGGTGCGGTCAGTGCATTTGAATATTTATTTTCAATAAAACATGATAGATTTTTTTTTTGACATCATATTGATCTTACACAGTATTATTAGAAAGACAATACATGATGACAACACGGTCCAGTTATGATCTGTTATAATCATTATTGTCATGGTCGAACTATTATCACGGTCCAATTATTAGTGATTATGTAGCTAGCTGATAAGTTTAAACGATCAAGGACGCTTTGAATGAGAACATTGTAGGTCATAGGTCATATTCAGTTGAATCATCATACTTTGATGTTCTATATTCTATACCTTAAAGGAGCATGACCCTTTATATTATTTTGCTAAGTGGCTCGGGGAGTATGGCCAACACCCAAAGTACTTGAAACTAAACGTTTTTATTCAACTTTGGCCGACGACTTCGCAAAATGCCGGAAAATCCCTGGCCACTATCCGTTGTACTGTTGAAAGACTTCAGGTAGCTGTTGATTCTTGTGTAATATCGGTTGGTGTTGCTGTGACGATAATTTTCTCTTCGTCTGCTGTTTTAAAATTAAAGATTATGTTCTTAGTGCCTTCATTTTATTCTTCTGACGGCGGCTTCGTTGTGACTATTATTCCTTGGCTCGTGCGAAGCAGAACTTTTGGCGCAGCCGTTTTGGCGCAGTGGAAGTTTTTGTTTTCGCCGCCGTTTTAGCGCATGACATTTTAGCGGATAAATTATATATGTTTATTTGATTGTCTTTAAAAAATGATTTTTTTGGATGTAGGTTTGTGTTTTAATGCATTTTTAATGTGAAGAATAGTTTGTTTTTGTACATGTGATTTTGGATTTAAGCTTTTTATGTAATTATTGCAATGTATTTAAAATCGTAATGTGTGTGGGGTGTTTAATTTTGTCCAAAAAAATGAATGAAACAATGAATGAAAAAAAAACAATGCAAAAAAAAAATCTACGCAAATATATATATATATATATATATATATATATATATATATATATATATATATATATATATATAAATATATATATATCCTCCTTCGTGATTGAAGATGAGCACATTTCTCATATCTTATGAACTCGAAGATGACTGTAAAGTCCAACCTTCGCTTTAGAAAGCCGGCTGCATACGTGACATTAGTAGGTTTGGTCAGTTGCAGATCGGCCTGCTTCTTCTTTCAGCTTTAGGTTGCACTTACACTACCATGTGCTCAACAAAGCGATGTGCAGATTTGACAAATAAAAAGTTTTAGTTTAATTCGATATATAATAAATATGTATCTTGTTGTAAAACGTACTGATTTGTTTGTGTATCAATTATTATAATTAAAAAAATTAAAACACTCTCACACAAAATCTGCACATGAAGATTTCCTGACTACTTTGTCTCTAGCCATTTCCCTAACTGGCAAGCCAAATTGGCCAATTTCGAGCTTTGGCCGTAAAACGTATATTTAATAGTCAATTTATCATAATTTATGTGACAAAAAAGCATTATTCATTTCTTTTCTAGCCGCCTATCAAGGATGTTTTCTGGAGTCAGTCAGAAGGCGCCATTTCTCTGTCAGCCCCGGTGACTACAGCCCAGAGATGACTACCACTATCAGCTGTAAGAAAAACTGCGGGGATTTTAATTACAAATATGCTGCAGTCACATCCGGTAAGTTGTTTTAACTTCAAACCTGTAAAAAAACGCGCCAAAAAAAAAAAGAACCAGCAACAACCAAAACTTTACTCTTCAAACGCTCTAGTCTGGAAAATCTTTCAGATATCAATGGCATGAAATAATCGTTTGATTCCGGTCAATATATTTTAATCTCACCTATCCTTTGACTTTCGTCGTAGGGGTAAGGTGACAGTTCGTCGTATGGGAGCTGTGACAGTTCGTCGTCTGGGATCTGTACTTGATACACATCTGCCGTAACAGGTTGTGGATATCTGTACTTATCAGACGCTTTAGAACTTTCACCCTTCTTTCTACTTCTGGTGTGTTGTTCATCTGCAATCCAGTACCCTTCTTTTATGCTCGCTCTCCAGCTGGATTTATCCAGTGCCACATTTTCCCAGCTATTAGTACCAATTTAACATGAAACAATATTTAACTGACAGTTGTTAATACTCATCGGAACTCCTTTTTTTTTTTTGGTCATAAATGTTTTAGCCCTTATGAAATTACAAAATGGCGTCAGATTGCTAACGTAGATATATTTTTAATTCTATTTGTATTGGGACATTCTCTTCACTTTGACTTTATTAGCTCGAGAAGTCTGCTACTTTACAACATCATCTCTCATTGTTGTGCAACCATTAGCAGCTGTTCTCAGAACAGAATGCAACATTTGAATGAACATCAAATGAATTCAATAGCAACATTTGAAAGTCTAAAAACCCCGACCTTTATAAGCTGCCCTTTTGTTATCTTTCAAAAGAAAAGAGCGAGATCAAAGTAAAGAACTGTAAATATTCTTACGAAGGCCTTGATACTATCACTTAGCAATCCGTTAACAGTTTTCAAATAAAATATTAACCAGGAGGAAATTACGATAAATACACCTACAACAAGATTACAAAGAAAGTTTGTGTTTTCGTACAAACTCAAAGGCGGTCGGGGTCCATTCATAGGTCCGTAATGTAAGTAGATACAGATTTAGACATTTTCAGCCTGAATATAATAAGTTATAAACAGCAAGCTACAAACAAACGGTGACCTGACAAAATAGCGCCGACAAAATAGCTCGAAATTTCCCGACAAAATAGCGCAAGACAATATAGCGCGGACTTATATATGATGTGTATAAAAGTACCCGGATTATTAGTAATTTAATGTCCTGGGCAGCATTTTTTTGTAATGTTTCTATGTTTTTCAATATTAATTCATCTGAAAGTATGCCACATTTGCAGAGAACGAGAGTACTTTAAATTTATATCATTCCTCTTTTTCACCAATGTTTAAAATCTATAGCTTGCTAAAAATATGATTTTGAAATGAGTTGCTGTTGACCCCGCTCAAGCAGTGATGGAATTTCTACGTGACATTTTCTACAATTTAACTTTGTGAAAGTTTCTATAGTTTAACAAGTTAAGCCGACTAGTGTTAAGCCGACTGACGACCTGTTACCACATACTACGGACATACGAGAGTATATTAATGTTATTATTATTATATTGTTAATATTCATATGTATTCAATGAACTGATGATTGGGAAGGTATGGTTAAATGTGAGCCTGGCTTATGTGATGTTGTTAAAGGATTGATCGTTTTCTAAGGGGCCAATCTTTCAATCAAAGCGTCGAGGAAGAAACTTTTCCCTTTTGTGACAATAGCAATATTGTATTTGTATAGGTGGGCGTTGCAAGTGCTTAGTTCATAATGTTTTAAATTATATTGAACTTATATACATACTAAACATACTAAATATATTATTTCACTTTTAACAAAAATTAAACATTTTATTTAAACTTTAGGTAGCTTTTAACACATGTAATTTAATAATACAAATATTTTTGAAAGATTTTATTTTTAGAATACAATTGAAATCGTTTGCATAAACTTTTAAAAATATACAGAATGATATTCTTATCATATGATATAGTCTCCTGTGACTTTTGCTATTAATAGTTAATAGTGTAAAACAACGTGTATGTTTATGAAAAAACAACAACAAACAACTGCTTGCATATTTACTTAAAAAAATTAATAACTAGCTTTCAGTTACAAAATAATTAGCCTTTGTATCAGAACTTTCAAAAGTCTAAAATATGAAAGTCATATATTTTCAAAATCTTTTTTAGTTTTTGTGATCTAAACGGAACGGACGGACAGATAGAACACACAAAACTAATAGCGGTTATTCCCCTTTCGGGGGCCGCCAAAATAAGGGTCAGGGGTCACAATGTGGAAACAATGAATGCTTCCATCCTACTGAATAGGCTGATGTGTTTGTGTGTCGTTGATTGCCTTTTATTACGATAACTTTACTTCTGGACAATACCTATCGTTATATATACTGCATATTTTCTTCTATGTGACAGTTTTACATATGTATGTTACCTTCACAAAGATAGTCTGTTTGTCTGTATATTCCATTCATAGTTTTTAAGATTGTATTTATTCTTTTTTCTTTTTTTTTTTGCCATCAAACTTATGCTTACTAATTTATTTTCACTACGAACAGGCAAATTTTGTTACTGCGCCAACACACTTCCAGTCAGCAGCCCAGCAGACGACATTAATTGTAACCTCCCTTGTGTTGGCGCTGCCAATCAAATGTGCGGTGGAGCTGGACACGTCAGTGTGTACGATGCCACTAAAAAGATATCCGGCCTGTCCGTCTCCACGGACGCTAGCAACAAAGTCATACCGTAAGTTTGGTGTTGTACAGCCAGCCGAATGTCGGAAGTAAACAGACAATGTCAAGGATGGAGAATAATGTGAGGGAAAGTTGTTGGTTTTTTTTTCTGGAGGGGGGGGGGGGGAGGGGGCAGAGATGTTTAAATTTGTTGACATTACTTACTTAGCCAGGTCCAATAACCAGAAGGAGTTCGCGAAAACAAGCGCTCGTCTAGCGAGCGAGAACATAGAGTTATAATCACGATGAAGACAGAAATATTTAATTTTAGATCCTAAGGCGTCTTTGAGTCTTCTTAGAGCTAACTAATGGGCAACTGACATTAGTGGGGAAAGGTAAAAACTATTGGTCGTTGTGCTGTTAAGATAAGATAAGATAATTTTATTGATCCAATCAAATGGAAATTCAGTTTGACTACAATTGACAACCTCAGCGTAACTACTTTACAAAAACAATATGGATGAATAATTCGAACAACATTCATTCACGAAACACATACACATTCACAACCAGCGTTTTATGAGTTTGACTTCTAACATTCACATATTACTCTCGTCAGCCCTAGACCAAAGATGCTTTGCAGTATTTGTCTCATAGACCTCTGGGAATTAAAATGGAAACTACTTATATTATTTCCTAACGTTTAAGTTGTTTCTTGTGTTTCTGCTCGCCCTTAAATGAACACCATGAAATATAATTGGAATAAATATGTTTAAAATACTTTAACTAAAATAAAATAATATCAATGGCAATGTCTTCGATTTACAAGTTCAGTATTTCCCATGATTACGCAAACCCAATTGCGACCTGCATACTTTTCCATAACTGATGCAGACAAAGCCGATGTCTTCTTTTTTTAACGTCTTCTGCGCTTGTTCTCTACAGCGGCTTTTCTTTGCTACTCAAATGTTTGTCCGCGGCCTTCGTGAGAGCTCTCCAACTGTCTCTTTCAGAGGAAATCTGCTGCCCGCTACTTTCCTCTATGCCAGCAAAGGAAAAATGGCCCCTGAGTTAATCTTTATAGCTCTTAAAAGGGGGGGGGGATTCTGCTTCGCCCTCCTTCCTAAAATCACTGCCTTTGGCATGCAGTCGCCCCCCCCCCCCCTTGCGGGATAAGTGTCCGAACCTTCAGTGATGTCCAGTAGGGAATCGGCGCCAACGTGGGCGCCATTATCCCGTTGATTGTTAGAAAGGCTTTTATTCAACAACCAGGCCTGGACATGGGATTCCCCATCCCGTGTCCTGTCTGAGGACTCCCAGCGGTAGACAGCCATATCGGTTGAATGGGCCAAACCGGGCCGTGCCGCGTACACAGCGCACCGTCCCCGTTCCTGGACCCCACTCGCTACAAGTGGCCGAGAACAGTGCTGACTGCGGGGAGTTTGTCTCATATTCCTATAATATAACCGCCACTGTTCTGTGCACGGGTCGCCACCCCAGCTAACGGGATACTGATGACGGCCCCCTTAAAGGAGCGGCGTGGCGGACTTTTTGGTCTGGGGTGCGGGCTACTTGTTCCATCCCTACCCCGAGTGAGATAAAAAAAAAAGCTCACCCAGAGGGTCCCGCAAGGGCCTGGTTCGCTACTCGTACTTAGCCTATCTAGTTCCACTACTAGACGTTACCACCGGGGGCGCCACGCTGAGGCGACGGGTAGCTGGAATCCTCCGGAGTGTCCGAACCAGCTCAGCTGTCGAATGAAAAGTAGCATGCTCAGGCGCTATGGACCAGTTTGGGAGGGGTGGAGATTATCCGGAGAAAGTTTCCTTGTTGCCTTTTTTAAACCCAATTGAAAAAAAAAAAAAAAGTTGCTGGAGTCGGAATAAGAATTCGAACCTCCCTTATGGAAAGTCACTTAATTATAAACTAGAATGTTTTATAGCCTATTGTAAGCTTAACTTTTTTAGTGATCTAATTCTCTACACAGGGCTTATCTCCGCCTAGTACATCTCCTATCAGGAAAATGATAACGACTAATTGATTATTAATAACTAAAAATGTTTGATTGATTCACGTGTTGTCATTGAAGCATTGTGCGAAGTTTCCACTTGATCCGACTACAGGAAGTGGGAGGGGAAAACGTGTACAATGTCCCCCCCAGACAGAAAGAGTGAATATAAACTTTGTAAAAATGTTGTTACGATAAAAAAGGAAGGCTAGGAAAAGAGAAAAACTGGGATGATATTGAAATAAACAAAAAATGTTTCGTCATTTTGGAAGATCACTTTTGCAATCTGAATAAAAAGCGATTTGCATCCGAACCGACGAGTCTCGGGTTTGAATCACGGTGAAAATTTGGATGTAAAATCCTGAAGCTCTCGGAGTGCCCCTACGACCATCCTAATCTAATTAGTTGGGGAATAGTTAAGGGGATTGGTCGTTGTGGTAGCCTCATGACACCTTCATTATTTGTAGGCCACAGAAAAAGGTACCCTTTACATCATCTGACCTTTAAGGTCTAAAAGGAATACTTGCTTTTTTTTTTTTTTTTTTTTACTATTTATAAGATCTAATGGATGGAATAATTTTGCTTTTCTTTACTATTTGTAAATGAATGGTAGTTCTCTCTTGTTTCCTCCCTTTGCCCACTCGTTGTCTCCCCTTCACCATTACATGCATGTGTTTTTTTTTTTTACATCTATAATAGTTAAATGAGCTAATAGGTTCGACATTTAAAAAGTAATGTATTTCTTTACATGATACTTTCAGAGTGGCCACAACGGTAAACATTGGCCTCTCTGTCTCTGATGGCCCAGAAGCAGTGTACGCTCTGGATTACGACGACGGATCAGGGCGTACCGCTCTGAACACCACGAACATGCTGACCACAGTGTACTATATACCAGGGGAGTACTCAATCAAGGCCTTTGGTAGTGATGTCAATCAGTCACTGCAGGTGAGTTTCTCACTAAAACAAGCAATTAAACACGCCCTTTGGTAACCTAAATTATATTTTGTTTTGAATGAAAAGAACATTGTTGGGCGATGGATATCTCGTCCCCCTGTCTGTCTGTCCGTCTGTCTGTCAGGGTTCTTTTACACGTTTTTCTCCCACTTCCCATTCTTGGATCATGTTGAAACTTTGCACAATTATTCAGTGTCGATGACAACATATGAATCAATAAAAAAAATTAACAAATTAATTAATTATTGGTAATTGATTTATTGTATTTTATATTGAAAAAGGGAGATTCATCTTGCAATATTGAGACATATCGAAGTAATTGTGTGGTTGTTTCCGTTATATAAGCTTTGGCTTATTTTTAAAAGAAGTTTGCTATAAATTTGCTCGTTTTTTGTTAGAAACGTTTACTTAAATTGAAAATTTATTACGCAACCTCCTTACACGAGTGTACGCAACCTCCTTACATGAATGTACGCAACCTCCTTACATGAGTGTACGCAACCTCCTTACATGAATGTACACAACCTCCTTACACGAGTGTACGCAACCTCCTTACACGAGTGTACACAACCTCCTTACATGAGTGTACACAACCTCCTTACATGAGTGTACGCAACCTCCTTACATGAGTGTACACAACCTCCTTACATGAATTTACGCAACCTCCTTACATGAATGTACGCAACCTCCTTACACGAATGTACGCAACCTCCTTACATGAATGTACGCAACCTCCTTACACGAGTGTACACAACCTCCTTACATGAGTGTACACAACCTCCTTACATGAGTGTACGCAACCTCCTTACATGAGTGTACACAACCTCCTTACATGAATGTACGCAACCTCCTTACATGAATGTACGCAACCTCCTTACACGAGTGTATGCAACCTCCTTACATGAGTGTACGCAATCTCCTTACACGAGTGTACACAACCTCCTTACACGAGTGTACGCAACCTTCTTACACGAGTGTACACAACCTCCTTACATGAGTGTACACAATCTCCTTACATGAGTGTACAGAACCTCCTTACATGAGTGTACACAACCTCCTTACATGAGTGTACACAATCTCCTTACATGAGTGTACGCAACCTCCTTACATGAGTGTACGCAACCTCCTTACATGAATGTACGCAACCTCCTTACACGAGTGTATGCAACCTCCTTACATGAGTGTACGCAATCTCCTTACACGAGTGTACACAACCTCCTTACACGAGTGTACGCAACCTTCTTACACGAGTGTACACAACCTCCTTACATGAGTGTACACAATCTCCTTACATGAGTGTACAGAACCTCCTTACATGAGTGTACACAACCTCCTTACATGAGTGTACACAATCTCCTTACATGAGTGTACACAACCTCCTTACACGAGTGTACACAACCTCCTTACATGTGTGTACACAACCTCCTTACACGAGTGTACACAACCTCCTTACATGAGTGTACGCAACCTCCTTACATGAGTGTACACAACCTCCTTACATGAGTGTTACGCGGGAAGCTACGCTCGTAAAATCTATCCATTTAAGAACTGCTAAGTATGCCGCCAACGACTTCTTTCTGCAGGAAGCAATGGCAGCAACAACAGTTCGTGTAGACGCACCACCAGGAGAATCAAACGTCACCTGCGACACACTGTTTGCCACTTTTGAAATCGGCATGTGCACTTTCACCATATGGTCAGGAACTAGCCTCCAGGTCAACCTGTCGGTCAGCAGTGTCGTGTATTCCATCTCCATTGAAGGTGGGTTCCGTTGTTTGTCCCGATCACTCTACAATCTTCTAAACCTTTGAGAACAGTTTCACATGCAAGGAACCTATTCAAAATCATTGACTTTGATCAAGTGTTCCGCTCATTGAGGTAGGGGACTAATTCAACTTTACAAAGGCCTTAAGCTATTTGAGATTTGGGGTCCTTTTGCGTCCCTTTATAAGTCCCTGGGCTGTTTCGATACTGCTGTCGCAGACTACTGAAAACAAAAAAAAATATTGCAAAAATGGTGAATACGAGGGTGAAATCTGAATTTCCGTAAGAGCATATCGCCTGCTAGATATGACCGTGAAAACGCCATCTGCTTTACTGTCTGGTTATGAATTTGGCTCCTACGCATGTGCTTAATGCAGCTTGAGCTCTTGCTTTTACGTACTAGAAGTGCGATGGTGATGTCGGATTTTTAATATTGCTTTAGGATTTTTTTTAATTTCATTACCGCCAGACGGACAAACAGACAGTACAAATACAGTAGCGGCTTTACTTTAGGAGGGCCACTAAAAAGACCAGTCTAACGAAGGCCAAATATCTCAACAGACATTCAACGATTCACACATCACTTAGTTTTTTCCATGTATCTCCACATAGGCAGCTTTGGAATTTTGGAATGGAGGTGATAAAAGGGAGACTAACCGAGTAGACTAGAAATCTAAACATATATAAGCTGATACTCTGACTCACTAAATCATTTCACTGTATAATACTATATGAAACAAGGTTACAAAGACAGTTTGTGTGGAAACAAAAACTCAAAATCGGAACCCGAAGTGGTCCACCCAGGCAGGTAAAAAGACAGGTTTCAATATTTTCAGAAAGAATATCAGAATGAAATTCTATCAAAGGCAAATGACAGAGAAAAATGGAGAAAAAAGGTTGACTGATCTTACGTGTCCCAACGGTCCAGCAGACCAAGGGATAGGTGAATGTGAATGTGAAGTTAGATGTGAACCTGGCCTAACTGATGTCTTATAATGAATCTAATTGATCTAATTGTTTTGTAAAGGGCCAATCTCTTATTTAATGCCTTAAGAAAAAAAAACATTTCCGTAGAATAAAAAAAATAAAAAATTCTCTAGTTATGAGTATGGGGCCGCATTGTAGCTTACGCGATGATATGAAAAACTACTTATTAATTGTTGTTTTAAATTATGTTCCATTTATATGCATATTAAATATATTTCTTCACTTTAAATGTAGTAGTTAGTGTAACAGAACTTATTTAACTTAGCAATACATATTGTAAAAACATTTTTTTAAAACAAAAAATCAAAAACCGTTTACATAAATGTGTAAAAAATAAGGTAAAAAGTAATCTCCCTTACTAGATAGCCTCGCGTGTTACTATTAATAGTGAATAGTTGTAAAAATGGTGTATTTTTATATAAAAAAAATGGTTGCATAGTTGACTTTAAAAATTACAATTTTCGCTTTCAGTAAAGAAAAAGTAGCCGTTGCATCAGAACTTTCAATGGTCTAAAATGTCGTGATGTCAGATTTTCAATATCTTTCCTAGTTTACGAGATCTAAACGGGACGGACGGACGAACAGACAGACGGACAGACAGACAACACAAAACTAATTGAGTCCATTGTGGGTAGCTAAAAATGAGATCTCTATTTCAGATCCACCACTTTCTTTAGCGGGCCCAGCCTTTCAGAGTTTAAAAGTGACTTCCGGTGATACTAACCCAGCAGTGTACTTGCTGTATGCTAATGAGTTCACGGTGTCAGGTCGAATCTTAGGCTACGAGATGTTTGTGGACTCATTGGGGTCAAGTACGATCTCACTTCTGGTAAGTTCAAATGTAATCTTTTTACTCTAGTGCTCTAGTGTCTTCTTTTACCGCATTGTCCTAGTTGTAAGGTGTTTTATTCTCGGTCGTTGATTGTACTTCCGATTTTGGGATTTTGAAATTTGGGATTTCGAGAACGCCACTGAGTCCACCCAACGTTAATGATTACCTGACATAATTTGGAAAAATAGAGACAGTTGGTCGTTGTGCTGACCACATGACACCCTCGTTAGCCTTTGGCCATAGAAACAGATGGCCTTTACATCATCTGCGCTATAGATAGCAAGGTGTAAAATGGATACTTTTCTTTTCTTTAGAAACACGCTCTAACAGTCAATAACAAAGGCACCTCACATGTTTTTAGTTATTCTGTTCTTGAATTCATTGGTCAATGTAATATCCCCGTTGTAATACAAGTTTAAATCAATATCTGTCCAAACATTAGCACAAACACAAAAATGTCGACTGCAACGTCGTGTATAGTTTGTTTTGTTTCGTTAAAACAAATGTTCTTTTGTTCGTATCAAGACCTTCCGCTATCTGAAAGTAAAGTTTTGATATACAAATCATAAAACCTTAAAACAAACAAAAAACAACTGTGTTAGTTTAGTTGCAGATCTTTTAGTCAGCATAATACTGATTTGTATATGATTTTCATTCTAAAGATTTGTATAGGGTGCAGAAAAGTAAACTTAAGATATCAAAGATTAGTACAAGGTTCAAAATAATTTACTTATCTTTTTATGTTATATAATACAGACGTTACTTCAAAAAAGATGATAACGTCCTACGCTTCATGCATTTAGTCATGCATGATAACCATTGACCTAAATTCTGACAAGTCACTGGTTTTCCAGGCTGGCTTAGGCAACCCATTCCATGCTCTAATAGCATTAGAGAAGAAGGAGCATTGGTACAAATTTAGATTAGATTTTGTTTTTGGTATTTGAAGTTTATGGTTCAGTGTTTTTGGTATAATTGTTACTTTACTTTTGAGTCTTCTGTCCTGAAGGCTTTCTAAATTTAGTGATTTAACTAAAGGTGTTACTCTGGTCAAATGTGAATATTCGTTTGTTATGAATCTCACTGCTCTATTTTGTGTCTGTTCCAGTTTTTTAATGTTTTCTTGAGTTGAGGGGTTCCAAACAGAGGATCCATATTCTATTATTGGCCTAACCAAGGTTAAATAACATTTTAGTTTTATGTTCTTATTTGATTTATAGAAATTTCTTTTAATAAACCCTAATGCTTTGTTTGATTTTTTAAAATAGTTTCGTCAATATGTGGATTCCATGACAGTTTTTCATTTATTATAACACTTAAATATTTTGTGTTTTTAGTCTGTGGAATTAATTCATTTTAGTGTTTTTGCTACTCTTAATAACGTACATTTTTCTTAAGAGACCATGGATTTGTTTATGATTTAGAAACAACATTATCTTCGAGACTTGCGTGTCTGCATAAGTACACTATATGTAGTTCCCTAAGCTATTTTATTTCGAAGCTTTAATAAGAACTTAGAGCTAATTTCAAGGATTCTATGTATAAATAGATTCTCTTTACTTAGATTCTCTTTAGATAGATTCTCTTTGGATTACCTACGTATGTCTTATCTGTCCACTAGATAATGAAGCCAGGATGTTCCAGCGGCTCTTACTGCTATAGTAGAAACATCTGCACCAGTGGTACCTGTGAGTCATCCACGTCCAGAGCAACCAGCTGTCCAGCAGCTGAACAATTCTGTGGCCAGTCTTCCAAGTGTTACTCTTCATGTTCTGCTGCTGCTTCCCGTTATTCTAACAAGCCAGATATTTATGTGGTAATAAAGTGAACTGTCCAGGAACACATACAGTAGAAACAAAACTTAACTATCAAACATCTTTTTATTGGGCTCACAAAAATATAAACATTTAAATTAAATCAAGTTAGACACTCATAGATACATCAAATATGCATTCAAAACGAGAAGAACCGTAGTCTTTCTGTAATTGTAAAATATGGACAAAAACATGACGTCATATAAACTGAAGTGTTAAGCTAAATAGGTGAAGTATTATAGCTGTAGTCTCAAAACAGTTTCAAATAAACTTACTCTATATCAAGCAGTTACACCAAATGGACCTCATTCACCAATTGTAAACAAACACCATTTAGCCACGTGATTCTCCATCTCTTCTATACAAATTATGTAATACACTAAGGCTGTCACGTGATACTTTTTTTTCTCGACGTTTTATCAATATTATCACGTGGCTAAATGTTGTTTGTTTACCATTGGTGAATGAGGTCCATTCTTTTCACTAGACAATAGTTGTGTCCAGTGGATGTCTCTCTCACGTTTATATTCTTCATGTGTAAATTTTTATGCGCTACATAGGTTGTCTCCACATTGACCGTCTCTGTGTCTACCACTGGCTTTGTCTACGTCACAGAAAATAATTTTATCAAGGTACGTTTCCGGGAAGATAATCTGAAGTCAATTATCTGAACCGTAACTTCCGTTACATTTGTTTTATGTACTCGTCTTCTTATAATATTTATTTGTATTACTATTCTGTGTGCTTTTTTTTGTTATAAAAGAAGACTAAAAGAAGTAAGTTTAAAAAACAACGAATTTCTCATTTATGAAGCTGATTACCTTTTGTAAGAGCGATTACTTTGCTCTCACTCACTGATGAAGGTACATTTAAAAAATTGCAAAATGAGAAACACGAGTATATTTTACCCCGTACCAGTGCCCTCCTCTTATCACTGCCTGAAAAAAAACTGGTTACGCCCATGTATAAATTTATTCAGAGTATAGAAAATTCTACTTTGGTAATATAGATCCAGACTTGGAAACACTAAAAGACAGATCTAGTTAGAGATATAGTACTGATTTTTTGTATATTACTAAAACGTATAAATATATACATATGTGTATTGTCCCAAATTAGTTCTAGCTGTCCGGCTTATGATTTCTACACAAGACAGTGCGCGAAATCTTCGCGAACATCTATTTATTGATTTGCGGGAATTCCTACTGAAAGGTGTTTTAAAAAATTATAACGGTCTAACCAGAGTTTTCACTATGTGCCCAATTAGCAAGTATGTTTTTACCCCAAAGCTATAAATAAACTGTCAAATTTCACCAGTGCTATGAGCTCGGTTCTATTTGGTACCTAAACTGGGCGTTCTAGTTACATAGCTATTGACCTTTTCTTCTAACGACGAGGTTGAGATGCGTTTTATTTCCTAGAATACAAAATACTTAAATTTGACAATCGAAGAACAATTGTGAAAATAAATCACTTGTGAACAATAAGTTAAACCTTAAAACGTAGTTAAATATAAAATACAATAGTATATAAATTATCGAAAATAAAAAGAGTTAATGTTTTTTGTTCTCAATTTCCAACAATTTACTTAAACTAATTTTGTAACCTAAAGGTTGAACCAGGCTACGTGATAGGGTTGGTTCACACGTCCGGGGCTACAGTGCTAGGCAGAACCACGGGCACCAGTGACACCTACGATTTACAATTTGTGTCCAATACGTTGACAGTGGGAAGTACTCTGACCATCTCTTCTGGCACTAACACTTTCATTCGTCATGCATTCATTGCAGTTGCCTCCGCAGGCTCTAAGGTGAGATATCTTAAACTTCAGAAGGTTTGTATATTCTAGATTATCTGGGCTAATGAATGGTAAAATACTTCCTAAAGGATTATAGTTAACAAATAGTAAGTGTTGGTTTAAACGTGCAACTATTTTAACAATGTTTATATCAACTCACTTTGTCTGCCTGTCTGTCTGTTAAAAAGTAAGAACATTTATTTCTCCCACACCCATTCTCAGATCAAGCTTAAAATTTGCACTTTTTTTACTTCCTGAGAATACAATAATCAATAACAAAAAATCAATTAGTTAATTAACTATTGGTAATTACGTGTTTTTTTTTTTTTTGGTATCTCGAAAAATGGAAAGAAATTGTACTTGACAGATAGGTCAGGTATAAGTTAAAATAGTCCCCTTTATAATTTGCTTTAAAGTTTGAAACTAACAATAGAAAAACACTTCTCTATTACAGTGGTTGGTACATCGACTTGAGGAGGCTAGAGCCCTCTAGTTCGAATCCAGGTCGTTCAACTTTTTTAAAATAAATGCATTTAAAAGGCGATCGCGGTAATATACACATACATACCCCTTTCTTACTCCAGGGCCCCACCCCTTTCTCAACTGGTCCAGACAAGTGATAAGATCATAGCATATTGAGAAAGTTCAAAGCATGAAATTGCGCTTAACAAAAACAATTGGTAACAATATTTCTAATCGCACAGATTTATTATCTTATCTTATCTTATAAAATACAGACGTTACTTCAAAAAAAAAAAAAGAATATGATTACGTCATACGCGTCATGCTTTATTGTTAGTCTAGATGTATTACAAATTTAATTACATGACTGATCCAAATTAATTGATACAACTACGCTTAATATAAGCTTTGTTTTTGTAAAATATTTTTAAAAATATTTTCTTTTTTTTGATAAAAACATTAATATATAATTGAAACTCAGAAATCAGAATCTACTTTGAGATATTCTTAGACAAGCAGTGAAACAATCTTTTAACCCAGAACAACAGACTAACAAACATTTAGAATGACAGACTAGCACACATTTAGAATGACAAACAAACCTTCAGAATGACAGACTCACACACATTCAGAGATCGGCCACGGAAAAGATTTCAATATTTTGTTTTTTTAGCAATGTCACAATTCTTAATTAAATTAAAAACAAAACCTTGAAATTAAATTATTTATCCCATGTTCGACTTATTTACGAATGTAGATCTAAACTTTTTAAATTTACATTGAAAAGAGATATCCCATTTCATGGCATCGTACTTTAGCAGATAAGACAGAAGCAGGCTGATAGTCAATAACATTTGTAAACATTTATGACAACAATCCTGTTAAACTATGATTAAACTAACACATTTATAACATTGACAATTAAATAGTGAACAATAAAACTAAAGCCCTCACATTTTGTCCACGCAACTTTAAAGTCTGTCTATTACGCTTCGACAAATAGTTTATTGTACAAGAATGGTCTGAATACTTATTTCTTGGAATGCATCTCTTAAGTAATCTTTCAATTCAATAAAGCTCCTCCCCGAAATTTAAAATCCCAGTCTTCACCAGCAATTGAACCCGATATCACTCTTGATGCTTACGGCGCCTGAGTCCACCCAGCTCTATCCTGACATTAGATGGAGAAAAGTAAAGGCGATTGGTCGTTGTGCTCGTCACATGACACCCTTTACATCATCTACGCTATAGATCACAAGGTCAGAAAGTGGGGAAAATAATAAAAACAACCTTCTTTTGGTTTCCAATTTCTCAAAAGAAAGAAAAAAAAAACATTTGGGGTCAAGTGTGTAAAAGGTGTCAGCTTATGCCACATGTGTCGTGACTAGTAGCTACATGCATGGCCTTATGTATCTCAATGTAAAGTGTGAAGCTAAAGTCTTCGTTTTCTCTAAAACTTTCTCTTCTAGGTTAGCTTACCGTTTCGGTTCGAGACTCCTGGTCAATTTGTTCTAAACGTGGACATTGGCAGTCAGACGTTAGGGTCACAGTACAGGAGTAACACGTCTACCTCTGTGTTGGTCCTGGAAGGTGTGAATGCTACTATCATCTCTGGACCTCAGTTTGTGAAGACCGGCGTAGCGGTGACCTACTTAATCGAACCACATTCAGGTACGTAATGTCATAGACTCAATCCACAAACAAGGCTAGGGAGAAGCTAAGGATTGTAATAGTGGACATGCAACTTATAGAAAAAATGACGCAACTTATTGAAACAATGACGCAACTTATTGAAACAATGACGTAAATTATAGAAACAATGACGCAACTTATAGAAAAAAATGATGCAACTTATTGAAACAATGACGCAACTTATAGAAACAATGACGCAAGTATGTGTATCTAGATTTGGGATAGACTATTTTTATATTTAATGCCTAGAATTTTTTTCTGTCTTCATATGTTGAAATAGTCTTCAACAATGTACATATGTTTAGCCTTAGAACTAACCATGAATTCCGTTTAGGATCAATATCTGGTTTGCCTTGTAATATTCGTTGTTCCCTTCCCCCCCCCCCCAAAAAAAAAGTTTAAATAATGTTAATATCTAAATAGGCCAACAATCTGATTAGCATTAAAACTAAACCGTTTGTTGAACAGAACAGCATGGACGAGATTGTATGATTATTTACATATTATCTACCAGCCCATTCAAATATCCGTTGATTATTTCTCGGTTGTTTTTTTTCTTCTTGTCCAGTTAGGCTGCCTCAGATCCCTTTCTATTCTTAACTGCTTTCTTTTGTCTGCCTCTCTTTCTTCAACCTGGTAACGTGTCCAGACAACGGAATTGTGAACTAAGACTTTGATGAAGACAAAGTTATACTCGATGTCGTAAATGACTTTATGTGTAGGTTCTGATGTCTACTACAACTGGACATTCAGCGACAACACCACTTTCTTGGTGTCCAGGAACCGGACAGTCAGTCGCAGCTTCAATGTCAGGGGCGAGTACGAGGTCATGGTCACGACATACAACGGGGTGAGCAACAAGACTAACAGCTCGTACACCTACGTCCAGGATGAGATAACTGGACTGACTGTATCCAGCAACGCCACCGGTAAGACTCGTGTACCCACTGTCCCATATTTTTAAAGTACATCCATTGTGGATTTGAATTTAGGTTCGACTTGTTAAACTCCTTTTTGTTTGAGAATGACGAGCTGTGAACGATATGTTCATAATAATCAATTCATTGAATTCCCAAGAACATGAACAAATAATTCTGATAATAACAACGCCAGCCATCTAAACATTACAGCTACATCGACAAAACTTTCACCCAGCAGAAATCTAGTCTGTATGGAGGAAGGGTTGATTATGGTAGTAGAAGTAGATAGTTTGTACTTCATTGCTGCTTATATTCTTGATGAAACTATTGAAACCTGCCTTTTGCGTTGCTTTCCAAACACATGACTCGTAGCTGTAGATTTAGGGGGCCGCATTTGAGTTTGTGTTTCACACAAACTCTCTTTGTAATTTTGTTTACAATGCTTATATACTCCAAGTCGGTCTTTTTGTCTATCTGGTGAAAAGCTTGTACAAATTATTTCTCCCAGACTTACACCCATTCTCCGATCAAGTAGAAACTTTGTAGAGGCACTAATTGACGAGGACAATAAAAA
Source organism: Biomphalaria glabrata (assembly GCF_947242115.1). NCBI lineage: Eukaryota > Metazoa > Mollusca > Gastropoda > Planorbidae > Biomphalaria > Biomphalaria glabrata. The sequence continues at coordinate 49,377,980 of NC_074712.1, forward strand.
TCAATAAAAATTGGTTATTAATTAGTTGTTTGATATCAGCAAGGGAAATTAATACGTCCGTATTCACTGAGATATTGCTAAATATGTTGGTTTTTGTCCCCTTATATAATTGTATACGTTATTTCTCCCACACCCATTTTCTGGTCAAGTTGAAACTTTAAACAATTATCTATTGTACCTAACAAAACATCAAGCAATTAAAAATTAACTAATTATTCAAATAAGTGTTATTAATTATTATTAATAAATAAATGTGTTTGATATTGAAAAAGGGAAATAACGTCTACATTATTGAGATACATAGTTGTATGTGCGGAGTTCTTCCTCTTTGAAAAGCTTTTTTTTAAAAATGATTTTTAAATATTTTGCATGTTTTATTCATTTCTTTGGCCACTAAGTCTCTCCATAGATTTATCTGGTCACCACAACCATTAACTGCCCCACTTCTTAAACAATAGCACGCAGACAATACGTCGTGATCACCTGATTAAAACCTGAGTATTAAGCAGGATTCAGACCATCAGTCTGAAATCTTAGCGGTCTTTTGTTTACTGAACAACCATCGCACCCCCTACAACTTAATAATAGCCAGTAATAGACTGCTATTTGATTCCTCGGACAAAGTATTCCATATATGCTATTACACTTTAAAATTCTATTTATAGCTTTCTTATGCGCGTCCACATAGGACATTTGTGTGTTTCATAACCTAATTTAGTCATTAGGAGCTTATTCTGTACTTCACATTATTTGATATCTTTTTTTTTTTCGCGTTAGACAGTTTTGGGCTTTACTTCTAAGATCTGAACCTATCTTCTATCTTTTATGTCACATAGTCAGAGGACTGAACACAAGCATCACCGTTTCGCTAACTTCTGGCTCTAACTATACCTGCTTGTACAACTATGGTGATGGCTCGTCCCAACTGAGAACTGGCCTAATGGACAGACCAATAACCAATGTCACTTATGTGTAAGTAACACGTGCTGGCATGTCATAATTGAAAGTAGAACCACCTTAAAATGTTAAGACTGAACGTTTTTATGCATAGAAAGGAAAAGCTATCAATCGTATTACAAAAAAAGCTATACAAAAAGCTATACAAATGCATTATGACCCCACATCTTGCGCTACGCGGCTCAATGACGGCAAAACACAGGTATTAAGGCTGCATCTATTTTTTTCCCTTAGGTACACCTACGCTACGCCGGGTAACTACATCGTCAACATTACCTGCGTCAATGACGTCAGCAGCACGTGGAGAACGGTGGACGTGCAGGTGCAGGATCAGATCACCAACCTGATACTGCTGACAATGGGCGCCAACGTCAACACCCCCTTCAACATCGAGTGGACAATGGATGCCGGGACTAGCGTTACATTCACATTGACCTTCAATGGACAGCCAATAAGTAAGTCAACTTTGTTAGATTATGCAATCTAATCAGAGGTGCTTAGTTAATTCCGTATATCTTTGTTCAACTAAAATTAGGTCATATTTTTAAGAGCATTTATATTGAAACTTGAAGAGGGTTGGTGCCTACACAACAATCCTGTTTGTAGTTACCGTCTGCTAGACCATTAATTCATAAACAACTAAAAACAAGATTTTTTGTGTGTAAAACTAGCGGTTGGATCTGATTAGAATTATTATAATGGACTCCATTTGCTATAAATTAATCGGATTTAAATGTTCATTGTTACATCAGTGTATAGTAGCATTGATGTACATACTATGTTAGAACATAGAGTTTCTAAAGACATTGATTCTGTCACAAAGTTTGCTATGTAAGAAAGTTTACAAGTTTTATAAAGAACTAAAAAGTATTTTTTAAAAAGATCTTTTTATGTATATAGTGTATTATTTAAGTTCTTTTAAAATTTTAGGCTTATTTACAATTTAGCCCCTGGTTCTCCTTCTCCCCAGGCTTTAGTCCAGTGAGTCCTACAAGATGGAGAAGTGTTCAATTATCTGGACGCTCAGCCTCTGTTCTGCCACTCAGACTGACCGCCTCAAACTTAGTCAGTTATTACTACATGGACTCAAACTTCACCATCTTAACGGCCATAGTAAGCCCAACACTGACCACCACGGCCGTCAACGCTACCAGGCAAGTTAGGTTATATTAAATATAACTATCGCTCCTTCAAACAAGATTACCAATAATTACTAGTAGTTGTGGACTTAAGAAGTGTTCTCAAGCTTAAACCAGTGGCGCTTAACCTCTAGACGAAAACAAAAAAGTTCGTTTGCTCCTACTTAAGCCAGCTGCGGGTCTGGAGGAGCGTTGTAAGCTCCTACAGTAGGGCCGGGCAATATTTTAAGAATGTATTAAAAAAACAAAACTTAAAGGAATAAATTATTTCCCAATTGTCCTGAAGTCAATGATTTAAACGGAAGATTCACTACTCACACAGACATTATCATTCCTGAGCGCGACAAGGCAGAAGTCTTTTTTAGTCTAGAAATAGTAATGAAGTGAATACATTGGAATGATTTTCTTCAAGCGGAAGTACTTGAACATGTCCCTTCCTTAAGCAAGCAACCTTTGCACAGACGTTTGACGTGGCAACGAGCTATTGGTTAAAACATCCCACAGGTTGTGACGTCGCAGGTCATTGTTCAGTCCTTTTAGAACGATTGGTATCGGGTACGTCCACGATTCTTTCACTCTGATAGGTTTTTGTTCAAATCTTTCCCTTACCTTGACTAAAATCTTCTTTAATGACAAGCCCGTCCATTCTATGATGTTGTCTTCCCATCGCTTTCTCTGTCTACTTCCTCCTCTTTTTCTCGCTACTGTTCCCTGCAGGAAGGTCTTTGGGAGCTCAGAGGACCTCGTAATATGGCTATTCAGTTTAAGTTAACGTTTTTTTTAATACCGTGGACTGCAGGTATAGTGGGGTCTACTCTAATTGCAATGACTTTTTAGCAACAAGATCTAAATTTAGATTTCAGAATGTGTGTTGTTCCCTAGATGTATTAAAAATCTACATTTTAAAATGTTAATCCTGTTGAGTGTATCAGCTGATGCTAACTAAATGGTTGATTGAATATATTCTAATTGTTCTTCAGCCACGAGCCTATTGAGTTCACGGTAAACATGGCCGCCGGATCTGACGTCAACGTAACAATGGACTACGGCGACGGTTCTTACGAGAGCTTCGTGGCGCCCGTTGGATCCGACTGGACGAAACCTTACGTGTTTACGCACATCTTCACTAGTGGAGGCAGATTCACAATCACTGCCAACTTCAAAAACGCTGGAGGTAACAAATACTAACATACAATCTTTAGATGGTCGCTGCTTGTACGTTTATAGTAGATCTAAGAAATGCATCTGAAATGCGCGTCATGTTCCGATGTCATTGAGCAAGGGGAGTAATAATGAAGCATAGACCGGACATTATGAAGTGTTCATTTTAGAAAGCATCATGTAGAATTCCAGTATCTCATTAGTTTCGTTTTCTAGACACACATATGTCTTACACCGCTGTTGAGTAATGAATCCAAACCTCTCGAGCTGATAAGTTGATTGTTTTGGTACTAATTTGTCTTAATTTCTGGCTTTTCGGTGAATTGAATTTCTTGAAATAATAATAATAAGACTTGTCTTCGAGTCATCTGATTAGAAATTAATGCACTATTTCCTGTGGCTACGCAGCCCCAGCTGCGACCTACATATTTTGCCCCTACCAGCGTAGCCATAACCATTGTCCGCGGGTGGTCGATTTTGATTTTCTTTTCGCCGTCTACGTCTGTCCTCGGCAGCGGATTCTCTTGATATAAACAATTGACAAAAACATTTTCTCGAGGGTACAAATAGCATTCAAACGTGTAGCTAAATTTTGGATAAATTTTTCAATTTTCTCTCTTTGTTGCTATTCAAATCTTGTTTATTGTTTCCATTCTTACTCTTACACTGCTCTACGCCAAACTAACTTACTATTTAGTTACTAAATTGTGCATCAGTTATCGCGAACTTAAATTGTCTTGTCTTCAGGTTCCATCAATAGGAGTCTGCAGATCCTCATCCTTGTTGGAGTAGGCATCATTGATTGCGACCTACCAGATTACGCCCTCTACCACCCACCAGCGTATGTGAACCTGACCCTCTCAGCCCCTGTCATGCCTACAGAGCCATCACTGACCTTGAACTGGGGGGAACGGACCAGCAGAGACATCCTTTATTCTGTATGTCAGAATATATACACTATCGTACTATTCAATTCAAAAGACCTGATCAGAGTTTAAGTAAATTTAATTGAAACACGTTTTGATTTTTTTTTAACTATCTGATTCAGTTATTATTGTTAAAAATTCATATTTTTTTCATGATAGTGTAGATTTGTGTTAGTATAATCAGAAATCTAAATCACAATGTTAAGAAAATGACTTCTGTAATGAAAGATCAGTTGCTTACCAATGTAAGTAGAAAATATAGTTATATTTTTTGTTTTGTTTCTCGCTACAGCCTCTTCTGACACCAAACATTACTTTTCCTTATGAGTTTCGAGATACCGGGACCTTCATCGTAAAAGCTGAGCTTAAAAATTTAATGGGAACCAAACTATGCTGGAAGGTGAGTTTTACAATTTGAACCAAATGCAAATAGCCGGGAACAATGAAATGGGCGTCGCCGGTGGCTAATGCTAGGACACACAAACACAAAACATATATTTATATACTTTGGTTAAAACCTGTTAGCATGGTTAAATGTTCACTCTGACAATAGACAGAATCTCATGCTTTGGATGTGTGTGTCAATGGGGACATTTACGTTTAAAATGAATGGAGACAGGATTTTGATTCTTGATTGTTTCTACTTCATAGTTTACTATATCCAAACATCCAATTTTCCTTGAAATTTTGTTATCTCTAAGGTTTGCTAAGTTCTTTATAATAACTATGACTACAAGAATAGGTTGCTAAAGCGAAAGCGGTCTTGTGATCTAATTTTAACCGAGCGGCTAAAAATATCAAAACATGCAATTTTTTTTTTTTTACCGTCGAGTGGCTTACCAAATAGAGACAATAACAGCGGGCCAACAGAGTCTGCTTACGAGTTTATATGTTTAAAAGAGTAACTTTTTTGTCTTAGATTTTATACAGATAATTTCTTAGAATGTGACAACATTAAAATTAAATCACACAAAAAATGTGAGATAAAGTTTGAAGCTAATAGCGTTGTTACTATTTCTTCCAGAACATTACCGTTGTGGAGAAATTGTCTGGACCCTCATTCATTCTCCCGTTCAATAAAGCTGCAGTGAATTTACCTTTTGTGGTGAATTTTTGTTTGTTCCGGGGACCCAGTGAAGATTTGTGCAATCTGACCTTTGACTTTGGTAATGGTGCCAGACCTTTAACACTGCCAAGAAAAGGTAAGGGAACATCAATGCTTAACAAATAAATTAAAACATTGCGAAATGATCTTTTCTTATGGCAAAAGTTCCACAAAGAATTTTACATTTTTAAAATTATAATTTGATACATATATAATAAGCTAGTTTTACTCTATCTCTTTATATCAGAAAAATATAACATTTTAAATGTTAGCTCAAATATTATAGTGGATTAAAACTATGTTAATGAAGTCATTATATTTCAACAGTTGGAATGTTTTCTCAAAGGTTTTATTTCAGCAATATATAGTTACTGCCAAAGTGTTTAATTTAACAACATTTGATGTATCCGTATAACGATCTGAGAACTTATCTAGCAACTGGAAAGATAATACTTAGCAGTCTGTCTGTAAAAATATGTTAAGTTTATAAAAGTCTGTTTGATTTATATTGCTATCAACATTTAGGTCTCAAAACTGCACTTAGTAAGTATTGAACTCTATGTTTATTGAAATACAATGGCATGAGTTGATAAAATGGACAAAGGACATTAGGTAGACTTAACATGAGGTAATATAGTGGACATACGACTTGAGATTTGTACATATGATAGCATGAAACTTTTAGACTTAGCATAAGTAATTTAGTGTATATATAACTATGGGGGTGGTAGTTGAGTTTTAAAGCCCTTGGCTTCCGAATCGAGGGTCCCAGGTTCAAATCTCGGTGGAGATCGTCAGTTTGAATTTCGGGATTTTACAAACGCTCCTCAGTCCACCCAACTCTAAAGGTTAGACATTAATTGGGGAAAGTAAAGGCTGTTGGTCATTGTGCTGGCCCAGGGGTGGACTGGCTATATGGGCCGGTATGCAAATAGGACCACAGTAATCATCTTTTTTGAAATCACGTCTGTATTTGATAAGATAAGGGCCCAATGGATGCCAATAAGGCACGTATTAAATTGTAAAAGGTTTTATAGATTTCCTAATAAGAGGGGCCCTCTGAGCGAAGTATTTTTTTTTAAAAGTTTTACAGACTCTAATAAGGCTTTATAATTTAAACACATTTTCCGAAATAATGTAATAACTTGTAGACAGAGCTTCTTGATTCTAGTAGGGTTCATCTGTTTAGGCATACACACTTTGCGATTTAAAAGCAATTTAAAAGGCCTTATCAACCTTAACACAATGATGTAGAGGACAGGTAGACCTAGAATTGGATGTTCATCATATAATGTAACATTTATGAGCCGGATGGCATAGAAATGCCCGGACCGATTTTGACACCCAGTCCGCCCTTGTGCTGGCCCCATGACAACTTCCAGCCTTAACCACCGGTTATAGAAACAGATGACCTTTACATGAAAGGGTTACTGTACTTACTTAAGACTTTGATTTAGATGATTTTATTTATTAAAGCATGATCTGATATTGTGGACATGAAGCTTGAGATAGATGTTTACATATTATAGCATGCTTGCATAGAGTGGCCATCAGACTTCCGTTGGCTTGTAACATTAGTTGATGTAGTAGACAGTTGACGTCATGTCATAACAAACAACATGTCAACTACAGCTGAGTCTAATACATAACTGACACAAGACAGTACCGGTTAACATTACATACTGGCTTCAATGTTTTACATCGCTTCATTTCTTGTATACACTTCTGAATATGTTTCTATTAATACTTTGAAGATTGGAAATTAATATTTTAATTACAACTAAAAGGAGTGCTTCTGAAAATTTTCTCTCATTTTAAGCACTTTAAAAACAAAATGAACACTTTTGAGTTTGTCGTCTTTTTCTAATGACCCATAACTATATGGGGCAACAGCACACAGTTTGATTATAGGGCAATCTCTCTTTTGTAGTCTTATTATTAAAGCACTTGTTTTGTTTACTGAGTCACAGCCACGTTTTTCATTCTAGGGTGATGAATTTTAATTAACCGGCAACACATTTTAGATTTTTTTCCATGCTACTTAAAAATTAATTTCTAGATGTGAATTAATAAAGTCTCCACTTTTGACTTTAATTGACCACAGTGTATTTAAGTTGCAAGAGTTTAAACTTTATATTTGACTACAGTGAGTTAAAGATGCAAGAGCTTAAATTTATATTTGACTACAGTGAGTTAAAGATGCAAGAGCTTAAACTTTATATTTGACTACAGTGAGTTAAAGATGCAAGAGTTTAAACTCAGACTTGCATCCCATTATCAAAATATCCTGAAGAGCTATAAAGAATGAGAGTTTGCAGGGCTATGAAACTCTGTCATCTCATCTATTGGAAGTGTATTCCATAAGAATAGGTGTGTGACTGGAAGAGTCTTAAGGATATTGTTGTATGTCCCACAAGCAGCAACACAATAAGAATATCTAGTGTGAAGAGACAAATATCAAGAAAAGTTTAATCTTTAAGTGCATTAAATCCATTTTTTTAAAGGTTTTATTCATTATCAATGAAGTTTGTTTGAATACTTAAACCTAGATATTAAGCTAGCTGTTAGCATGTTTCTGCTGCACAGAAGACAGGAGGTGCTGATGCATTTTAAAATGTTTACGCTATTTTATCTGCACTTGTTAGCACTTTAAAATCAAAGTTTTAAGCTCGGTCGTTTGTAGCTCCAAATAGTTTATAAATATTTACTTGGCAACAGTCACATTTCAATGTTCCATCCATGAATAGTAGAGTTACCTTCCTTGACTAGTTGATGCATTTATTTCAAACTCTCTCACTCTTTTTTTTTATAATCGTTTTCTGAATGAAGTCTACTTTATATCGCTTCCTTATTGCTTCATGTCACTTTCTCTTCTTTTTCTATTTTACTGTATTTTATTTCTTAAAGAAAGCCAATCGGATCTTGAAAATAATCATAAAAACTAACATTTTCTTCTTTCACTTTCTTCTGAAAATAATCAATATACATGAAAACAAAGTGTCCAGCACAATTTTATAAAATTAATGTTTTCTTTTTTTTTTATTTCTTTTTTTTTAATTTTTCAAAAGCATTTTTTGTGAACATATCACCATTTTTTAATCTTATCACTCACCAACCAACATTATTTTTTAATGTTTTCGATATTATAAATTCATACAAAATTCTTTATTTAAAAAAAAATCATATTATTTTTATTCAGACAACTATAAAGTTTCCAAGAAATATACGAAAAACATTAATCAATTTCTTTTTAAAGATTAAAATCCATACATCCACTTCATTCCTAGGCTTAAAATAATTGCTAATAAACTGCTGTAATTATACAGTCTAATCAAATTAGAACATACTCATTCAAGTATAGTGGAGTAAGTATACAAACAACTGTAAAATTTTATCGGATCATTTGTATGTAAAATGTTCTACAACATACAAATATTGTAGGTTTAAAGATTTTAATATTAAATACAAAAGATTTCGTTTTTTTATCTCTCTCTCTCTCTCTCTCTCTCTCTGTCTCTCTCTCTCGCTGTCACTCTCTCTGTCTCTCTGTCTCTCTCTCTCTGTCTCTCTGTCTCTCTCTCTCTCTGTCTCTTTCTCTCTCTCTGTCTCTCTCTCTGTCTCTCTCTCTCTCTCTCTCTCTCTCGCTGTCACTCAATCTCTTTCTTTCTTTCTTATCCCCATTTTCTTTATTTTTCAATTTTTTTTAATCTAAATTTTTCTTTTCATCTCTTATTTATTTCTCTCTCTCTCTCTCTCTTGTCTGTCTTACTTTTTGGATTTTATTTAATTGAACTGTAATTATAATGTATGTAATTGCTCTTATTATGTGAAGCTCACTAAAGAGCAAGAAGTGGATGTGACAAATCCCCCCCGCCCCCCATACGAGTCGTCTTTCAGATTCCTTTCTCTTCCAGTTGCCTTCCAGTGAATGCGTTCTGTTCGAGTCCACTATTCAAGCTATTTATACAACTGTTTTTTTTTCAAATACTATTTAAAGTTTATTCGCATGCAAGCATCCAATATATTTTTCAATTATTCATTGCACGATTCATTGTGACAACTTATATTGCAGCAAATTTAATGATAGAATCTGCATGCTTGAATATCTTCACCTACAAATATTTAGATTTGAACATGTTCGTAGATCCATTGCAAATGCATGACAGAGTTAAAACGCATAAAAAGAGTTTGCTATAAACCAAGATTTTCTGAACATAAACCAAACACAATGTCAACTTCTTAGAGAATATGAAGTAAGCAAATGAAAACCATGACGCAAGCTCGTATGTTTGGTACTCTCAACGACGGAACAGACTTATATTGTTATAGGCACACTTTAAATAGTTTTTTTCTAAATTAAAAATATTTCTAGAAGTACAATGGAGTTCCTATAATTCGAACATTTGCTATTCATACGAAGGTTCGCTTAATACAAACCGAAAATACGATATTTAAGGAATAAAAAAAAACTAAGATAGAGTAGTGACCAAGTGTATTGAATGCTAAAAATTACAGAAAGTTTCAACGATCGACAGTGTAATGAACATAACAGAACAATGCTGTATGTGGTTCCAGACTATATTAAAACAATGCCCAGGCTTTCATCTCGCTTACCTGCGCTATATGTTACGGGAGTGTCTCCAAAGTAGGGGCTCCACCGTCACATGTCAACTAGTTCTATAAGATGAACCCTAGTCGTTACGACTGAAGGAGGCCAACTGAAACTCTATTGGTTTAAAAAAAAAAGTCTGTTACATTTTGTGTCGAGGTGAAGCCAAATCACTCCAACTCCACTGGGGTGGAGGCGGACTTTTACGTAGCTTTGCGCTACATTAAAGATAGTAGCAGCGTCCGAGTGGGATACCCTCCGCGTGCTGTCGCCTTTATGTAAGTCCACGTGGTGTTTCATAATGATGTTTATTTCAGTAATACTATCGCTTAGACCGAAATGTCCCAATCATGTCGGATTATCAGGAAGTAAATTAAATTATGTCCAAACTTTCCTCTGAAACATCTTCGATGTCATTAGTCATAATTCCTGATGTTGACCTTATTGTATGACTTCACATCTAAACAAGCCAACCTCCAGTAATAAAATAACATTTCTTGGACGCTAAATGTTTTGGACGCTCAGAGCTTGGGCTTACTCCGATGTAAATAGATCGAGTTTATAGCTCGAAGCTATCGCTAATTGGCCTTGTTAGTTAGATTTAAAATTAAATATTCATTTACTACCGAGATATTTTCTGCTATCTTTTCGGCGCTACATCTTTGTTTCTTGTTTAATTTAAATATTATTTTCTTATTGTATTCAACAACGAAACAATTTATCAATTATGTGAGCTTTATAAAAATCAAATCATTGCCAGGCCAGGGTAAAGACGGCTGTGACACACAAAACGTGACATATACATCTAAGACCAGTTATAATCTCACTGTCACTGCCAACACCCCGCTGGAGAATGTCACGTCTTCGGTGAATGTCATTGTCATCAACGGTATCAGAGACATTGACATCGATGCCACTACCAATGGGGATGTCACATTTGGAAGTAGGTCATTTTGACATTTTGTGTGTGCTCTCAAAGCTTGACGTAAGTGTATTTTCTATTACAGTTATTCAGTACTTCTGCTACCATTAAATCTTACCCATAAATCCCAAAACAAAATATGACGCAGAAAACTATGTCCTGACTTTTAAGGTAATAGTCCTAAAGTATGACCTCAGTGTCTTGAAGTACTAACTATCTACGAAGTCGAAAGAAAGCGATATCTTCATGTAATGTAATAATGTTTACAGTAAAACTTATTTGAAAGTAGCTGCATATGAAGTTAATGAAGCTCTTTGTGAGGACGTGGCGGTAGAGTAGTTAAGCGCTTGGCCCCCGAACCTGTGGGCCTGGGTTCGAGTCTCGACGATTTTGAATTTCGGGTTTTTTAGGGTGTCCCTGAGATCACCCAACTTGGGGATTGTAAAGACAGTTAACCGTTGGGCCAGAGGAACTTAAAATCATCTGCCGTATAGATCGCAAGGTCTGAAAAGGGGAACTTTACTTTTTTTTTACCTAGGAATATTCAGTTTTAAAGTGTAGAAAGAGATAATTTATCAACATAACATTGGTTGGTCGTTGTGATGGCCACATGACACCCTGCTCGTCAACTGTTGGCCAAATAAACAGATTACCTTAACGTCATCTGCCCAATAGATCGCAAGTTCTAAAAGGGGAAATATCTGCTGTGAGTCGTTAGAGTTGTTATGTCAAATTATACATCTTATTAGGAAGCAACGACTTGAGAAATATAGTTAAAAACTTCAGAAAGGATTTCTAATTGTCTGTGGCTAGAACCACGATAATATACTATACAGCATGAGGGGGGGGGGCGGTATCGAACAAGGGAAAGAAATCGTACTCGACATATATGGTGGTATAAGTTGAATTAGTCCCCTTGACGAGGCTTGAGATCTGAGTGAACACGTTTTTTGTAATACTTTTAAAAAATCGATCATAGTAACATTTACGTAGATACCCCCTACTCCCCATCCCTTAAATTAATGACCAATATATTATTGTCCAATATATTCTCTTACAAAGGCACACTTTTTTTTCTTATCGAAAAGCTAACACCACACTAACTGTCACCTTCACGGGAAAAGTTCTTCCTGACGACGCCAGCATCAGCATCGACTATGGTGATGGCACACCTCAAGAGACTTACAGCTTTATTCCAAAACTGGTTGTGAGTCGTCCGTATGCCAAAGATGGTCTGTTTAGAACCAACATCTCTGTCTACAATGATGCCACCATGGTCAATAAAACAGTCCAGGTAAAAGACCAACCAAACCTTGGTTAATATGCATGACTAAATGCATGACGCGTAGGACGTAATCATCTTCTTTTTTGAAGTAACGTCTGTATCATATAAGATAAGAAGATAAGATATTGAGACGTTTAATATGTTGGACAAGAACACACAACTAGAGATTTTCAAACATTGCAGAAAACTTATAACTAGCAAGCTTTTTTTTATATATCTTGTGTACATTGTCACAGAAGTATTGATAACAAAATGCTTTTAAAACATTTCTTAATAAAATAAATGTACTTTTTAGCAGTCTGGTCAAGTCTACATACGAAAACATTTTGTTCTGAACGTTTAAAGCTAAGTCTGTGGTAGATGATTGTACTAAACATCCGACCACTACAAGTCAGTCTAGATATTTTAGTTCAAGACATAGGTGCACGAGCATATGTACTCTTACATTGTTTGATGAAAAAATGCCGTCCTAAGGTGGAGTAATTAATGTTTAGATTTTGCATCTGATTCTGGTACAATTAAAACGAATACATATATTTCATTTATAGGTTTAAGTTGAGCTCCAAACTTTTGAAAATAAACCTTTCTCTCAGATTTCTGTCAAAATTATGCAGAGCTCGTATCTATAGTGGGATTTAAATCGCCTTCAATCAAAATTGAGGCACATCGCAGAACAGACAACATGTATGTGAAACAGAAAACATGTATGTAAAACAGAAAACATGTATGTGAAACAGAAAACATGTATGTGAAACAGAAAACATGTATGTGAAACAGAAAACATGTGTGTGAAACAGACAACATGTATGTGAAACAGAAAACATGTATGTGAAACAGACAACATGTATGTGAAACAGAAAACATGTATGTGAAACAGACAACATGTATGTGAAACAGAAAAAAAAGCCTAATTTAAAATCATTTTAAAAACTCCATACCCGTGATCCCATAATCCCATAGTTTGTTACTTCAAGAAAGTTGACTTTTGTTTTTTCTTTTCACTGGAACCCTTTTTATATATCTTCCAACTTAACTACCCCCTTCCCCCCCCCCCCACGCGCCCCATATTACGCTCCTCTCCAGACTAAACGCTATTAGACTCGTGAATCCTAATAACCACTATGGACGAAATACCTTTAACTCGCTCCTCCAATAAAACAGTGCGAATGGAACATCCGTTATCACAACTAAGACATACAAGACTACGCCATTGTAACAGTTACTTCTCTTCTACTTTCCAGGTTGGCGTTTATCAGAATTTCCAGAACCTGAGACCCCTGGTCTTCTATTTAGCAGACAAACCCCCCAACGCCACTCTCTATGGTTTCAACAATTTGTCACAATTGTATCCACATAACAAGGATCTCTACTTCCGGTTGGTGGATGACAACAATGGTAAGGCAACGCTTTATTGTTTTGATTCATATATTAGGATCGATGCACCCGGGTACGCTGTTCTGCCTCATCGTGGCACCCGGGTGGAAACGACCATTAGAGGAAGTGGTTAGGCTAAATGAATGTCGAAACAAAACCACCAGTGAGAGTTTCCAAGGGTAGGCGAGAGCTTACCTATTGCACGGCGAAGGGGTTGAAATAGAGCTCTCATGATCCTGTCGATAATCCATGCGCCATTCCTCAAGGGACCGTTACATTAATGGCGAGTTCCCCCATGGTTAGCTTGGTACATCATAGGAAAATGGCGGAGGTTCCCGGTGCACTCGGCCTTCGGCCGTGTCTAGCCCATGCGTTGGGGGCCAGATGCATTGGAAATAGCAATGCTTTACATAGGCATTGACTTGGGTCTGTTCCAGACAGAACTGTGTGTTCACACAGGTTTTTTTTTTTACTGTTTGACGCTCAAACAGGTTTTTTTTTCAAACTTAGAGCTCGAAGAGCCTTCGGCTCAGCTCTTAAGACGATCAATCGGATCGATGCATGATGATTGGTCCCCCTAGTCCAAACAGAAGGACAGGGGAGGGAAGCAGGTAGGGTCGAACTTAGAACCATCATGACAACAGTCGGAGGCGACACCACATGACCGGACGCGATACCACGTGAAGGTAACAACCATCTGTTTTAGACGGTTCGGGGTTTAACTTAGTTTTAGGTGGAAACACTTTTTGTTTTTGTCCTAATCGATGTGTCCTATATGGCTTATGCTATTCCCTTTTTTGTGGCACTTGGTCTATGCATTTAAACTCCCCAATTAGAGAATATCATCCCAAAGTTTATTGAAATAATAATTTATCCAAAAAAGTGATTGATAACTGCCAAACTTAAGACTATTTTAGTGTTCTGCTTTAAGTCATAGTAATGGAGGTGCTAGATTTTAATGATATTACTGTGTGTGGTCAACCGTGACACACGGTTAAGTGTTGGGTATCGGAGAGTTAGGGGACTTGCGGGAAGTGACGAGTGTGTAAACAAGAAGTGAGGATGTCATCTAGTGAAGTTGGTGATCTGTATATAATGTTTGCCGTTGTGTTGAAATGCTTCACAATTAAAAAGGCACTTTAAACGTAAAGGGACTTGTTTCTTCACACATATGTTCAAAGTTATAGCCAAGTAAACAGCAAATATTTTTTTCAAACTAATTGTTCTTCAAGCTACTCGTTTTTCAAACTACTTGCTTTTAAAAAAATACTTGTTTTCAAACTTCTTCTGTTTCAAACTATATATTTCTCGCACACAGCTTATGCCTCGTTCTATAACCTGACTGTAAGTGATTCGACTGGGACCAACCTTACAGCTACATATAACACCTCTGTCTTCAGCTACAACTTTCCAGCGGTTTGTATGAATCAGTACATATTGTTCAATGAAACTAGTTTAAATGTGTTTGATTATAGTCTTACGTAACAAAAATACGTTGCTTGTCCGAGGCTCTATACGAGGAACCAAACAAATATAAAGAAAGAAAAACCAACCTCATATAACCTCACATAGAATATACATGAAGAGCTAAAGAAATGGAAATGGTTTTTCTGGCCTTTATTAGTTTTCTTTGGTTTCGAAACCAACATATAATGTTTTCTTTTTTTTTGTATCTTCACAGTAATTACTTATTTAAAAATAGTAGCATTATTATCTCCAATGTTAATTAAAAATTAACGTTTCAAATATGACTTTTTATGTGTATCGAAAAAGGTTCTGAAAAGCTTTTGTCATTTTAAATGAAAATGATTTAAAAAAAAAACAACATAATTCATCTCAGTATTTAGTGTTAGTTACATGACATCTACATGAGCGGTACGAGGTTCAAATCCTGGTGAAGATTTTGAATTTCTGGATCTTCGGACGCCTCTGAGAGACACCTTCGTTAACTGTAGGCCACAGAAACAGAAGGCCTTAACATCATCTTCTCCTGAGACCACAAGGTCTGAAATGGGAACTTTATTTTTTTTATATGACCTCTACAAGGGTAAAAGTCATCTCAGCATTTAGGGTTAGTTACCCCCTCCTCTTTCTACTGTTACAAATCAGAATGATAGAGGAGAATGTACATAATTTATTTGTCACTGTCACTGTGAGCATGAACAATGCTGTCATTCATTAAAGTGTTAACAGCTGGGCATTTTATGTGTTGTTTTTTTTCTTCAACAGTCTGGCCAGTATACAGTCTATATCACAGCATGGAACCCGCTTTTCTCGGCAGACATTGTTCCGAAACAATTAAAGTTCTTTGAAATGATTCAAGGGTTTGTGTTTGACGAAAACAGCACACAGTCAACGGTTGGTTGACTTCATTTTGTGATTTTCCCTGACAGAAGAATACATATCAAACACAACCACTTTAGAGCAACAGTACAAGCAACATTAAAAGAAAGTTAAAAAAAAAAAATTCCTGATAAAAAGACAATTTCTAATGACTTTTTGTAAGAGCGATTATTTTAAACATAATAACTAACAATAGATAAATTTTTAAAAAAGAAACGTGCCCCAGCCTCCCTTCCCCCCCCTACCCACGAACAAAAAGAGAGTATATCAAATAATAATACTAGGCCTATATATATCCAGACTTACAAGTCTGTGCGCAAAATGTTCCTGAACATCTATGTATTTTTTCAAAACTCTTGAATGAATGTGGCCTACATAAAGATATACCCGAACACGTGTCTGTTCAAGATATAAACTATTAACACCAAATTTAATTGTAGAAGATAATATTTAAAAAAATTAATACGGTCAAACCAGACTTTTCCCAGGGTGGCCAATTTGCTAGTAATTATTCTCCCAAAGTTATACATGAACTTTCAAATTTTCAAAGTTTTTGAGAACCATGTCCAGGTTTTTCCACCCATAAAGAAATTTCAAGCTGAAAAAAGGAATTGTAAAAAAAAAAAACGTTAGTCGAAAGACAACTTGGTTCAAACTAGACTTTTGGATCAATGTTATTACATAATTTAATGCCTATAATTTTATGATTAGAAAGATACATAGGCTAAGGGCTACGATTATATTGCAGACTAACATAACAAAATGCCAGTCGTTTGTTCATTTAAAATTTAGCCTTGCTCTTCTCTTGTATAGGAGAATACAAACAATCGAATTAATCTCTCTTATACTTAAACAGAAAATTGATGAGGCGAAACTCTTCAATGTGAGCTTTGGCAATGTTGGCACTGATACATGTTTGTATTTGGACTTTGGTGACGGTGTCAAGGAAACATATGCTTCTGATGTTACGAAATGCACATACAGCCCTTTCCAGTAAGTATTAAAGGTCAAAGAACTGACTAGAGGCCTTCTATTTCAATTTAGTTCTTATAACCCATATTCCGCGAAAAGTTTTGGGCACACTCGTTCAGATAAAAAATAACAATTGACCAAACCTGGACTAGAAATTCTGGTCAGACTTGTTCAGAATAATGCAATACTAGTAAGTTAACGAGTTTATGACAACATTTTACAGCATTAGATCATTTCTTTGGTGAGTAATTAAATGACTTGCACATTCGAAGACCCCTCTGCGGACAATAATCTCTAGCTCTTTCTCTCCTAACTGACGATACCAGCGTTGATTCCACCAGAATGTGGTAAATAATTACGGAGAGAAAGAGCTAGGTCAAGACAGACTCAATTACATCAGGGGATGATACCATGGCCATTGCAGTCCTGAAGAGCAACAAAGCACCAGGACTAGACATGGTGTCAGCAGAAATGCTAAAACACGGAGGACAGTGCTTTGTTGACAAATTGACTGGGCTCTTAAATCTCTGTTGGCAAACTTCTAAAGTCCCTGACAACTGGCAAAAAGGAATGATTGTAAAACTTCCTAAAAAGACCAACTTGCAACAACTGGGGGGGGGGGCATTGCCCTGCTCTCTGTTACGGACACATAATTCTGTTGACAATCACAATAAAAATAGTTAAAGAATATGACATCCTTGAAAATTCGTCCAGATGCTGTGACATCTATACAGTCAATATAGTTGCTGAATTAAAACAGAAGGAACAACAGAGTTCTTTAGCATCGAGACAGGTGTGAGACAGGGGTGCATCTTATCTCCCTTCCTCTTCCTCCTAACCATCGACTACAGATAGTGAGGAGAGCAATGAATCAGACTGCCTTCGGTATTGCATGGCTGCATGGCGTGAACAGAATGGAATGACGGACTTCGCTGGTGATTGCATTACTCGGGTCTACAGTAAATGCATACAAGAAATGACGGTAAGTCTAGGAACCCGAAATTGTCCTCCGTATAAACTTGGATAAAAGTAAAACTGTACAAGTGGGATATAAAGCTAACGGTACCCCCAGTCAAACTTGGCGAGTCAGAGCTTGAAGAGTTGTATAAGTTCAAATACCTAGGCTTCATCATAGCAAACGATGGGGATGCCTACCATGAGGTAAGCGTGCCGATTAGGAAAGACAGGGAGCATTTTTCAAAGGCTGTCTGGACAAACCAAACTATTGGGCTTGCGACAAAAAAACTCACTTATCTACACAATCTTCATCCCAACAAAAACGAATGCATGCGAGACATGGAAGTCATCTGGCAAAGTTGAGAAAAAGCTAAATGTGGCTTAACGAAATAGGCTAAGACGGATTTTAGAAGTCAGTTACAGAGATCGGGTCTCAAACAAGGAATTCCTATGCCAAACTGGAACTCGATAACTTAATTAGGTTATAACCGAGCGTCGCATGATGTTTGCGGGTCATGAAATGCGACAGAATGAATTACGCATACCCGAAGTTGCAATGAGATAGAGGCCGATACGAGGAAAGCGCAATCGGGCACGTAACTTGGGCCCACACTTTCATGGAAAACTTCAGAGCAGTGGACACCAAGTGGAAAGAGGCTTCCGACATTGCCAGTGACAGATCTCTAAAAGGACAGCTTCTCACCGCGGGAGAATTTAAGACTAGGTAAATGGAGGCGCGGTGGCTGAGCGGTAAAGCGCTTGGCTTCCAAACCGGGAACCGGGGTTCGAATCCTGGTGAATACTGGGGTTTTTAATTTCGGGATCTTCGGGCGCCTCTGAGTCCACCCAGCTCTAATGGGTACCTGACATTAGTTAGGGAAAAGTAAAGGCGGTTGGTCGTTGTGCTGGCCACATGACACTCTCATAAACCGTGGGCCACAGAAACAGATGACCTTTACATCATCTGCCCTATAGACCACAAGGTCTGAAAGGGGGAACTTTTAAAAAATGTAACTAAGGTGGACTGCTACCAGATCTATCAATCCTATGGTGACTGCTTTGGTAATGAAATGGTAAATACAACAAAGACTGAATAGGTCACAACGAATGTAAAAAGCTGAAGTCTGCTAACGCATCTCTAAACGCATATCTCTACAGATTGGGAAAAAATATGACTTTTCTTGTATTTTAACGTTTATTGTTAATTTATTACTAGTTAAAAGGTAGGCACATATTTTTTTTACCAAAAAAAAAAAAAAAGCACTGGATAGATCTATCTCAATAGTTGAAAGTGTATTTTTCCGGAATATAAAGATAAAACCTATTCGTGCTGTCTTACAATACTGACTTGTTTCTAACACCACGTGACTGTTTCTGTTTTGCACTAACATACTTTGGTTGTGTTTTGAAAATCTCAAGAAAAGTCACACCGAAGAAACAAGATCTGTCCTCGTTCAAAGTAAACCATACGTACACCGAGGAGAAATACTTTGAAGTCACTGCAATAGCAATGAACGACCAAACAACGGAGAAAAGAGTTGTCGGATTTAGCATTAACGGTTTGGGTTGTTCCAAGCCTAGTGTCAACATCGATAAAAGGTGAGAATCTTTCACACTTTGTCAAGAATAAAATTGTCAGGGACTTTACATTACACATAAAACAATTAAGAACATACGATTTTATAGCGAACATTTCATTAGTCCTAGAAAAGAACAAATATGTAAGTTATACATAAAACAATGAACCATAATCTTCAAATACAAAAACAATACTCAGAAAGACACAAAGATAAAGGCACATTTCTCGCTCCATATGCTAGGACAAATGTGTACAAATACTCCTTCTTCCCTAGTGCTATTAGAGCATGGAATGGGTTGCCTGAGCTAGCCAGGAAAACCAGTGACTTGGCTGAATTTAAGTCATTTGTTAATATGCATGACTAAATGCATGACGCGTAGGACGTAATCATCTTCTTTTTTGAAGTAACGTCTGTATTATATAAGATAAGAAGATAAGATTTAAAAAATATGAATTTCTAAAGAAATATGTCTTAATACTATTGTGCCTCAACAGATGTAACTCAGCTGTTGGGTTTTGTGAGTTTAGTTTCTCAACTTTACGTTGCATTGATGGACCTGGTCTCACTTCTTTTTGTACTTGTTGACTTCCGCTAGCGCCAAGAACTTATTACTTGCACCTCAGACAGAACTAAATACATTGAATAAAGGCAGGTGTCAGCAGACCAGGAATTTATTAGATAAATATATCTTGGCTAATCTAGCCACAAAAGGCACAGATTTCAATATCATAAAATATAGTTCCATGTTTAGAACAAACTAATTTCACCAAATACACATTGCAGCTGAGAACTACGTATACATTCTTACTCTACATAGGCCACAAAGTTACTGAGGTATTTTACTGCGTGGTCAGTTACAGACCGATTACTTTTCCGTGCTAAAGGCACGAGATTATCACTTCATGTCACAGTGAGTCTCAAACGAGCCTGTGACAACAAAACGTGCCAGAATTCTAAAATAAACTGTATCTGTTTAAAATGCTAAAACACCTGTTAGATATTTTAACTATGTTTATGATTATGATGGTGCTGAATTAGTTTGTATTTTTGTTAAATGTATGATTCATTTCTCCAGGAGAATTTACTTCACAAGCCCAGAGAGCTATAGAAGGAGTGATCGAATCAAAATCCGTGGTCTGTCTAACATTTTGTGCGTGACTACCTATGACAACGTCAAGTCATGGAATTTGTTCAAGATTGATAAAGATTACGATAATGTAGGTTTTTATTTCAACATGCATTTTATTACTTAATGGCTGATAACTAAAAATGTCTTATTAATTAAATGCTGATATCTTTACTTGTTTTGGGGTGTCGTGCGGTATATACACTTGCGACACTTTGTCACTGATCTTTTTACCGAAAAAAACACGGAAAGTATAGGGTAGAGTGCAGACACCTTTAAAAAAATAACACTGTACTTAATTTACTAATTGCTTTTTTTTATCGATTCGTGTATTGTTAGGTACAATAAATCATCGTGTAGAGTTTCAACTTGATTCATGAAATAACGTTTACAAAAGCTGTACAAGACAGACTGAATTGATATAAACTTTGTAAAAAAATGCTGGCAAAGTTTTGTAAGTTAAAAAAGAAAAAAAGAGTAGAGATCGTAGATTTTTGAAATCTCCTTTATTTTTGTCGCGTTTTAAAATGTTTTTTTTTTGTTTTTTTTTTTAAATCCCCTCTATTCTAAGCAGTTCTTGAGTAGTATTCTATTGTATTTCGGATTTTGATCAATCATTGTCTACATTCTCCGTTACTTATACATTTTGTTACAATATGATGGTTTTGATACATTTTGAATCTTTTCAGTGTTAAAGTAATAAAACAATCGATACAAATACACACACACACAAAAGAAATGACGTACTTTGATCTGTGACTTGATATAATAGTCAGGTTGCAAATGAAAATTTAAAGATAAAATAATTTTAACAGAAGCTTGTCAAGACCTAGATATTATGTTCATATTTAATTGCATGGACAGAGCCATTGGAAAACGTGTAACTTGCTCTTAAAAATAGTTCAACCTTCGATTTGTATTCAAACGTCCAACAGGTAACTGGAAACGTCTCGTTGGCTGGCCTGGAAACTAGCAAAGCAGAGCTGAATATTCCAGCCCGATTCCTAGAGCTTGGCCTCTACAGAGCCCATTATACAATGACCATGGCCGGCGCTGTGGGGTCAGCATTGATCTCTTCCACAACGTTCACTTACTTTGAGGTAAGAAGTTATTATGTTAGATATAAGTTAGTATAATTAGTATCTTTCTTAACTAAGAACTTACAATTATTCTTTTATAGTAATAGTTTAATAATCTTTCAAATAATTTCAATACAATAGGATGTTTATCATATCTATTTATCTTATTTAAAGTATTAACCTACAATAATTTTTAAAATGTATAATTAATAATCTGCCTTAAAACCTAACTAATAACACATTTTCTACAATAAATATTTAAAAAATTGTCTCCTATAAGGGATTTTTATAACGTAGATAACAACCAACAAACACACACGTAGTCCACACACGTACCCATTATTCGAGGTCCCGAAGTTCAAAAGTTCAGTGATTTCCAGGATTTGAATCCCAAAATCACGCCTTGATCGAAAGCCAAAACCTAATTACTCGGCCACCTCTCCCCAAAAAATTACCAAAATATACGATGACACTATTGTGTCCAATATAATATTGTTGATGTATGCTCTTATATATGAGACAAGAGTGTCTCTCTTCACCAAAGTAGTGGCAGGTATTGTCTCTTGAACATTTACATTTTCTTTAACTTGGGACAATTAAAGCCATCTCCATTACACACCCACCACTTTATGTTCTCTGTAGGTTATAAAGTCCGACCTGATCGGTATCATGATTGAGGGCGGGGCCAGTGAGATACAAAGGGGAACTCTTCAGAACTTACTCTTGCAGCCGACTTTATTTTCTAGAGACCCAGATGTGGATGTCACGGAAAAGCAGGTATTGGGACAAAAGAATACCGCAAAACGCTAAATGTGTGTGTGTATATATATATATATATATATATATATATATATATATATATATATATATATATATATATATATGAGAGAGAGAGAGAAAGTGAAAGAGGAGAGAGAAAGGGAGAATTGTATCAATAGTAAACTAGATCTGTTGGAATTTGCACAGCGAGTGGAGGAAAATATTTTTTTTTAATTTAAAAGTCTTTAGTATTGTATTTCAAGCTTTTATTCTTATCTATAGTTTATGTTGTCTAAAAGTAAATCTACCATATTGTACGTTACATAGCTTCGTTTATATAACCGGCTTTCTCTTCCTATATTTCTTCACGCCTTAAAGAACATTATAGCTACCAGCTGGACTTGTGAGATTGCTGGAAAGTCGGTGTCGACAGGCTGTTTAGAGTCTGGGTTTAACAGTTCTGCCCAGTCGCAGCTACTGACATTGGCCAAAATGAATTTAACAACTTACAGGTTAGAGGTTAACTATTGATGCTCGTTTTTATTCACACCCTCATTAGGGTCTGGGAGGCGCAGTGGATGAGTGTTAAAGTGCTTACCTTACAAACCGAAAGGTCTCGAGGTTCGAATCCTGATGAAGACTGGGATTTTAAATTTCGAAATCTTTGGGCGTCCATGAGTACACCCATGGGTACCTGACATTATTTGGAGAAAAGTAAAGGCTGTTGGTCATTGTGCTGGCCATTTGACACCCTCATCAACTGTGAGGCACAGAAACAGAAAATCTCACACAGTATCTGTCATATAGATCGCAATGGTCTTTAATTTTTTTTTTAGCTTTCATTAGTGTCTCTATTTATCCAAATTTTTTTTATAACACAAGTTAGTCGACAGAAAGAATTGAACTTTATTTTCTTTTTTAAATTTCACCTTCTTTTAAAAGATAATTTTGTATCTTAAAAAACAACAGATTTACAGTAACTTTATCCAAAGATACCAGGACAACATCTGCTGAACTGAAAGTCACTGTTGTCAATGGGTCACCGCCCACAGCGTCAATAGCGTAAGTTTGTAGATTGGATGGTGGATACTTGATATATTGCCAAGTGAATCTAAGTCTTTCTCTAATTGGCAGACCTACAGTGAAGAGTGTCTACTATCAAATTAATTTGTCCTTCTCTAATTGGTAGACCTGCTGTTGGGAGTGTCTACTATCAGATCGCTGATGGCTACAAGGTCCTCAAATCCTCGAGGGTGGCCTTGGACTGCGTTTGTGACAACTGTAACGAAAATGACGCCTCCTTCGAGTGGGCCATCTATCTAAGCGACTACAGATGGTCCAACGGATGGCGACCTCTGCGTACTGATGAGCTGCAAGGGTTACTTTCAGGTAAGAAGAGCATGTTTATATAGTGTCTTGTTCTGGTGCATGCTTAGTCAGGTGACCTTCCATAGCATGAGAATTGTTTGGTAACCTTCTGCTGCATGAACAGTTAGGTGCACATGACCTTGCATGGCATGAAATCCATTGTGTTTTATCTTGAACTTAACATAAAAACACGTATTTAAGAATCGAACATTACATCGATAATGGGACACAGAGTTTACATAAAATGATAAAATGTAGACACTTTATTAACCAGTATTTTAAATAAACCTCTAAGACAGGAATAGAAGTCTAAAGACTAAGTTTATAAAGCTTCTATCGTCATGTGAAACTCAATCGATGTGCATATATTAAAATTTTATTAACAATATATATATATATATATATATTCCCTACTTTGAGGTCGAAAATAAGCGCAATATCATTTCCTATGGACTAAAAGATGGCTATGAAGTCCACTCTTTGCTGCTATAAGCCAATCAAAGGCAAGAAATATGTTGGATCTCTTGCAGTGCTGTCTGCTTTTCCTCATCATTTTTGGATTGCTCTTAGTTCTTTGCAGAGGGCTGTTCTCTTCACCTCCTATTTTGTAACACTGACATTCACAACTCCACGATCAAGGTTTAACTTTTCCAAGTTATTTTATAAGTGTCGATTCCGAATTCCTTCGGGAAGCTCTTTAGTCATCAGAGTATCTTTATATCTATTGTGTTGACCTCCTTGAGCGCACAATACTTTAACGCAACATCTTCCAACAGATAAGTCGCTTGGAGAAGCGACTACAAGGTGAATGCTCCCGAGACCTTTTGTTATAGAAGGCCTAAACACGTCGTACAGACCTGTGACGAGGCAACGAGCTATTGGCCTAAATTTCCGAAAGGTTGTTGTGACTTTGCAGGTCATGTTTAGGTCTTCTATAACGAATAGTCTCAATTGGCATCAGTGTCTTAAGGGGATAGATCTGATGAGCTAACTCAGTGTCTTTAGGGGATAGATCTGATGAGCTAACTCAGTGTCTTTAGGGGATAGATCTGATGAGCTAACTCAGTGTCTTTAGGGGATAGATCTGATGAGCTAACTCAGTGTCTTTAGGGGATAGATCTGATGAGCTAACTCAGTGTCTTTAGGGGATAGATCTGATGAGCTAACTCAGTGTCTTTAGGGGATAGATCTGATGAGCTAACTCAGTGTCTTTAGGGGATAGATCTGATGAGCTAACTCAGTGTCTTTAGGGGATAGATCTGATGAGCTAACTCAGTGTCTTTAGGGGATAGATCTGATGAGCTAACTCAGTGTCTTTAGGGGATAGATCTGATGAGCTAACTCAGTGTCTTTAGGGGATAGATCTGATGAGCTAACTCAGTGTCTTTAGGGGATAGATCTGATGAGCTAACTCAGTGTCTTTAGGGGATAGATCTGATGAGCTAACTCAGTGTCTTTAGGGGATAGATCTGATGAGCTAACTCAGTGTCTTTAGGGGATAGATCTGATGAGCTAACTCAGTGTCTTTAGGGGATAGATCTGATGAGCTAACTCAGTGTCTTTAGGGGATAGATCTGATGAGCTAACTCAGTGTCTTTAGGGGATAGATCTGATGAGCTAACTCAGTGTCTTTAGGGGATAGATCTGATGAGCTAACTCAGTGTCTTTAGGGGATAGATCTGATGAGCTAACTCAGTGTCTTTAGGGGATAGATCTGATGAGCTAACTCAGTGTCTTTAGGGGATAGATCTGATGAGCTAACTCAGTGTCTTTAGGGGATAGATCTGATGAGCTAACTCAGTGTCTTTAGGGGATAGATCTGATGAGCTAACTTAGTGTCTGTAGAGGATAGATCTGATGAGCTAACTTAGTGTCTGTAGAAGATAGATCTGATGAGCTAACTTAGTGTCTGTAGAAGATAGATCTGATGAGCTAACTTAGTGTCTGTAGAAGATAGATCTGATGAGCCAAAGGTCATAGTTTGGGCAAATATATAACAGATTTTCTTTTTCTTTCAATATTTTCAATCCCTCAAGTAGAAATCATAAAAAGATTAAACACACAAAAAACGTAATTTAATTTTATTTCAAGAATAGATTCACAAAAGTAGACTGAACATGAAGCTTGAAGCTTATTGACATAACAGTCTCAATTTTATGGACCCTGAAACAAGCTCGACTCCTCTATCTATAGGTATTCAAACCAGAAATTCTCGTAGCGGAAATAAAATGAAAACTTCATTTCTAAATAGCTTCCTTTACACGAGTAGAAACCCAACTCTTTGAGAAGCCAATGTTTAACTTAACTTCCTGTGTACACTTCTCTTGCAACCTTGACGCATACACCACGTGACATTATGATATAAGCTTGGGGCAACGACATCTGCTAGAGACTCTAGTAACAAAAACCTCGCATGTTTCCTGCGAACAAATCAACAAGTTTTATATTTATATTTGTTTGCATGCATTAGTTATCCCCCCCCCCCAGCACCAAATCTCACCAACTGTTTACCGTCAACAAAACGTCAAAGACATTTTTTTTCAACTTTTTAAATAATTTTTATTTTATTTGTCCAATTTTTAAAACTTATGTTAAAACTTTCTAAAAATTTATTTCTTGGTTTGTTTAGGACAAAACGGTACGATACTTTCAATACACACCTTTTGTTTCCAATTGTTTTCTTTCACGATTTTGAAACTAAATAACACAAAAATTTTCAGTTTTTACTTGCATTCAAACATTCACGCACTTTTTTTGGATGACGTGACAATTCTTTTTTTTTAATTCTGTTTGCTGTATATTTTATTTCTTTTAATATCAATTTTTATTATTATTATTATTTTTAAATCTTAAAAGTCGACTCACAGCATAGCACTGCCTTCTGACCTTAAATAATAAATATTTTCTTTTAAATCACTATTTTTTAAAATTAATTTATTGTTATAATATTAACCTAATGCACAAAAAATTATACAAAAAAATGATATTTTTTGTCCTTCTATCTTTTGACTATGTTCACCACATTGCACTGTCCTTCTGTGTGGACCTCACAATCACACTTTTTGTTCTTGGCTTATCTCCCCTTCACCCCACTCACCCTTTAACCAAAACCTGGCCACTGTGACCATTGAAACCACTTTCACACCTACTGCATGAACACGCCATCATCCTTACACCCCCCTCCCCCCCTCGTCCCAATGATGCTGAAACCAACCATGTCGGCACCACCCAGCTTTGGACGGTAACATTGGAAATTCTTTTTGTTTGTTTGGTTTGGTGTATTTATGTCTACTATAATTATACTACTTTTATGTCTTATTATAATACTGATCAATGTTATAAATAGAAATATGTGCATTGCATTATTGAACTGTATATCTGCACCCTAAGTCATTGTTTGTTGCAGTTATCTACACTTCTGTTGTGTATAGTGTTCACTCCTGTGCGAGTATATATATATATATATATATATATCATCTTTATCTGTGTTGATTCTATCAAAAGCTTTATAATGATTTTAACTTCCAAGTAGGCCAATGACTTAGCTCTGACTTGGCACAATTTAAGTCATTGGTTAATATGCATGACTAAATGGATGACGCGTAGGACGTAATCATCTTCTTTTTTGAAGTAACGTCTGTATTATATAAAATAAGATAAGATACAGATAAGACATTCAAATTGTATTTATTTTTTTCAAGGAAAGTCCCTGAATATATGATAGGCATAGGCTTTTAAACATTTCGGATTTGACTTAAAATTAAAAACTTTTGCAAGCGCTTAATTTTTTGGCCGAAACAAAAAAAAAATTTTTTTTGCAATAAAATTCATACAGTGACACAATATCTAGATATAAGCAGAAAAAAATATCAAATTTATGTCTCAAGCTAAAAAAGTTTTTTTAAAAAGTTCAAAGTACTTTTCAATATACACCACCCTAGATCTGTTCACTTATGGAGACTAGAATCTTCCATAATTTCTTGATTATACTTTCAATCTATTGACTCTATAGTTGGTCGCGGGAAAATCTTTTTTTTTTTAAATCTGTGAACAAAGCAGAGAGAATATTTTAACAGCATAAACTCTATACTTAAAATATACATATCAATAGTTCTATACTATCGAACAGGAAGTAACACCTGCATTGAATTCGTCACTCTTTCAGCATTGACTTCTATCAGACAGTAGAGTAAAAAAATTAGAATTTTACATTAAATATGCAATATTGTTCAATGTTATAATATATTTAACTACATTGATGTTTAAGTATATAATCGTTTGTCAATACATTATAAATAGAATCGTTTAGATTTACTTGCTGTTTAACGTGTTTTGTTTCACTTTTAAATGGATTCTAAGACAGTTTTCTTTTATTTTTAGAACTTCAGATTCCCGATTAATATAAACGGCATTATGCATTACCCATAATTGTGCAATCTGGTGAAAGAAGCTTCTCGTGCCTCAAACTAATGAAGAATTACTTGAGGTCAACAATTCTTGTAGATAGATTGAAACATTTGGTAATTCTTGCTATTGAGCGTGATCTATGTAGGAAATACATTTTTATGATATGCTGTATGACATCGCTACACGCAAAGCTCGTAAAGTAATTCTGTACGTAGTAAAGAATGAATAAAATGCAAAGACAAATTTATTTTCTAATACAATTTCTTAAATTTCACTTATTATCCGTATCCCTACCCAAACTTGGCCCGTTTCGCATAAGCCCCCACAACGGTTTATTCAGGCCCTGCTATTTAGTGACGGCTGAATACATAGTTGATTACTTGTTCTCCCCCCCCCCCCCTCTTTCCTTTATTTCTTGTCCAAACTCTTGAGCCATGAAGAGAATTACATATATAGATATTACTCTGAAAAATGTGCACAGCTAAATATTTTGACATTTATGACTATTTCATATATATTAATCTATAATTCCATGTATCAATCTATCGTCTGTAAATATTTAATTGTCTTTGTAATTAACAGCTTTATTTATTCAGTGTTTATTATATTCTGAATGTTTTGTTTCCAAAAAATTGTTAGCGCTGAATTTTTCTAAAGAATTTTATTTTTCTAAAGTATTTTATCTTCATACTAAATATTTTGTTCTCTTGTTTAAATAGACATTCTGTGCACTTTATTCTCTCAGTATTTTCTTGCTGTCTTGTTAAAATAAACTTAAATGTTCTCTAGTCCTCCATGTTTAACTAAAATACTTTCGTTCTATTTCTATCAGGACCAATGAATTCTAACACTATCAATCTGCTTTGTTTATTAAAATATTAAATCTAAAGATTATTGCATTCCTTTTTTTTTTAACTATGGATTTCAGTATATTAGTAGTTTAGAAAAAGTATTTGAGTTAGTTCTTCAGCTAAGATATCAAATGTATACTATTCAGTTGAGAAATTATAATATCAAAGATCTGCAGTATATGTAGTATATATATTATAAATATATATATATATAAAAGGAGTAGGTACAAAATCTAAGCAACTTCAACTCTTTTTATTTTATCTGATTTTTATGCATATGTGGATGGTGGGTTAAATAACATTATAATCTGATTAGCATATTAAATGTGAAAAAATGTATTGGTCGGATGCAGAGGTAAAATTAAATTAAATAAATGGTGTTAGAAGCTTAAGTTTCATAAAAATATTCCTGTGTATGCTTATATTGTAGGCCGTGTTTACTGCTTATATTATCTAATATATCAAAATTAGAGTAGCATACAAATAAATTATAAATGCCAATTGTCATAGTCTGTGAAAGTTAAAATTTTATGTAGTTAGTATTATTAAAATAGTTGTCTTTGACAAAAAGCATATTGTAAGTAGTTGTCTTTAATTATTTTCATCATAAATCGTTAATTCCATGGAAAACTTGATTTGTAAAACAATTTCAACATTAAACAAATTTAAAAACTAAATAAAAGTAAAGCCAATGCTCTAGAGATATACCTCTATTTCTTTGGATTTTAATATGGAAGATAGATATGAATTACACATCACAATTCGAAACAGAATATTGTACAAAGCAATTCATATGTTTAATGTATACTGTTGAGAAAAGATCTCTGACCTACCCATATTCACTGAACAGGCCAGAAGTCTAAACAGATCGCCATCGAGTCCGAGCTATTTAGAACATTCGATGCATCCAAAATGAGGGCTGAGTGCACCATAACTCAGGGCACCATGACTGGAAGAGTGGCCACAAATTTAATGGTAAGTTTGGACACACAACATTAGGATAGGACACAAAATATAGTGATGAGTCTTGTCACATTAGGACTTATATATGAATTGAACGCCTGGTAAAGTACTTTTTCATGTGACTGTACAGACATGCCCATTCACGCATAACGTGGGGTAAGTTGGCATTCTCTTTGGTGGTAGAGAAACCATCCATTTTTGTTTTGTTTTCCACGCTTTCTCTTCCAGAGCTGAGGCCAACGCTTTTTCGCTTTCCGAACCTTTCTTTGTCACCATGTCTGTCCACATTGTGCGGTTCATGGCTAGGTCTTCGCAGTAGGCCATATGCTTTGAGGCTTCTTTGATAACATCCACATATCAGAGATGTGTTGTTTTTTTTAGCCCGGGCATGGACACAAATGTAATGATAAGCCTAGACGCATTCAATTGAGATCTTTTCTGAAATGCTTCACAAAAAAGATATGGAAATATTCATGTTTTTAGTTCTAAAGTATTAAAAAAAAAATTCTTTTACCTTTTGAAAAAAAAAAGAAATCCAGGTGAAGACAGAAGTAACCATCGACATTGTCACATACCAACAACAATAGTCTTGGCATATTCCGTAGTTGCAGCCCTGCACTTAACGATCAAAGACTAACAATAAAATAAGATATGGCATGATAAATTTCTTAGCAAAAACTTAAAAAAATGTAAACCCCTATTTTTCATGGATGCATTACAGACTAATAAAATTTGTTATGAATTGTCAATATTTCTTCCCTACAGATCAATAGACCACCAAGTAATGGAAACTGTTCGATTACCCCTTACAATCGAACCATCACACGTGATAACGCATGGACGCTAACTCTTTCCGATTGGGAAGATGATGACGGCATTCAAGAATACCAATTTTTTAGTAAGAACTTTGTAATTAACTCTAAAGTGGATTTGGTTTGATAATTATTTTTGTTTAAGAACATTAAAAGTAGAAGAAAATATACACTGAAGAATACATATAAATATATAAAATACATAAATATAGGTCCTACATATATATATTAATACATATGTTTAGATTGTAAACTACATAAACTAATAAATGTTAATAAACATCATCTTACTTTTTTGCTTGCGTTACCTCCTTATGAGATATGACAATATCTCTCTGCTTGTAACGTTGTTCGCTCCATGATAGTTTACAATCTAAGCATTGCAGTTTGTCTTTCATTCCACAGTTCATACCACCGATGACTTTGTTGACAAACAGATCACTTCCTTCAAGATCAGCGACGGAAGCTTCTCGAGGAACGTCAGCTTAAGCCAGGGTCCAGACTTCCTCAACTACAAACAGTCCATAATTGTGAAGGTCCGTGACAACCTCGGTGCCACCACAACCTGGTCTTGCGGAGAAGTTGTAGTAAGTCCAGTTGTTTCTGAGATGTGTGTAGATTAGTCTTCTTATGGGCACTTGGAATGAAAAGTTGGTCAAAAGTAGCAAGTTTCGAAATTCTCGAAACTTGATGAAAATCATTCTAATAACAAGTATGTCGTGGGTTCGATTATCATTCTGGCTTTGTTTATTTGAATTGTATGAATTGATTTTTAAAGCGTTATATCCCTTGTTAGGTATTTGACTTTTTTAGCGGCCCCCGAAAGGGGAAAAAACGCTTTTAGTTTTGTATAGCCTGTCTGTCCGTCCGTTCCGTTTAGATCTCAGAAACTAGAAGAGAAAAGAAAATCGGACATCATAATATTTTAGTTCATTCAAAGTTCTGATGCAACGGCTACTTTTTTCTTTTCCGAAAGTGAACTATCGTATTTTTTTAATTATCTATGCAAGCAGATTTTTCAAAAAAGACACCACTTTTAAATGAAAAACTTCAGGGGAGGTAAGTTTTTTAAAAAGGTCATATACTTCTTCATTAATAAGTCAAGCGTCATTCATAGATTCGCGCATTGGTACAAAAAAAGTAAAAATCAATAATAGTAGGTAATCAGCTCACTGTTCAACAAAAAGAACTAACTAGCAATTGAGTTTATTGGAACATATTTGAAGAAAGTTGATGAGAAGGGATGACACCCTGAGCTACAGCACAGGCACCACCGACATTGTCATGGAGGTTTCCATTCTGTTTTTAGGTGATCAGTAAAGAAGAAGTGTTGTCCTGTTTGCTTTTATGTGAAAAAAAAAACGCCAAATAATTTTTTACAATTTTATTGATTTAAACGATCAAAACAAGACTATGGCTTAAATATTCCTGGTCCATTAATGACTTTGAAGGGGTCCACCTCAGAGTTTGTGTGATAACACAAACTCTTTGTAATCTTGTTATAGTCTTATTTTTATTACAAAGCTTATATTAACTCACTCTGTCTTTCTGTCTGCTAAAATGTTTTACACATTATTTCTCCCACACCCGGTCGCAGAACAAGTCGAAAGTGTGCACAATTATTTCTTGTACCTGACAAAACAAGAATCACTAAAAAAAAAAAAAAGTTAACGAAGTAGTTAATTGATCAGTGATAATTAATCTTTTTGATTTATTTTTAAACAAGGGAAAGAACTTGTACTTGTCAGGTGTGGAGGCATCATTGGAATTAGTGCCCTTAATACTTTGTGTAGAGAAGTAGGTCATGGCTTAAAGAATTAAAACTACAATTTAGAACTATAAAACTTTCTACTTTCATAAGCACTTAGCTAGCAGAGTGGATAATGAGTGTCTTGAGGAGGCTTAAGCCCTAGAGTTTGAATTCAAAGTACAACCTGTAAATTATTTTTTTATTTCTAAATACATTTAAAACCTTCACACCTTTCCCAACTGGTCCAGACAGGTGATAGCATCATAGCGCACTGAGAAAGCTAAAAGCATGAAATCTCGTTAAACAAAAACAATTGGTAAAAGTATTTCTAATAGAACAGATTCATTATTGTTAGTCTAGAAGCCTAGATCTATTACCTATTTAATTACATGTCTGATCTACACTAATTGATACAACTACACTTAATAAAAACAAGTGTTTGTGTTTATTTTCCTTGTTGCTCTGTTGGTGTTGTCTAAGACTTTTACGTAGTGAGTTAAGTAAATAAAAACATGTAAAGGTACACAACCTTATAGGCTATGGGGTACATGTTTCTGTGATCGACTAGGGTATCATGTGGCCATCACAACGACCAACCGCCTTTATTAAAAAACCCATGAATTCCCGAGTTTTCGAATCCGAGACAGCTCGGCTCTGAAGCCTAGCGTTTCATCACTCAGCTACCACACCTCCGTACCGTAGGTTAAGGGATTGACTTGAACCTGTTTTGTATGTAAGCTAACATTTGTGGTAAATAATGTCTTAGTCCTAATATGTATTGACCTGCTGTGGAGCATTCAGACCTTACTCAGCAAATTTTATTTCTATAACCTCAATCACTCAATGTGCAACATTTCTAAATATGACATCACGGGTGGCATTTCTTATGTAAAGAAAGTTAGTAGTCTCAAACAAGTTAAAAATATTAGTTTAAGATAAGAAAACTATTGACTTAGTGTCTCGTAGATATCGAAAAACTAATAATTCTCTTGGTTGATTTCAACCTTAGGTGACACCGTTGCCCCTGGAAACCATACGGGCGATGACGAAAGATATCAAGAACAATCAGCTGAGTAGCGTGATGAAGATGTTCGCTGAGGGCGACCAGAAGACGTGTTCAGAGCAAGCCACTAGCCTGGTCTCTCTGTTGAACAGTGATAGTAAGCAAAGCCGAAAAGGTGCATGTTGCATGGTTTGTTTTGGCTTCACTGACACTAGTACTAACCTACAAGTGGTTCTCAAAGTATCCAACAGATTGAAACATGGTGGCGGAAAAAAAAATCTGTCAATGAAAGCAAATATTTAATGGGCCAAAATGTGATCATTTTTTTTATCACGTAGAATAATTTGTTAAAACATTTGAGGACCACTTACATTTATAATTATGTTTTATTTCAGGTCTTTAATAAAAGCTACAAATAGAACATTATTTATTGAACCTGACTGATACAGATGAGCTGTTTGAAAACAGTAGAACGTGTTCACTATATTTTGATAAGAAATCTAATCCCATTTGAGAATGCTAAAGAACAACATCTGTTTTCCTAACAAATAAAAATACTGCATTGTCTCCGTTTTGGGATGAATGCTTTATTTTACATGCTCACGAGAACGCATTTGAGACTTGCATATTTTCTAACAACTGGTGCAGACAAAGCCCGCAACTTTGTATACTTTCGTTTTGTGGTCTGCCTATGTTTCAATCAAAAACATTTCTTTGGGTCTCGTAGCTAAAGATTTGACATACACTTTACAATTTTTAAAGACATTTTAAAGTATCTTTTAAAGAAACAAAAAGTGTAATGGAAATCTTAAAAAAAAAAACACGAAATCCTGTATTGGTACAAATAGATTTCTAGAATAACATATTTACTGCTTCTTTTGAAATTTCACTGAGCGTGAGTTGAAGACGTGAGTTGAAGACGTGGGTTGAAGACGTGGGTTGAAGACGTGAGCTGAAGCCGTGGGCTGAAGACGTGAGCTAAAGACGTGGGCTGAAGATGTGAGCTGAAGCCGTGGGCTGAAGATGTGAGCTGAAGCCGTGGGCTGAAGACGTGAGCTGAAGACTTGAGCTGAAGACGTGAGCTGAAGACGTTTCGGAAGTTCCTTTAGAATTGAATATTATTATATCCTAGTCCTAACCTCACCAAGGATGGCTGGGGATGGCGGCGAGTGGAGTTTGAAACCTAGACCATGGAGACGACAATTCAGAGCGCATACCACACGCCCTGGTTCTGACTAATGAATAGATCAGGCCCCATCACTCGCTAATTGACATATTCAACTTTAATACCAATTTATTTTGTAGATGTTATAGTTTTTTTTTTAATCTTTCGAGACGCTTACCCTACAAGTTTATTTTATTGATTAGTAGAAATTTTATCTTATAAAATACAGACGTTAGACATAGAAATAGGATATGAAAATGGTCAAAAGTTTGAAAAAAAGTTAAAACAAAACCAGAAGGAGAGATTCTCAAACTAGATTCGCGCTTGGCATCTATATCGCTACATGGAATAAATTATTTCTGACTGTGATTATGATTCCATTTAAAAGTGTTCCTAAGGTAAGATATGTGAATGTACTGTACAGTGTCGATAAGAAATTAGCTCCTAACAATTTAACCTTTTAACAACTAATTCACAATATAGTCTGCAATTTAATATGCATTAATAATGATCACTGTTCACTACATAACTTGCTAGTTGTTCCACTTCTATTTTTATTCGTGTACTAATTGCATGATTATTTTGGAGTAAGTGAGTGACATTTCTAGTAGTTCTGTGGCATTGTCTTGGTCTGTGTAGTCAACTGGTGTCCCCATGAGTTCACTAGTAAATCTAAACTAACATGGTTATTGCATGAGCCTGCATTCGCACAGCTGTCTAAATCCTAACCTACTTGTCAACTAACGACTTATGTACCAACAAATTGATTCAACGATAGTTTAAGTACTATAAATATTGCACGCATCAACACAAATGATGTTACTACAAGTGTATTCATAGTGTACAACTCGCTATGGTGTTTACACGTTTGTTATAGCAGCATAAATACACCTTAACACTTACTGACATCTTAGTACCTTAAAAACTATCTAGGTATTATAGAAAACATTAATTTGTAACTAAAATGTTCGACTGAGTTGAGCAAGAAACTGTTGCTATTTGCAAATGTACCAGTTCAGCTAAGATAACTCATACAAAATTAATATTTTTTTTAAATTTAAAAACATTTTTTTCTTCAGATTACTGAATTCCTTCTATATCAATAAATGGTCCAATTTAATTCATACTTAGTAAAGATATAGCTCCAGCAACACATCATTATTACTTCATACTAGGTAGGGCCTACATTATACTGTAATAGATAATTGAGTCTAACTACTTTCTATCTGATTAACAAAGTACTAACTCTTTTAAGCTGACAGTAGATTTTGATACTAACGTATTGATCACTTGTGATGATGCTTTGTTCACTGTCCACTCAAGGATTCACTGTCACCAAATAAAGAACACGTAATCACTTTAAAAAAAAATCTGAAATATCATGACACATTATTGTAGATATAGAAGTATAATCATAGTTGTTGCATGCCATTTCTTTATTACATAAATATGACTACTGCTTGTAACACAGGTTGTTCTTAATGCTATACAATTAAAATTAACTGCCTTAAGATACAATACCCACTAACCCGATTAGAATAGTTATGAAACCATAAAAATAATTAAACTTTATTGATCTATTAACTTTAATAAATTCCGAAAACTTCAGCTTTAAAGAAAATAATAAATAAATGCAATTACAGTCTATACTTGTGTCTTTTTTTTTTACCTACAGAAATAGATGACAACATTCTAGTTACCACGTTATCAATTCCATTCAGTAAATCGAATAAACACCAAACTTTATCAATCAGACTAATTCGTAGGTTACAGTGTTAAAATATATTTTTGTCGTTTCTTTGACTTAAGAGTACGCTGGTATGAACGTGGCTAGTAACTTTGCTGGCTCGATGTATGGAGAAGCTGATGCAGACAGACCCTCGTATATGACAACGGTAAGTTGGTTCTTGAACTCCACTATGAAGTAAAAGCATGTGACAAATGAAATAAATAAACTTTTATCCGGTTTGAAGAAAGAATTAGAAGGAAATATAGTGAAACATAAGCTCTGACTAGAACTTTAACCATGGATATCTGAACCGGCCACATCGCCTGACCAAGTAGCCTGCCACTCTATGTGTCCGTTAAGGGCCGAGCTTGCACCCAACTATGACCATTTGACCAGCGAGAAGACATTTACCCAGAGGTCAGGGATGAGAAATTGGCTTTTTACTGACCACTCCCCCCATCAACTAGATGATAATTTAATAACATCCGTATTTACATGACACAGCTCCTTGAGACCCAACTGGGTACCAACCATCATACTTGAGCATCCAGGTTACCAAGAAACTTTCAATTCAGTAGCCATCTGGACCCGCATCTCGCGTGATTTCTAATTGGTAAGCCCTATCCCCAATTTTGGCTTGACCGATTTTTAAAGAAAAGTAAAATAAAATAATCTTTGATAAAACGAAAATCTATAGGTCTCCAATATTAAAACAGGCGTAGAAAGTCTTGTTACAAAAAAAAAAAATAATTATCTTCAAAGTTTTTAAGATTCATAATTTTGTTTAAATGTATGAAAAAAAAACCATTGTTTTAAATACAAAGTCTTGATCTAGGCCTATTTACGTTATGAAGACTTGTAGCTTTGTACTTAGTTTTCTTGCATTGTTCGCATATACTCTCTGCATATATTTAGTTTTTGTTTTCAAGTCTTGTTCAATTAAATTGATCTAGAATTTTAATGAATTTTTTTTATAAAGCTCTTTCTGTCTGTCTGTCTGTCTGCACACGTTATTTCTTCCACTTCCCATGCTCAGATCAAGCTGAAACTTTGCATAATTATTAATTGCTCCTAACAAAAAAATGAATTATTAAAAATAAATAACTAATATTTTAATTAGTGGTAATTGATTAATTTTGGTTGATATCAAAAAAGGAAAATAAATATTTAAGTATTGAGAGATTGCTGTAAATGTGGATTTCTTTATTAAATTATTTTTTTTTAGGCGTTTTTTTCCCCAGATATTTTGCTTCTTCTTACTCCTTTCTTAAAAGTTCTGACTAGCTAGAGGGCAGCTTGACAGATAGGCCTATATTGGCGCTGCCTGTTGCATCATTTCTTATCTTAAACACAAATGAATCTTTTATGTCTCTCCCAGAATTCCTCAGCGTACCAGGACTATTTGGAATACAAAAAGGAATCAGAAAGAGATGAAAGGGCATTTGTAAGTACGCAGTTATTGATAGCATCTTCATTTTAGTCTCAAACAAAAACCACAGAACTGTGTCTACATGTGATTTCCCTATGGGATTCGATACATCGCTAGGCCGAGTCGTAATTCTGTATGTCGCTCCACTGTTTCCTGTTGATCAAACTTAGGTCACACAGGGGATGAAAAAGTGAAGTTTGGCAGTAAAGAAGAGGTAGCCAATCGTTTGTTTCCACCAGCCATTTTGTGTCATTTCTAATGCAGATTTGCCACACTAATTTCTCCTCCTTTGATACCTTTAAAATATGGTAATTTTTTTTTTACATATTTGGCAGTTATACATACCCTGTATAATCGTTTCTATCAAAATCATATACATGTATGATAGTAAAGGTAGATATAGCATATACATGTATGATAGTAAGGGTAGATGTAGCATATACATGTATGATAGTAAGGGTAGATGTAGCATATACATGTATAATAGTAAGGGTAGATGTAGCATATACATGTATGATAGTAAGGGTAGATGTAGCATATATATGTATGATAGTACGGGTAGATGTAGCATATACATATATGATAGTAAAGGTAGATGTAGCATATATATGTATGATAGTACGGGTAGATGTAGCATATACATGTATGATAGTAAGGGTAGATGTAGCATATGCATGTATGATAGTAAGGGTAGATGTAGCAGTTGTAGAAGAAGGGATTTCACAAAAATGTGTATTATCTCTGGGGTCTGGGGTGTAGTGAGCTATTTGTAATCGTGCGATGCGCCACCTTAGGCGCATGCACCATAGGTTGGCCACAATTGTAAGCCTCCAGGCTCCGTTCTGGGATTAATCCCTTACAGCACTGGCCAGGTATCTGGCAGTGTTCTGTAGGTTTCAATTGTCTCCGTACAAGGCGAGACTCCCGCATGCACCAGTTCTATCAGTTTCAAGTCCCTATGTTCTATTGTAGGTTGTCCACCAGCAGTAATTGAAGCTCTCGCGCGGTGAGAACTTAAGAGCAAGAACTAGAAAGAGTGAATGGTGACCAAGAAATGACATTGCCCAAACTGCCCAGCCTTACATACCACGTGACACGTGAAGCAGAGCCAAAGACACGCAATGAACTTCAATATCGTTGGGACAAAATCTCATGTCATGTGTATGAGACTCATGAAAGTTATACATAAATATTGAGAATAAAATGATACTTCTGTTTGTTTTTCAAATTTTCCACAGTTACGTAAAGAGCTCATCAATCAAATGAAAAATCTAGCGACCCAGTCTGTGATAGCCATTACGCAGGTCTGGAGCTTCTATGCCGAGGCCACCTTGTACGGTGATGAGATTGACCAGACAAGTCAGGTAGGTGGATTATATTTACATTACAACGTAGACAAATAGACGAGATTTTTATTTTTCTAAACTACAAACATAACATACTAAAATGACTATCTTATTTTTATTTCTAAAACCCCACTTTGTTAGCAAATGATTTCAAATATGGAATTATCCTTTCACCTATATTATCTGTGATATGAAAGGAATTTATAAAGTGTTCTATGCGATTGTAAATTTATTCCCATATGTACAATCGTTTACAGAAAACTGTTATGTCCGCCATAGAGAACATGACAGACTTTATGCTGGACCCAGCAAATATAGACAAAGTACCCTCTGAAGACATTGAGGAGGCCATCTCTAACGGCGTAGCCACTATTGGAGGAGTACTGGATGTAAGTTTGTTATACAATTTTGGGGCACTAAGGAAAGCAAAGCTCTGGCAGAGTGGCAAAATTTTTTTCCTCAACCATCATTGGCGACTGAAATATTAATGTATTGAACTCATGAACCCATCCTCTAGCATCACCTGGATTGAAATTCCTTTCGTTATTTCAATAACATAAAAAAGTTAGGATTTATATAAGATGGGCTACCATAAGAAGTGTTGGATTTATATAAGATAGGCTACCATAAGAAGTGTTGTAAAATTTTTTAAACAGGCAGCAGGTCATAATGGAAATTTCGGCACATTATCCGAACTGGAAGAAGCCACCAAAGACAACGATTGGAAAGATTACGATACATCTGTTGACTCTATTGGCAGTGAAAATGGTAAGAAAACATTTGATTGTACTTAGAAAAAAAATTCCCTCTAAACAACTCAGTTAAGAAATCGTTTACTCACTACAACAACTTTTCTATCTTTAAACAGATCTGAGTACTGCTGATTCCTTTGAAGACGCCATGAAGATTCACACAGCGAGCATTCACAAGAAGAGACAAAGTGTAACGGTAAGGGAT
Source organism: Biomphalaria glabrata (assembly GCF_947242115.1). NCBI lineage: Eukaryota > Metazoa > Mollusca > Gastropoda > Planorbidae > Biomphalaria > Biomphalaria glabrata. The sequence continues at coordinate 49,418,054 of NC_074712.1, forward strand.
TAGGACACACTCTTTCTGACCTCAATGCTCCCAAGAAGTCTATGTATAGACACGCTGTATAAAGTATATTTCTCTTGCATATTGCCGGAAGTAGATCATGGAACATTTTTGTCTGCGTCTGTTAATATTTTAGGTCATTCTAAAACATTTGCCGAAATGTTATTTTCATCATTACTCTGAGATACCAGTTTTTGTTTTTTAAATTGCTTAGACAAAATTGTGAAAACACATTTGTTGCTACTGTGTTCTCAATTATTTTTCAATCTTCACCAGGCTAAGAAAGTGAGGGACCAGGCCATGGCAACATTAGACAAACAAACCCAGTGCTTCTCAAGATATAGTGTGCCAGGGCAGGTTAGCTAAAATGCTATTAAATGATGGAAAAAGAATCTCAAGTTATTCTAATTTATATTATAATTAATATAAACTTTGACATTTAGATTTGCTGGAATGGGTTGAATGTAAAACTTGACATTATGTTTTATAGTCCTTTGAAATCAAGTCTGCCAAAATGAAAGTACGACTGGAGAAAACAAGTGCTGAAACGATGCAGAACAAGACATTGACCACCGCAGACTCTACTGCCGGTGTTAGTCTGCCAGCCACTTCTTTTCTGGACAACGCTAATGAAACGATTCTCGTCTCAGTAAGTTTAAGATACCCATTTATTAGATCGCATTCACTAGTGAAGGCATCCATTGCCTTCCTCAAGAGACAGTAGAAATCTTACAAATGCATTGTTGTTGTTACCTGTTGTTGACTTGTAGCACCAAACTGCTGGTAGACAACTAAACGGCTGTAGGCGTAAGTATCTTATCTAATAAACTAGAAAAACAAACATGAATAAATTCCTTGTGAACAATATTAAATATAACTTCATTTATAGTATAGACGAAATTAAGTTCATATGAAATCAAAATAAATTTAGTAGACTTTAGTAATAATATTTCTTAAGAAAATCTAACTCACTACAATAACACAACCTTTCAGTCTCGTGTTCTGGAGTCGTCTCCCCTAACTAACACCAAAGGATGAATAAAACGCCATTTATTTTGTATCAATCATGACCAAATCGCTAACCTCTTCCCACCGTCACAATAGAAACACACACAATTGGGACATTCCTTTGAGATCCAAAAGAAATCTGCTTCCAAATGCAGGCGCAGACAGCTGTCAGGGTTCTAAATTATATACATATACTGCTGCTGCTCGTCTCTTGTTCTTGTTGACTAGGCTCGCTAGGGGTATGAATACTCAATTACACTTGTTAATACTTGCTTAGTACTTTCTTGGTTACTCAGAATTCATCAATACTTGCTTAACTCAAATACGAACACTTAATATACATCAACTCTAACTCCTTATATTCACGAATATCGATAATACTTTAATACTTAATAAAGCACACAATTATATCACTCTTATGAAATACACAAAACACCAGTCCATCAACGTATAAATATATAAATGCATAAGGTTTGGGGGGGATTTTTTTCTCCCCCCCCCCGCAACCCCCCCCCCCCCCAAGCGAAATTTTCTTTTTATATGTATTTATGTGTGTGTGTGTGTGTGTATACATAATCTTTATTGCATTCTGACTCTTCATTCTTTCGGAAGACGTTTATTGTGCCCTAGAATAGGTTCTTCCATGAGTTAGTGGAAAAATTGTAGATTCCCCGCAAATATTAGCAAAGGGGTCTGGGGGAGCGCTAGGAGCTCCCCCAGCGCGGGGCGAAGCCCCGCCGCCAAGCACTATTTCTGATATTGAAAGCCAACAAAATGCATATTCTGAGGTATCTACAGTGCATTTTCCTGCTATTAAAAAGTTTTATTTCAAATACCTAATGTGCTATTCTTACTGACTTAGACCCTCCCGCGCCGTTTGGCGAATTTGCTGTCAAGCTGTTTCCATAAAATTGTAGATTCCCTGCCATTACTAGCAATGGGGTCTGGGGAGCGCTAGCGCGGGGCGAAGCCCCGCCGCCAAGCACTATTTCTGGTATTGAAAGCCAACAAAATGCATATTCTGAGGTATCTACAGTGCATTTTCCTGCTATTAAAAAGTTTTATTTTAAAAACCTAATGTGCTATTCTTAATGACTTAGACCCTACCGCGCCGTTCGGAGCATTTGACGTCAAGCTGTTTCCATAAAAATCTGTCACTGGTAATGTCTAAAGCCTCTTCCCACCTGCCATGAGGACCTCAATGAATGAATGGCGTCAAGTTGTACTAGGATACCATTGCAACTCTTCTTATGCGTAATCCATTTTGTAGGAGAACATGTCCCGCAAACCTCATGCGTCGCTCTCTCACAATCTTACTAAAGGGTCGACTCCCAGTTCGGCATAGGATTTCCTTGATTTAAACCCGATCTCTATAACTGACTCCTAAAATCTGTCTTAGCCATCTTTGTTGAGCCACACTTAGTGTTTTTCAATTTCGGCAGATCACTATTCACTGCAGTTTATTAAGGGAGCCCTGCCACTGATAAAAATGTGTAACCACTCTTGAATACGCTCTTGGAATTAAGTGACTGTAGTTTGCTTTAGATTTTATATCCAAAAGAGAAGTTTTATCGTCAAAATCATCTGTTGGGGGTTTTCCACCTCAAAATGCTCTGTAGGGGGATCTTAAACTCAAAACCATCTGGAGGGGTTTTAAACTTTAAACAAACGCCATCTGTAGAAGAGGGGTTTAAACTCAAAACCCCCGATTGGATTGGCTACGCTCAAATAATTTTAGTGTGTAATTTGCTTTTTTTTTATATTGAAGAGGTATTTTTAGCATTAAACCCCTCTGAATGGGGGTTTAAACTCAAAACCCCTTTTGGCAACGCTCATAGCATTTTGAGTGCGTAATTTGCTTTTTTTCTTACACTGAAGATGTATTTTTTAGCCTCAAACTCCCCTGGCGGGGGGTTTAAACTCAAAACCCCTTTGGCTGCGTTCATAGATTTTAGTGTGAGTAATTTGCTTTTATTTATATTGAAGAGGTACTTTTTAGCTTCAAACTCCACTGGAGGGGAGTTTAATCTCAAAACCCCTTTGACTACACACAAAACATTTTGAGTGTATAATTTGCTTTGTTTTTATTATTAAAGAGGTATTTTTTACCTTCAAACCCCGCTGAAGTGGGGTTTAAACTAAAAACTAAGTCAAAACCCATTTAGCTACGCTCATAACATTTTGAGTGCGTAATTAACTTTTTTTTATATTGAAGAGGGGGTTTATCGTAAATTTTGGAGGGGGTTTTAAAATCAAAATCTCCAATAACTGTGCTCTTGGAATTAGGAGATTTTCGTTTGCATTTTTGTTTTGTTTTGTTTTATAGAAGAGGGGGGGGGGTTAACTGCAAAAACCCCAAGTAGGGGGTTTAAAACTCAAAACCCCTAGTAGGGGGTTTTAAACTCAAAACCCCTGGTAGGGGTTTTTAAACTCGAACCCCCCTGGTAGGGGGTTTTAAACTCAAAACCCCCTGGTAAGGGGTTTTAAACTCAAAACCCCATTGGTTCACAACACGTGCAAAACATCGCATTCATAACAAGGGGATATAACAATCATACCAAAATATCAAACTAACATTTATTCTCGCCATACCTCTCCCTGACAACAGCAAAAAGAGACATTAAATCCACTTTTACAGTAAACAGATTGGACTGCGGTATTAGAATAGACAAATCCTCAACTGGATCTGCAGAGTCACACATGTGCGCGTGTGTCTCGAGGGGGAGGGCGTTATAGAGCAGGTTGTTTCAATTCAAGTCAAAAGTCCTGTCAGAAAACAATACGATGCGTAGGATTAAAAAAAAACAGCAGGGGGTTGCAGAGAGAGAGAGAGAGAGAGAGGGAAAGATAGGTAGCCGTCTCATTTCATCGTAACCGCTACAAAAATTCACGGGCAAAGATTAGGAGATTGTTAAAACGTGTTTCCCGTTTATTGAAAGTTGCAAAAAGGTGGGGATGTTCGGCCATAATAAACCAATAAATCCTGGGAACAAATCACTGGGCAGGTGTGTAACGTTAGTTTTATTATATATTAAAATTACTGTCATTCGTCTTTTGCAACCCTTTTTTTTTGTTTTTTCTTTTCCTTTCGTCTATTGACGACCAATCTGTTAAACTCCTCATTCAGTTAACGATAAAGATCCACCTATAGATATCCTTTTATCTACTTGTATGTCTGTCATTTTGTATTTCCTTTCGTATCTTTTCTGTTCTCTCTTTTTGATGAAATCGCATGTCTGTAATGTTATACTGAATACCTTCTAAAACACACCTATTGTAAAGAAATTAGTTTTTGGCGAGGCATTAATTCTGACTTACATTGTTAACCACTGTCCAGGTCTCACAGTCCACCAACTATCCAATAAGATATTCTGAAGCTGGTGAGAGTATCTCCTCAACTACCAACTTTGTCACCTTCAATATTTACAATGGTAACTCCTCTAAGGTATGTTATATGTACATCTAGGTCTTTACGTGACATGTACTCCTGTTTCCTGTCTTATGTTACATCAGGTGGAAATAATCCATTGATGATTATTATTTCCTAATATTTCTCTTCTAATATGAATTATAACCAAAAAAGAAGAAGAAGAATTTCTCCATTTAGTTATACATTTTTAAAAAATATTCATAGCTGTACAGTGTCTTGCTTTTTGTTAGAGATTGTGAGTTTCAGTATTAAGAGTTAGCCTTGTTCTAACATAGTTTTTTAGCGTAGACCATCATTGTTTTGTTTATGTATTTTTGTGTGTGTCTCTGCCACTATGCCTCTATTTAAACACACTGAAGAACCACGGTGTAAAATATATATCCCTTGAGTTTTATACCTTCAAACCCAGTTCAATGAAAGGCCAGATGTGACATTTGTGTTCAATTAACTTGTATCACTGTGTAACAACCAGTAAGTATATCTATCTAAAGTATAACATATTTACATTGTATGTTTTGATCATTGAAGGTATCCAGCAATGCTGTTTCTTTTACTTTGCAGATGTCTGTATCCAACCTTACTGAACCTATCAAAGTCACACTACCACACGACTCCAAGATGGCAGTGCCCCAGTACCTGACAGTCAAGCCAATGATCCCTGCATGGACTACTTTGATGAATCTGGACATTCAAATCAACAGGTCATACTCCTCGCTGCATCTTGACTTTGATGGCATTAAAGACAGGCAGTTTCTCCTAGTAGTTAAGAAAGGCAATCTGAGTAGTATAGGGAACGAGACAGAGGCGGACATGTGTGACTTTGTCTACCTAATGCCACAAAACTTAAGTCTCGAAGGTAAGTTCATTAAAAAAATGTTTGTAAATTTTTTTTTACATGTTTCATATGTTTCTTCAGAGTTGAAGACAATTTACTTCCGAGTCAAACCTCCTACAGGATGATGGGGGATGGGAGCAGGCAGGGTATGAACCTGGGACTACCGATAAGTCTGAATGACATTTCAGTGTGCAAACTACACATGCATATGCATATAGTGAGCTATGTTTAGAGCACTTATACAATGGATGGAAAGAAAGAGTATTGTAAATGTGTACCAATCTACGTCTTAGGAGAAGATCTCTACCTCTTAAAAGATCTCAAGAGGCTAAAGAGGGAAAATGAATAGTCACAATGGATGAAAATGAAACATCGGACCAGTGTATTTCTTTGCTCCTTATCATTGCTTGAAATTTATTTGATAAATCCAGAAAAATTGATAGACTTAGTTCAGACATCAATCCTGGAACCCTTCTTACTAATACCTATGGGTGTTATGGAGTGTGTGTGTGTTTGTTTGTTTGGTGATGGTGAGAAGACGTTAGCTATAAGTAGATGGCTATGCAGTGTGTGTGTTTGGTGATGGTGAAAAGACGTTAGCTATAAGTAGATGGCTATGCAGTGTGTGTGTTTGGTGATGGTGAGAAGACGTTAGCTATAAGTAGATGGCTATGCAGTGTGTGTGTTTGGTGATGGTGAGAAGACGTTAGCTATAAGTAGATGGCTATGCAGTGTGTGTGTTTGGTGATGGTGAGAAGACGTTAGCTATAAGTAGATGGCTATGGAGTGTGAATGATGCCAGATATGTGGCACTGTTTCTCCTAAGCTGTCTGAGGTATGCCAGACGACTTCAGGATGTCAGAGTGTAAAGAGTCAGGAATGACGTGTTTTTATTGAGTTAAAACTGTTTGAAAACAAGTTTATTTATTTCATCTCAAGTTGAATTTGTCTATATTGTAATAAAAAGTTATATATAGTATTGTTCACAAAGAAGTTATTCAATTTTTAAAAATATTTATAAGTTAAAATATAATACGCCTACAGCGGTTTAGTTGTCTACCAGCAGTTTTGTGCTACAAGTTAACGACCATCAACAACAATGGGTCTATTCTATAGCTTTGTGACTTGAAAGCAAAAATTACTGGAAGCAATAGCAAGTTTAGAAAGAACTACCTTCCAATAAACAGTTAGAATATAAACGTATCAATTCGGCTGAAATGTTGCTTGCCATTTTAAACTAGAATATGGAGCTAGTAAGACAACTGTTGTTTTTACTACAATATTTTCATACAGAAAACAGGAAATTAATATAACATTGTCTAAAAGCCACTTAGTTTTAGTAATTTTTGCATAGGCATATTTATTTTCATTGCAGAAACCAATGCTGATAAATACAGACTTCAAATTAGTGACTTAGATATTGGCAATTTCACTGGTCATCTTTACGTTGGCATAAGAGAGCTAAATGTTACAGAATTCAACATGGACATCAGCAGTGGTTGTGCCTCATTGCCAAGATATGAGAATGGATCTGACTATTTCCGAGGCGAATTCAAACTTAGACAATATGTGACTCAGTGCTTGGCTATATCAGATGATGCTTCTGATTGGTCGACAGAGGGTTGCTGGGTAATGACCATAATTATTAAAAGTAAAACGTTATATAGATCTAGATTTAGATGCAAATGTGTTTAGATGTCAAGCTAATTACAGTTGAAATTACTTTCCACAAAACATTCTGTTCTCTAGCGGTTTTCAGTATAAGAAGAATCTCTCACATTTCATCATAGAGGATGTTATTTCTCTTTGCTAATGAAGCTAAATTGACTTGTCAAGTTTCAGACGTACCATCAGAAATGAAATTTATTATGTCCTAGCTGAAACCTCTTGCTGGATAGTATAGAATGGCATCAGGTAGACATCGCGACAACAGCCCAGATCGCGTATCACATAAACAGGAAACTTTTAAGAAGTCTAGCATGTTTCCCCCAGGCGATATGGTATAAATTTAATTTTTTAGGGAAAACATCTTTACTGTTGAATTCCATACATATGCCTACATTATAGATAGTGCATTATACATGTTTTTATATCTAAAATATCATGTATATATTTCAAGTGGATACTTCAAATTAGTAACTTTGACTTGATCGTATTGCAACATTGGGCATTTATAGACTTACTCAGGAGTAGGATTACAATAGTGCACATGTGTTTGACAAAATGAATTAGAGTGGTATTTTTATTTTGTTGTGGGAAGGTGTCAAGAAATGTATTTAGCAGTATAGCCTTGCTTCAGCTGTCCTCACAGGTTTAAGACTAAGCAGGGCTGGACTTAGATATACAGAGGCCCTAGGTGGCTGTCTAGTTTGTCTTTGCCTAAGGCCGGCCCTGGGCTAAGTGTGTTGATCAGGTCATAAAAGAGACCTGTGGAAATGTTTTGTTCAATGATTCAGGCAGATATATTTTTGGTATCTTGGTCAGGTGGGTAAGGAGACTAACGTCATCCAGACTGTCTGCTACTGCACTCACTTGACCACCTTCGCAGGGGGCTGGGTGGTGGTGCCCAATACCATCGATTGGGACTATGTGTTCTCCCACGCAGACTTTCTCAGCAACCCCACCATCTACATTACCGTCATCATCACTGCTGTCATCTACATTGTGGCTGCAGTCTGGGCCAGGAGGAGAGATAGAAAGATTGTGGAAGAGGTAAGATTTCATTTGTAGTTGAAAGATATCATCCGGTCTCACTGTCTGAAACTTTAAGTAGGTAATCATGATCATTAAACTAATTCCTAAAACTTTAAGTTAGTAATCATCCTCATGAAACTAATTCCCAAAACTTTAAGTTAGTAATCATGATCATTAAAGTAATTCCCAAAACTTTAAGTTGGTAATCATGATCATTAAACTAGTTTTCCAACACTCTTCTATTTGAAAATCAATAACATTAAATCAATGTCTGAAACTTATAATTGAGGAATATTGTTTTAGTTCTCTGAAGTTATCATTTATGTTGCTAGAAATAATATAAAAATTTACAATATGTTTATTATTGTAATATTAAGTGTGCTTGTCAAAATTCAATGTTATGTGACAAAATATGTTGACATATATTATTGCACTGTAAACATAATATGTGACTAGCCAACTGTATCACCATTTAATAGATCTAGTTGATGGTATATAGCAGTGTTTCTCTAACATTTGCTAGTGGACCCTCTTTTCCCAAATGAGAAGAATTTCATTCACTCCCCCTAGCTTGGAACCTTGTGGAATTATGTAGGGTCTCACATTGGGGTCCAGGAGAGCTTTTAAAAAGTAATGAAAAAGAAACCAACTGAAAGATAGGCCTATAATTTCAATAATTTCAACACAATTTTTCAGTTTTATTTTGTTTAAATATTTAATATATATTTAGAATGGGAATTTGTATATTAAATGTTCACTAAAGCTAGTCTATTTAGTCTTTTTTTTTTGGGGGGGGGGGGGGGGAATAGTATTTCAAGTGTATATTGAAAAAGGTTATTTCTTGAGATATTATTGGGTAGGCAGCAGATTCCCCTTTCCAAAATCAAGGAGATTTGCTGTAGTGCTGTAAGCTCATTCAGTGGGGTTCAGATCTAAAAAATAACTTTTTCTCATAGTAAGAAAAGTGAATGTAAAAAACATTAAAATTTTCCTTTTTATAAAAGATATTTTGTTGATATTCTTGCAAAGACGGTATACATCTTAGAGGAGGAAATGACTTTTAAAATATGTAAATCTATTAAATATTGGTAATAATATTTTCGGTTTAGTTGGTTAAAAATAAAACATTGATAACAACAACATTGAATAAAAATACAACTATCTTTTTCGCCCCTTGAAAAGGAAATTAACTAGCTCAATCCCATTCCTTTTGTCTATCATGATGCAGTTTTTAATTATATGAGAAAAAAATGTTTTACAGCCACATTCATGACTGTGTGATTTTAATACTTCTCTTTGTCTTTTGTCATGTGTAGGCAAAAGTATGAAATTATTTTCATAAGCCCCTTTAAAATTATGTTCAAACTCTTACAGCTTGGATTAGCTCCCTTGGCAGACAACGACTTGAGAGACAAATATTTCTATGAGATCATGGTATCTACAGGCATGAGAAGAAACGCAGGCACTGACTCGCAGGTAACCTGATACATTTGCTTGTTAGTACTCAATGTTGGGCTTTTTTTCTCTGTAGGTTTGCTGATTAGTTATTTAAATAACAAAATGCAAAAGAACAAATAATAGTACATTGGGCTCTATATTTTGATGTTGACAAAAAAATCTTAGATTGTTCAGTAAGTTATTGTGATGTAGACATTATTCTCCTAGTTTCTCTATTCAAGTAATCTAACCAAGTTAGAGTTACTGCCATTAGGTTTCTTTAAGATCGAATTCTATGGCACTAAGCTGATTTAGCAATAGATTCATATAGATTAATGAAATATGTGTTGCTGTTAGTTTTTTTTAAAGAGTTCTATGGCACTAAGCTGATTTAGTAATAGATTCATATAGATTAATGAAATGTGTGTAGTTGTCTTTTTCTTTCTTCTTCTTCATTCTCATTGTTATGTTGGAGTGTTCAGATGACTAGACCACTATATGAGATGAACTGCGCAGTTGTTTCCAAATCAGGGAGCTCTCCATATAGCTTTCTTTCTATTGGGGTGTTTTGGGGCCAGTGTCTTGTGCGGGCCTCTTGGTAAAGAGAGCAGTTTTGGAGGACATGGTCAGCATTCTCTGGTGACACTCCACATGGGCAGATTTCACTGGTTCCAATTTTGAGCTTCTGGTACATATGTTGTCTCATGTGTAGTTGTTATTTGAAACATCTAATTTTAAAATGCATAAACATCCTATGATATCTTTAAAATAGGTTTGCTTCATTTTGTCTGGTGAGGATGATGAGACTGATGTGAGGGCATTTACTGATTCCAAAAGAAAGATATTCAGAAGAGGTCAAATTGATGGTTTCTTGATGGCAGTACCAAGGTAGAAAAAGTCATACACATAACTTTAGTTTTGTATTCTTATAAAGGGTAGATACTTGGCATGTCCTTTTAAAACAATTTGTTTTACCAGAAATGTTTACACTCTGGCCTGTTATTTTATATCATGTTGTAATGAAATAATTCTGCTCAAGTGACTATAAAAGAGATGAAGAACTCCATGAAAAAATGAACATAGCCCTAAGTGTCATCCAATCAAAAGTTTTAGTTTTTCAAAATTAGAGTTAGCATGAGAGGAAGGAAAGCATTAACTAAAAGAGAAAGAAAATTCTCAAAAATCTACCTCCTTACACTCTAGAGTTAAACCAATGAAAATTTGTTTAATAACTATGTAAAAATTTAAACCTAAGGATTTGATTAATGATAATATTTTTCATACAGAATACATAAGATTTGAAACAGTTTTTTTGTTGTATGTACTTAACATAATTTTTGTAAAGAGACAATGTTCTAATTAAAAAGAACAAAAGAAAGGAAAGAGCTGTGCCACTGATTGTTGTAACTATGAAAACTAAACACATTAATAAAAGATTGCATGCAATGCCTTGAACCAACTATTGTACATGTGTGTTGGTGACAAGATCACTACTTTTGAGTCATATAGGCTACTTGCTATGGTGATAACTAGAAATGCCTAATTAACAAAAATTTCAGGCCTCTGGGATTTATCAATTTTATGAGAATCTGGCATGACAACTCTGGACGTGGCAAGTTTGCCTCCTGGTACTTAAACTATGTCATCATTCGTGATGTACAGACAGACGTAAAGCAGGTGTTCATAGCCAACAGGTGGTTTGCTGTGGAGGAGGATGATGGCCAGGTAACCCTGTATTTTTCTAATAGTATTATATGCAAATGGAGATGCACAGTTTATTACTAAAAAAAAGAGATTGTTTTGACCATTAAACTCACAAACCTGGCAAAATACAGATCTCTTGTGGTTCATGATTTATGTCATTTTATTTTATTCAGGAGCTTTTTCAACATTCAAATGAATATTTAGTAAAATATTCTATCTCTTTTATGTTTTTATCTTTTGACTTTTCACACTTTTTTTATGACTTAAAAGTAAACAGATCATCATGCTGATATGAGGAAAAGAAGGGGGCATCCATTGGTAACTAATAGTGACAAATTTAAAGGGCTCAATCTTCACTCTTCATGATCTGATCATTGTTTTAAACCACCTAAGGAAACATTTGTTGCCTTCACTTTAAAAGCTATATTACTCCTTCACAGATTGACCGAGTCATACCTGTAGCTGGACGTGAGCAGATGGCTGACTTTGGCTATCAGTTTGGAGAAAGAACAAGGAAAAACCTAGTTGATGGTCACTTGTGGTTCTCTGTGGTAGCCAGACCACCACAATCAAGATTTACATGTCTTCAGGTAGACAGAGTAGAGCTCAGGCAGTCAGCTATTTAAAACAATCTAACTATTCCTGAAAATCCAACTTATTAAAAAAGAAAATTAAAAAGCTTCTTTTTTGTTAAAATGAATTTTAGCTAGTGAAATTACACATTCAAATATATAGTGAGGAATACAGAATGAGAGAAATCAATGGGGAAAAAATGAGAATGAAAACAATACTAAAAGTAAATGAAAGCAAACAGAGAGAGAGAGCAAGATGAAAAATTGTGTTGATTTTAAATGAATGAAAAAGCATATCGAACTATTCATTGGATTTTTTTGTATAGCCTATATATTGCTTTAAAAAATATAACCCCAAAGCTACATAAAAATGAAAATTATTTAACCTGTTCACATAGAATAAAACAATGACACTGTGACAGGTTGGGGAAAGTGACGTGTGATTGGCGCGTTTAATGTCTAGGGGATGGTTATTTTTAAAGCTATCACACACCAAATCGTCAGCATATAAATTGGGAGCAGGCACGCAACGAGACAAGCAATGAAAGATAGATACAAAGTTAAAAATGAAGAATATTTATTTACATAAATATTTACATAAAAGAATAAAAGGGGAGATTTTGCATCTATCTCTAAGCAATAATGGATTTAATCATCACTCTTGCACTTAATAAGAGAGTATGTCACTTTGTCTTCTGAACTTAGCTGGTTGTCCTGTTGATGTCGCAGCTGGCTGTGTCCTGGGTTGAGGTTCTGCAGCTGGAGGTGGCGCGCTTGCGGGTAGAGGGACGCCGGTGATTCAGTTCTTGTGGAGTCTCAATCCAAAGTTCTGATATTTGTAGTGGACACAGTAGGGCGGGTGGCCGGCTACTGTGGGCACAAGGTTACTGCGGGCAGAGCTGATCTGCCATGGTCTGCGTAGTGAGCAGGATATGTCCAGTGAGTTGCAGAGGGTTTGGCGTAGCTATGACGTCTCGCACAGATCTGAGTCTACAGGGACGTCGCACCTAATTAGTTGACAGGTGGGCTGTCGACTAGGCAGGCAAGGCCGATAGCGCCAAGTAGTAGAGTTGAGTAGGATCCTCATATGCGGGAGATGATACTCAATAGCAGATAGGCTGCTGACTAGGCAGACAGTGCCAAATAAATGGACAGGTAAATAGGCAAGTGCAGTGCTGAATAGCACTAAGCACACAAAGGCAGGTAAATAAGCAGATGATCGAAACAAATAGCAAATAGGCAGACACCTGAGGGAGGCTGCGGATAAATAAAGACAAGTTAGGACATGTCTCTCATGCATCTTATCGATGCCCTCGACTGAGGTGCATTCGTCAGATAGGTAAAATTGCTTTAGAGCACAATAGGGAGATGATGACAAATGGGATTTGGGAAATAGATGGCAGATAGTAGCAACATAGAAATGTACATAAAAGGGGAAATAATAATATAAAAATGTACATATAAGGGGAAATAATAATCTCAAATAATCAACACAAATTGGAAGAGAGAAAGGGCGGGGGGAATGGGCGGTGGTCAGCGACCATGACGGTTTGTTTACATACGACCGCCGGCCGAGAACAATGGAGCGTGCTTGAATGGAGAGGGTGTCCGTTCAAGGGGCGCAACTCCCGTCAGAGTAAAATGAGTAAAGGGTAGATAATTCACATATCTTCTCTTCTAAACGCAGTATCAGTGCGCTAGTAAAATTATCAAGGCGGACAGCCGAGATAAAGGAAACAAAATAAGATGTACAAATATATACATGGTTGCATCAACGATCAATTGAGCAACGCAGCATTAATAGATTAATGCAATACTTAAATACATACATAGGACATGTTTATGTTTTCTACTTACGACAGTGAGAAATACACAATGCACTAATCAAATATAAGTGAAGTAATAAAATACACATGATAATCTCCAGTAAGAAATATGCACTAAGTAATTAAGATGGAACTTGTGATTAAGTTCGGCTTACCACCAGGTATTCCTAGGAGTAAAAATGTATGAAGTAGTCCAGACTCGATTGACAGCGATAGAGAAATAAGGGGGTCTGATTTGATTTGGATTTACTTTATATAGGTCTGGAAAATGCGGGCGGAAACAGGAAATGTCCTAGGCTAAGAATTATCTTACACGTGAGTGAATTTGACTCGAGGTGGGAGTCGCACCTTGGAAAGGTCAATGGTTGGTCCGCGTGATGTCCTAGATCAAAGAGAGACGTGGGAGAAAGGGGGGGGGGGGAAGGTGACTTCAACTGCGCCTGTCAGACATCCAGCCGGTAAGATCAAAGAGACTGTGTTTATCTTTACCCCGGTCAAGGGAAGATAAATGAAAGGACGCCAAGGTGGCGGACCAAGTCTAGCTTGAAGAGGTAAAGGTGGGGCGGGTGAAGAGAGTGGGGAAAGGACGGGGAAACAACTAAAATAAAATAAATAAATAAGGATTAATGCTGTGATAAATTTGAGTGACTCTGACAGCAAGTTTTTGACTTGTCACAGACACATATAAATCTATTAAGTTGATGGTTATGTTTGACCTCAATTCCAGAGAGTCTCTTGCTGTTTGTGTTTGCTTTATGTCTCTATGTTGGCCAATGCAATGTTCTACAATACAACCTCCAATAAAGAGACAGCAACCAACTCCTTTAGTTTTGGACCATTCTCTGTTTCACCTGAACAGGTCAGTTGTTTGCTTATAACTTTGATTTAACCTATAGATATTCTAAATTATATCACTTTGGATATAACATTTTTTGACATATTCTAAATTAGGTTACTTTGGATATAATATGTCTTGAGATGATTATATTTTTTATCTTACATTTATTTGAACCCTATTTATATTTCATTCCATCATTTTTGCCAGATTTATATTGGAGTCGTCTGTAACTTGATTGTCTTTCCGGTCAACGTTTTGCTAATTTACATGTTTAGAAAGTCCAGGCCTCACCACAAGCGTCCGTCACGCATTGATCTTGCAATTAAAGAAGTGACTGAACAAAGCAAACATGCTTCAATCAATGACGTCAAACCTGAGGTACTTTTTTTTTTTCAAATTTTATCAGCATTTGTATTACAGATGTTGGAGAGAAGATTTATTTAATTGAAATAGTTGTCAAAATTATGTGCAATTAAATAGGCTTGTAGTTTTATACAACTGATTTCTATAGATGCTATTTCCAAATACAATTTAAACAATATCTGTTAAGTTAATCCTTGAATGTTCTTTGGGTCATTTTAGTTATTATTGTTATTATTATAACTGATTGTATTGTTCTACATCATTATGATACTGTTTTACCCTACGAGTATAGTTTTAATGAAGTTTATTTTGGTACAGGACATTGGCAACAAATAATTAATTTTTATCCTTGTCTATAAAGATCTTCAACTCTTTACATCTATTTTATATTAGTCTCTTAACCTTATTATTGTTATAGTCCCCATTCATTTCATATTACACTATATATTACATCATTTTCTTTTATTAAACCTTCATGTAAATGTCCATAGAAGTCTTGCAATTTTTTTGTCAGCATTTATTCAATGCTACATTTTTTTCTCTCTCAAGCATGATCTCTGACCCATAAATAACAATGTCCAATGTTCTATATTCTACAGGTCAGCAGTATATTTAGCGTCTCAAAGACACCTACGATTCCTAAGGATCCATACAGACCTAGCACTGCAGATACTCGCCCAGCCACAGGAATGTCCTTTGGTTCCACTAATTCCCTGACACCCAAATTTAAAAAGGTAATAAAGATTGGACCAAAGCACATGTGAAATAAAGGATATTTTTATTGTTATAGTAGCTTTCCTGAGGTCAAACCAATAAAATTATCTTATCTTAAATTATCTCATTATAGTTATACAATAAAACTTATAGACAATTATAAACTTCAATTTATATCCAACAGAAGAAGTTTGAATTTCCATGGTATTTTCAAATCATTGCCTGGATTCTGCTGTGGATTGTCACACTTGGATCTGTCTGTATGGTCATCTTCTATGGGATCTCCTTCAAGGATGACACTTGCAGGAAGTGGATTACTTCTTTGTTGATCTCCTTCTTCACTTCTGTCTTCATTACACAACCTCTAAAGGTCAGAGGTCACTTTAATTATTTTTTACAGTAAAGATTTACAATTGTACTTAATTAAAATAATTAGCATAGCAAAAATAATGATATACCAAGATAAATAGTGAAAATCTTTGTATTTGTTTAAAGATAAAAGCATTCCAACAGACTATGTAATTTCATTTATTTTCAAAGCAATTTGGTTCTCAAATATTCTTTTTATATGCAGTATTAATAGCTACAGCAACAAATAGTGGTAACATGTCATCTTATCTGTCCCTTGACTTTCATTGTAGGGCTGATTTGACAGATTGCATAACAAAATCCCTCCATTTTTCCCAGTCTGCAGTTGTTCTAAATAGAATATCAAGAAAGAGGCTGGTACATTTTATTACATTTAGACGATCCCATCTTTATGCTCTCTCCACATAGCAACTATTTTTCTACATAGCAACAAATCTTATTAGATATTTTAAAAAAGTAAAATAGTTTTTCATTTTGTTGAGTGAATTTTGCTTCAGCCCGTTTGCTACTGGATCACAGCCTGATTATGCTGTATACACACTGGACTGTCATTTGGTCTTCTTGTTAGTCCATGGTTCATACCCTGTCCATTGCCATCCACTGTCATCCTTTTGGGAGGTTTGGGATGTAGATTATCTTCAACTCTGGAGAAACATTCAGAGCATGTAAAACATTTTTTTTTCACTAACTAAATATTTTCTTTTGTTAACCACTTCCCTCATTATTGTAGGTATTTTTATTTGCTATGGTTCTGTCATTGATCTTCAAGAATCCAACTGATGATGAAGAAGATGAAGAAGAAGATGAGGAACTTCCTCAAGTGGACACTGAGAGTGAACTACTTCACAATGATGGTAACACTTTGAATTAAGTCTTTACAAAATCAGGAAACAGTTTTAAAATGTCTACATTTATTTTTATTTTTTTTTTGGTGTTGTTGGTAATTTTTATGTATTTTTTAATGTTAGTCCTGGCAGCTGCTAAACCCAAAAAGATTGGATATAAACCACCAGATCCCATTGTGATAGAGAAACTAAGAGCTCAGAGAATGAAAGAGATTCAGATGTGGGCAGTTATAAGAGAAGTAGGTCTAATGATTTTAAATATACTTTTTTAAAGAGTTAAGGTGTAGGTTTAAGGCATGTGGAAACACTTTTTATTTTATATTTGAATACTAGAAACATGTTTGATAGGTAGCTTTATATGAGAGGGAGATGCAGTGGCTTAATGGGAAAGCACTTGGCTTCTGAATCAGAGGGTCCCTGGTTTGAATCCAGGTAAAGACTGGGATTTTTAAATAGGGATCTTTGGGCATCTCTAAGTTCACCCAGCTCTAATGGGTACCTGACATTAGTTAGGGAAAAGTAAAGGAGGTTTATCATTGTGTTGGCCACATTACACCCTCGTTAACAGTGGGCCATAGAAACATATGACCTTTACATCATCACATCTGCCCTATAGATCACATGGTTTGAAAGGGGGAACTTTACTAACTTTTTAATATAAGAGTAAAAATAAATAAATAATTTTAAAAAATGTGATAATGTAAACATCAAGCTGAGAAAACTGCACTAATTAGTTGTATTCATCTCTCTTTATTTACTATATCATTAATATGTCCAATAACATGTATATTCTGATGCTGATTATGTCCTGTATAATCTACTTTCTCAGCTGATCATGTCCTATGACATCTATATTCCCAGGTGATCATGTACTCCTTTTTCTTGTGGATTCTGATGCTCATCTCCTATCGTCAACTTGGAGCCGGCAACTTCCTGTACAAGGACACCATGAAGCGAATCTTCATTGACACACTGGACACAGACATTAACTTCCTCACTGTGAGCTACTGTTAACTCACACTTTTATGAGTCTTGCCCAGAAAAACAATGATTCAAATTTGATGCATACAGACACTGAAAAAAAAAAGCTAGCAACATGAAAAACATCAACAACAACATCACACTTGACTTGAACAGCTCTGTTATATCTGTGTATTAATTAGTACACAATAATAATATTTTCCTGTGTGTTGGGGAGGGGGAGGGTGTTGACAAATTCTTTCATGACACTCCCTCCTCCAAAATTTTATGTTGTCCTACATTATTTTCTGCAATTACAGATATTAATTTTATGTTCTTCACCTATGTATAGAAGTGAATAACATCTACAACTTTAGATGGACTTCTTTACTTTTTTTAAACATAAAAGTTTTGAGGTGTTTATGCTTTTTAAGGTTAGGGGAACTAACCTAACCCTATGAAAAAAAAATTATACAGTGTAAATAATTTTTAACTTTCATTTATTATAAAAAAGATTTCTTTGAATTTCTGTAACTTTTCATTCTCTCTGCACCAGCTCAATAACAGAGATGATTTCTGGACATGGGCTAATTCTGGACTTCTGAGTGGACTACGAGCTGGACCTTACTATAATGATTACCCGCCATTAAAACTCAGAGCTTACATCAATGACAAGGTGTCAAGAATTCTGGGATATGCCACAATGAGACAGCTCAGAGTTAAGCCAGGTAAGAGAGAAAAAAGCTTGGTTCAGATTATCTACATTGAATTAGTGTCTGTGTTATGTCATTTAAAATGGTCAAAGAAGAGAAACTTGTTTAAAAATCTTGGATAAAAGAGGTCTTAATGTTGTTGTTTTTTATTTTAGATTGTGAATTTTTAAACAATGTATTAATAAAAAAAAATATTTTATTTTCTGTTAATATCATTACAAAATATCTACATAATTTACATAAATGTAATTTAATTTTTTTTTATTAATGAGACAATCATTTCAAAACAAAATTTTTACTTTTTTTCATAATACTTTTAAAAGAATTTATTAAAGCTGTAAAACTAATACAATAATTCCTTTTACTATGACACTGTTTTAAATATAAAATCATGAAATGTAATCTCATTTAACTTCTAAATTGTCTGCAACAGGGTTTTTATAGAGAGTCAATCGATGTCCTATTCACTTAACAATTAAACAAAATTATGTGATATTTGAAACTAATTAAGTTTTTTAGTTTGTCAGCAGTGTCTATAGCTTGTCTATAGTTTTCTATGGTTACATTTAGAAATTAAAAAAAAATTGATTGTTGAAAACAAAAAATATCTTTGTTCATGATCTCCATTTGAAATTGTTTCAGATCAATGTAAAGTTCCTGAACCCTTTGAGTCGGTGATTCCTGGCTGCAACATTATGTATAACATGTTGACTCAAGAGGAACGTGACTTTAATGTTGGCTGGCAGCCTATAGGAAATAGCAATGCCAGTGATGCAACAAGATCAGAATACACTTATTCGTAAGTCACTTCAGAGGCAGCCCTAGGGGGCGGGCAATAAAGAGAATCTTTGAATCTTTCGTCACTGTCAGCCCACCATACCAATATTCCTAGTCTTTATATGACACTCACTCAGGGTCCTGCTCACTGCTAAGGCTGCCTCTGGTCACTAGTCTTGTTGGCTGAATGCTAGAAACTTTTAAAATGTTGGCTTGCTAAAAATATATGTTCATCTTGAATGTCTTTGTTCTTGTTAAATATCTCTATTATTTATCAGATTAAATATCTATGTTGGTAAATAGCTGTTCTCTTGTTAAAAATCTGTGTTCATATATCAGATCAGCAGATAAGTTAAATGGTTACCCCTACTGGGGTGTACTCAGCCTGTACTCTGGGGGTGGCTATGTGGTGCCTCTGGAAGGTTCCAAGGATGACTTGAGATTGCTGTTTGCTAAGCTGCAAAGTGAGCAGTGGATAGACAGATACACAAGGGCTGTTTTTATTGAATTCACAACTTACAATCCTCAAGTAAGAGCTCTTGTAATTAAATATCTTGCTGCATGCTTATTAGATCTTTACATTTCATTTTGATACTGCTTCATATTTTTTTCTGTCTTCTTACTAAATTTTCACATTACCATTTACTATTCATAATAATTTTTTTCTGTCTCATGTAAATCAGTAGACTAAATAAGTCATCTCTTTTAAAAAGCGACCATTTGGTTATTGTGAGGACCATTATCTGGCTTATAACAAGGGAAACTACCCCCTGTAATATATCTTTGAAATCTCCCTCACCTAGACCATTATCTCCCTCTCTAGAATACTTGTGTGGTCTATATGATCATTCTATTTAACATTATTCAAATACCCAGTCTAAGGGTAATCAATTTGATGACTCCACTTACATGTAAATACATTTTTCAAAATTGAATTAAACTTTAAAAACGTGTAAAATGGATGGGCCTGCCATTGAAAAAGGTTCTATCCAAAGCAAATGACAGAGATGAATAGAGAACAATGGTTGACAAATCTTGGGTGGTGCCCCAATGGTCCAACAGACTAAGGGATAGGTGAAGGTAACGTGTAAAAAATACAGGAATTACTTTTTTTTTTCAGCAATATTAATTTGTATTTTATTTGGAGAAATATACCATGAGTTTATATGATTCCACAGGTAAACCTTTTCTCTGTGAACACAATTCTAGCAGAGTTTGACCAAACTGGTGGCCTAGTGCCTTCCTACAGGTTTGAACCTGCTATGCTGTTGCCCTACATGACATCTGCTATGCTGTTCCAATTAGTCTGTGAGGTAAGGTGATGACTTAAATGTCCTAAACCTCAAATCAAGGTTTGGAAGATACAAAACCTTTTTTTCTCACAAATGTCAAGCATTTCCCCCTTTACCTCCCGCCTCCTCCCAAAACATATATCACATCAAGGGAGAATACCAAAAGCTCTCAATAGTTTACATAATTTTAAAGTTAGTTCCCTTAAAAATTAAAGCATAAACATTCTTGACAAAATATTTTTTCTCATAATACTTATACTTCTATATTTCTCATAATACTTATATTTTTTAAATTTCTCATAACACTTATATATCTTATATTTCTCATAACACTTATACTTCTTGTATTTCTCCTAAGGCTGTCTACATGCTCTTCACTTTGTTCTTTATTGTACGGGAACTCAGAAACTTGTTCAAAGCCAAGATGGCCTACTTCCTCAGCTTCTGGAACCTTGTAGAGTTGGGCATCATTGCCATGAGCCTTGCTGCTATTGTCATTTACTTCTACAGGCTGATCATGACCAATGGTTTAACTGAACAATTTAAGGTAAACTAGTAAATGCATAGGCAACAAACATGGGCACATTTCTAAAACAAAAATCTAACATTTCTAAAACAAAAATCTAAGAGCCAACCTACTCAAACCCCAAAAGCAATTTACTTTTGCAAAGACCTAACTCCTGTGCAATCTTCAAGAACTTAAGAAGTGAGCTATTGCTTATCTTTAGACAGCTTTTGAGGATCTTAAGTTTACAGCATGGAGGGAGCAGAGATTGTATTTTAAATCTGGTTGTTCTAGCACAGACCACTAATAATTATAAAAACATAGCTTTTAAATGCTTGCATTTTATTACATAATTTTTCCCCCACCATGATTTTAAAGATCTTTTTATCTTCTGAATTGAGAATAGGATAAAGACAATGTATTATTCAATCATTCAATCTTATGTTTCTTCTCATTCTGTCATTAGGAAACCAAGGGCAATGGCTATGTGAAATTTCAATATGTGGGCTATTGGAATGAAATGTTTTCTTATATGATTGGCTTCTTGATCTTTCTGGCAACACTCAAGTTCCTGAAATTGTTAAGGTAATCTGTTATCTTGCTGTGTGAATGGCGTAATAGTCTTTTCAACCTTAACATGATTGAGAAAGTTTCAAAAGTATATATTATGACATAAATTTTACCTAATTCTAAACTCTAAATTAAAAAAAAAACAACGGATTTGCACATTTCTATCAAACTAGATATTTTCTGATCCTTTCTGTCAAAGAAAGATTTCAAGTCTTTTATTTCCATATCAGCCAGCAGGGTTTTTGAAGGTCATTCTTTCCTTCCCTGAGTACGGTACATTAGAGCTTTGTGCAACATGCACTAACACAAGAGGTAATCTAGCACTGGTTTACAGACAGACTCAGAAATCTAAAAGTTTAGTCAGTGTGCATCTGAGAAACAAAGGTTACATGTACTAGCTGGGTCAGAAGCTAATTATCTTGTTCTTGTTTGTGCCCTGCAATCCCATTTTGACTTCTGTTCTCAGTTATCTTTATACATTTGTGTCTCAATTATTTCAAGACTTTTCTAACTACTGGTTTAGTTCATGGGCCAATTCACCAAGTTGAATGAAATCAAAGCTACTTATTGATTTAGTGTTCATAATTTGAAGAAAATGCATAGCTTGAGTACTAAGTATTCATTACTTTAAACACTACACACAAAGTCCTAAGAAACAGTCACCTAATTAAAGTTAACTAATAAAGAAAATACTTCTTGTCTGTCCACTGATTTGATAAGAAGTTAATAAGATCTCAATTTTGTCAATCTTTTACCCCCAGATTTAATAAAAAGATATCCATGCTCTCAGCTACTCTCAATTTTGTCAATCTTTTACCCCCAGATTTAATAAAAAGATATCCATGCTCTCAGCTACTCTGGAGAACAGTGCACGGAGTCTACTTCACTTTGGTCTGATATTCACCATTGTCTTCATGGCTTTCTCCCAGCTGTTCTATGTGACCTACATGTGTATAGAGGTCAACTATGCCTCTTTCCTTTCCACCCTCATTTCTGGAGTTCTTATGATGATGGGTAACTTTGACATCCATACTATGGTAATGCAAGTACCAATACTTACACAGGTAACTCTTTTTAATTCGATTTCTTAGTGTAGGATTTTTATTTTAAATGAATTTGAATTTAATGAATTTTCATTTGTAAAATATTTGGTGTTCTATGTCAGATAAGTATGCTGCATGTATGTGCAGTTTTGTTTGGGAATTAGCAGATTAAAAAAAAATGGTGGTTTGTTCTTTGACATTTTTGTTTGAGAGAATTTCGTTTTTGCTTTCCTTTTTTCCTTTTATACTTTTTGTGAGATTTCCTTTTAGCCTTGTGTTTCTTTTTTTTTTTTATAAAATGTGTTTGTTTTTATGTTTTTTTAATACCTAAGAACTATTAATGAAAATAAATCATTAACAAACTTATTTCATTGTCTACTGACCCCGTAAATGGGTTTTCTAGATCATTTTTCTATCTCTTTGGGTTTTCTAGATCATTGTTCTAGCTATTTGGGTTTTCTAGATCATTGTTCTATCTATTTGGGTTTTCTAGATCATTGTTCTAGCTATTTGGGTTTTCTAGATCATTGTTCTAGCTATTTGGGTTTTCTAGATCATTGTTCTAGCTATTTGGGTTTTCTAGATCATTGTTCTAGCTATTAAGGTTGGTTTTCTAAATCATTTTTCTATCTATTTGGGTTTTCTAGATCATTGTTCTAGCTATTAGGGTTTTCTAAATCATTTTTCTATCTATTTGGGTTTTCTAGATCATTGTTCTGGCCTACGTCATCACAGTCAGTTTTATCATCATCAACATGTTTGTGTCAATCTTGAATGAGACATTTGCTGCTGTCCGGGAGGATGTTAAGAAACAAGGCAACGATTATGAGATAGTGGACTTTATGTTGCAAAGGTTTGTTTGTTTTAAGTGTTTCAGATGTTCCTTTGGACTTGAAGATTAGTTCATCTTAGCCCAGACCTCTCGCAGGATTATGGGAGGTGTTGGTGGTAAGTGCTGAAACCTAGGACCATCAAGACCATCAAATTACAGTTCAGAGCGCATACCACAAATCACGATGGGCTGTATCCATACCCAACAGAGTTCATCTTTTAACAAATCATTAACCATCAATGAACAAAACATGGTTGTCAATCATTATATTTATCTTATCAATCAATTCTATAAAAATGTAATATGCGGCGCCCTGTCCAAATAAATCTATCTTGGCAGTGAATTAAAATATTATTTTAAAGATAATGTTACAAACAATACATCATTCTTTTGATGCTACCTCTTTTCAACATAACTTCTTTTGCCAATTGTTAATCTTTTGACATATTTTTTGCCATTATCGATCTGGTTGCATATTTTGGGATAAATTATCTTTTGGCATTTACATTTTTGATTCAAAGCTGCTTTTGATATTATTTTAGCATCTTTAGACAATTTCAGTCTTATACGATACTTTATAAAAAACATTAAAGCTATAACACTTTGGACCAAACATTCTTTTTGTCATTGTTCTTTGAGTGTTATGCTTAATTTGTAAAATATATTTATATAGTAGTTTCATTCCTTCTCAAGATTTAAAAAATGGACTGGACTTGGTGGCAGCGAGTCTGAAGAATCACCTGCCAATGATCCACTAGGAATCCCAGATAATCCCAAGGCCATTAAAATGGATGGTACTTATTCTGAAGACAACATTGACAACTTCCCTGACCGCATTGAAAAACTTTTGAAGACCATCAGTTCAGTTTACAATGACAATGTAAGTAATATGTACATATATAACCATATAGTCATTACTAGGGTGCAACAATATATATAGGCTACATAACTAAAGTGGAATCACATATATACATGTTTAACTAAAAGTAACCATATATATACAAAAAAAAACTAGAGTGCAACTATATAAGACATCACTAGATTACAACCATATATAGATCCACAATGAACATGAATTTCTCTATCCGTCAACTTCAGGAAAAATGCAGATAACAAAGGATGCCTTTGTAGATTGCGTTCATCTGAGATTGACCTGACTTAGGCCTTTGATCTAGTCAGCTCTTTAAAATTGTATAGGTAATAGGCTGTCCACCCACACCTGCTAAATGTTATTGTCCTCTTTCACCAAAATATGATTGGTATTGTGCAGTTCAACGGCACCTGCTCTGTAAGTTTCTGTATAAACAGCAAAGTTAAACAAAGATGTGTCCTGGCCCAAATCCTCTTTGGAATACTCTTTTCACTGCTAATCCATCACGCACGTGAACGGGTCTCAGTTCTCAGACAATGCCACCTGCACAGGCTTGGTCATGTTTGCCAGGTGGAAGACAATTGAATCCCAAAAGTAATTCTCTATGGGCAACTCTCATTTGGCTCAAGAAAAACTGATCGCCCCCACCTCTGTTATGTGATCTAATAGGGACCTCAAAACAGTGAACATTGATACTGACCATTGAAAAGACATAGACTAGACTACACTGTGTGGGGAGAGATGGTGACCAAAAAAAAGCTATGGACAGTGAAAAAACATGGGCCTCAAATCTGGCAGAATTAAGCATACCATACAAAAAAATGGCTGGCTCCTCTACCACCAAAGTGAAAGCCACATTAACCTGCGATATATGCCACTCCAAACTAGTGCTCCACAGTCACATGAACAAGTGTTCTACAAGATGAACCATAATCATTACAACTGAAGGATACCAACACTATATTTATATATATAATAGATCTATTTAAAACTTGAATGAATCATGGATCATGAACTAATTATTTGGCTAACTTCATAAAAAAAATAAGTTTCCAATTTTTGGAT
The DNA here is from genome assembly GCF_947242115.1 of Biomphalaria glabrata. Lineage (NCBI taxonomy): Eukaryota > Metazoa > Mollusca > Gastropoda > Planorbidae > Biomphalaria > Biomphalaria glabrata. The sequence continues at coordinate 49,443,314 of NC_074712.1, forward strand.
TTCCATTTTCACTATTAAATATTCTTTAGAATGAAACATATTTATGATTTCTAAATGTTGCCTCCTGTTTGTAAAGTTTTCTTTTAGGCTTAGTGATCCCTTCACTCTTTTCCGTTCTTTTTGTTTTTAAGCATTTTTTTCTTGTCTCCAGGACAATTTTGGTATGTTCTACCAGAAGCAACCCTATACAGCTCCTAAGGATCGCCCTACAACAAACAACCCATTAGCAGTTCGCTCGAACCGCTCTATCTCTCCTGCACCAGGCTACCCTAGACGTAAAGCTAGTGTGGTAGCCAGAGTTCACACAGACTAAGCCTAGTCTTGTTTTTTTTTATTTTTTATACTTAGTTTAGTAACAGGGAATTGCAGGCCAGAGTAAGTCATGTTTTAGTCTTATTGCGCTCAAAGAGAGACACATTTTAAAAAGTTGAGCTACGAGAAAGGTATTACTCATTGCAATGACATTTTGAGAACAAAGAATGATTTAGAAAATGTTTTAACTTATCAATATTCTGCTCAGTTGTTGTTTTTTTTTTGAGAAATATTTTCATTCAATACTATTTTACCACATCATTAATTGTACAAAAGTATTTCAAGATTCTGATAAAAGTTAAATAAAAACATAAAGCATGGTTTAGAGAATATTTTCGGAAAGAGTTTATTTTCTTCACATTTAATAATAGTTCTTGCTGCTTTCAGCCTGTTTTGGGACTTTGATATTCTTTATAGAAATGTAATACAGTTTTGAAGTAGTGGTGCAACTTTATTTTCATTTGCTATCACCTATAGATGATTGAAAGAATAGTTTGAATTAAGATATAAAGTTGTACAAATATTTCTTTTTGTCTATGATAATGACAGAGATTAATTATATCATTTAATGAACTTTGTATAGTTGTGATTTTTGTTTTTTATTCTATTTTTCTTTGATAGATAAATTTTAGCAAATGAGGTTTTGAAATTGAGTGCTTTCTGCATAAAAAACTGAATTAAAAAAAAAAAAAATCATAATATATATCAATTAAAATTGAGTGATGAAAAAAATATTTGAGAACAACTGCCCTTACAGGAGCAGAGGCAATCATTTATTTTGTTTGTTTGTTTTAAATATTTTATTTAAGATAAAAACATGACACTTTTTAAAGTTTAAGTCTAAACATTAGGGAGGGAATACTTGAAAATGATAAAACCATTCATTTTAGATGTATATAAACAGCCAGTTTAAAATCTTTTACAAAATGTTTCAGAATTATTTCAAGACTGTCCACAAGTATCCGTCCATATATAACTATTTTGAAAATTTGAAGTACGTCTTTAAAATTTGTTTGTACAATCCAATGTTTGTGGTACTTTGATATGTTATAAGTTTTACTTTGAGATGTTTGATGCTACAATAAAACTGTTTACACTCTATTTCATGTTGGAATGTCTCTTTCATTGTTTTAAGTCAGTGAATTACAACCTGGCAATGTAAACTGGAATCACACCTGGCAATATGCTAATGACAGCTAAAGTTACAATAATTATTGCTATTTTCAGTTACTGAAAAACAAAATAAGAAGATAAAGGATTTAGCCACGTAATGAAAACAGTTTTTGTTATTTATTTGTAGAATGTGAGACTAGAATCGTGTCACAGAGAACTCAGTTGTATAAATAACTATATCTAGTCCTTTTGAAATAAGCACGCCCGAGACAGGCACAATTTAATGAAGGCTTCTGTACCCACTAAAGGGGAAAAAAGTTCCTTTTTTTTTAGCTGCCTTATTTTCACGACGTTTTAACAACAGAAATAAATATCGCAGAAATTATTAACATTTCAGCTGCTCATATTTGTTAGAAAATGCCCGGTAAAAAGTAAAATGAAAAAATTAAAGGAACTCAGTGGGTTGACGAAAGCAAAAAAAAAATGTAACGTTCCTTTTTCTTTTAAATCTAACATTCATCAGTTATTAAGAGCAAAATAATCGCTCTATAAGATGTGTAATGGATGGTCGCGTGGTTTGCGCGCTGGACTGTCGTTCTGACTTATCGGTTTCAAACCCATGCTCGCTCCAATCCATCATCGTCCTGGGAGGTTTGGACTAGGAAGTAAATTATCTTCAATTCTGAAGGAACATCCGAAACATACAAAACATTTTATAAAGGAGGTATTGTCTTTTTTTTAAAAAAAAAGTATTTCTTATGTTTTTGATGCCTCAGTGATGAAATACGCGTTTCGGTAATTTATTTGACCTCTGGCCGAAACAAAAGTTTGGTCACTGAACTAGATGGCATTAACTTCACTTGACACATTTGATAGGACAGTAAAACAGACAAAAAAAAAATACAACAATATAGGCTATTAGTAGGTTAGGGTGATGAAAGGTCATCTAAACACATTAGCAACATAATCAGTGTTATATAGCATCAATTAAAAAACAATTTTCAAACACTTTAAAACAGAAACTATTTTTCAAACAATTTAATACTCGTTCTCTATAGTATTTGGATGATTTGTACAGATGTCAAATGTCTGGATCTAAAATAGCAACAAACACATTTAAAATCAATTTAAATACGGAATTTAAAATGACCAAAAAGGTAGAAAATATACAAACCATACATGCAGAGCCGTAGTATAGGGGGGGGCACGATGCCCCGGGCGCCACCCTCAGGTTGGTGTCACACGCAGCCTATACTTCTACGTGATGTTCATAGAAAATGGGATGAGGGTGCCAATAATGCCCCCGGGCGCACATTTTGCTCACTACGCCTCTGCATACATGTATTGTATGAAATGTGTCAATGTAGAAGTGACTAGGTAGGTGCAGACACTACAATGGACTTACTTCTAGAACAACGTTATAGCTAGCGTGAAGGAGGAGCAAGTCTTGAGGCCAGGATGTAGCTAGCGTGAAGGAGGAGCAAGTCTTAAGGCCAGGATGTAGCTAGCGTGAAGGTGGGGCAAGTCTTGAGGCCAGGATGTAGCTGTATTAATAGGTTCCTTACGTCACTACTTAAGACTTAACAGGATCACATTACTACTTAACTAGAGCAGCGTAAGTTGGACACACTGACCTATGATATAGAAACATTAGACTCGGCGCTTTGATGTATACAATGACATGCATGGTCAAAATTCTGCTAAGTTTTTAGGAGGGGTGGGTGAGAGTAAGAGGATTGGAGGGTCATCTCAACCTTACATTTATATTTATTATAACATTGTGTTTGTAGTTTTATTTTTAAAGTCCCTTTAGAAGGAACTCGTAGTTCAAATCTCCGAACAGGATACCTCCTCGTTAAACGGAAGAACCTTTATTGGCATGTGTCTGTTATAGATGTACGTATTTTATAAATACAATTGGTATTATTAGCATGTTTTACTTTATAGAAATTAAAATATATTTTAATAATTAAACAACAAACTGAAAAAAAAATTCTTAATGAGTCTCCTTGGGTCACGTGATAGAGTGTAAACTGTAGCAAACCTCCAAATGGAAACAAAAAATTCTCTTAATACGATCTTCAAAGTGCAGAGGATAATCGAAATGCAAAATAATGTAGCCAAAATCCAAAGATCTTACTGTGGGAAACATGGCTGAATAAGGTTAAGGTTAGGGTTAACAAGTTGTTTGCTGGCTTGTATCAATAAAATAATTGGAATCAATAACTTATTAGACTTTTTTAGCAGAAGAAGAACAAGACATCAGTATTAGTTCTAGTTTCCTGTAAGCATACATATTACTTGCATGTAAGTCTACAAGCGAAGAAAATGTGTGTCATGGGTTCAAAGCCAGGTCGGTATCAGTGTCAAACCAAGAATCGTCCACTACGTGTCGCACTTGTGGACCCAAAAAGTGGTCAAACCTATTTTACATGCTATGAGAGCAAAATGGTTTAGAAATTGATCTTATAACTCATTTCTCACATTGGTCATCATGATCTGTTTTCACGCCTGTACTGAAGCTTGGATTAAATGGCGAAAAACTGTGCATGTTTAAATATTTAGTCATATAAGACAAGAATGCATACTAGCCTTCACCTATTCAACATCAGGTTGTCTAATGAAATAGCCCTACGTAACTCCCCCTTAAGGTTTGGACAACTGTATCTCTTTCCATTAAGGCAATTGTTCAAACATTTTTTTCTTTTTGAAAGAAACACTAAATATACGAAAATGATAATGGCAGTTGAATAATGTTTTATATTAGGAAATGGACGTGAAATCACATTATTTAGGTATTATTTAGCGATCACGACAAAATCATTTTCACTGTTTTACAAAACAAGTCAAATATATTTCTCAAAATTAAGGCTTTTGTTTGTGTAGAAATACTAGTTCTCGTCTGCTTATTCGACGTCATCACAGGAATGTCACATGACTGTCACATGACTGGTTTTGTTTGAAAGTTTCCAATCATATATCATGACCGAAAACTGGCCAAGGAAAAAAGGCTAACTCTAATTTTTTTTTGTCCCTTCAGACTTGTGTCCCGTTGAGTGATGGCTGGGCACAATATTCCATTAGCAATGTCGTCGCCTCCGTGGGGGCGCTTTCGTTGTTTTCACAGTAGCTCGTTATCTTCTCACGCGATCGTCTGCTGCTTTCGGAAGTTCGGAGAAGCGGGAAATCGGAGGCGAATCCTAATTGTGCATTCATGGCACGCTCTTTAAGTGCTGAGCTCAGGTATTGTTTTTGCATCCCGTTGCTGTTGATGCCTTCTGGGAATGAGCCAGTGTTGATGGCGTCTTTAAGTCGGCACTTGTCATTCAGCGTGTTGATCTGGTGGTTGGACAGGGAATGAGAGTGGTTGCATGAATCTGTGGCTGGGGGTTGCTGTGGAAGGTCTGGAGGCGATGTCCTGCGCCTGTCCATAGAGGCCAAATCTTTGCTGCTTGCTCGGGTGTCTGGCAGGGAGGGTGTCGGGATATTTCGTTTAGATTTGTCTTCCCCTAGTAGCCAATAAGTCAGTTGCGTCCCTTTCCCCTGTGAATGAAGGAAGAAAATAATACAGAATTCCTGAGAGAAAATGATAGAAACAATGACAGAGAGAAACAGAGAGCGAGAGACAGAAACATAGAGAGAGACAGACAGAGAGAGAGAGAGAGAGACTGACAGGGAGATAGTGATAGAGAGAAAGAGAGAGAATAAGAGTTAACGAGAGAGAGACAGAGAGAAAGAGCGAGAAACAGAGAGATATTGACACCCATTTAAATATTACTAAGAGTCCCAAAGTAAACTTACTCATGACATCCTGGTATTGATTTATTTTCTTTTAATATGACTAGTCTTCTATGTTGGAAAATTGCTGTCGTTTCTTCACTTAAGAATTGATTCAACTTTTAATAGGGCTATTTCAATGCTCAGCAGTTTATAATATATGTTATTTCTAAAACTCCTAGGAATTTGTCACATCGCGAATCCACCGCTCCCAATGCAATGTACCCATAGTCTGATAGAGAAAAAAAAAATAGCTAGAGCACCTGGCCCCAAGTCATTTCGCGAAGCAGCAGAATCTCTTTACCCTTAGTTAATGCGCTCAGGGCCGTATTTAGACTTCACAAGGCCCTAAGCTATTTGAGACTTGACAAGGCCCTAAGCTATTCGAGACTTGACAGGGCCCTAATCTATTTGAGATATGGGCTCCTTGTAGTCAACATAAAGCAATGTATTACTTTGCTTTTTCTTCAAAACAATGTGTTTGCTGTCCCCAAGAAAGTGAAGGCCCCCAACTTACTAGGCTATATATAGTTATAGCTTATGTTGCCTATACAAAAACCCAGCACAGTATGCTGATAAACCCAGCACAGTATGCTGATAAACCCAGCACAGTATGCTGATACGAGAATACCTTCATCGAGATCAAGCCGCGCTCCTCTAGATGGAAACCTCCAATTCTGTCCAAGATTCTCTTGCAAGACATGCTGCAGTGGATTTTGAGTGCTGCGGATGAAGTGTTCATGTATTGATAGAAATGTCTAGATTAGGAATATTCGGAAAATAATTGCATTTTGCTTACTTATTGTTATATTCTACTTAGTAATACTTAGTATTGAATTTCTCTTAGAATTTCTTTAAACAAGAAAAACATATAAAAATACTTATTTAAAAAACAAAGCTAAGGCTTAAATTAAATGTAATTGTATCAATTGGTTTGAATCAGTCATGTAGTTTTGCAATATATAGCCTAGAGTAAGGCCTAGACATAACAAATCTGTGCTATTAGAAATACTTTTAACAATGTTTTTGTTCAGCTTTTATTTTTCTGAATGCGCTATGATCCTATCACTTGTCTGGACTATCAGGAAAAGGAGGAGGGAAGAAGGGGGGTATTTTTATGAATGTTTCCATGATCGTTTTTTAAATACATACAAAAATTGTTCACTCAAGAGTCCTCAAGGCGTCGAGAGGCTTAGTACGCTTGAACTTGGCTTTTCTTGGCTACCTACGAAGGGGGCTGGAGGTTCGACATATGACTCGAGCAGAGTCTGTGTACAAACTTTTTACCAGAGAGAGTGAGTTGATTAAGCTTGATAACGTCCTACAAATATGTCAGTGTTAATGTATTTGTTTTCGTCAAGTGATAGAAAGTAGGTCATTGCGTTTATTTGTTCATTTCGAATGTGTTTCATGTTCGAAATGCTCTGAGAAAGAAACAGTTCTTAAGACTTGTACACAACACAGTAGAATGGATAGTGTCCACTACCTTCCCCATTGCTCTCCATTCTAGATGCGGTGTTGACCGTGTCACCAAAGAGAGTGTACCTTGGCATAGTTAATCCAACAACACCAGCCACACATGGACCTAGAGGAGGAAATAGAGTTAAAATTAAAGCAGTCCCCAGGTTTTGGTGTCAGTTGTTGACTTGTAGCCGCAGACAGCTAGTACCTACATCTAAACGATGTAGGCGTATTATTTTTTGTTTATTGTAGAACTTGAAATAACTAGAAAAAACTTATATTAAAAAACAAAACTAAATAAAACTTTTATTATTATAAAGACAAATTCAACTTGAGATGAAATAAATCTAGTAGTAATAAACAAAATCTAACTCACAACTTTCATAACTCTCCATCGAATGTCCTACTTAACATGCACATTACGACAAATCAGCTCATATTTCATCATTCTGAACCGTACAGCCATCAACCAATCGCCTAACTTATCATTGTCATACACACAGACAAACTCCATAACACCAGGACAAAGTGTCCAACATAACTTCATCACACTAGGTTTAAGTTTGTTATTAAAAGCAAATATTGATTTCATGCAATGCAAATTTCTAATCAGCGAAGAAGCCATACTGTTTAATTCTTCACATGTAAAACAACCTTTAGAGACTACGCTCCAGAGAAAAACTCAAATAATGGGCAATACAGTAACAGAAATTATTTACGAAATAAAAACACACTTTTTTGAGTTAAGGCGTGAAATAAATATTTATATTTTATGGTTCCTTTTTTATCATGTGACGTTATATTAGTTACTTATTTAATGCCTGGTTTAGTTTACTTCCTTGTCGTTTATAAAGTCGCCACGACGGCCCCGAGTTCGAACCCCGTCCATCTCCTTCTGTCCTGCGTGGACTAGGACATAATAATCTTTAATTCTGAAATCACTTTCGACACGTATCAAAGAAAACTAAACACTAAACTTACGTCTATTTTAAACTTTCCTTATCCCTAAAATACTTTAAAATTAATATGTAGGTATAGTAACACTGTAGATCAATGTCTCCACACCAAACCAACAGGAAACTGAAGACGTATTCTAAATTAGCCGAAGAGAATTTTTCTTTTTTTTTCTTGTCTTGTTAGACGATATTTTTTCCCCCACTTACTAAATTGTAGCCAAGGGTTACAATTATGAGAGTCCTGAAATAGTTGGTGTTAACTGACCTACTCTGCCTGCATGTAAAGAGTGACAGAAAGAAATAGTTGGTGTGAACTGACCTACTCTGCCTGCATGTAAAGAGTGACACAGAACTAGTATTTGTGAAATGACCTACTCTGCCTGCATGTAAAGAGTGACACAGAACTAGTTGGTGTGAAATGACCTACTCTGCCGGCATGTAAAGAGTGACAAAGAGAACTAGTTGGTGTGAAATGACCTACTCTGCCTGCATGTAAAGAGTGACACAGAACTAGTTGGTGTGAAATGACCTACTCTGCCTGCATGTAAAGAGTGACAAAGAGAACTAGTTGGTGTGAAATGACCTACTCTGCCTGCATGTAAAGAGTGACACAGAACTAGTTGGTGTGAAATGACCTACTCTGCCTGCATGTAAAGAGTGACAAAGAGAACTAGTTGGTGTGAAATGACCTACTCTGCCTGCATGTAAAGAGTGACAGAGAACTATTTGGTGTGAACTGACCTACTCTGCCTGTTTGTAAAGAGTGACACAGAACTAGTTGGTTTGAAATGACCTACTCTGCCTGCTTGTAAAGAGTGACACAGAACTAGTTGGTGTGAACTGACCTACCCTGCTTGCATGTAAAGAGTGACTGAGTCACATTGTACTTTTTATAGCAGAATGTATGTCAAAAAAATGTGAAAGAGGATGAAATCAACAATTAGAAGACGTATTGTTTTTTAATAATTGCTAACACGTAATGGAATCAAGAACTTAGTTGCCAGACTTAGACTTAGACTTAGGTCCTCCCGCGCCGTTCGGCGCATTGGGCGGCAAGCTGTCTCCATAATGATCTGTCACTGGCAATGTCTGAAACCTCCTCCCATCTGGTGTCCACTGTTCTGAGGTCCTCCATGAAGGTGTGTCGCCAGGTAATACGAGGACGTCCCTGTTTGCGCTTTCCTCGTTTTGGCTTCCAGGTTATCGCAACTCTTGGTGTGCGTAATTCATTTTGACGTAGAACATGTCCCGCAAACCTCATGCGACGCTCAGTCACAACCTCACTAAGTGTTCGACTGCCAGTTCGGCATAGGATTTCCTTGTTTGAGATCCGGTCTGTGTAACTGACTCCCAAAATCCGTCTCAGCCATCTCTGTTGAGCCACATTTAGTCTTTTCTCAATTTTGACAGATGACTTCCACGTCTCACATGCATATGTAGCAGTTGGAATGACGATTGTGTTGAGAAGGTGTATTTTTGTCTCGAGTCCAATGGCTTGGCTAGTCCAAATAGGCTGCAGCCTTTGGAAAATGCTCCCTGCCTTTCCTATTCGACATGCTACATCATGGTAAGCATCTCCATCATTTGTTATGATGCTGCCAAGGTACGTGAACTTGTCCAGCTCTTCAAGCTTTGACTCGCCAAGTCTGATGGGGACACCCTTTGCCTTATATCCCACTCGCATAATTTTAGTCTTATCCAAGTTTATGCGGAGGCCAATTTTGGGTGCCTCTCTGTCTAGGCTCTCCGTCATTTCTTGAATGCATTTATTTGTAGCCCCGAGTAGTGCAACATCATCAGCAAAGTCCAAGTCCATCAATCGGAGTTGTTCATGCCATGGAATACCAAAGGCAGTCTGGTTCATTGCTCTCCTCATTATGTAGTCGATGGCTAGGAGGAAAAGGAAGGGAGATAAGATGCACCCCTGTCTCACACCTGTCTCGATTGTAAAAAACTCTGTTGTTCCCTCTTCTGTTTTAATGCAGCAACTAGACTGACTGTAAAGGCGTCGTAGGATCTGGACGAATTTTTCTGGGATACCGTATTCTCTAACTATTTTCCATAGTGATTCTCGGTGGACACTATCAAACGCTTTTTTGAAGTCCACAAAACTGATCATTAGCCGTTGTTGGTACTCAAGACTTTGTTCTATGATATTTCGTAAAACGAAAATCTGCTCTGTACATGATCTACCTCTTCGGAAACCTGCTTGTTCTTCTCTGAGCCTTTCATCTACAGACTGTTGAAGCCGTCTCAACAAAACAGTGCTGAAAACTTTGCCTGGGACAGAGAGGAGAGTAATGCCCCTCCAGTTGTTGCAATCTGCCAAGTTGCCCTTTTTTGGAAGCTTTACAATCACTCCCTTTTGCCAGTCCTCTGGGACTTTTGAAGTTCGCCAACAGAGATTTAAGAGATCAGTCATTCTGTTAACAATGCACTGTCCCCCATATTTTAGCATTTCTGCTGATATCATGTCTAGTCCTGGTGCTTTGTTATTCTTTAGCACTGCTATGGCCATGGTAACCTCCTCAGCAGTTATTGGGTCTGTCTTGACCTTGAGATCATTGTCTGGAGAGGGGTCCTTGAATATGTAAGTTAGGTCTGGCGACAGTTGGTTAAGGGTCTCTTTAAAGTGCTCTACCCATCTTGCATCCTGTTCTTCTTTGGTTAACAAAGTTTTGCCTTGCTTGTCTTTTATTGGTGCCCCATGTCCACTCTTTGCTCCAGTGAGATCTCGGACAATACGATGGAGGGTTTTTGTGTCATTTCTGCTTGCAGCTGCTTGTGCCTCTTGTCCCTTCTGCTCAATCCAGTCCCGTTTATCTTGCCGACAGCTTCTCTTTACTTTCAGATCTGCTTCCCTATAAGCTTCTTCCGCTAGGCTACGATCCTGTGTTTCATTTTTCTGATCTCGTCTACGTTTGGCCTCTTTCCTCTCCATATGCCGGTCCCAAGCCCGGGTGAGAAAGGAGGAGGGTTTGGCGTGGGGCTAGCGACCCCACCCTGTAAAACCACTATTGCTACAGAAACGGCAAACTCGACACATAATGAAAACTATACATGCGGCGAGGGCGGCCAAACCCTGATGACGGTGTTGGATCAAAGCCAACTGGAAGTCCAATACCCGATACATGGCAAGCCTTTCAACGCAAGGAAACCGACTCTTATAGGCACGTGGAATGTAAGAACCCTGAATCAATGCGGTAAACTGGCCCAACTTTTAAGAGAGTTTGACTCTTACCGGCTGGACATCCTTGGGATCTGCGAGATGCGGTGGACATCAAGTGGACAAATAATCAATGATGGCAAGACAATAATATATTCAGGACATGACAAGGAGCACATTGGCGGTGTAGGAATCATCATGTCTAAAATAGCAGCTTCAGCGCTAATTGCTTGGAAGCCGGTCAGTGACCGCATCATTACAGCTCGACTCCAAACAAAGCAAATTAAAGTCACTACCATCCAAGCTTATGCCCCTACAGAGGATGCAGAAGATACCATCAAAGATCATTTCTATAATCAACTACAAACCACTCTTGATGAAACACCTACTCACGACCTAATTCTACTGATGGGAGACTTTAACGCCAAAATCAATCCCAACCGAACTGGCTTTGAATATGTAATGGGACCATATGGCTCTGCAGAAAACATCAGTGATAATGGCGAGCGCTTGATTTCTCTCTGCGCATCCAACAGCCTTTCAATTGGAAACACATATTTTAAGCACAAACAAATACACAAAAAAACATGGCGATCACCAAATGGAGAAACCTTCAACGAGATAGATTACATTTGCATCTCCAAACGATGGAGGTCATCTCTGTTAGACGTGCGGACCCGCAGAGGAGCTGATATCGGCTCAGACCACTACCTTGTCAGTGGCAAATGTAAGCTCCGATTGAAACGCCAACCAAAACAAACCACACGACCCCGCCCATTTAATGTAGAGAAGCTTAAAGACGGCAATACTGCAGCACAGTTCCAATTGAAACTAACGAACCGCTTTGAGGCTCTTGCAGATATATTGACCCTTGAAGAAGAGTGGGCCAACTTCAAAGATACCACTATTGGGTGCGCGGAAGAAGTTATCGGAAGGAGGCGAGGTTCATACAAGGAACGGTGGATACAAGACAGAACATGGAAATTGATAGATAGTTGCCAGAAGGAAGATTTAATCTTTCTACACAATCTTAGAATAAGTCGTATACTGTAACTGTAACAGTATACTTAATCACACGTGATTGTAAACATAATCCCAGGAGTTTGTAGACTTAAACATAGTGTTACAAATGAACAGTGATAGGTAGAGGTCAACGTATGACCCCGGCGAGATGACACAGCAGCGAGTGTTCTCTGGAATCTACGCGTATAAACAAAGACAGGATGTGACGTGTCCTCACGTGTTGTTCCAGGGGACAAACAGATCTAAGAAGGGGGCAGTTACTAATGAACAGTGACAGATAGAGGTCAGTACGTGTGACCCCAGCTTGATGACACTGCAGCAGGTGTTCTCTGGAATCTACAAGTAAAAACAAAGACAGGATGTGACGTTTCCTCACGTATTTGTCCAGATGATACTAACAGTGTTTGTGCAACTTTGGAGGAGCGATTAGGGACTCTATATAAGCCAGAGAGTTAATGTGAAAGTCAGTCGTATGGAGTCGTGAGTGAATCGTGAGTGAGTCGTCGGTACTGTTGTCTACTGTGCGAGACAGTAGAAGAGAGATGTGTACGACTCGATGAAGGTTAACTAGGGTTGAGTTAACTGGAGTGGACTACTGTCGTTAAAAGTCTATGCAGCGAACTACAGTGGACTTGAGCCGTTACAGTCGATACAGTCGATGTAAGACGTGTGCGGCTCTGATTCGGTAGACTTGAGTACGACTTGGTTCAGCTTTGGGAGACCTCGTTGGTCTGTTCTGTGGAATACGGCTCGATGCAAGTTGAGAAGAGATGAATTGCAACGAAGTGAAGAGATGAATTGCAACGAAGTATAGCTAACTGTAAACTGACAGATATTGTACAGTCTTCTACGCTACATGTTACAGTAACGAATTGTTAGAGTTAATAGTCATTAAAGTTATATGAAACTGAAAGTTTAGTCGTCAAGTTCTTTGCTGTGTTTTTATTTGTGTGCCAACTAATACATCTAGCCAGAAGATTCAGAAATACGTAACAATATCTCGACTAAGATATCCACATCCCCAAGATTGACGTGAATGCATTCTTTATCGTACGTAATTGACGAGTTAATTGAAACGGATAATAGATCAAGTGATTTGAAGAATATCTTAGATTACTTTATACAATGACCTACCTGAATGAGGACATGAGGACCAAGACCTACCTGAATGAGGACCAAGACCTACCTGAATGAGGACCAAGACCTACCTGAATGAGGACCAAGACCTACCTAAATAAAGTCCAAAGTCTACATGAATAAAGACCAAGACCTACCCAAATGAAACCACGACTCACCTGAATGAAGACCAAGACCTACCCAAATGAAACCACGACTCACCTGAATGAAGACCACGACTCACCTGAATGAAGACCACGACTCACCTGAATGAAGACCAAGACCTACCCAAATGAAACCACGACTCACCTGAATGAAGACCAAGACTCACCTGAATGAAGACCACGACTCACCTGAATGAAGACCACAACTCACCTGAATGAAGACCACGACTCACCTGAATGAAGACCACGACTCACCCAAATGAAACCACGACTCACCCGAATGAAGACCACGACTCACCTGAATGAAGACCACGACTCACCTGAATGAAGACCACGACTCACCTGAATGAAGACCACGACTCACCTGAATGAAGACCACGACTCACCTGAATGAAGACCACGACTCACCTGAATGAAGACCACGACTCACCTGAATGAAGACCACGACTCACCTGAATGAAGACCACGACTCACCTGAATGAAGACCACGACTCACCTGAATGAAGACCACGACTCACCTGAATGAAGACCACGACTCACCTGAATGAAGACCACGACTCACCTGAATGAAGACCACGACTCACCTGAATGAAGACCAATTCTTAACTTGAGCATCTCATTAGGTTTATGCCGAATGGTGAACGATTTGATGGCCGTCAGGAGAGCCAGAGACATTGAGGCAATCTCCATGGCGTGAAGTTGACCGTTCCTGATGGGCAGACCACTCACTACCATGTAAGCATCGCCTATGGTCTCGACTTTGTAAACATCAAAATTTTTGATGATGGAGTCAAAGCAGGTGTAAAGATCATTCAACATGTCAACTACCTGAAATATAGCACAACGGAATTAAAACGATCTGTAGAAAAAGTTTTTTAACTCCCCCCCCCCTCCCGGGTCTATTTCTCGTTTTCTCCTAAATCACCTTCACCTTTAGTCTGTTGGTTGGTTGCGGCACCGCACACGATTTGTCGACAGTCTTTCTCTATTCCTCTCTGTCTTTTGCCTTGGATAGAACCTCTTCCGTCCATTCTTGTATGTTGTATTCTCAATTTGATATAGAAAAGGGCAAATACAAGTGCTTGTCTATTTTTGTCTACATGACAGTCTTTGTGGCAACATTGAAATATTAAATAATATATTTATAATTTATTTTCAGATTCAGAAGATCTCAATGATGTCCAAGATGGACACCCGGCACACGTTTTGTGTAAAGAAAATTTGGTTTAGATTTTATTTTGATGTCCTGGCCAGTTTTGGCAGATCTAAAAAGTGGGATGTTCTTTCCGATGGAATCGGCCTTATATTGTAGAGACATGACACGATCTGCGTTAATGATTAGTCAAATATATCAATTATATTTGTGGCTTGATAAAACTGTAAACCTATTCTGAATTAATATCACCTTCTGTTAGCCTAGTAGAGTAGGTCTACAACAGGTAAAGAAAGAAAATATATGAATCATTGGTAAATAAAAAAAATTGAGGGGGGTGGGGCAGTAGCCCTACATCTATTACAAGTAAACCAAAAGAGTTTGGTACTAGTGTAATACTCGTGAAGAATGGCCTCGGAGTAGGGGCAATGGTAGTGAAGGACTTTTAAAAATCAATTCAAATATTTAATACTTGTGATCAGAAACATTTTTAGATACGAGTTATTTTTTCGTGGCGTCGTCCCCCACATCCGCCATCACGCACATATCGCTACGTCGTCTGCTAACTTGTTACGTTATCTGCTAACTTGTTACGTCGTCTGCTAACTTGTTACGTTATCTGCTAACTTGTTACGTCGTCTGCTAACTTGTTACGTTATCTGCTAACTTGTTACATTGTCTGCTAACTTGTTACGTTGTCTGCTAACTTGTTACTGGTAACTTGTTACGTTGTCTGCTAACTTGTCACGTTGTCTGCTAACTTGTTACGTCGTCTGCTAACTTGTTACGTTGTCTGCTAACTTGTCACGTTGTCTGCTAACTTGTTACGTCGTCTGCTAACTTGTTACGTTGTCTGCTAACTTGTTACGTTGGTGGCGCAGGGTTTCGTTTATCGTCTCAAAGCCTACCTGGTGCTCTGCTAAAGCTACTATGTCAATTTCGCAAGAGTTTACCTGCATAGGTGTGCTCTCTGCGGACAGTGAAGTGAAGCCACAGATGTCACTAAAGTATATAGTGACCATGTCAAAGGCTTCAGGGATGACAGGTTCCCCTTTCTTCAGTTGGTCTGCTACAGATCTGTGAACATTGTACACATAACAACATACACAAACACGTCTAAATAAGATTCTTGTTTTAAAATTTTAGCAGTTATATATCTTTTAAATTTAATAATAAGGTATTGTTGTTTTATTCAGAAGAATAAGAGTGAGTGCAGTATTTTACATGACCACGCAAACCTAGTAGCGACCTGGACATTTTGCTAGTTCTAACACAAACCAGGTTGGTTACCTATCAAGTGAGGTCAAGTTCTAATCCAGGCTTCTTCTTCTTCTGTTGGAGCGTTCAGATGACTAGACCAATATATGAGATGAACTGCGCAGTGGTATCCAAATCCATATAGTTTTCTTTCTATTGGGGTGTATTGGGGCCAGTGTCTTGTACGGGCCTCATGGGAAAGAGAGCAGTTTTGGACGACATGGTCAGCATTCTCGGGTGACACTCCTCACGGGCAGATTTGACTGGTTCCAATTCCAATTTTGAGCTTTAGACTGATTTGTTTTCGCTGAGAACCTAAAAACCTAAAAGCGACATGGACACTTTCTCCTGGATACCCCCTCCCCCCCCCCCCACTTCCGCACGTCCACGTCAGATCTATGACCAGAGCGTACTGCGTATGTTAGAGCTTAGAAGACGCACTATACAATTGAAAGATATCAACATTGTAAGAAACAAAACTCGACGAAATGGCTTCAATACAAGTGAACTGACGTAGATGTAGAAACTTGACTTGATAGTTCCTTGTGTAGCAAGGTCAATATTTGTAGTAGCTTTGTTCAAGTAGCCATTATTTTCAAAGTCATTTTACAGGATGTACATATGTAACGGTAATGTGTAAATTGCTGTTGACGTGGGAACAATGGATCCTCTATTTGGTTCCCTACTAAAGGTAGGGCTTATATAGTCACGAGCTTGTAGTAGTTCAACAGTAATGCGATTCCCTTTATCAAGACTGGAAGAGGGTTTTAATTCCAATAAAAGTAGGCACTTCAGGAAATGTATATCAACAATGAATAGGCCTACACTTGATGACGTCAAATTCAAATGTATAACAACAATGAATAGGCCTACACTTGATGACGTCAAATTCAAATGTATGACGTAGCTGACAGGCAAAAAAAAATGCACTTAATTGCAGGAAACAAAAGTGCAATTAGATCTTATTGTTCTATTAGCACATTTAGTATTGAGCTGTGCAAACAAAAGAAGAAATGACAAAGATGATGATGACATCGTTACCTAGGCAACATTCTGTACAACAAGGTCTCCGACTTTTTCTTCTCTTCGCTCAACTGTTCCGTTCTTTCATCGACCAGTTCCTCTAAGTGTTCCTGGTATTTCTCCATAATACTCAGCATGTGATCAAAGATGTTTCTCTTCCTAAAAACAGAATACATTCACGAGGATAGATAATACAACAAACGAGTGAGACGGCTAGAAAACAAAATCCATTAGGACTAAGATATTGTTATAGAACATGATTACCAACGTTATGGAAAAAAAACTCTTTTCAAAACATTTCTATATGAGGAAATCTTTTGAAATGTAATAGTTCAGTAAAGGAAAAAATAACCATTAGAAATGGATTGTTCCAAAATTCTTTCACTTACATCATTTGTGTAGAGCTCACGAAATAGGGGTTAAAACTCAAGGAAAAAAAACACATAAAAGTCTTAATCTTGCATCAAATTTAACAAATCAGCTATTACTATGCATTGAGCTTAACCTAGACCATTAATCATAGAAGGCCTCCACACTGACCTGCGACATTGCAATCTGTGAGCAATGGAGACCAATAGTTCGTTGCCACGTTGTATAGACCTGCGACGTGGCAACGAGATATTGGTCTCCGCTGCCCACGGGTTGTGACGTTGCAGACCAGTGTTCAGGCCTTTTATGACGATTGGTCTTGGCTAAACACTTTCAACATTTTTAAGTAATTTTATTTCCTATTTACTAACTCTCTTTCTCTCATTCTGCCTCGCGGCTTCTCTCTCTCTCTCTCTCTCCCTTTATCTCTTTGTCTAATGCGCAGAAGAAGAGTTAGAGCCTTTCAAGTTTATAGCCAAAAAATTGAATCCTAGACTAAGTCAAAGATAAAAGTGATTCTAATAATATAGCCTCAGAAAAGAACGATTTATGAAACTAAAACTTCCAAAAGATGGAACAAAAACCCTGCCACACTATACCACCGGTATAGCATTGGAATATTGACAATGAATGTATTCAATTACTAACACAATACATTTCATTCTTTTCATATTTTTCAGTCTGGCTTATAAAATATTTCAATTTGGCTTATAAAATATTTCAATTTGGCTTATAAAATATTTCCATCCAGAGACACTTCAAGTAACGACAAACACAGATTAACATTGTTGACAAACTCACATTCCGGCTCTGAGGGGCTTAAGGCGGTTCCAGATAGTTCTGAAATCTGGCCTTAATAGCGGGTCTTCGGTCCAGCAGGAAGTGATCAGGTCTATAATGTAGTCATCACATTCCAGGATAGAGACATTCGGCCTGAAAGGTTTGCACAATTTTGTGCTCATCACCCGATGGACAATATCTGTTGATGTACATGGTGAAAGAAATGCATTCATAAACTGAATATTAGAGTCATGCCATAGCATTTTTTTTTTTTGGGGGGGGGATGGGGGTGGGGGTGGGGTGATCTAGTTCCTTTTGCGTTTCTTGTATATATAGGCCTACTTTTTATTAGATAGATACAATCCATGAATGTTCGTTACAGCAACTTCGTTCATTTTTATTTATGTTCAGTGTTTTGTACCATAGAATAGGATCTATCTGGAATTAGCGGAATGACAGTAGATACCCTCCCTAGTAAGCGAGAAGGCATTGTGGAGAGCTATTAGCTCCCACAGCTGATAGTTCCTGAGAAATCCTCTTCTACCCCTCTCGCTGACTAAGCGCTTGATAAATATAGTTTGTTTGAGTTTTTCTCAGTTTTTCATTGATATATATTTTAATGGAACAAAATGACTGGCAGGAAAACCGATCATTGTGTGTAATATTGTTCTTGGGCGTGGGAGAAATAACGTTTACAATTATTTAACGGTGCGAAACCCGAAATATTTAGCCATATCTGTGATTAGTGAAGGGTTAATTATTTCCCTTCATGGTATCAAGCAAAACAATTAAAAACCAGAATCTTATCCACTAAGCCGTAAATGTATTTAATTAATTCATGTCTTGTCTACGCCGATGAATAACTGCAAAGTTTCAACTTGATCCGAGAATGGGTGTTGGAGACATGAAGTGTTCAAACGTTTTACCAGACAGACAGACAGACAGACAGACAGAGTTGATGTAAGCTTCGTAGCAAAGAGAGCATTTTATAAAAGATAATTTCACAACAGCCGCTTTAGATCTACAGCACCTCGATGTCATTTTATCTTACTACGAGCCAGGAGATGTGAACGTTTTCATCAAGAAACCAAATAGTTCTGTGTCATCAAGACTCTCAGATATTACAGTATCCTGTTCCTTGTCTTTTGTTTTTGTATCAACCTTCATTCCTGCCCACGTGACTGAATATTTGATGAGCTATTTGACCCACTCACGGCTTAACAAATGTCAAGTGTCTCTGGCTTGTCTTAAGTGTCTTTTAGACATGGAAAGGAACAGAAATTGGATCAAGAACAAATATGTAGTTCGTGAACAAGTTTTGCCTAAAAAGGTGTTGCCTAAACAAGTAGTGCCTAAATTAGTATTTCCTAAGCTTGTAACTTAATATTTCATAAACCACTCGCATAAACAAATATATAATCTTGTCTACCTAGTGTTGTCTACCTAGTGTTGTCTACCTAGTGTTGTGTACCTGGTCTTGTCTACCTAGTCTTGTCTACCTAGTGTTGCCAAAAAAAAAAAGCGATACATTTCAAAACTGATTTTGTTTGTATAAGTTTTCTTTCTATTTCCATTTTATTTGCCAATTTCAATGAAATTTTGGTAGATGTTTTTTTCTATTATTAAGTATTGTTTTTGTATGACTTACAATGGAATATATCTTAATCTTACGAGTTTTAGCCTAAAGTGTACCTAAAGTGAACAAAAACTTGACAATTTAATAATTTTGAAATTACAAATGATATGTTTAATGTTACACAGACATAATTTATAAAAAGAAGGAGACTGCATTAATTTCTTTATCTTACTAAAAGTTGTTCGAATAGACTTTTTACAAACTGTTGTTTAGATAGACGGTAGACCTCTTATTAACTGCACTTTGCTCAGGGTTTTAAACTTTGTTTTCTAACACGATAGCAAATAGCCAGTAACATCTAGATTTATATTGTATACCAAACAGGCCTTTATCGACATTGAACTTATGACGAGTTGTTACTGAAATCTATAACACACCACAATAAGACTTTCAATGAAATCTACATAAGATCTAGAAACAGAAAGTTAAAGATATCCTGGCCAGACCAATAAATAAATTTAAATAGACTGTTGCAACAAGTTGTTTAGAATTCCTCTCTACTATTGTAAATCAACTCATGTAAGGAACGCCCCCTCTCCCCACCTCATCTGTGTGTCTCACGTCCCATGTTATTTATTTTCTAGTCCCTTTTATTTTTTTAAATACTCTCCACTCACAGAGACTAGCTCTCATGTTGTCTCGTCACGCTAGGGGTCGCTCTAGAATCTGAGACAGTGGACAAATTAGATGACCAGTTTGCCCCAAACGGTGACAGTCCTGTTTTAACTTCGCGTGCTTTTAACCAAGTAACGCCACGGGCTAGACAGTTGATACCGATAAGGATCCGCAATTATAGGAAAACATATAGGGGTCTATAATGTGGCTACAAAGTCTCACTTGTAAAACATATAGGGGTCTCTAATGTGGCTACAAAGTCTCACTTGTAAAACATATAGGGGTCTATAATGTGGCTACAAAGTCTCACTTGTAAAACATATAGGGGTCTCTAATGTGGCTACAAAGTCTAACTTGTAAAACATATAGGGGTCTCTAATGTGGCTACAAAGTCTCACTTGTAAAACATATAGGGGTCTCTAATGTGGCTACAAAGTCTCACTTGTAAAACATATAGGGGTCTCTAATGTGGCTACAAAGTCTCACTTGTAAAACATATAGGGGTCTATAATGTGGCTACAAAGTCTCACTTGTAAGCCATATAGGGGTCTATAATGTGGCTACAAAGTCTAACTTGTAAAACATATAGGGGTCTCTAATGTGGCTACAAAGTCTCACTTGTAAAACATATAGGGGTCTATAATGTGGCTACAAAGTCTCACTTGTAAGCCATATAGGGGTCTATAATGTATCTACAAAGTCTAACTTGTAAAACATATAGGGGTCTCTAATGTGGCTACAAAGTCTCACTTGTAAAACATATAGGGGTCTATAATGTGGCTACAAAGTCTTACTTGTAAAACATATAGGGGTCTCTAATGTGGCTACAAAGTCTCACTTGTAAAACATATAGGGGTCTATAATGTGGCTACAAAGTCTCACTTGTAAAACATATAGGGGTCTCTAATGTGGCTACAAAGTCTCACTTGTAAAACATATAGGGGTCTCTAATGTGGCTACAAAGTCTCACTTGTAAAACATATAGGGGTCTATAATGTGACTACAAAGTCTCACTTGTAAGCCATATAGGAGTCTATAATGTGGCTACAAAGTCTAACTTGTAAAACATATAGGGGTCTCTAATGTGGCTACAAAGTCTCACTTGTAAAACATATAGGGGTCTATAATGTGGCTACAAAGTCTCACTAGTAAAACATATAGGGGTCTATAATGTGACTACAAAGTCTCACTTGTAAAACATATAGGGGTCTATAATGTGGCTACAAAGTCTAACTTGTAAAACATACGGGTGTGTACCATGTGGCGTAGGAAGTACAGCTTCCAATCCATATGTTTAGTTGATGTTTGGAAAACGTTTGACATGTTTCGGATGTTCCTTCAGAGTTGAAGATAATCTGTAGACTTCCTAGTCCAAACCTGTCGCTGAATGGCAGCGGGCAGGGTATGAACCCGAGACCATCAAGATGACCAAACGACAGTCAAGCGCACAACCAGGCCATTCAAGTAGGGGCCTATAGGTGTCCATGATGTGGCGAAGCTAAATCCATCACATAAATGCAAAAATAAGTTCAAGAAAGTAGCTCCTGCCACTCCATTAAACCTTCACCCCAAAGTGGGCACGAATACAGCATACAAAAGAACCATTATTATTGTTGGATTTTTAGGAGACAAATAAAAATCTTTGAGAAGTTATTTGTACTTAATTTTTATTTTTGGTAATCTGAATTTCATATAGTTATTAAAACAATAAGCACTAACTCTCTCTCTCTCTCTCTCTCTCTCTCTCTCTCTCTCACACACACACACACACACACACACACACACACACACACAATTCGTTGATTAGAATAAAACAACATTTTACTATTCAATATTTAAAAAAAAAAACACTGTTTTTTGCAATGAGACATTTTCACTAGTTTTTCTGTGTGTAAGTTATCTCTGAAGAAAATGTATTTTAATTTAGAAAAACAATTTTATCATGTCTACTAATTTAAAACCATATAAAAAATTTAAATCCTTTAGGTGTTATATTTTACAAGAACATATGAATGCTCTAAAAAAATACATGTCTTAGTGTGACACGTCTAATTCTCGTTCTCTCTTATTCAATCTCACACTCTTATCTTTAACTTAAAATACGACAGACTTCCTCGTGGTTTCATCAGAATCTATTCAGCCTACACAACCTGAGATGAACTCTTATTCATAATTCAGAGCAGGAAGGACTTAATCCTCCCGTAGTGCTCTGGCAAGAAACTGGGAACGGCGTAATGCCTCGTAGCTACCATACATGTCGAGTAACTGCTCAGACACGTCCCCCCTTAGCTCTCGGAGCTGGGGACACTCGTACATTATATGCGACACTGTTTCGACGCTCTCTCCACAGTGACGCATCGGGAGTCGTAATTCGGGCGGAACCGGCAAAGTATGCCCCAACAGGTCAATGTTCCGTCCTACACTGTGCAATGATTACTTGTTTTGACCTACTTAACCGCCACCACGGATAATCGCGATCTGGGTGACGCATATGCTGCCAGATACTTCGTGCTCTGTCGGATTCCTCCCAGGACTTTAACCACTTCTCATAAATGAGTGCTCGGATTTCTGCCGTTACTTGGTGCTTCGAGGGGAGTGGCGGCCAAAGCTCCCTCTCTTGCAAGGGTATCTGCGGTTTCGTTGCCCTTCACGCCGCAATGTGAGGGCGCCCACTGCATCTTCTTCTTCTTCTTCATCGTTCTCATTGTTATGTTGGAGTGTTCATATGACTAGACCAATACATGAGATGAACTGCGCAGTGGTTTCCAAATCAGGGAGCTCTCCATATAGTTTTCTTTCTATTGGGGTGATTTGGGGCCAATGTCTTATACGGGCCTCTTGGTAGAGAGAGCAGTTTTGGAGGACGTGGTCGGCATTTTCTGGTGATACTCCACATGGGCAGATTTCACTGGTTCCAATTTTGAGCTTCCGGAACATGTGTTGTCGCATTCTGTTGTGTCCGGTCCTGAGTCGAAAGATTAGACGTTGGTCTTGTCGGGATAGCTTATAGTAAGCATCATCTTTCTTGTGATTTGGATGGGAGCTCGTCCATTTCTCATTTATTTTATCTACAATTAATTTCTTCATTTCTTCTGGATAGAGAGCAGAGTTTACTTGTGAGTTTGTTCTCCCACTCTTGGCGAGTGTGTCAGCCTTCTCATTTCCTGCTAGTTGTATGTGAGCTGGTATCCATTGAATGACAGTTTTTTTGCTGTTGTGCATGAAAACGACAGCTCCAATGGCTCGGCGGATGTTATCTGCGGCGCCGACTGCCTCTTCTATTACAGACGCCCCTCCCCCACCGCCATCCATAGCTAGGAGACAGGAGCGAGAGTCAGGGACTAGCACTACAGTAGTTGCGCTGGTTTCATTTTGGGTCATTCGGGCTCTAACAGCGTCCATGGAGCATGCAGTGAAGCCGCATGGACCAGAGAGCTAATCTGATTCTGGCCGGTCTGGGTAGACTATAAGGGCCCCATACCTAGATCTATCGGGATCCCTCAATACCAACCCATCGGTACAGCAGAAAATGGCATCTGATGGGTAGGACTTTAGTGTAGCTGATGCCAAGTTTTGGAGGTGTTAATCGCCTCTTGGTGGCTCCCTCCTGCCCTATAAAGGACAGGTTAATTAGTGTTGCTGGCAATCTCCTCCACGGAGGGCAAGTACTTATCCTTTTAATGTGAATTCTATCAGTGGAGAGCCCAGCTGATTTAGACAAATTGGAGGCAATATGTAGGAACAAGCGCATTTAAATACGTTCCTCTCTCTCCACTGGTTTACTAATATTGTGGTGTGTAGTCACCCCTTTTATAACGCTCATAAGCCGTGAATACCGCCTACACAACTAAACCATCTGCCCATTTTTATTCATGGCTACATTAGAAACACTCCCATACACTCCGTAACACTACTATAAGAATCCAACAATATCAATAAATGTGCACCAACCTTCAGGGTCCATGTCAATATGCCCGTAGGGTCCAGCTCGGCCATACGTCTCATACAAAATAATGGCAAAAGCGTAAACGTCACATGACTGATTGCCTTGTAGTTTGCCCTCACTGCGTAATATCTCTGGGGCACTCCACAGCATGTCTGTCGGAAAGAATGAGTGGGGATTATTATTTGTCCTGTCCTAATGAAACACTGATTCATGTTAGTTTTAAAACTAGAAAGTTTTATACAGAAATAGTGGTTTAAATAGCTATAGAGTGCTATTCAGAAATAGTGTGTATAAATAGCTCTAGAGCGCTATTCAGAAATAGTGAGTGCTCTAGAGTGCTATTCCTAAAGTGTTTCTTCATAGCTGAAGAGTGCTATTCAGAAATAGCTCTAAAGTGCTAAATTGAATCAGTGAATGTTACCTTTTCAAAATTTTAATATTATTTAGCCTAAATCATTCTGCGTTCATCATGTCTTTACATGGCCGTTTGGGCAGTTATAACTCATTAATAGTATGGAGGTTGGTACTTGATTTAGGCTACTAGTACTTTCTATCAAGAGTTTAATGTCCAGTGTCTACTCACGTCTGTAATAAGCATAGTGGTCCTCAACATTACGACTGGAGTTTCTGACATTCAACAGGCCAAAGTCCGTCACTTGTAAGGTCCATCTACTGGTCACCACACAGTTAGAGCTCTTGAGGTTCCCGTGAAATATGAGATCACTGTTATGTATATACAGCATACCCTGGAGAAGTTAATATTTTAAGACACTCTACTGGTCATTTAAAGTCACAACATTTCATTAGAAATACAACAATACAATTTACATACACTTTAGAACGAGACTATAGTAGAAGTAGTGAAGGGGTGTACCCAGTAAAACCCAGTCATATATATAAAGGATGTTATCAAACATTAGTCATAGTTAACAAATTGATTTACTAGTATCTATTTCTATAAGAGCTTTTTGTTTTCAATGCTAGTGGAGACAGCCAGTATAAAAATGTATTATAAAATTGTGTCTAGCTAAATATAGATATATAAATATAGTTTCTTTCACCACATTTTACAGCATGACATCATGAAATCACGGTCAAATTATGGCGACACACTATACAAAAGTTCCTCTTTTGGACCTTGCAATCTATAACGCATATAAGGTCAACTTTACCCATTCGGCGGAGTCAGGGTCGTTTCTAAGAATCCCGAAATTCAAAACTTCGGTCTTCACATTAATTCGAACCAGAGATGTTTCGGTTTGGGAGTCAAGCGCTTTACCACTCAGCACCAAGCCCCCAATGGCGATACAAGGTATCTAAAGCACGATTCTATCACAGTTCTAGCGTCTAGAACCCAGACAAGATCTAAACCTATTCCGATTCTCCCACATAGTTCTAGCGGCTGGAACCCAGACTTGATCTAAACCTATTCCAATTCTCCCATATAGTTCTAGCGGCTGGAACCCAG
Source organism: Biomphalaria glabrata (assembly GCF_947242115.1). NCBI lineage: Eukaryota > Metazoa > Mollusca > Gastropoda > Planorbidae > Biomphalaria > Biomphalaria glabrata. Next base: position 49,468,649 of record NC_074712.1, read on the forward strand.
ACTTGATCTAAACCTATTCCAATTCTCCCACATAGTTCTAGCGGCTAGAACCCAGACTTGATCAAAACCTATTCCGACTTTCCCACACATCTAGAGGCTAGAACCCAGACTTGATCTAACCTATTCCGATTCTCCCACACATCTAGCGGCTAGAACCCAGACTTGATCTAAACCTATTCCGATTCTCCCACATAGTTCTAGCGGCTAGAACCCAGACTTGATCTAAACCTATTCCAATTCTCCCACACAGTTCTAGCGGCTAGAACCCAGAAAATATCACACTCTATTTCGTTTCTCCCACACAGTTCTAGCGGCTAGAACCCAGACTTGATCTAAACCTATTCCGATTCTCCCACACAGTTCTAGCGGCTAGAACCAAGACAATATCACACTCTATTTCGTTTCTCCCACACAGTTCTAGCGGCTAGAACCCAGACAATATCACACTCTATTTCGATTCTCCCACACAGTTAGGCGGCTGGAACCCAGACAAGATCTCACTCTATTCCCATAGCTCCACTTCGCGACTAGCGTGACAGACAGCGTTGACCAGCAGGGCAGTGGTCAGGAGCGCAAAGCGCCACCATAAAACCCGAAGGCGTAGCACGCGACGCCTCGTTACTGGCAGGCCAATTTATACAATCTGTAGCCAAGTCCGACGTCAATGAGGGTCAGTGCGTGTACATGGGTGTGTGGCATCGATCGAGATCTAGATATAAACAACTCACAAAAACAAGATATTGGCAGTGGACATTCGTCAAATTGACGGAAGAATTTAGATCAATATTTAGCGTGATCATCATAAGTGCAAACCCATCAGATTTGGGACTACTCTCGAGTGATATTTTTCTTTATTTTTCAAAGAAAAATTATTTGGGGAAAAAAAAAAGGTGGGGGGGGGGGGGCTGGTGATGAATAGGTATGGTTTAAAAAATAAGTCGAAATCGAAGCGTGACAAAATGATTTCAACTATATTAAAGATTCTCTCTAATGGTCATTCTGGGTCACGCGCTTTCACAATCACTCAATCCTGTTTGGGGTTGTAAAAGAGCTCCCACAACCTTGTCAACAATCCAGGCGCCGTTCATTAAGGGGCCGTTTCATAAATGGCGTGTCCCGCACGGTCAGCCTTGAATAGAAGAGGAAAATGGCAGTGGTTTCCGGTGAACACGGTCTTCGGCCGCGTCTCTATGCCGCAAGTCCGGAATGACCGTGTCACTGGAAATGACAGCGTCAGCATAGACACTCGTAAGACAATGTGCCATACAGAACACACGGTTCAACCAGGCCGATGATATCGAGCTTTTTGTTCGCTTTTTGCTGATCTAGATTTTTCAAGAGCCTATAAGTCAACTCTAGCTGACAGTTTCAAATTGGTTATAGCTGTAAGTCAATTTAGAGTTTTTCCTTCTCCAAGGTGGTAGCTTCCCAAGGTGGTAGCCTCCCAAGGTGGTAGCCTCCCAAGGTGGTAGCCTCCCAAGGCTAACGAGCCCATCCTACCAGAATCTTACTGGTTTACGCGACAGTTACTCGTCTTAACCCCTTCTCCTTTTTACTGATAGCAGTTTCACCGAAACCAATATCTGAGTTACTCTTGAAGGTAAGGAGTTTGACTGGTTATCAAGGACTATTGAGATGCAGCATTTTATAGTTAGTGGACTCTAAAGTGTTTATATGCAATAACAGCCTTACAGCTGGTCAACAATAACAGCCTTACAGCTGGTCAACAATAACAGCCTTACAGCTGGTCAACAAGAACAGCCTTACAGTTGGTCGACAAGAACAGCCTTACAGTTGTTCGACAAGAACAACCTTACAGCTGGTCAACAAAAACAGCCTTACAGCTGGTCAACAAGAACAGCCTTACAGCTAGACAACAAGAACAACCTTACAGCTGGTCAACAAGAACAGCCTAACAGCTGGTCAACAATAACAGCCTTACAGCTGGTCAACAATAACAGCCTTACAGCTGGTCAACAATAACAGCCTTACAGCTGGTCAACAATCATAGCAGCACTTTCTCATCTGATTGACTGGCATAAACCGCTACGCTGCCAAAAAATTGGATTCTAGTTTGACAGCCGATATAAAAGAATGCGGATTGGACTCGACCTGAGTTCTGTTTGCTGAGCGCCCAAAGGCAACGCGGACATCTTCTCACAGATAATCCCTACGCTTAAATGTCCACAAAAAATAGAAGACAAGACCGCACTGTGCACTAATACAAAACAAAATGATTGACATACTTAAAAACACAAAAAAAAATTGAATCAAAATTTAAAAAAATAAGTTTTAATAACAAATAATTTATTTACTTTCTAATGATTTCTTTGTCTATCATGATAATGTTTACTTTAAACAAACACAGGTCATAATGCACTTACCTGTATAAGATCTTTGATAAGTGAAGCTATAAATGTTGAATCTAGTCTAATATCATCGTTCTCTAAGACATCCTGTGGGCAGAACACACCAATGCCAAATAGTAATTGGAGAAGAATGAAAGCAAAGAAAGTTTCAAGAGTAATTAATTTATTAAGTTTCAATTTGTAATTACAAGATCTAGGTGATGGGTCAAGTGCAAACACCCACTATACACACACACTTTCACACACCCACACTAATTGAAACGCTCACAAAGAATTAAATTCAGGAAGAAAGGTGGTTAAGTCAAGTTGACCTCTTGCTCGTTTCTAGACGATTGTGCTACAACGCCTACAAGGCATGACACATAAGTCATGTCTTAGTGTGTACTATGGGATAGACGTTCAAAAGATATTAAATGGACTGTTTCTAAAGTACATTTTTAAAAAAGCAAAAAAAAAAAATTAATTCATTCTTTAAAAACAAAGCTTATATAATGGTAAGCACCGCATAATCACTGCCCTAGCTGTTAACAGTGGTTTATCTTCCTTTTTTTTCTCTTATAAAACAAAAATTAATCAAGTTACACTCCATGGGCTAACTAATTGTTTAATGTCTTATGTATTATCTTCGAACATAAATAATGGAGCAAAATTTTAATTTGATCAGAGAATGAGAATTGGGAGAAGAAAAATGAGAACGAGGTAGAGCGAAGTACGTCACAAGCACAATGTGCGGTCGAAATGTGTGTCAGGAAATATTCAAGAAATATCTGTAGTCAATACTTTGCAATCTGGTCATTGTGTCAAGAGTGTTGATATTTGGCAACAGATTGACCACTCTGGGAATACAGACAAAAGATCTACTAGGTCCCTCTTTAAAGCTCTGACCCAAGAATCCCCCCCCCCAAACTGTAATGTACTGACGTTGAATGAGACCGCGGGCAGAACGGGTTGATAGATAGGACTTTTATTGACTCAAATAGACTTCACTTTGCCATGTATTTTTGTCTATCAGAATATCTACTCTATAGTCCTGCTGTCCTTGCTAATACGTTATAAGACTTCTGTCCGTCTGTTAGTCCGTTTATCTATCATGAACAGAGATTTATTCACCTGGTTCAATGTGTCCATTTGACCAATTGTGGACTAAAATTACTTAGCTATTTTTCTTTTACTTTTCCATAAAGTCAGGAACCCAATTTAAAGCTGGGTGCACGCAGAGGAGCTCTAAGGATCTAAAAATTAAGAATCCAAGTCTTCACCAGGATTCAAACCCAGAAACCCCGGTTTGGAAGCTAAGCGCTTTACCACTCAGCCACCGCGAATAATTAATATTGTAATAACTTAAGTGAGGCAACTCAACGAGGCACATATATGTTTATTTACACGACATCACAGGTACACAAAACAACATCTTTCTTAGGCACAGTTTCTCCATATTGGCTCTCTACTTGGGTGGAAATCGTTCTCCTCTCTTCCTAATGTTGACATCCTTCTCAGTCTAGTTTATCACAGTGCGCACCTTCTAGTTTAGATGGCGGTGCGCATGGCAGAGTCATAACAATATATTAAAAAAAAACTATTCCTAATGTTAAAATAAAATAGAATCTGATCTGGGAATTGAAACCAGGACATTCGCATTATCAGCTGCCGCTCTATCCAATTTTAGCAATAACAAGACTTCCAACTTTAACATTTTCCTTCTCACATCATGAGACACAGTAGAGCGGTTATGTTCAAAGTAAACAAAATTATATCCGTATGTTGTTTAACTCTTACCTGCAAGCTCCCTTTAACACAGTAGGCGGTGACCAAAGTCAGAACTGATGACTCCAGACAAGCTCCGATAAATGAGTTGATGTTTGTATGCCTCAGTTCTCGCATCTGTGAGCAATCAGACAGATAAACATTCATACAGAAAGAAATAAAAAGAGAGAGAAGGAGAAAGAGAGAGAGAGAAAGAAAGAGAGAAAGAAAGAGAGAGAGAAAAAGAGAAAGAGGTAGAAAAAGAGAAAAAGAAAGAAAGAGAGAGAAAGAGTGAGAGAAAGGGGGAAAGAAATAGAGAGAAAGAAAGGGAGAAAGAGAGAAAGAAAGAGAGAAAAAAAGAAAGAGAGAGAGAAAAAAGAGAAATAAAGAGATCAAAGATAAAGAAAGAGAGAGAGAAAGAAATAAAGAAAGAGAGAGAGAAAGAAAGAAAAAGAGAGAGTCGAGTTGAAGTGTTCAAGTCTTCCATCCAACCTACCAATTTCATTTCACGCTTGTCTTGCCTGGTCATGTCTGAACTGCTCTTCTTAAAAGTCTTCAATGCTACTGTTTGTCCCTTGTACTTCCCTATATAGGTGTAGACCTGAGCGTATGTGTTCCTGGACTCCATAGACACCATACTGATGCCCTGACAGAAAGAAAAGAATCTGACCTTACCCAAAGTATTCTTGTACACAGGCTTATTCAAAGAGGGACTAATGTGTTCGCTTAATTTTACCAGGTCAATGGTCTTGATGCTTTAATCTAATAAAGCATAGATCTAGTTTAAAATATAACATTGTATGATACATATATCCTTTTATCACTATCTACGTAGGGATGCTTTTGTCTGGAGAGATAATAGATAGTCCCAGATGAATCACTGATGTTGATTGATTCTCTTTAAGTCATGACAGAATTTAAAAATTTTTGAGCTCGTTTACTGCAGCATCAGGGCGCCACGTAGGACCCAAGCTTGGATTGTTGGGCTGCCCATGCTTCCTATTCTCTCCCCCAAGCTTAAATTGTTGGGCTGCCCATGCGTCATATTCTCTCCCCCAAGCTTGGATTGTTCGGCTGCCCAAGCGACCTATTCTCTCCTCCAAGCTTGGATTGTTGGGCTGCCCATGCGTCCTATTCTCTCCCCCCCCCCCCCAAGCTTGGCGGTGTGATGCAAAGAAATGCTTTGTGTCACAGTTGACACCAACTTAGTTGCCGGACCTGTTGGAGGGAAAACTTTGTTGGTAGCCATAATGTGTTAATAGGTTTAGATTACATCATTATTTTTTGTTTATGTTTGTGATAAGTACTTGAAAGGATGTGACGCAATAAAATGATGGCTTCTAATGTCAACTCATAGACGTCAAATAGATGTGTCTACGTGTCTACCACTATCAACATGAAGGCTCTGCACATTATGCTGTTTGTAAGTCTACATTACTGTATGTATGCAGATCACATAACGTCATCGTGGTAGACTCCTAGAGCCACAATACCACAATGGGGAAAATAAACAAGCCCTACACACTTATCTGCAAATTGATTTTGCTACTAACTTAACTAGATTTGGAGATCAATTTGTTGCTTTCAAAATGACAACAGTCTAAAAAAAAAATTTTATTTTAGTTTTAATGCATCCGAAATTTTTTTCCCGTCCAATATTTTTTTCCAAACTCTAGAATGTTTGTTCCATTCTCAGATTGACTTTCTTCAATTTCTTTCCGCGAGGAAAAAATGTGAAGGGTTGGGGAGGAGGAATAGTTTCAACAAAACTGTCTCTATACTCATTCAATTAGACCCTATAGACTTGTGTCTGTTTACAAAATAGTACTCAGGCCAGCGTTTTTTTTTTTTTTTTGTTTATTCTAGAAATTACTTTAGCTCTAAGTTTAAATACAAAAATACATGTTATAATTAGACAAAGTGTAGATAGATCCTTGTTGTATCTGTGTACTTCTTCACTATACTCGACTGACATACCGACAGTCTGACATACCGACAGTCTGACATACCAACAGTCTGACATACCGACAGTCTGACCGAGGCTTTAGAAATTATTGAATCATGACCTGACAACATTTTACTACGAACTATATTTCCCTGTGTAATCAGTAGAGCAGCCAGCTCACTGCGAGCGGTTGACCCTTTGACCAGGAGATTTGTTGTAAACTAGTAAAATGTTGTATTGTCATGGACATCCACAGTACACAAAATGTAAGGCAGTACACTGGGCTCTGTGCTGATAGATTTGGGAGCACCACAGTTGGTGAGTGGACAAGCATATGCAGCTCTAAGTCGAGCTAGATCTCTAGAAAGACTTGAAATACCTGACTTCTATTGCATACAGCTTACTAACAAGACACCACGTAATAATGAATATACTGATGTGTGCAATGCGATATTAAAAGATTGAGTCTACAAAATAATTCAATGTTCACGTAAACATTATAGTAATGACTGTATGTATGTTTTATTTTATTGCTTTATTGTGAGGCATTTACGTTTAGGATTTGAATCAAGCATCAATGTTTTATACAGCCTTGCTGAATATTTACAAGTCAAAGTTTCTTGCTTTTACAATAGACAGGAAACAAACATAATGTTAGACCCTTCTTTATTTGTAACTCCCTTGGCTATTTATAGCCTCGAAACTTCTAGTAAGCAGTACTGGGTTGCCCTATAGGCAAGGTAAGCTAACGCAACTATTGTTTTAAAGTAAAAGCAAAGGAATACATTGCCTTGTGTTGATTATAAGGGGCCCCATATCTCAAATAGTTTAAGACCTTACCAAATCTAAATCCAGCCCTAATAGTAAGGGATATATTTATATGTATGTAGCATTTTCTCTTAAAAGACTTTTTAAAGTGTCGTTATCAGGTAGAACCAATTATTAAAATAATTTAATTACTCTATGGGTTATTTCTTACATTGCCGGAAGCAAAGTAACACAAACACCAATGAATTCAACAAAGTCTCCGACAAATGAAGTTTTGAAGCAGAGACCAAGTCAATTTGAATATTTTTTTGTTCATGAAAACTTCCTCAAGAAAGAGGTAATGTTTTGTTCATGAAAACTTCCTCAAGAAAGAGGTAATGTTTTGTTCATGAAAACTTCATCAAGAAAGAGGTAATGTTTCTTCATGATTTATTCACGACTGATGAGATTCACGCTAAAGATTTTTTGTAGACTAGATCTACACCAAGATCATGAATAAAATATTTAAAAGGGAAATAAGAATAAAAATTCAATTATAATTTCGATTTTTGTTCAGAAGGGGTGGGTTGATGAAGGCGTAGAAGACAAATCAAAATAGAAATTGGAAATGTTTATGAAATGTTTTTATTTTTGTATCGGCTGGAAGGTATTTCACTGAATTATTTCCTCCAGGAATCTATTTTCATTGGATGTCGAGCAACAAAAAAGTTGGTGCTAGGAAAGAATTTATTGATCAATGGAGACAATTGTAAGACATTTTCCCGCTGCATTCACTTTTTGATGTCAATGACTTATTCTTGTAAGTCTATTGGTCAGCCGAGGAGTAGCAGAAATTTCTACAAAAAAAAAAGAAAAAAAAAGATAAGTTTAGTTTTCAAGAACCTTAAAAACAGTGACGTCAACTTGTCGATGTTTTTATTTTTTGTGAAGCAATGCAGTTAGCTGATTACCTAGGTTTATTGATTATTACTCAAATGTAAAATGAGTGTCAATTCCACTATAAAATCCCTTTGTTTATGAAATTTATTCCATTGTTATTTCAAATTTTACTATGCAATTTAATTAAAATTAGAAACAGACTTAACATCACCTGAACAGGTTTCCTTTGTTATACTTTGAAATAGAAATAGTATAACGTTGTGCTGTGTCATTCAAACTCATACTACCATCTACATGTGTCTAGGCATATTTGTGCACATATCTAGAGATTTTATTATTATTATCTTTTCCTATCTGTCTAACCCCAAAAGGGTGTCACCCGGTGCGGCCGCACACATTGCACCCCATCGTGACCCCACTGCTTAACAAAAGTTTAGTTTAAAAGAATCTTAACAACAAAAGTCAAGTTGAGTTTAAAACAAGAATAACATAAAAAATACTTAGAAAATACAACAAAAAAAAAAAGCTTATGTGAAGTGTAGTTGTATCAATTTGTTTGAGTCATGTACTTAAATTTATAACAGATCTAGACCAACAACAATAAATCTGTGCGATTAGAAAGATTTTGACCAATTGTTTTTGTTTAGCCCTTTTCCATGCATTTAGCTATCTCACTACGTTGTGATCCAATCACTTGTCAGGGCCAGTTGGGAAAATGGGGGGGGGGGGGTATACAAAGGGGGAACGACCTTAATTCAAACTCATGGCTTAAGCCTCCTCAATCCGACATTCTAACTATTCTGCTAGTGAGGTTTGCATGAAAATTGAAGATTGTAGCCTATAGTTAGTTATCTATTGTTTATTTCAAACTTACTTTAAATAGGCGACCTATAATTGGGACTAATTCAGCTAATACCTCCACCTCAGTCAAGTACAAATTCTTTGGCTTTGTTGGAGATATCTAACACAATAATTAACTACCAATAGCTAAATAACTTTTTTTTTTTTTTTAGTGATTCCTGTGTTCTCAGGTAAAAGAAATAATTGTGTAAATTTTCAGCTTGTTCCGAGATTGGGTGTCAGAGAAATAACGTGTACAAACTTTTTACCAGAAAGACAGAGTGAGTGTACAAGTGTTGTACAAAATTAAAAGCGAAAGTGAAGTTTAGGTACCAGGAACTTCCACTTCAGATGAATAGAGACATTTTGTAACTCACAAGTCTTACGTCTCAGCTCAACTCTCTGGACAAGTCACACATGGACGTTTACGTCTACAACCAAGTTGTTGTTGTTGTTGTTGTTGTTGAAGGTCTTTTATTTACAAACATTGTTTGTTATTCTTTCACTTTTTAAATTCATTTTTGAATAAATGAAACAAACGTAAACTCAGTGCACATGTGTTTGTATGTTTGGACGGGGGGTGTAGCGGTGTTACATCAAGTCAGCTACTCAACCTGTTGGGGGGGGGGTAATGAGAAAAGAAAAATGAACACGAAGAGGAATGACTACTTGCTGATTTTGAACAATGTTTCTTTTCTTGTTGTGTCATAACCATACTAATTTAGTTTTTCTAGGATTTTTTAAAAATATTAGTTAGCATCTTTTTTTTTTCTCTTTTCCATTTTAATACCATTAGCAATACTTGCGTCGTTCAGTCTTAGTCTTCTAATGATTCAGACACAGTCTTATAAGTTATAACTGATTTCAGTCGCAGTCTTGTAATTGATTGTGACGCAAGTCAAGGTTCCAATAATGACTCTGGACTCATAGGGTTGAGGTGATGTTTCGCCCTGTACAGCATGACCTCTGACCTTAGCGCTGCGACCCTTACAATTTATCTGTGTGAAAACTTGGCAGTAATGGTAGCTAAGAGATCTATAAATACTTTGAAGTAGACATCAATTACTTCCACAAACCCACCCACCCCTACTGCCTTCCTAGTTAAATGCGTGGTCGTCCTATACATCTAGCAGTGATACACACAACAGCAGCCTTAATAAATGAGGAACTACCAGACTTCTTGAACGGCTAGGTCGAGGTCACCAAGCACTTTGACATTGCTAGTTATAGGAAAAAAATTATCGATGGTCTGTTAGCTTAAGTGCTTACATTCAAAATGCGTCCGTCCCGGGTCACTTCAGGCCAGATAGAGACCAAAGTTAGTTAAATAAGAATTTCTTTTCAAACTGTTATACTTAGGGACTTTCAATGACAAAAATAAAGATCAATCAAAATGTTTGTATTGAGTCAGTGACAGAGCCGCAAGAGTTCAGCCTTTTTCTAGGTTATGCTTTTTACCAATTCCTTCTATTAGCTTGCCAACTCTTCATGTTTTCAGGAATCTGGATGGACTGGGGACATGTATTTCGAAAATTGCTGTAACTACTTATTCTTCCCCGTTCCAATTTTCTTAGAAATTTGAGTTTTTGTATATTTTTCGGAAAAAAAATGACTACCAAATTGGCCAGTCTAGTTAGTGTAACCCCGCAGGTCAGTCCTTCAACATGATCTGTGTGTATTGCTTTAGAAGTGCAAAGGGCAAAATGAACCAAAATTATAGCGTGTTAATAAAGTTTTAGACAAGAATCTGATTAGATATTGAACTCGTTAACGAAATATTTCCAAGAGGTACCTATAAGGAATCAAAAATTGATTTACTACCACACTAGTCACTATACATATATCACAACCCTCTATACACATATCACAACAATACCTAAATCACATGCGAGCACGATTTTTTATCCACTTTAAGGGATGTCTTGCTGAGTGGCAAAAACAAAAAAAAAAAACAAACGCTTGACTTCGTCTCAAGGTGGCTAGAGTTCAAATCCTGAGTACAGTAAAGTTTTGTTTACTGAGTGCCTAAATGCAGCACGGAAGCCTCCCAGATGCCCTCTAGCCAACTGATCCACGAAAAGAGATTGGACAATGGCCCTTTGGGCATGCTATAAGCCAGAAAGTTGCGTTATGCAAAGCAATATATTTATAGGTAAAATAACAAATAAGCATTTTACAGCTACCCACCACCAGCAGCATCTCACCTGCTACCTGTCATCAGCTACCTGCAATCTGTCACCTGCCGACCTAATCTGTTACCCTCCACCATGGCTTTAACAGTTGATCTTTATCCTACATTTATCATCTTCAGTGTGTAACGTGTTGAATTCTTTAGTGAGCAAGACAATACAACGTCTTGTTGACTTCCGCAAAAATCATAATAATTGGACTTTCAGTCATGTGATCCCCGAGTCATGTGATCATTGAGTCTCTGGCTTTCTTTTCACATTCGAATCAGTATAAATTCACAAATATCGAATATCGTGATACTAGCCGAATATGAACCGTGGCCTGCGGGCCTTGGTATTACTGATCTACTAAAATTATATCTGTCAAACATGGAGCATATTCCTTTCACATTTTCTTATTTAGCCACGAAAATAAAAGTAGAGTGTGTTTACCCGTTCAGACATTTTCATATCAAATATAAAATAAGGTGAAAACGGGTTTACCCGATTTGTTAAACGCTTCGTCTTTAATAGAGCTAGAATTAGGTACTTTTTGTCTCCGCCATGGCCTAAGGAATATTAATGCAAGTTTTATCAAGATTGGTCATACGGTTTTGATTTCTATGCGGGACATGTATACATACTCCTTACATTCTACTTCATATATTTGACATTGACGTGTGTCCTCATTAAAGACAGCCATAGCAGTAACAAACTATGAACTATATTTATTGGACAATTTTACCTCGCCTCCTTAACCCTTCTCGGGCATTTTAGGTACCCCGTTCTGACCAAGCAAATGATGTAAAGGTCATCTGTTTATTTAGCCTACGGTTGACTACTAGAGTGTCATGGAGCCAGAACAACAATTAACTGTCTTGAATTTTCTCACCTAGTGTCAAGTACCTATTAGAGTTGGCTGTTGTCAGGGGCACCCTAAGAACCCCGAAATTCAAAATTCCATTCTTCACCGACATTCGAACCCAAGACTCTTCGTTTCGGAAGCCAAGCGCTCTATCACTCAGTCACCAAGCTCTATCACTCAGTCACCAAGCTCTATCACTCAGCCACCAAGCTCTATCACTCAGCCACCAAGCTCTATGACTCAGCCACAGAGCTCGGACATTTGATAAAGCTTTATTAGATCATGTTAGATGAGAAATTTTAAGGAGATTAATCACAAAGTCAATTATCAGTCATGTGCCACACTAATAGCCACCATAGACTACTATAAACCTGTCTGACCACTAGAACGAGTTCACTCACGCAGTTGGCCGAGTTATCGTTGTCCTCAGAGAGTAGCTTCCTGTCCCAGCGACCACCGGAAGCATCACTACACTGGATGGCAGACATGTCAATCTTCCAGAGTAGTCCGGCAATCTCTTGTTCATAGCGCCAGTTTCTGAAACGCCAAAGAGATATTTAGACTACTAAATCACAGGTCTGTGTCAGTCTAGAGACATTAAATATTCAACCACCACCATCACACAAAGATCACATTTGTTACAGGGAAATAACCAACTACACTTACTGTCATTTAATATTGATAGGAGAACAAAAGAGCTGACGAAACTCTCAAGACGTGTTACTGATGCCAACTGAAACGGGTGGCCAACTAGCACATTCGTATGTACCCCCTACATTCAATTTCTTGAATAGACAAGGTCCATTAAAAAGATAAGGTGGGAGGGGGAGGGGTGCACAAATTGGCACTCTTCAGGAATTATTTTTAAATAAGGTGGACGACAAAAAAATAATGGTTTTCTATCTTTATTTAATTTCTAGTTTCACCAGGTTCCATGCTAATTACTTCAAAAACAATATGAATAATTTCTTGATGAATAAAAGGAACCAAGGGCACGAAGTCTTCTCTGTTGACAACTGCAGCAACTACATATGGTCATCCGAATTCCGAAAACGTATTTAAAAATGATATGTGTATAATATATGCACCACGCATTAACCATTTTTAAAACAAAGTTTAAAAAGACGCTTGTTTTATACATTGTCCATACAGAATCTACAGAATTACGGAAACATAAATGATGACAAAACAATTGGACAAAGATTCTCATTTTTTCTCCCACAGCGATGGTTCTGTATCTTTATCGGCATGGGCCTGGGGTCCAAATTAATTTTTGTCCCTCGTGTATGGACCACAACGGTCCCAAAGTATGTTCCAGTCAAATACAATTTAGCTGGGGGGGGGGCTTTAGTATGCACTATGGACCAAAGTTGTAAGTGACGCAACACTGGCCGGATGTGGCCCCCGGGTATTGGTTTTGGCATCACTGTCTAAGAGAATCTGTTTATGATAATAACGGTCTCCTATTGATTAAGTGAAGGTCGATGTTCTGAATGGGATGAGCTGTGGACTCATGAACAACGTAAATGTTGTGGTGTCCCAACTGCAACTATTCCCTCGCACAGCTGCTCGGGGGCTTTTCAGACATTCTTCAAATAACTTCAAAACGCTTTAATAAACCTTTTGCGTTAATTCACAAGGAACATTGTCGTTGAGTCCTCTACTTTCTGCCTCTTTATTGTCACGAGTGCGAATTTTTTTTAAATTTTTGCTTTAACTTAATAACTTTTGTTATATTATATCATATGACAAGTCAATAAAAAAATATATATATTGAATGTTGTCTAATGTTTGCGGGTTGCCATGGTAATGGCGGCCATCTTGAAAATAAACAAAATTAGTTCATATAGGAAAATTCTAAAATTTTTCAAAATAGATCAATTTCAAAGCTAAAAATACTTACACCTTAAAGTATAAAGGTGGCTGGAAGGAGCTGGCTAGATTTTATAAATTTTCCCTTAGTATTGTGCATTTTATGATTTTTTAAAAAAGGGTAATTTTTTTTCCTGTAAAATGCATCCACATTTTTTTTCCCCAAAAGATCATATATTAAAAACTTCTTCAGTTAAAGTCATTAAAACTAGCTGATTCTCTGTATTATTTATCTCTGAATATGTGTACCAAATTTGACACATTTTTCTTTATTAGTTCTAGAGATTTTAGAAATATGTTACAGGGGGGGTCACAAGAAAATGCATTCACTCAAAAACAGTGAATTTGTATTAAGAAAAATGTGGAAAATAGTGTTCACCATGCATCATTAAAATGTTTTTTTTCAATAAAAAATGCTATTTTTTAGAAAAATTTTTGTGCCAGTTTATAAAATACATGTCCAGCTATTTAATTACACCAAAATTGAAAAATCGATCTTTTTACCCAAAATCGACTCCAGTAACCCCTTCACTTGTATTTCGTGTCTAATTCTATCTATACTTTTGGTCCCGAGATTAACACTCGAATTAAATATACATCGTAACAAACGAATGATTTGTTGATTTGTTGATTTGAGGCACATCGGCACAATTTAGGCCATGTCGTGCCTACAGTCCCTTAAGGACTACTCTCTCTCTAAACAACAAGGGCCAGATTCTATACAGTCATATAATTAAAATCAAGGTCTATTCACAGTTAAAATAGTAAAGGTAGTAAAAATTTAAATATTTGGTAAAAATCTAATGTAAATAGTGCATGTTCACAAATTCAGAAATCAGATCTTCGTAGATAGCCCCACTTCCCGAATAAAGCCCAGTACCTTCCCAGGGTCGACATTATTAAATAGTGTTTTTAGATTAGTGGCTCTAAAATATTTCGCCCTGACATCCTGGTATTTGGGGCAATCAACGAGGATATGTTCCACGGTGAGGCGAGAGTCACAGTACTCGCAAGGTGGGGGCTCCTCTCTCTTCAGTACAAAAGAGTGCGTGATGTAGGTGTGGCCAATCCTAAGTCTGGACATGGTTGTGCTACCACGCCTTGTCAGACCCTTAGATGTGGGCCGCCACCTGACATCCGCCACAATCTGCCTGAGTTTACTGTGAGTCTCAGCCTCCCATCGGTTCTGCCACTCTCGATAGGTGGCAGAGGCAATACTTTGTCTCAGGTCCGAGTAGGGAATTTGGGTTCCTGACACCGCATGATTTAGGGCTCTCTTTGCTTCTCTGTCTGCGGCTTCGTTTCCCTCAATGCCAACATGGGAGGGGACCCAGATGAAGGTGACATCCCTACGGTCGGCTGTTATTAGGTCCAACAGCTTCAGGCTCTTATGTACCAATGGGATGTCAGTCTTCATCCGCCCCAAAGCTTGCAATGCAGATTTGGAGTCGGAGCAGATTATAAATTTACTCCTTTCTGATGCTTTTACGGCCATAAGTGCAAGCAATATTGCGTGCAATTCGGCCGTAAAGATGGAGCAGCCATCGGGGAGTCTACGGGAGATTGTTTTGTTCCGAAAGGAGCAGGCACACGCGACCTTTCCCTCCATTTTGGATCCGTCTGTGTAGATGGTGCCACAATCTCCGTAGCTCTCATGCAGTTCCCTAAAGTGGACTTGTAGTATGCTTGGGTCTGTATTTTCTTTTTTGAAATTAAGGAGGGATAAATTTAATCTGGGTTTATTCATTAGCCAAGGAGGATTCTGAGGGGTTTCTATTTTAGAGATTTGGTCAATGGGTGGGGTTAAATTTTGGATGGGTTCTCTCATTCGAAGGCCCAACGGCTGTATGACGTTAGGCCTTCGATTGTATAATTCTACCTCTGTGGGGTTAAATATGGAGTCAAAAGCAGGGTTCGTGGGGTTGGATTTTAGCTTGACTATATACTGCATTGCAAGCTTTTTCATTCTTATATCCATGGGGAGTTCTCCAGCCTCCACATGGAGACTTGGGATAGGTGATGTACGAAACGCGCCAAGACAGAGACGCAGGGCAGCATTTTGTATTGGTTCCAGTATTTTTAGGTACGACTTCCTTGCTGCTCCATATATTATGGATCCGTAGTCTAGCTTGGATCGAATTAGACTCCGATAGAGCAGCAGCAAGGTATCTCTGTCAGCTCCCCAGTCCGTATGGCTGAGTACTCTTAGTATGTTTAATGACTTTTGGCATTTCTTCCTAAGTTCCTTAATGTGGGGGAGAAAATTAAATTTGGAATCTAAGGTGAGGCCTAAAAATTTTGTAGTTTTCACGACAGGGATCTTCTTTTTGTGTATAAATAGTTCAGGGTCTGGGTGGAGTCCCCTTAGATTACAAAAATGCATACTAACTGTTTTGGAGTCTGAGAATTTGAAACCATTATAGTTTGCCCAACCCTGAATTTTGTTTAAACATAACTGTAATTTCCTTTCTAAGGTGTTCATGTTTTTCCCATAAGTAAGAATGACAAAGTCATCGACATACAAAGAGCACTCTATGCCAGGGGACAGCGCATTTATGATGCTATTTATTTTAATGTTGAACAGGGTGACTGACAGAATGCTGCCCTGGGGTACACCCATTTCCTGGTCATGAGTGTCAGAAGCGGAGTTGCCCACTCGGACCTGAAATTTTCGATCTTTCAGGAATTCCTCCACAAAACGGGGGAGGTGTCCCTTAAGCCCCATAAGCGCCAGGTCACGTAGAATGCCATGTTTCCAGGTTGTGTCATAGGCCTTTTCTATATCGAAGAATACAGCTACTAGATGTTCTCTTCTGAGTAATGCATTTCTAATATAAGCTTCCAGCCTTACCAGGTGGTCAGTTGTTGTCCGCCCCTGCCGGAATCCGCACTGGTAGTTTGAGATCACTTTATTCCTTTCCAGGTACCAGACCAGCCTACTGTTAATCATTCTTTCCATGGTTTTGCAGATGCAGCTTGTTAGTGCTATTGGTCGATAGTTAGCTGGGCTTTCCTCCAGCTGTTTGGGAAAGCGCCTGTTTGCCACACACAGTTATAGACCCCTAGTAGGACTGCCAATGAGGGTTCGGGAAGGTGCTTGAGGAACTGGTAATGGATTTCGTCTTCTCCAGGCGCTGTGTCATGTGACTTGTCCAGCGATTCCCTCAGTTCCTCAAGCGAGAACGGTTTGTTGTAGTCTTCATTGTTCTCTGACCTGAAATCAATGGGGTGTCTTTCCTCCCTGGTTTTGACTTTTTGGAACTCTGGCGTGTAGTGTGCAGTGGATGATTTTTCTGCTATTGAGGATGCAAGGCAGTCAGCTATTTCTCTGGGGGACGTGACAGTTCGTCCTTGGTTTTTCAAATGCCCTATTGCATTTGATTCTTTCCCTTTGATTCGCCTTACTGCCTTCCAAACCGCTCTAGCAGAAGTTTTGGCATCCAGACTGCCGACAAAACTTCTCCAGGAATTCCTTTTGGCTGACCGTATGGTTTGTCTAGCCTTTGCTCTAGCTATCCTGAATAGCTTTAGGTTTTCCTGGGAAGGATTCTTTATAAATGCAGTCAGTCGTTTTTTCCTATCACCAATAGCACTTTTGCAAGCTGTATCAAACCATGGTTTGCTAGGCCGTTTTGGATTTGCAGAGGTTAGGGGTACAACTTTCCTGGCTATACTTAGTAGCTTGCTAGCAAAGGTATCAGCTGGGTTCTGTTCATGGAGGATATTTTCTGTGATATCCTCAGAGCATCTTTTTTGGAATTGTTCCCAATCGGCCTTATTCAGTTTCCACCGCTGAGGTCGTCCCAATGAAGGGAGATTGTTAGTAATGATGATTGGGAAGTGATCACTTCCCCGTAGATCATTGCTAACTGACCATTTAAAATCGTCCAGAAGTCCGGGGACGCATACGGCGAGGTCAATGCATGTGAATGATCCAGTTCCTGGGTGCAAGTAGGTCGGTGATGCATCATTAAGTATGCATAAATCATGTTGGAGGAAGATATCCTCCAGCATACGACCTCTTGTGTCGGTATTGTTGGATCCCCACATGGTGTTATGGGCATTGAAATCCCCAAGGATTAAATAAGGCCGGGGGAGTTGTTTCAATAGGTCATCCATGTCTGTTCGGTTTAATGGAGCGCCTGGTGGTAGATACAGGCTGCAGCAAGTGATAACCTTGTGAAGGGTTATCCTAGCTGCTACGGCCTGTAGTGTGGTCTGTAGTTCTACCCTCTCATGGGGGATGCTATCCTTCACAAGGATACAGACTCCACCTGATGCTCTCTCTGCATCCTCAACATTCTTGGTGTAAGCACGGTAGCTTCGGAAGCTGATGCAATCTTTCAGAAATGTTTCCTGTAAGCAGACAGCTACAGGAGTCTCAGAGTCCATCAGTAGCTGCATTTCCTCGTAATTGACCTTGAGGCCTCTACAATTCCACTGTACAATTCTGGAATCCATGGCTTATTCTAGATGACCTACTTGGAGCTATTTGGCCTTGGGAGGCCCCCGGAGGGGTTTCCCTTTATTCCAGTGACCTTGGTATTTTTATTCTTGGGTTTGGATGGAGAGGAGGACAACCCCCTTTTGGGGGAAGTCTTTCTCTCTAGAGAGGGGAGATCCCTCTGGTTAGAGCGGAGGTTATTTCCTCCTCTCTCACCTCGGGCATCCTCTCCGCTTTGATTTCTCCCCTTAGGGAGTTGGTCAACCTCTAACTCGGTAGAGGTTGGGGTGTCTGGCTGGGTTCTCTGAGGAGAACCTGTGTCAGACATGATGTCTCCGGGTTCTCCCGGAATATTGGTTTTGACATGCTGCTCAGTCTCCATGCTCTCATCAGCGAGCACAGAGAACCTGTTCTTTAGCATGACAACAGGGCTTTCGTGTTTCTTCAGAGGTGTGTTCTTTGGCGGTGTTTTCTTCTGAGTTGGGGGAGGAGGAGGGGGTGGTGGGGTCAATGTGTCCGTCTGTGTGGCTATGGATCTTCCTTTCTTAGCAACAGCCTGGGCGTAGGTCTTTGTCAAGCCGAATTGGCCCTTGGGTAGGGCCAGTACAGCCGATTTCGCCTGGCTAAAGGTACATCCGTTTCTTGCCTTGTACTCCTGCACGGCAACCTCCTGTTTCCACACAGGGCAGTCCTTGGAGTAGGCTGAGTGGCCAGCTTGACAGTTTGGGCATTTGAACTGGGCTGTGCAGCCCTTGTCCTCATGACCCTCTCCAGCACATCTGGCACACACAGTGTTCCTCTTGCAGACTGCCGCGCCGTGTCCATAACCCTGGCACTTGAAGCACCTCATGGGGTTAGGTATGTAGGGCCTCACTGGAACTCGTAGGTATCCTGCCTTCACATACTCTGGCGGTGTCCTAGTTCCGAATGTGAGGATAATAGTGGCGGTTTTGACCTCCTCACCCTCCCTGCGCCTGGTAATGCGCCGGGCATGGGTGACTCCTTCAATGCCCTCCACTATTTCCTTCTCGGAACATTCCAGTAGGTCACTAGAGCTGATTACACCTCTGCTGGTGTTCAGACTCTTGTGTGGCATGACTTCCACTTGGAGATCACAGAGTCTTCTGCATCTTAAAAGCCCATCAGAGTGTGTCTTGCTGTCTACTTCTACAAGGAGTTCCATTGTTTTGTGTAGCTTAGACACACTCTTGGGCTCTCCCACTACTGACTTGAGTCCCTTATAGATAATAAAAGGGCTCAACTTGGTCAGGCTTTTTCCCTCCTCTGTGCATCTAACCACCAGAAATGATGGCCAGGTGGCACAGCTTTTTGGGACCTCCTCTTTTTTATCGTCAATTCGACGTTTCTTGCCCAGACATAGGTCTGGGGCAAGTAGTTTTGTGTGTGTTTTTTTGTCCATATATATTTTGGTTAATTCGGCACCTGTGCTCCCCACCCGCCATCGAGTCCAACAAGGGGACGGGCCATTCGGATGTCCAGAATGAGCCCGCCAGGGCTACACAGGTGCTATACTCAGTCAGCTGCTACATCGGACATGTGTCCGATACAGCAGCTCCCTGATTGATCCTCCAGCTCGGCATGACCAGCCGGTTGACCCAGAGCGGGCCATCTGGGTCTCAGGTCTAGGGGAACTTGGAGCCAAAGTATTGTGTTGTTGTGGTTTATCCTCAGATAGCCACCACTCAAACACCAGGATCTCTTTATCCCCCCTTACCCGTCGCAGTCCACGGCAAACGGACTGGTCTAGGACGTAGTGAGAATTTAAAGTTAAGGAGACAGTGTGATGATCAATGAAGGCAGACTTAGGAAAAGAGGAGGCAGACACAATGATAGAAAAGAAGTAGGGCACTTTTGAGCTCCAAAAGTGCTAAGGAAAGAGGAGCGCAGTTTAACGTCATGTCTCGGGACGCACAAACGAATGACCATCAGTTGTCACTTATGAGGCGTGTAGCGATTATTGTTGTAGTTTTAATAGAATATCCCTGCAACAGTTCTCAGATATTGTAAAATTTTAATAGTAGGCCTACTCCGCAATAACAAACGTTTTATGTATTGAATGTTAGGAGAATGCAAACAAATATAGCCAGGTCTGGACTTGTTCATTTAGTTCCCTTCGTCTCATGCAGACGTGAGCTCCCTCGGTCAAGTGTTTTCTTGCATTCCCCACTGTGAGAATCTGCTTGCCTAGCATATAAGATACTGCAAGTATTTCAGATGCAAATATACAGGCCGCTATAATGTATTTAATGGATTTATAGTCTAGAATGTATTTTTTGTCGATGTTATGGTGTCGGGGATGCCCAAAGGTGACTCCTGGATGTTGGGGAAGTGTGAGACGACCGTCCTAAACTGTTGCCAGGTGACATCTATGAAACTAGATGGTATCAATAGCTCGTGAATTTAAAGATAATCTCTTTCAGTGGTTCACGGTTGACGAGGGTGTCATGTGACCAGCACAACGACCAATCGTACTTTACTTTTCCCCAACTTATGCCAGGTACCCATTAGAGGTGGGCGGACTCAAAGGCGCTCTAAAGATTCCAAAATTAAAAATCCAAGTCTTCACCAGGGGGCGCGGTGCCTGAGTGATTAATCGATTGTCTTCGTACCTGGAGTCCTGAACTCGAACGAAACGAATATTCCAGTTTGATTAGATTAGCACCATAAGTCAAATCACTCAACGTTGAAATACTTCAGGACAGTAGAATAAACAGTAAAGTAGCTATAATACATAAACCACGTGGAATGTCTTACTATTTCTATTTTGTATTCACCACATTGCTATGTAAGTCCAGAGCCACAGTTTCCTTTTTTTTTCCACTTCCACTTTGAAATTTCTCCAAAGACAATCGAAAGGATCAGCTTCTTGTCCCCCGTATCACACAATCATCTATTTATATTTATGTTAACGATGAAGGTTTTTAAAATAGTTATCACTTGAAATCTGCTGAGCTCATACAACTAATGTGTTGTTTCGTCAACAAGACATGATCGCAGTATTGCTTTGGACCTCCTTGACACATCTCATAATACTAAGGATAAATACGTACATTGAAGTTAAGTTTCTAAAAACTCGATAAATATAAAATAAATTGAAAATTTGCGAATATACATTTGAAATTTTGTCGTGCCTGGCTGAGGCCGAGGAAGTGGAACTTTAAAACGAGACTTAACAGAATTGAAATCTGTCACGTTACGACTTTACATCACTGGAATACAAATCAGAACTTAGGCCCCACACGCGATGACCCCAACTGATTTATTTGGCCATCTAAAACGTAAATTAAATTTTTCTTTTTTCTTTTCATGGCATCCCATGATCCTTTTCTGAAGCTCTAGGCTTAGGTTCAAAGTGAGAGATAAACGTGAGATACACTGAAGTGAGGCCCACCCAGGTTCAAAGGTAATGACCAGAGATCTGGTACATTCAATGGGTGTTCATTCTGGCGGATAACAAGAGACATTGAGCTGCATGTGATATTGCAGAGTTGTTTTTTTTTAAAGTTCGCTAACAAGAGAATAGATAAAAAGAGAGAGAGGCACAGAGAGAAGGAAAGAAAGACACGGATAGAGAGGAATAAAAGCAAAGAGAAAAGCACTGAGAAAGAATGAAAGACATAGGGAGATAAGCAGAAGAAGAGAGAGAGAGAGAGAGAGAGAGAGATAGGCACAGAGAAAGAAAGAAAGACACAAATAGAGAGGGAGAGAAGCAGAGAGAGAGAGAGAGAGATAGAGGCTCAGAGAGAAACAGTACAATTTTTATATTTGTTATTTTATTGATGACTGGAGTTTGTATTTATGCTGACAATTTTATCAAACCGTTTCTTTTTCTTGATAGGATTACTTTGGCCGACTTTATTTATACACAGTTATAACACACACAGACACACACACACACACTTCTGCTTTGTGAATCAACTCTTGACCATCATAAAGTCAGTTCATCTTCACATATCTGTCTTACATAGAGTAGAACTACTCAACTATTAAGTATATTGTATTACCCGTTTTTGTCTGAGCCACTCATATCACTACAGAAGCGTGAGCAATGAGGTCACCGCAGCCATAAACGGAATCACTGGCCTATAAACTCAATCCGGACTCGTATAAAATAACACCTCTCTTTCCTAACCTGGATTGAATGTGTCAGACACGTCACTTCCCGACACTCCGGCAGTCCCATAATAATCCGCCCCCCAGGGCGGTCTTAATTTGCATGGCTGAGATGTTCCGTGTCTGGAAGATATTGGTCCATTATCTATGAGTTTGATGGGGTCATCAAGTCCCTGTCGGATAACGCTAATGACAGAGCGATGTAACTAAGATCTTCCACACTAATTACTTTGATGACCATTTTAATATCACCAGGAAGGCGTTTCGGCCTTAAAGACCATCACATAAAATACATTGGTAAAATCGCCCAGAGCCTTAAAATGTATATATATATATATATATATATATATATATATATATATATATATATATATATATATATATATATATATATTTAAATATATATGGTACATAGATTTATGTGACATATATTTCAAATACCATGATTTACTTCGCTGCATTTAAATCTAAAATAAATCTGAGATATGCGGCGGTGTATGTTAAGCGTGGGTGGAGATATTCTGTGCGTTATTTAAATACATGTCAGCCAGTCGTATTTAGACTATCATTGGAGATTTTCTTATGTGGCATATAACTATAAATAGGTAGCTTTATATTTTAAAAGGCAGCCTCTAAAATACACCTCAGCACGTTTCAGCACAGCAGAGACCAAGGAAGGAAAACAAATTAAACAAAAACTTTTCAAAACAAAGATTATTCCTCCTTTATACAGCTGACCAACTTTTGTTAAGAAAGATTAGTTTGCTTTTAATGATTAATGAATTTTAAATAAAAAAAAATAATAAAGACCCGCCCCCCCCCCTCCCCCCCCCCCCCCCCCACCGAGAAAAAAATCCTGGTTAAGCGAATGTATAAATCTACTAGAGTTGACACATCTCGACAGATCCAGACTTAAAAGACGGTGCGCAAAATGTATCTGAACGTGAATTAATGTTTTAAAACTCTTTTCTGAAGAGGTTCTAGATGTGGAAATAAGATAAACAATTCTCTAGCCAAATATATTTTTTTTTACACTTTGAATAATTATAACGGGTAGAGTTTTATAGGAAAATCGCTAGAGCCGTTTTTGATAATCGTGTCCACCCAGCCAGGATTTATTTTAAGCTATGAATTTGCAAGCTGAGAAGAGGAATTGTAAACATATCAATATAGAGGGAGTAAAAAGAGTTTTACTCTAAGGCAGTGGTATTATGATATATTTCTTTGAAACTTAGTAACATTACAACTTAGTCAACTAAGTAACGATACTATGTAATTGACAGATTTAGTTGACAACATTGATCTATTGATTTCATATTTTTATCTATTGATCTATTGATCTTAAAATTCTCTCTTGCATTCTTCTTCTTTGTATTGTCTTACGTTTTTCTTGACATTTTCTTATATCGCCCCCCCCCCCCCCCCAACCCATTTTCCCGTTAATATCGCATTATTTCCTTTTTTCTATGTTAGTGTATTATGTATTTTATGAACAAATTACTGTAATTGACATAAAAAAAACAACACAATAGCCCAAGCCTATTGAAGGAGGTATTCCATGTGAGCATCCAACCCTTGTGATATTGAAATAAATAACGGTATTAATTTATACATTAGTTAATGTATGACGTCGGAAATATGCATCGATTATATTTTACAAAGAATATGCAACTGCACTAGATATGTAGTGTTTTTAATTGGTAGCTTTTGAAGTGAAATGAAATTTACCTGTAGACTAGAATTAGTATTAGGCCAACAATGAGGGCTACACCACCGAATACACCTGATACGATCTCTTTCAGGTAAGCTGAAAAAAAAAACAACAACATTATATATCATAAATGTATATATTATAGACTATTGGTACCAAAATTATAGATATTATTGATAATCGATACTCTACAGTAGTCTAGACCAAGTATTGAATTATCAAGAAAAACGTTAAAAATACTTATTTATAACTACTTTATACAACTTATAGAGCGAATGTTTTTCTCGTAATAACTAATTGATTAGTAGATTAAACAACAATGGAACAACGAGCTAGTAAATTTTTCCCAACGATAAATAGAAACTGTAAAATTTCTAGGAAAATCGTTAGAGCCTTTCTCGAGATCCATAGCCACCCAGCCAGATTTCGGACTCCAGCTGTCTCTACGAAGCTACGAATAGAATAGAGGTGTTATAAAACAAAATAACCAAAAAAAAAAAAACAAAAAAAAAGTCGACAATGAAAGGTACTAGAATTGTACCAATAGCCTCTAACCAGACAATGAAAGGTACTAGAATTGTACCAATAGCCTCTAACCAGACAATGAAAGGTACTAGAATTGTACCAAACGCCTCTAACTAGACAATGAAAGGTACTAAAATTGTACCAATAGCCTCTAACCAGACAATGAAAGGTACTAGAATTGTACCAATAGCCTCTAACCAGACAATGAAAGGTACTAGAATTGTACCAATAGCCTCTAACCAGACAATGAAAGGTACTAGAATTGTACCAATAGCCTCTAACCAGACAATGAAAGGTACTAGAATTGTACCAATAGCCTCTAACCAGACAATGAAATGTACTAGAATTGTACCAATAGCCTCTAACCAGACAAGGAAAGATACTAGAATTGTACCAATAGCCTCTAACCATTCTCATGTCGGCTTTTTGTTAACATTCTTTTAATTCGTGTGAAAAAATGAAATGTATAATTGTACAATTTTTAATCTTGTTAGAAAATCTTATAAAGCAGGTCACATTGAGAAGTTGAAGAAAAACTCAATAGAGCATTTGAAACTTTAAAGTCCTACATTGTTTCATCACTAATGTTTCCCATTTGTATTTACCTAAGACTGACGTGACCATGGCTACAATACAACATTTTAAAAGTATTCTTGATTCAAGGAGTATATGTTCTAACGTTGACCAGCAGAAAGCGCCAGAGGTCACACAGTTCTCAGACCAATGGGTTGATCCAAACCTTTAGGACTGTAGAGCCCAAGTAAATTCTCAAACTGGGCCCGGTGACAAAAAGTTTGGAGACCCCTTGTGTAACATATATGTCAGGTAGAGATGCTTCAAGAATATCATAGTGATGGCGAGTCCATTCATGCGAGGTGGTGAATGATGTAGACACGGGTGTCAGTGTCTGAGTGGACTGAGATGTCGTGTACCAAAACCACGGATGTAAGTGTTTGATGTCCAAAAGCCATGGAAAGATTTTGGATTCGTGAGTTTGTTTGTTCAAATCAGATTTGTGGCGCCGTTCCGTTATTCCTGGTTTATGTCAAGCGATGACTCGGAATTAGTGAGTGAGTGACTAAGTGTCTGAGTAACTGAGTGACTGATTGACTAAGTGACACTTTTATCATTAGAATCGCTTGAATTATTTCCGGAACATTATCAGTGATCTGACCCATGGTCAACGAATCAGCTTCAGTGTCTTGTTCTATACAGTTGGTTGCTCCATCATGCTCCTTTGTCTTTCTCTTCATTATTATTAGTAGTAGTAGTATAGCTTATATATAGCGCTACTTTCATGCTTATAGCATGCTCAGAGCGCTTTTGGTCCAATCTCATTTGTGGACCAGTGGGGGAGGAGGGGGTATCTAGGAGTTGGTTTTCCGTGCTGCCTTTAGGCGCTCAGTAAACGCAACTATGCCCGAGTCAGGCGTCGAACCTCGAGCCCCCTTCTAGGGTAGCCAAGCCAAGCCAAGTTCAAGCGCTCGACCACGCTTCCCACTTCAATAAAAATCTTTTTTTTTTCTGGTTCCAAGTCCTGGTTCACTACAGACATACGTGAATCATGGCGCTATAACACCATTGACGTGAATCATGGCGCTATAACATCATTGATGTGAATCATGCCGCTATAACACCATTGATGTGAATCATAGCGCTATAACACCATTGATGTGAATCATAGCGCTATAACACCATTGATGTGAATCATGGCGCTATAACACCATTGATGTGAATCATAGCGCTATAACACCATTGATGTGAATCATAGCGCTATAACACCATTGATGTGAATCAGGCCGCTATAACACCATTGACGTGAATCATGCCGCTATAACACCATTGACGTGAATCATGCCGCTATAACACCATTGACGTGACTCATGCCGCTATAACACCATTGACGTGAATCATGCCGCTATAACACCATTGGCGTGAATCATGCCGCTATAACACCATTGACGTGAATCATGGCGCTATAACACTATTGATGTGAATCATGGCGCTATAACACCATTGACGTGAATCATGGCGCTATAACACCATTGACGTGAATCATGCCGCTATAACACAATTGACGTGAATCATGCCGCTATAACACCATTTACGTGAATCATGCCGCTATAACACCATTGACGTGAATCATACCGCTATAACACCATTGACGTGAATCATACCGCTATAACACCATTGACGTGAATCATGCCGCTATAACACCATTGATGTGAATCATGCCGCTATAACACCATTGACGTGAATCATGGCGCTATAACACCATTAATGTGAATCATGGCGCTAGAACACCATTGATGTGATACATGCCGCTATAACACCATTGACGTGAATCATGCGGCTATAACACCATTGACGTGAATCATGCCGCTATAACACCATTGACGTGAATCATGGCGCTATAACACCATTGACGTGAATCATGGCGCTATAACACCATTGACGTGAATCATGCCGCTATAACACCATTGACGTGAATCATGCCGCTATAACACCATTGACGTGAATCATGCCGCTGTAACACCATTGACGTGAATCATGCCGCTATAATACCATTGACGTGAATCATGCCGCTATAACACCATTGACGTGAATCATGGCGCTATAACACCATTGATGTGAATCATGGCGCTATAACACCATTGATGTGAATCATGGCGCTATAACACCATTGATGTGAATCATGGCGCTATAACACCATTGATGTGAATCATGCCGCTATAACACCATTGATGTGAATCATGCCGCTATAACACCATTGATGTGAATCATGCCGCTATAACACCATTGACGTGAATCATGGCGCTATAAAAACCATTGACGTGAATCATGCCGCTATAACACCATTGACGTGAATCATGCCGCTATAACACCATTGACGTGAATCATGCCGCTATAACACCATTGACGTGAATCATGCCGCTATAAAAACCATTGAAGTGAATCATGCCGCTATAACACCATTGACGTGAATCATGGCGCTATAACACCATTGACGTGAATCATGCGCTATAACACCATTGACGTGAATCATGCCGCTATAACACCATTGACGTGAATCATGCCGCTATAACACCATTGACGTGAATCATGCCGCTATAACACCATTGATGTGAATCATACCGCTATAACACCATTGACTTGAATCATGGCGCTATAACACCATTGATGTGAATCATGCCGCTATAACACCATTGACGTGAATCATGGCGCTAAAACACCATTGACTTGAATCATGGCGCTATAACACCATTGATGTGAATCATGGCGCTATAACACCATTGACGTGAATCATGCCGCTATAACACCATTGACGTGAATCATGGCGCTATAACACCATTGACGTGAACCATGCCGCTATAACACCATTGATGTGAATCATGCCGCTATAACACCATTGATGTGAATCATGGCGCTATAACACCATTGATGTGAATCATGGCGCTACAATATAATTTTTGATGTTTTTGTTTGCTATATTTCTTCTCTTCTTTCTACTATGATATAATTAGACGTCAACTACTACAACATAAATTGCAAGTCCTCGGTTATAACAAAATGAAGAAAACATCCCAAGAACACAGGAGCTCAGCGTATAGTCTTTAGAGACTCAGGAATCAATGATAATGAACAAGATGGTTACAATGATGTAGATGATGTTATCTTAAATGGTCAATATATTCTAACATTTGTAACATCTTAGTATCTTGTCATGTGTATAGTAGAACGGTATACATTCTTGAATGAAGATTGAAGTAGAACACACGTCTGTAACGTAACAACGCTACACATAAACAGTGTCCCGCCCATAGTCAGTGAGACAACAGAACCCAAATAATGTGTTCAAATAAATCTTTGGCTTTGTGTATTATAAATGTAGATCGTGAAAAGCTGAAACAAATATTTTCACTTCAAAGTAAAAATCAATTTTATTTTGTTTCTTAAAAAAATATAAACTTTTAAAATTTGTTTTCTTTCTTTCTTTACGACCAAAAAAAAACTGATGACAAAGTCTGAAGTGATTTACAAACACGAACATGGCCCACTTGAACATTTCAATACAGAAGGAAATATTCATGAACTATAGGCATTAAAATTCATGATATTCCGAATCGCGATGTCAAAAAGAAGCACTCTAAAGAATGAGATCTATACCCCCAGAAATCTATCGTCCAAGTTTGATCTTTCGCATTCACTTGAAATTTAATTTCCAGGATCCAAATTTCTCTTGACTTTTAAAACGAGGCTCGTCTTCCAAGATGACGCGAGAGCTCGAGCGAGCTAACCCAATCAAGTAAACCTGTCAATACCAGTTGACGACAATAAAGTGTTTCCCAATTTCTTATAGACTGGCTGCATGCACTCTTTTTTTATGGAAAAGAGAGAGTAGAAAATGCATTCATTGTTTGCAACAAATGTATTTGGTCTGGAGTTACTGGCATGGGAAAATATTCAGCAACAGTTCTTAGAGATGTAAATACGTAAGATATAAATAGTCTTTTAGAAAAAAAAAATGTGGTCATATTTTGTACGTGTTTTTTTTTTATTTTGGGGAGAGAAGGTGGGGCCAGGCACTGCAGTTCAATCATTTAGGAGGCTGTTTGTATGCATGCAGAGTCATGTAAAGTAGATGGGCCAGGTACTGAGACTTTTTATCAGAATGACGTCATTTGCTTTAGTGCCTGGAAATTTATGTCAATACTTCTGCTGCGCTCTTCGAAAAGTTTTCATGTTCTGGAATCACTTTTTAAAAACAATTATTTTTATATTTTCAAATCGATAAGACCTAATCAATATAATTGTAAAACAATTATAGAAGAAACAAATCTTCAATTTTAGTACTTTCATAATTAACTAAGTATTGTAACATTTTCCGCCTTAGTGATAAAATTAATAGAAAAAACGCACTAAATAATTACTACACATGCCTTCATTGATTTAGTTGATTCTGAAACTGTACATATAGTATAATTTTTTGAAAACATATTTTTTCAATCCTATATATAAAAAGCAATCTGTTTAACCATCTTATATTTCTAGGTTGATACCGGGTGCCTGGTCCATTGGCTATTATATGTTTTTATTTATGTTTTATTTTATACATATATTCAAAATATTTCATATTTACCAAATTATATACGTACTGGCCCCTACATCCTCTGCATACATTTTATTTTGTTTGTTTGTTTGTTTCTCTCGTGTACACGTCCCTTTTTTAAAACTGGAATAGTGTCGAATTTATAGCTGCCAATATGTTTAACATAGAAATATAAGTAAAAAAATAACATTTCTATATGCATAATATTTGAATAATCGATCGTTTCACGCAGTGGCGTAACTAAGGGGGGGGGATGGGGGGGGAGAATTTTAAAATCCCCCCGGGCCCCCACCTAGGGGGGGCCCCAAAATGGGTGTCCGCAATGTATTTGTAAATACATAAATTAATATATTTGATTGACAAATAGTGTCAACAGGTGTCTTTTTTTTCAACATTTATAGATTAAATTTATCACAAAGACTAAACCTAGATCTAGGTCTATCAGTACGTTGACTTTGTTGACATTTTAAACATATTTTTTCCCACAGTGAACAAAGTTTTTTTTAAAGTTAGTTTTACATTTTTAACTTTGTTGCCACGAATAAAACTGCATGATATACTGCGAATTCCAGGTATCTTGTAACCTTTACTAATAATAGATCTAAATGGCGAGTATTTTGTGACTACACTAATTAACCTGAAGCAAAATTTACAGAATCGAGTATAACAGATCTAAAAGTTATTCTTAATAATGCTAAAATAGTCCATTATTCGGGTTTGGCGTCTATAATTTCAGAATTAAACTTCACACTCGAGTTATTACCCCTCTATTTATCTTTCCTCCATTCAATGGAAACTCCCTTTTTATTTCCATCTAATCTTTTTGCTTTCGCACAAAACATAAACAACAAACAATGACTTAATATCATATAATATTAGCACATCATTCCTTTTGAAGTTATTATCACACCCTTCCTTTTAAAGTTCTTAAGAGTGATATCTACTAGCAGGGCCGGCCCTAGCATTTGCGGGTCCCTATGCGAAGCGGATCGCGCGGGGCCTAGTCTGGGTAGGGATAAGCATAATGTCATTTTTTTTTTTTTTTTAATTTGAAAATAGGCCTACTTTCGTCTTTGCAATAAATTTTTATCAAATGAAAGCTCGCGATGCCACTTTTTATTTATTGGCACCCCAAAATGTCAATTTGGTCTATTCTTCATTTACGTTATAATGGTTTAATTTAATACTTAGAATTAGCGCGGGGCCTATGAAAGCGCGGGTCCCACTTCGACCGCATAGGCTGCAGAGGCCTAAGGCCGGCCCTGTCTACTAGGAATTTTAACAATTCGTCCACTTCTGGTTGTCTTGACTGACACAACAAGTTCTCTAGACATTGGTCTATAACTGTCTGTTTCGTTTGTTCCAACAGTTTGCAGTTCATTGTCTCCATCGGTATCATAGTACCCAGAGATGTCTTCATCGAAACTCTTATTAAAAAAGTGTTGATTTCTTCTGTATGTTTTTCCATTGTTTGTCTTTATGATGTAAGATCTGGGTGCTGAATGTTTTTTTAATGACAACTGCTTTCTGCCATGTTTGACCTAGACGAACTCTCCGACAGAATAATCTTTAGGTAGTCTAGCTTTTGCATCGTATTTCACTTTGCTTTTCATTTGTCGTTCGTTGAGTAATGTCTCTGCATTTTCAGCTACCGATGGTTTCAATAGTTTGGGATCAGTTGGAATGATTCCCTGAGTCTTCTACTCGTCAGCAGTTGTGATGGTGAATACGGCAGTCCACTTATCGGAGTATTTCTATACTCGAGCATAACGAGATATGGATCTTTCCCACTTTTGTATGCTCTGAATCCTTTTGCTTTCGCACAAAACAAAAACAACCAACAATGACGTAATACCATATAATATTAGCACAGAATCTTCTTCATGCAGTGGAAAATTAAGAATTTTTTGCCTATCTTGAATTCTAGTCAAGCTCCTGCGCCCAATTAATATAGTTCAGAAGAAACTACAAAAGTCTGGACTGCATATACGGGAAGCTGCTAAAGAAATTAGTACCCTTTCATGCTTTCTGCAAAATGATGAGAAACTGACAAAAACCCAATCCATCGAAAAAGCAAAAGAAGGTAGTGAATACTATGGATTCCCTGTAATCAAAACAACCAGAAGAAAGAAAAGACTTGATGGGAAGTTGAGTTCTAATGTAGGACTGTCAATAGAACTGCAATTCAAACGTGTTGCGACAGAAGTGCTGGACAGATTTCATATGGAGATGAAGGGCAGATTCCAAAGGCTGGAAAGAAAATGGATACCTTTGGGTTTCTTCTTGAACCAAGACACCTGTTAGATGAAGACACGCTTATGACAAACTGTGCTACTTTTCCTGTTTGTATGATGAAATAAATGATGCACGAGCACTTTTCATCAACAAACAGTAATACAATCACCAATAGACACATTGAGGAAACAGGCTTTATATGGTAATTACGTGTGCTCAAACTTTGCAACCTCCTCCGAATACTGCTAACTCAGGCCACTTCAATTACGTCATGTGAGAGATCATTCTCAAGGCTCAAGTTCATCAAAAACTATCTCAGGAGCACAATGACGCAAGAAAAGCTTATCATGGCTTTATTGTCAGTGAAGTCACAAATACTAGAAAGTATCGATGCAGATGTTGTTATAGATTTCTTTGCTGCACAGAATGCACTACGTGAAGCGATATCAATTGAGAGTTGTCACTTGTGCATTATTTAACTAATAAACAACGGCAATATTCATTAAAAGAGTCTTCATGATTATTTTTTTGTTAAGTTTACTGATATACTTAACCAATTTGATTTTGGGCTTATATATATTTGCGTACATTATCTCATGTCATATGTCGAATGTCAAAATGCAAGGGGCCCCCAAAGAGGTCAATCCCCCCGGGCCCCCAAATGCCTAGTTACGCCCCTGGTTTCACGCCTCTAAGCTTTCTTAATGTTATCATCACTTGCACATAGAAATGGAAACAAAACCAGACTGAAAACATTTTTGCTCAAATATTTTTAATTTTAAAAGTAATATTAAGGAGAAAGGAATGGACTTTTTTTTTGTCATAATCTTTAATTGATAGAAATGTTTATTTTGTAAGTATTCGGAATCGCGTCATGTACTACATTTATTCAATCAGTTGCTTTTCTGTAGTTCTTACTTCTAAGGAACCAGAGTTCTTCCGCTTTTGCTGACAAGGTATCGCAGTGAAATGTAACAGGCTGTGTATTGAAAAGACAAAATGAAACCTACTCTCTACTTTTTGGTGGTGTTCTATTATTTAAAGAACGGCAGGCCTAATTTGAAGGGATTTTTTAGTCTGTCTGTCCATATGTCTGTCATGCTTCGATCTTGAAAAGCGTTTTCTTTTCATCTAACGATCCTCACATACTAGCACTGGAGATGATCATTGCCTTTAACCCCAATGTAATTTTTGGGTCGGAATCAATATACTATATAAGACTACTGTACAATATACTTACATTTCTCTTGTAGACACCTCATCCGTCTGTACCCACATGGTGGCTCTGCTATGGGTGGTTGACCTCCTACCCACACTATAGACTTTCCGTCAATCACATGATATTCCTAACGATCAGAGAATACTAATTATTAAAAAAAAATAGTTAATTTACAAAATCTAACGTGTAGCCATAGTAATACAAACTATTTTTTTTTCTCTTAATGTTAAGCATTTTTTTTTCACAAAGTCTAGCCTTCTTTAGCAGCTATGCCCATCAGTATGTCAAATTATATCTAACTAGTTTAATTAAAAAAAAAACAACAACATATTTGTTTTAATACAAACCTATTCAAAGTTTTGCTACTGACCGGTAGATCGCCTACAGCTCGCATTCTGAATCCGGCCACTGGTGCCATGGTGGGCAGGTCACGGTCCACAGATGTCTGGAAGGCTAGCACCGTGTAGTTGCCCTCTGCATCGCCATTTTTATCTATTCGATTTCTGAATCCCTTGATACCTGCACGAAGACATTACCTGTCATTTTGTGTTAGAGCCTGACTGTTGTGGAGTCTGTGTGTGAGTTCGTATTGGATGAATAGATTGTGATTTAATCACGAGTTAGACCATTACGTTATAAGTAGGAGGGGAAAAGTTGATGAGAGTCAGTGCAAGTAAAAGTGGAAGTCAGAGACAGACAGACGGGTGCATGTTTCTTCAAATGGCTCGAACATCTATCTAAACTGCCTTTAAAGTTGAAAGCTGAATGCTTGCTTTAGAATTTCAATACAAGTGAGCTTCATTTTTGTTTTCTAAAACTTTTATCAACTCCCTCTGTCTGTCTGGTCAAAAAAAAAAAGATTGTACACGCTATTTCTCCAAAACCCAATCTCGGATCAAACTGAAATTTTGAACAATTATTTCTTTTATCTGACAACACAAAAAAATACTTTTTTTTTTTGTTAAATAATTTTAAATTAATTATTGATAATTATTTTCTTTTATATAAATCCTTTTTTATTGTCTAGATCTATTACAAATTTAATTACATGGCAGATCCAAAGTAATTGATACAAGTACGCTTAAGATGGGCTTTGTTTTTTGTTGTTGTTTTTAAAAGTTATTTTTTATGTTGTTTTTTTTTTTGTTTGTTATTTCAACTATGTTTGTTCAAGTGTTATTCAAGTTCAGTATAAATAAGCATACGCCTATAATCGACTCATGAGAACGGCCTTCTCAAGCTGCAACCATGTAACCACTGAAGGTTATTATTTATTAATTTATTTTTATTTATTCTTATTTTTTTTTTGCACATGGTTTCTAGGCAACAGAACCTAACTCATAAGAACTGATATCTAGTCTCAGATCATAGCAACACTTCTGTCCTTCGCTACAGAACGTAATGCACACAAATAGGTCTCTAAGACAGCCAAACTGGCCACTTACTTGTGTAGTTCTTGCCACAAATCTTTCCTATAATGGCTCTTCCGTCTAAATAACTTCCACCCTCAGCGATGACTTCGGCTAAGCCGATGGCATACAACATGACAGCATCGAAGAGATTGGTTGCATCTTCCGGTACCTACAGAGGAAGAGGAAGGGAAGGAAGTTACTTTACTTTTTGTAAACAATGTCTTTGAAAGTATTGTTCTAAATAAACTGGCTACGCTACGTAGGGCTAGCCGTGTGTGTGACTGGCCAATACAGGTCTGGCAAGCGATCAACCGAGACGAGAGGCGAAGGCGTTACCTTCAGGGAAAACGACTGGTGTGAACACGCACGTGAAGATAACCCGTGAGATAAACAAGTGAAAGGACTGGCCACAAGCCAGAGAAGTTTCTATCATACAGTGGTTATAGTGTTAGTTTCCTGTTTTAATTTATGAGACTCATCAAAGTATCACGCAATTTGAAACTCGAGTTGTTTAATTAATTTGTGTTATTTTAACCTTAGTTAGTTGTGCCATGTCTACTGTTGAAAGAGATCCAGTTAGACTGCAGCGGTTCTCAACCTTTTAAGCTCTGCGACCCCTTTTTACCCCCCCCCCCCAAATTCTGCCGCGACCCCCACCCCCTCAGACACACACAGCAATAGAAGAATGGATAAAACAATCTATTTTTTCAATGGTCTTTGGTCATTTGTAGTTATATATACAACTAAGCTCTGTCGTAGCAGTATATACAACTAAGCTCAGTCCTAGCAGAATATACAACTAAGCTCGTTCGTAGCAGTATATACAACTAAACTCATTTGTAGCTGTATATACAACTAAGCTCTGTCGTAGCAGTATATACAACTAAGCTCAGTTATATAGAAACATCTTCACGTTTCGTGGTATATTTGGCAAAGCCAGGGCGTTGTATAAAGATGGATACCAAATTTCTGTACCTGTGATTCTTCGAACGCTAAATCCCCCAGCTACTCTGACCTCTTCATGTTGATAATCGTTCTGGAACTCATTCACCATAACAAACGGTCACGTGATAATATTGATAAAACAACGCAAAAAAACCTGTCACCTGATAACCATTGTTGATAAAAAAATATATCGTAGTTTGTATAGAAGAGAGAGAATCACGTGGCTCAATGTTGTTTGTTTACAATTGGTGAATGAGGTCCATTACAATCACTAGTCGGAACACTCCAAAGAGACATCTAATAAATATCTCTTGACACAGCTGTCAAGTCTATTCTACACATCGCTGAGAACTAGTTGAAGACTTACAAAGACCACCCTGTCAAAGAATGTTGAAACCAAAAGTACTTACTATCTTGGTCCAGTTGAGAGGGTTACCTCCCTGCCTGTCCCCACTCAGCTTGTCGTTATAGTCTCGTACAGTGTTGTAAAAGTTTTCCAAACTGGCCACAGAGTTGGGCTTGACCACCAGCAGTGAACGCGCCCCACGAATATTAGGCAGCTGACTTTGGTCACTTTCAAAGGTACCTAAAGACAGGGATCTGATAGTTTAAATGAAATTATCAAAACCATTTCTGTTGATTTGAAGTTACTAGTAAATAAGCTGAACTGACAGCAGGCTTAAGGATATAAATCAATAATAAATCAATAATAAACTTTGCTGATAACTAGGATTGACTTGCGAACAAAAATTGATACTTGAAAGAAAAGAGCAACAACATTCCACAAACATTAGCTCCTAGATTCTATTTGTTTAAGCAAGTTTCATACCGGCGTTAATGTGTGATTTCAGGTAATCAGACTCAAAACTACATTGATTGTATAGGTTTATATAATATCTCCCTTGGAGCGACTGATGTAAAGCTCATCTCTTTTTATGGAAACAAAGTTAAAAACGTGTCCTGTTCGTTAGAATTCGCATTCATTTCACTAATTTTTTTTTTAACCCTTTTTCAGTTTAGCTAAAATTTCCGAAGTAATCACTGGCATCATCACCTTCAAATAGCAGAAGCCACACGCTTATCTTCTCGGTCATTGAATCCCAGTTGCTTTGCATAACTAAAGATGAAAATGTGTAAGAATGTTCCAATAAAAGTGTGGTATGAGCTCTAGACTATCGTCTCAATAGTCCCGGGTTTGAACCCTTCCCTGTCATGTAGGAGGTTTGGGGTAGGAGTAGGACGTAACTATCTTCAATTCTGAAGGAACACCTGAAACCTGTAAAACAAATTTAATTAGTTATCCTATTTGCATACAACTATCTTGAATGATTTAATGTCAGCAGAAGTTTGGAACCGTATTGTCTACAGCTGACTACAGCTGTCTACAGCTGATTACGACTACAGCTGACTACGACTACAGTTTAAATGTAAGCTATTTCAAAAAGATTACTTCTCAAGAGGTATTCTTTACCACAGTTCTTTACTTCCGGGAGATTCAAGGTCTCACCGAGCATGGAAAGCTCTTCATTGGTTTCTAAAAAATATCGATCGTAACACAAAAAATCCCTCATCATTTGTAACTCCTCTCTCCTCTCTCTCTCTCCTAAACACTTCCTCTTTTTAATAATTCCGAAACCATTGATACAAAGTTAATTTAATATTGTTGACAACCGCCTCAGGGCTTTTGTTAAGTCTGACAAAACTTTGTTATCAGCGCTGGTGCCACTGGTAGTCATAGAGGAGAGATCTCAAACTGTGTGGGAATAACATGGTGCTCCATGTCCATGGATACAGATATTTAATTGAAGTAGTGAGACACACACCCAAACTTCTCTCTCTCGCACACACACACACCTCACACACACCTCACACATTGCTCATTTACAACAAACTTGAGCTGTTCAAGTCGGTAGCTCTAAAAACTCTCTAACAGTGTTCAATACAGAAGCGACATAGTTTGATTTAGTCTGTGCCTTGCATTGGTTGGACATAAAATTGATAAATATCGTCTTTGAACACATGGTGTTCCGCTTAGGCGGAATGTTTGTTTTGAATCTAAAGGTTCTGTGTTCAAGTCCGTTTGGTAGAAAAGTTTACTATGAAAGTGATTGTCCTGTGCATAAGTCTATTTAGTGGCTACGGTTTGTCCATCTAACAAGGGGCTCGAGTAACGCATTGAGCATGCATGAAAGATCCGCGATATAAACGCAATTTATAAGAAATAACAGAGATACAGGTTATGTGTTCGAATCACGGCGAAGACTGGATTGCCACTGCCATGACTCAGTGTAATAAGTAAATACTTATAAATATTGCATAGCAATCTGGAACATGAGATAGCTCTTTATTTCGGCACCACTCAATTATTGATGACTCGACACACCGAGAAACCTTGTAGATAAACAGAAGTTGAACTAAACAGAAATAGAAAGAATTGTGAGCGAAATAAAAGAAGGATCTTTGCTGACAAGGGTGATAACTCTATACTGTAATCATTACTCAAACATTGCTGCAAGTTGCAAAGAAGAGTATTTACTGAACAGATTATTAGCTAGAAAATCTACGCACTAAGTCTGTACATAGAATGAATCAAATTCATCACAGGGCTAGAGATATTTGATAGTCCACCAAAAGAGAATACACTTTACTTTGCATTCCTTAGATCAGGGAAACTACAGGCGGTTGTTTGTTGCTCCTGGCGGCTAAAAACTACAACATTGAATGTACCCGCTCAGTGAAATTAAAACTTTGAACTTTTAAACGATAAACTCAACGTGGATGGACTAGTCACGGGTAAACTATAAGTCTCTTATTTAGACACATCTTGCATAAAATAGTCAGGAATAAAGTAGTCAAGGCTAAAGTCTCTTATTTAGACACATCTTGGATAAAATAGTCAGGAATAAAGTAGTCAAGGCTAAAGTCTCTTATTTAGACACATCTTGCATAAAATAGTCAGGAATAAAGTAGTCAAGGCTAAAGTCTCTTATTTAGACACATCTTGGATAAAATAGTCAGGAATAAAGTAGTCAAGGGTAAAGTAGTCATGCATAAATTAGAAATTGGCAAATTATTCACCTATTATGATGAAGAAAAAAGTTACATATAAACAAGTAAAGATAAACTAATCTTGGATAAACTTGTGATAAACTAGTCATAGATAAATTAGTCATATATAAATAGTCATAGATAAACTAGTCATAAATAGACTAGTCATATATAAAGTTAGTGATGGGCAAAAGTTAACTAAAAAGTTGCTAACTTTTAGTTTAACTAAAAAAAATTAGTTAAGGCCAAAGTTTAATTAAAAAATAGTTTAGTTAAAATCCTAGTTTAATTTAATTTTTTTTAGTTACAAACTAAAAAGTTTAATTACAAATTTTACAAACTTTTTTAACATACATACCAATAAATATTTAGATCTATGTAATTTGGAGAATATATATAATGAGAAATAGAGAGGAGAATAAACTAGAGTGTGCACAGGTCACTAGAAAGCCTTTTGACCTTTACCCTATAATGGCCGCTATTCCCGCCAATTCAAGGTATTTGAAAGGCGAGAAAAATAAATGTGTTCATTATATTTCTAGCAAGTTTCGCTGCTTGATAAATCCTGATAATTCCTTGCTTCTATAGATCTACATTTTGCTGCTTTTTTATTAAACACCAGTGTGTTCCTGTATAGCTGCAGGCAAAGAATTTTGCTTTACTATAGATCTAAAAGAAATGTCGACTCTTTTTATTTTAAAACTTTTTACTAGACACTAAGATAGATTTAGATCTAAAGTTAGAGTCTAGTGACGTCTAGTCTATTAGTATTAGTCTATTACTACTATTAGATCTATAGACATAATAGTCTATATTTAATTACTTTAGTCCTAAGTAGAAGTAGTATCTAACTCTTAGTAGTCTTAGTCTTAGATCTAAATGTAAATTTAAAATTATAAGTCAATAATATAGATCTATTAGTTTAGAGATTCTACTATTCTAGAATTACTTATTAGGCCTATACTAAGACCTAAGATGCAAAGATGATAGATCTATAATATTAATGATTATAATAGGCCTACTAATAATAGTCATCACTATACTAGATCTAATACTAAATTAACTAAATCTAGACTAGATCTACATCTACTTCTATTATAATTAAACTTATATCTACTATCTAGATCTATTAGATCTAGTATTATCTACTAGAGCAGTGGTGCCCAAAGTACAGCCCGCGGGGAATATGTTCTATCGGCCCGCTGAAACGTCAGCACAAATTGTAGACAATCCCCACTTCAACAAAAAAAGTTGGAAAATGTATTTTTACAAATGTTAGGGCTCTCACTTTCCTCTGATAGGTTTGTAACATGACCTTTATCATTTTTCGTTTACGAAATGGGACTCTAAATGTAGAATTTACCAGGAAAAGTGAACGGATCTTTGCTATTGAAACATGATAATATGCCAACATATTTGATTTGTAAATAAAATGTGGCTGTTTAAAAAAAAACAACCCCATGTATAACAGTATTATGAACAAATATGACGGCATTCTTGATGTGAGCCGCAAATAAAAGATTGTTTAACTACTTCTAGAGAGTGGAGGATTGATGGGGAAAGTTATGAAAAGAGAAAAGAAAACGAGCTGGTGGTAAAACTAGCTACAATGTTGCTGACATTTGAAGTAGAGAAATGAAGCCACTTCCCGAGGCGTAAAAACAGAACAACTTCCAATGTCTAATCATTAATGTCAGTTTCTAATCAAATAGTTTCAAGTCAATTTCATTTCGTTTTTGTAACTTATCGGTCATGTGGCCCGCGACACGAGTGTCGGAAATATAAATGGCCCGCAGGATGAATAAGGTTGGGCATCACTGTACTAGAGTATATAGATCTAAATACCCATAGCTAGTTATAATCATAATTATAAAAAAAAAACAACTTAAATCTCTAGATAGATCTAGAGTTACTAAGATATATAGCCTACTAGACTCTATTTAGATCTAGTAGTAGTAGTAGTAGTAACTAGTATTTCTTAAATTATTTTTAGATTAAAATATTAATTATTTGATGTAGGTCTAGTAGCTAGATCTAATTCTAGATCCAGATTATATTTCTGATCATTTCGTTTGTAGAAGATATTAGATCCAGAATATTCTAGAATTAGTTACGAGTCAACATGCAGTTTTATCATTACTTCTAAAAAGATAACTTATATTAGAACTTGGACAATTACTTCTAATTTCTTTCTATAATAGTATCATTCTAGTGATTCTATTAAGATCTACATTTATCCCATAAAGACATTTAAATCTTTTTTCATGTGCACAAAAAAATGTTTATTATATTTTGCTAAATAGATTGGTTGTGCTTTATATTTTTCATGTTTGGCTGTTTCGTCCTTAAAAAAAGGTCAAAATAGTTAGTAAAAGTTTAACTAAAGTTTCTTAGTTTAGTTTAACTATTGTTTTTCAATTTGTGAATAAATAAAAGTTTAATTACTTTTTTTTAGTTCAAACTTAGTTTTAGTTTAACTAAAAAAAATTAGTTTAGTTCCCATCATTATAAAAAGTAGTCATAAATAGTCATAAATAGCTAGTCGTAGATAAGCAAGTCATATATAAACTAGTCATAAATGAACTAGTCATAGATACAGTAGTCATAGATACACTAGTCATAGATAAACTAGTCATAGATAAACTAGTCATAGATAAACTAGTCATAGATAAACTAGTCATAGATAAACTAGTCATAGATAAACGTCATAAATAAACTAATAGTAGATAAGCTAGTCATAGATAAATTAGTCATAAATAAACTAGTCACAGATAAACTAGTTATAGATAAACTAGTCATAGATAAACTAGTCATAGATAAACTAATAAACTAGTCATAGATAAACTAGTCATAGATAAACGTCATAAATAAACTAATAGTAGATAAGCTAGTCATAGATAAATTAGTCATAAATAAACTAGTCACAGATAAACTAGTCATAGATAAACTAGTCATAGATAAACTAGTCATAGATAAACTAGTCATAGATAAACTAGTCATAGATAAACTAGTGCTGTGTACTAGCGAGACAAGTTTTAGAGACTCACGTTTAAAATATTTATTAGCCTCCATTGGAATGTACTCCGGATTCTCCACATAGATGACCACGTACTCTCCAGTGTCCAACAGGCCTCGGTCACTTAGGTTAATGATGAAATCCACAGCTGGGTTCAAGTAGCCAATGAAAACATAGACTGAGGAATTAGTCACAAAGTTCACATTTATCGCAATGCCAAAATAAAGACACATACGCCTTATACACTGAAAACAAGAATGCATGTCTAAACAAATTATACATTGAAATGTCAAAGCTATTGAAACAAATAAAAAAAAATTACATGTAAACATGAACAAGAAATTCTTTAATTGTATTTTATACTGAAAACTTCAATACTAGCCTAGTTCGTTGTTTTTTTAAAATAAGAATTCAATGGCATGTACAATACGTATATCATTTGACATTCTGTATCTTCCACCTCTGATGCCTAAGGCGGATCTTTAGAAAACCAATGAAAGGGTGCTGTGACGAGCAGGGTACCAGGATATCAAGCAGACGCCTTTGCTGGATTGGCCACGTTCATAGAATGCCAGTAGGTCTACTCCCACAAGACATTCTGTATGGCGATCTAATAGAAGGCAGGAGAGCCGCTGGTCGTCCACTTTTACGGTATACGGATGTATGCAAACGCGACATGAAGCTCTTCAAAATCGACACTAACAGCTGGGAAAAAAGTGTCACTGGATAGATCCACATGGAGAGCGAGCATAAAAGAAGGGTCCAGGATTGCAGATGATATACATAACAGTAGTCGAAAGAAGGGTGAAAAAGCAACGGCGCCTTGTGATTATAGATGCCCAACCTGTGACCAAAGCTGTGTATCAAAGATTGGCTTCTTTAGTGACACAAGATGTTGCAAAGGGAAAGGAGTATCTTTGGAAAAGTAATATGCCACAGTGCAGAAATGTTATCTAGAGTTATCACATACATAGTTACTAATCCATGGCATTGTGTTCACATTAAAACTGCGCCCAGGCATTTCCCGTAAGACCTAAGCGCGAAAATGAGCCGTCCTCATTTGATTTTAGCGTCATACCTTCAGAGAAGACTAAAAACAGTGGACATCAGTTAAAAAGAGGCTGTAACATCACTTTTGACCGATCTCAGTGGAGACAGTTAGTTGCCCTAATGCCCCAAACAGCATCAGAAAAGTAAGCCCTAGCACCATATTATTGACTGACTATTTCATGTAGATCTATCACGTTTTATCATAGCAAGAGAGAAAGTAAATTCAACCTGTAAGATTGTTACACTTTGTGTAAATGTAAGAACTCAAAAGCTTCTGATTTGATTCATAGTTATGGGCTAGAGAAATCAGACCAAAACAGAACATGAGACTTTAAAAAAAACAATATATGATACCAGTCAAGTTTATCTGAGTCATAATTTTGTAATATAGTGTAATAAATCAACAATCCATTTCAATATGTCTTGTCTGAATGTGAAACACAGGTAGATCACTGCACCGACGTTCTCATTGAAACAATCCCCCCCTCCCTTTACCCTTTTCCATCAATCCCAACCACAACAAAAGAACCTTAGAACATCAGAATAATAGAACATCAGAACATCAGAATAATAGAACATCAGAACATCAGAACAATATAACTTCACTAAATATTTTCTCTAAATCACGAGAATAAATAGAATTCAAAAGATCATATGAAAAAGACGACTCAGACGTCCTTGACATTACATTTCACACTCTAGACAACTGGCTAGAAAGATCACGTGTAATATTACGTTGATATAATATATAAAGAACTCTGCACAAAGGGGCAAGATTTCTTCAAAGGCTAGTCGTCAAAAAAAAAAAATTAGATATGATTGGATAATATGCAACTATTGTTCGATGCTAAAAATCCTACATACCGCTTCTTCAATAAATAACGTATGTCCTCCCTCGCCTCGCGGCCCTTTCATGTAGGATATTGCAAGTTCTCAGGAATTTTGTTTAATACTTTTAG
This sequence comes from Biomphalaria glabrata, assembly GCF_947242115.1. Taxonomy (NCBI): domain Eukaryota; kingdom Metazoa; phylum Mollusca; class Gastropoda; family Planorbidae; genus Biomphalaria; species Biomphalaria glabrata. Next base: position 49,511,906 of record NC_074712.1, read on the forward strand.
TAGAGATAAAATTCATTTTTTTTTGTTTCACAAAATCTTTAACATGATCATTACGCTTGGGCCCATGCCTCAAGCTCTTCTAGTCCCTGTCCCACCTAGGGCCTCCAGTTACTTAAATCCGGCCCTGTCTCTATGCCCACAACATTAACGTCTCAATATAATTGTATTTGACAAGTGTGAAGGTTGCCTCCCTTGACTTTATAATCTCACGTTCATTTCTTCCTTCTTAGGCGAGCGTGTTTCAACACAGACCAAATGTTTACTGTACACATTCACATCCTTCACATCTCCCTACATCATTTATAGAGGTACTATAAACTTATAACCATGACATTCACATCCTTCACATCTCCCTACATCATTTATAGAGGTACTATAAACATATAACCATGACATTCACATCCTTCACATCTCCCTACATCATTTATAGAGGTACTATAAACTTATAACCATGACATTCACATCCTTTACATCTCCCTACATCATTTATAGAGGTACTATAAACATATAACCATGACATTCACATCCTTCACATCTCCCTACATCATTTATAGAGGTACTATAAACTTATAACCATGACATTCACATCCTTCACATCTCCCTACATCATTTATAGAGGTACTATAAACATATAACCATGACATTCACATCCTTCAAATCTCCATACATCATTTATAGAGGTACTATAAACATATAACCATGACATTCACATACTTCACATCTCCATACATCATTTATAGAGGTACTATAAACATATAACCATGACATTCACATCCTTCACATCTCCATACATCATTTATAGAGGTACTATAAACATATAACCATGACATTCACATCCTTCACATCTCCATACATCATTTATAGAGGTACTATAAACATATAACCATGACATTCACATACTTCACATCTCCCTACATCATTTATAGAGGTACTATAAACATATAACCATGACATTCACATCCTTCACATCTCCATACATCATTTATAGAGGTACTATAAACATATAACCATGACATTCACATCCTTCACATCTCCATACATCATTTATAGAGGTACTATAAACATATAACCATGACATTCACATCCTTCACATCTCCATACATCATTTATAGAGGTACTATAAACATATAACCATGATATTCACATCCTTCACATCTCCATACATCATTTATAGAGGTACTATAAACATATAACCATGACATTCACATACTTCACATCTCCATACATCATTTATAGAGGTACTATAAACATATAACCATGACATTCACATACTTCACATCTCCATACATCATTTATAGAGGTACTATAAACATATAACCATGACATTCACATCCTTCACATCTCCCTACATCATTTATAGAGGTACTATAAACATATAACCATGACATTCACATACTTCACATCTCCATACATCATTTATAGAGGTACTATAAACATATAACCATGATATTCACATCCTTCACATCTCCATACATCATTTATAGAGGTACTATAAACTTATAACCATGACATCCACATCCTTCACATCTCCATACATTATTTATAGAGGTACTATAAACTTATAACCATGATATTCACATCCTTCACATCTCCATACATCATTTATAGAGGTACTATAAACATATAACCATGACATCCACATCCTTCACATCTCCATACATCATTTATAGAGGTACTATAAACATATAACCATGACATTCACATCCTTCACATCTCCATACATCATTTATAGAGGTACTATAAACATATAACCATGATATTCACATCCTTCACATCTCCATACATCATTTATAGAGGTACTATAAACATATAACCATGCCATTCACATACATTAACGTCTCAATATAATTGTATTTGACATGAACTAAGTATGAAGGTTGCCTCCCTTGACTCCATATATCATTTATAGAGGTACTATAAACTTATAACCATGCCATTCACATACTTATCTACTTTATATATCAACCTATTCTCATTCGCAAACATGTCTACTATGTATGTGTCACTATGTGAACACCTTCCCCTCTTCTTCACATACGAATGTACAGTACAACTCTATATGTATGAGAACCTTACCCCTAGTGCGAGTGTACAGTACAACTCTATATGTATGAGAACCTTACCCCTAGTGCGAGTGTACAGTACAACTCTATATGTATGAGAACCTTACCCCTAGTGCGAGTGTACAGTACAACTCTTTATGTATGACAACCTTACCCCTAGTGCGAGTGTACTGTATAACTCTATATGTATGAGAACCTTACCCCTAGTGCGAGTGTACAGTACAACTCTATATGTATGAGAACCTTACCCCTAGTGCGAGTGTACAGTACAACTCTATATGTATGAGAACCTTACCCCTAGTGCGAGTGTACAGTACAACTCTATATGTATGAGAACCTTACCCCTAGCTCGAGTGTACAGTACAACTCTATATGTATGAGAACCTTACCCCTAGTGCGAGTGTACAGTACAACTCTTTATGTATGACAACCTTACCCCTAGTGCGAGTGTACAGTACAACTCGATATGTATGACAACCTTACCCCTAGTGCGAGTGTACAGTATAACTCTATATGTATGACAACCTTACCCCTAGTGCGAGTGTACAGTATAACTCTATATGTATGACAACCTTACTCCTAGTGCGAGTGTACAGTATAACTCTATATGTATGACAACCTTACTCCTAGTGCGAGTGTACTGTATAACTCTATATGTATGACAACCTTACTCCTAGTGCGAGTGTACAGTATAACTCTATATGTATGACAACCTTACCCCTAGTGTCCACGTATGTCTCCTCCACGTACTTTTTAAAAATACTGGCCATGTAATTGGGGAAATAGGGCTCGGAGTACTGTAAGAAATGGTTGATGGTCACATTGTAGTCCTCCGCCATGGTCTTCAGTCGAACAGCGATCGACTCGTAGGAAGTGCCTGGTCTGAAATAGAAGAAGTAGATTCATTCAATGGTTACAAAGTGTCAAAAGTTTGAGTTACCTTTCAATATCTAGGATGACTTGGAAATGTCAAGTGTCAAAGTAAATAGACAAAATTGTCTTTGAAACTTTGCACTCTGTCAACGTTTAGGGTGACCACAAAGGGGTAATTCTTTTCGTATAGAGCAGTGTTTTCTAAAGTGTGGTACGCGTACCCCCAGAGTTACGCCCAGTGGCGTAGCAAGGTACCCGTGAGCCCGGGTTCAAGAACATCTTGGTGGGCCCCCCTCCAGCCAATAAGACCATTTAGTGTGTGACAAAAATGAGTAATCTAAATGCAAAGACATTCCAATGTAAAGATCGTACCTTTTTTAAAAAAATAAGTTATTCGAATAGATGGTTTTAAGGTCATACGATGTGAATGAGTGGGGGGGGGGGACATTGCATCGTATTGGTTTCAAAATCAACCACCGCAAGAAAACAAAGAAACAAACAAACTTTGAATAGATGGTTTTGAGGTCATACGATGAGAATGTATGGGCAGTGGCATCGTATTGGTTTCAAAATCAACCACCGCTGGAATCCGCTATCGAAATAATTTAAATAGGCAGTCGCTGAACCTCCAAGAAAACATTTAACATCTATATTTCATTAAGTATGGGGATCCAACCCAGGACTTGTGTGATAGGCTCGAGCTAAATGGGAGATGGCATAAACACGGCTTGGTGTTGGACCGAATTGATGTTGGAAATCAAGTGCCAGTGCTTCTTGTGACTGAATTAGAGACAGTTTTATAAGCGCACATTCTTAAAAGCACGGGATAAAACGATATTATTAATTAATATCTATTCGTTTTAAGACACATTAGGAAGTAATATGTAAGCATGTAGTTTAAATATTGGACAATTAGTGTTAAGTTACATTTTAATTTAGGTGATAGCCAGAGACTGTAGATGTATACGACGTAACCACTACCTGCTACACAAGTAAATATCACACCATTACTGCGATGACTATAGGACGTAACCACTGCCTGCTATACAAGTAAATATCACACCAGTACTGCGAGGACTATAGGACGTAAACACTGCCTGCTACACAAGTAAATATCACACCAGTACTGCGAGAACTATAGGACGTAACCACTGCCTGCTACACAAGTAAATATCACACTAGTACTCCGGGTTCAAGAACATCTTGATGGCCTCCTCTCCAGCCAATAAAACAAATTTAGTGTGTGACAAAAAAAATGAGTAAACTAAATGTAAAGACATTCCAATGTAAAGATCGTACCTTTTTCTTAAAAAAAGTAATCATGTCATAACGTTTGATTCAGTTAGAACTGCATATAAGTAATAGTGTCTTAAAAGTCAATGTTTTTACTTTTTAAAAGAATTAAACGACTTACAAGTGTTTCAAATGAACAAACAAATGTTCTTCCTAAGTTCTAATGTGGGCTCCAACTAGCCTTGAGGCATGGGCCCAAGCGTAATGAGCTCCTTCGCGCCATGGTTGCTACGCCACAGCTGTGGGCCCCTATTGCTTGTGGGCCCGGGTTCATTGAACCCTTTCGCGCCATGGATGCTACGCCACTGGATACGGCAAGACTTTGAAGGGGGTACGCGTTGCACCTCATCAATTATGCTGATTTTTTAAATACCCATTTATTATGTTCTGTTAGTAAATTAAAATGTTGTATCGGGGGCGATGGGTACTCAGCATTACAAAAATTATAAAAGGGGTACAAATAGATCAAAAGTTTGGGAAACACTGAGTATAGAGAATCATTCTCGCTAACGCAAGATGATCTATGGTACAAACACTTTTGTGTGGACACGTGGGAGGGGAGCACGTTTCCATGCCACCTTTGGGCGCTCAGCAAACACAACTCAGCTGAATTCTAATTCCGATTTAAAAAATTCCATGTCTGCATCGAGATTCGATTTTTGTAAAAGCTAAGCGTTTTAAAACGCAATATATTAATAATATTGTATGAATTATCTGGCACTGTTTTTCACACCATGTGACACTGCCGCCTACACCAAGTGAGACTACCTCCCATATCAAATGATAATGCCGCCCACACCAAGTGAGACTACCTTTCACACAAAGTGACAATACCTCGCACACCAAATGTCATTGCCCCCTCCCCAGTTCAAGTTACACTGCCTACCACACCAAGTGACACTGCCACCCACACCCAGCTCCCACACCATCTGACACTGCCTCCCGTGACACTGTCTCCTTTATAATGACACTGCCGTCAAATTTTTTGTAGCTATTTTTTCTTCTTATAACGTATGAGAAAGCATCGACTACCAACAGCAAGAGTCTGTTCAAAACATTCTGACTCACAAGTTCGTTGAAACGAGTTTTAAGGAATCGGGAGCAAGAGAAAGATAATATCCCGCGATAGTAACGCTTTAAAATGTAAAGAGTGAATCAAGGCCGTAGTCATTGAATCAATCTTTGTGTCAATGTGATTACTGTCTGTATGTCAGTTTAATTATAATTGAAAAGAGCTAAATCCAGATCAACTTTTACCTCCATTAGATGAGAATTAATCATGGCCTTTATGATTTCATTACCAAAACAACAGAGTTTGTGTGGAAAAAAAACCCACATACAAGCTTACAGCCGGCCTCTATGAGAAGGCTGTTTGGTAAAGACTTTAGCATGTTTCGATATTTTTAGCACGGCGAACATGAGAATGAGATCAGATTACAAGAGAGAGTTTTGTTTTTGAACAGATGAAACATCTATGCCGGTATCTAATTAATATAACAGTATTTGATCCATTCCTTCAACTCTTGATATTATGAGATTATTTCGTATAAGCTACAGAATTTCTTTAACACGTTTAAAAAAAAAATACATTTTGAATAAACAGGCAAAGCTTCTATTTGCCGATTCAACTTTTTTACTTTTCTTCTTACTGTGTTGTGTTAACAATGTGGTCCTGTGTGAACGTCACACTGACCACTGTCCGCTATGTTGCTTTCTGACCACTGGACAGCATCGATTGGGTCTGTTTCAATAACACCTTTACATTGAGAGAGATGACCAATCTAGTTGTTATTCATGATCTATTGATTTATTGTCTAGATCGGAGTTTATACAGCAGTGGGAGAAGTGCAACACATGGCATGGGGCAGCACATAGTGGGTGGGCCATCTCAGAGGCGGAGTATCACCATGTAATGGGTGGGCCATCTCAGAGGCGGAGTTTATACAGCAGTGGGAGCAGTGCAACACATGGCATGGGGCAGCACATAGTGGGTGGGCCATCTCAGAGGCGGAGTATCACCATGTAATGGGTGGGCTATCTCAGAGGCGGAGTATCACCATGTAATGGGTGGGCCATCTCAGAGACGGAGTTTATACAGCAGTGGGAGAAGTGCAACACATGGCATGGGGTAGAACATAATGGATGGGCCATCTCAGAGGCGGAGTATCACAACATAATGGGTGGGCCATCTCAGAGGCGGAGTATCACAACATAATGGGTGGGCTATCTCAGAGAAGGAGTTTCACCACATAATGGGTGAGCCGTCTCAGAGGTGGAGTATCACCACATAATGAGTGGGCTATCTCAGAGAAGGAGTTTCACCACATAATGGATGGGCTATCTCAGAGGCGGAGTATCACCACATAATGAGTGGGCTATCTGAGAGAAGGAGTTTCACCATATAATGGTTGAGGCATCTCAGAGGCGGAGTATCAACACGTAATGGGTGGGCTATCTCATAACGGGTGAGTCGTCTCAGGGACAGAGTTTATCATCACGAACCACAATAATGACCACAGAGTGGCAGAAACGCTCTTGCTAATTATTACAAGACCTCAGAACTGAGTCTACCTGAATGACTTGGACTGGTAGAACATTAGTTCTAGATCGTGACCAAAGCCAACTAATTGATTGCCTGTTTTTAATCAGAGTTTGATTAGGCCAGCCCTTCTTTTGCTACAAGTCTGTTTAAAGAGCTTTGTTTTCTGAGTTTGTTAGCACCATATCAGCCTTAGATCGCCCTACCTTTCATTGACGCCGTAGATAATGGAAAACTTGGTCCACTGGTAATGCAGCAAGAGACTTAGCACTGAACTTGTAATCTGTGCTGCAGGTGGGTAAGTCCTGGCGAAAGTGGCGTACCTGGTTTTGTCCGAGACGGCATCATCCACACACATCTGGGAAGAGACAGAATACAAGCTCATGATACAGATACAGATACAGATATACTGATGACGTTTATCATGAGCAGGAAATAGAAGCGAACATGTTACTCTTTGGTAAGCAACGTTTTATCGTCATTAATCTTGCCATAACGATAGCAAAAAAGTTTCCCAAATTATTAAGAATAAATGAATATTCGAAAAATGTATAGGCCTAAACAACTTTGTTATAGCACATTTAGTTTCTTGTTAGCTGTAAATATCTTTATACAAAAAACAGAGAACAAGAAACTAACTTGTTAGCTATACACTTTAGGTGTTAAAAAAAAGCAAGAGATTTCCATACTATGGAAATTTCCTAACACCACGCATATAACACCCACCAAGTGCTTCTCGCATTGCTAAGTTTACTTCCGCCGAGAGAGGAAAAATGTTAAAATTATTTGAATAAACTTACTATTATCTTTGTATGTACGATACGTTTTACGTGAATTAATGTTAGCCTCAATTTACTGAAGGATATTTTTTTTAAATGGGTGAACTTCTTCTTGAATAAAAACTCTTGTGAGAATTTTAAAAAATTCAAATTAAGAAAAAAGAAAAGAGAGATTTCAAGATGGCGTATGCAGCAAGGCTTGTCAGTGGAACATGTAGGAATGATAAATTGAAATCGTGTTAAGTCACGAGTGATTCAGGTCAATGGGGAACAAAGGTCAAATGTGACTAGATGTTTCCATGTGTTAATGAAATCAATTTATTAGTAATACAATTAAATGTCAGTACGTCTTTCCTTCAGGTTTTCTGTGCATTTCATGATTGTGTCATTAGTGTAAAAGCATGTGTTTTATTTAGAGTCTCTCTATCTCTCTCTCTCTATATATATATGCGGAATGAGGTTGAAAGAGTGGAGAGAAATAGTGGAGAAATTGTGGACAAATAGTGGAGAAATTGTGGACAAATAGTGGAGAAATTGTGGACAAATAGTGGAGAAATTGTGTAGAGCAAGTATGTGTTGTTGTTCTTTTTCATTGTTATGTTACTGTTGTCTGTTTCCTCTTCTTCATTCTTCCAATCTAAGGGTTGTCCTGTATAATCATGTTTAGCATTTCGTTAACACGAAAGGACGCTATTAATATCGCTTCGTCGCAAAGACCATCCTTCAAGGAACAGTACCAGGAAAAGAGGCAGACAGAGAAAGCGATTGGAAAACAACATAAAAAGAATGAACTGGCCTGCCATTGAAGTACAGAGAGGAATGGAGAAGGACGGTCAACAGATCCTGTGTGGTGCAACAATGTTCCAGCAGACAAAGGGATACGTGTAGATGAATGATAAGTTAGATTTTTTTGTTTTGTCTGTGAATTGTATCTGACATGGGTGTTGATACCCGGTCGATGAGTTGTAGCTCCAAACGAATTAAACCGGTGTATGTGTATTATATTCTTAATATAGAACTTCAAACAAAGCCCTTTCCCAACCAAACGGAATCTAATTTTAATTAACAAATATATGCAAGGTCATGCAAGGTCAACTTCAATCTTAATGCATGTAGAGACGCAAGTGAAATAATAAATAATTTAAATGCAATATAATTCACGCAAAAAACAACACGTCTTTCTGTCACTAGACTCTCACTTGTTGTCCCCTTTCTTCAACGTCCTTACCACTAATTATTAAATACAAAAAAGGTACGACAGACCGCCCTTGATGTCCTCAGAACCTATTTAGCCTATGCAACCAAACCATCCGCCCACCTTTACTCATTGTTACATTAGAAAGACGCGCACACGCACACACTCACACACTCTATAACAGAGGCTGAAGTTGTTGGCTATACTTTGTAATACTTTAAACTTTAGACATTTGACCACCGTTTAACAAACTGGAACAAGGTAACGTCTGAAATAAGCTGGAGCATTTTGTTACAAGCACGATATTGAGCGCTATTACTGCTCCACATTATCCTCGGTAACAATCCAGGGATCTAGTTGCTATTAATTGCCCCTGTAGGTCAAATTATTTCCCTGCCTAGCATTGGGGGAAATGACGTCATTCGTTTAGTTTTTGTTTCTACCACTTTTGTGAGTTTTTCTCTTTATAATTCCACTGTATATATATATAGATATTATGAAAGGTATGTAATCTGTGCACTTATTGTAATCTTGTAGTGTCGCTAAATTTCACTTAAAACTTTCACAGCATTGTCTTTCTCATTCTCTCCCCTTGTCTCCATCTCTTTGGTTCTTTCTTTCTTGTATTCTTTCGGTCTAGTTTTTTTTCCTCTATTTTATTTTAATATTTTCACTCTATTTTTTGCTCTATTTTTCTTTATAATTTTTGTTAAATTTTTTAAAATATAAATTTCTAGCCTTCTTACTCAATTGTTCTCTCCCTTGTGTAACTGTTTCTGTCGCCTTGTTTTATTGTATGCTTGATCTCTCTCTCTTTTTTTGTCTTACCATTTACTTTCTTGCAATCTTTTTCTGTCTTTATGTTGTCTAATGTACATGTCTTTTTTTTTTTTACTTTTGTTTCTCTTTTTTAATATTGGTCTCTCGCATTCTCTTTCTCACACGTTCAGTTTTGTTCTTCTTTTTTTCTAATTTTTCATTGCATCTTTCTCTTAACTTGGTTCCAAGATATATCTCTAAATTTCGTTCGATCGTCCTCTTTCTTTCACTATCAGCTTTTCTGTGTTTTCATTCCGTTCTCTCGATAGTTCTCTTTTTGATATCTTACTCTCTGTCTTTCTTTCTCTTTACAATCGTTTGTTTTTATATCACAGGCTCGTCTTTCTTATTATATTCTCTTATTTCTCTCTTGTTCACACTTTCTACTTCTCATTTTACTTTGAATTCTTTTTCCCTTTATTCTCTTTTCTTTTCTCTCTTTTTTCTCTCTCTCATTATTGCACATGCTCTATCTCTTTGTCATTTTCTCTCTTTTTTTTCTTTCTTTGCCTCTTTTTCTCTTTTCTTCCCTCATAGATATTTGTACAATTTGTCTATTTCTTTATTGTTTTCTTTTCTTTCTTTTTTTTTATTGTTACCTCTCTCTCTCTCTCTCTCCCTCTCTCTCTTTCTCTCTTTCTCTTGCTTTTTCATTCTTTTTCTCACATTCATTTTTGTCCGTATTTTATTCGTTCTTTCTATTTCCTTCTCTTTCTAATTTTTAAATTTTTTTTATTATAAAAAAGTTTTTACAGTCTCCTTGTCCACCCTAATCACACACACACACACACACACTTGTTATCACACACACAAATTCATAGTCACTCATTCACACACACACACACTCCTTCCAGGACACACTTTCACACACAATCCCTCATTGACACACCCACACATTTATTTTAAAAGGCTTAAAGTTCACCTGATTCTCGCGGCGACTGTCGCCTACACGCCATGTTTTCGGTCAATTAGTCGGACGTCAACACATGGTGACTGAGTGACAGACCTTTGACTTTGTATGAAATGATTGCATGAAAGTGGCTGAGCCAAATTGAATAGTTTCATTTTATTTTAACCCATGGTTACAAATAGACCAGTACTCTTGTAGAGTCCCCCTGCAAAACGACGAATTGGTTTGGAACTAATGAGTTTTGAGGAGCTGTGTGTCCTTCAATCTCCTGCTTTCCGAGCTGTATAAATGTATGTATCCGGTAAATAGCAGCGCTGAAGACAAGTGTCATCTTCTAGAGCTATACCCAATGAGTATGTACCGACTATGTACCTCCCAAAATCCATGTCTGAGAGAAGATTTCCTGGTAAAGACAAAAGTGAGTCTCTAATGTTGGTCTAATTACAAGTCTCTCTCTATTTGTACTGCAAATATTTGGTCTTTGGAATTAATTTGATTATCAGGACAGCCAGCAGAAACACCGGTCAACTGAAGCATACATTCAGAGATATTGTCGTTTTTGACTTGTTCCAGGTCATGTATAGAAAGAATTAAATGATAGTAATTGTAACTGAGTAGTTTTGTCGCTTGTTCCAGGTCATGTGAAGAGAGAATTAATTGATAATACTATTAATTGGGTAGTTTTGTCACTTGTTCCAGGTCATGTATAGAAAGAATCAAGTGACACTAAAAGCCGCCCTTCGAGTTAGCGAAAAAAAAAGTGTGAAAAAATTCAGTTTCTCACTTGCTTTCAAGATCTACTGAGGTAGATCTATACTTTGACTTTTCTGAGCCACTGTTTTGTAGGTTACGACTGTTAATAAGATGGACAGAATAGGGATTGAGCGTAGACCAACTAATTTGTCAACGTACACCTCCCCCCTCACAAAAAAAAATAAATTATTTCATTAGTAGGCCATAGTCTCTAGGACAAATTTCTGAAAAGCCAGTCAGATGTTAGTTGAGCCAAACACCGAGACAGATTTACAATTTTAATTTTCTTTCCACTTTAAGTTGGCAGGTGAAATGAGAACACGGGAAAAAAAAAGTTCACTGTTTTTCTGGCTTCTAATTCTTCAGGATCTCAGCGGAGTGTCACTAGTTCAAGACGATATTGATTTGGACGTCTGCGTTTTTAGTTTTTGTGTTGTTAGCTTGTTATTACACTGAGACCTACTGAGACCTTTCTAAATGTGAACGAAAGCTAATTAAAGAATTTAGAGAGCAGCAAAAAAAAAAAGTTGTTTTGCTCCATGGTGATTATACCGAGATTTAAATATCAGTAAGATTAACTTCGACAGCAATAGAACAGTCAGGAAATATTTTTTTATAACTACAGTCTAAAACTAGTTTTATTACAACAAGAAATAACTATTTTTGATTTCTTTATTTTCAGTCTAGAAATCCTAAACCGCACACATACAGACGAACCAATTCTACTACTACAAATCTGAACTATCTGTATTGCTTTTAATGCTTTTGTTAAAACTACACTGCTAAACAAAATCAGACGTAAACAGAATCTATTATTTATCTTTGTAAATAACAGAAAACAATTCTTGAAGTAATACATAATTTTAAGTGAAACCTTTGTGGGGCCTGCATCGTTTTCAGAGACATAAACACATCCTTTCTGAGACTTAAACACATCCTTTCTGAGACTTAAACACATCCTTTCTGAGACTTAAACACATCCTTTCTGAGACTTAAACACATCCTATCTGAGACATAAACACATCCTTTCTGAGACCTAAACACATCCTGAGACATAAACACATACTTTCTGAGACATAAACACATACTTTCTGAGACATAAACACATCCTTTCAGAGACATAAACACATCCTTTCAGAGACATAAACCCATCCTTTCAAAGACATAAACACATCCTTTCAGAGACATTAACACATCCTTTCAGAGACATAAACACATCCTTTCAGAGACATACGCGAAATAAAAAAATATTACTTCGTTAAAAAAATGGGGAAAAAAAAAGAAAAGTTTCTAGTTTCCATAGTAACAAAACTTCCAGTGTAATAAAATTACTATTTGGACTAATATATTCCACGAGAAGACTAAAAGTAGACAGTATTCTTCTTACAAACAATTTCTTTCCTAGTTTTAAATCAAGTAGATATTGTTTCCTTTACCCTGTTCCTGTACTAAATCTTCCTTCAATAATGCAAGTCTCAAGTGTTCATTGTGTCTCCTCTCTCTCTGTCTTACAGTCCATGCAAACCATCCAGAGAGATTCAATAAACGATTTCGTATTTGCAGGTTTTGTTGTCAGAGATTATGAAAATCGATACCGATGACATTCTCATGATATAAATCTTACTGTTGTTAATGAATGGATATTAAAATCAGTTTGGTAATATAATAATTTTGTATAGTGTAAGGTCCATTGTCGATTTGTGCACACAGTTCCAGCCAAAAAGCAACATATTACCTATAAAAATAATTCGATATTAAACATATTTGAGAAGTCATAGTATTAAAGTGACCTAGTTTAGGTGAGATACTATGTTAGTTTTGTAAAGAAATATATTGCGCATTGTTTTTAGCGACGGTAAAAGTAGTGACGTGGTCAGACGAATCACGTTGCAAGAATACGGGTAGGCCTACATGATAGGAGAAGAATATGGCTAGGGCTTGTAGCAAGATCTATAGTAAACAGACTGCTAATTGAAACAACGGATAGAGAGACAAGACGATCATCCCCATTTGTAAATAAACATCAGTTGAAATCTTCACAAATTTTAAGTATATTTAATTGTTGTGTCCCTTTGCTGTGTTTATAATAGTGAAATAGTATCAAGCCGTTGATATACAAAATCCAAGACAAGACAGTATAGACAGAGATTAATTAAGGTCAATGTTTAGGGCTGGCCGGGTTTTGTATTACCTCGTTAGTATCTAAAAATAGAATTACTATTATTTCAATTATAAATGAATTGATTTTTATACGTGAATCATATTGAATGTAGTTAATATAGTGAATATATTATAGTGTGTAGCATTCCTATTTCGACTTTGCTGGGTAGAGGAATAGATAGTCCTTGAAGGGTTAATGAGCACTACATGGCCTAAAATGTACCGATGTGCCTAAATAAAAGCATGAGCTTAACCTTAGGGGGGATGGGGAGAGAAGACTACTACTAGAACTGACGGAACAAAAGTATGTTAGCGAAGTGTTAGGGATTACAGCCACATATGCACAGTATGCAATTCTTTACAAGGGCGTCTCTGTCCGTTTTATAGAAATGGACAAAAATTAGAGGGGAGAGGGTCAACTGTCCAAATAAAAATTATGTATCTGCTGGGAACAAATCATTGTTGAATGTATAAATATAAACTATCTATAGGTATTTTGTGCGAAAAAAAAAAATAAACAGTTTGGTTTATCCGTGTGTCACAAGACGCTAGCAGTGTGCTGGCGCCTGCTTTGACTGGTCGTAGTCTAGGGTGATTCTGGAGGCCCGACTGTTGACGCTGGAACTTTGGTGGCTTTAGCCCTGTCGCGATTTGGTGTTTGTCTATAGAATTAACATATAAAACTGAACACTGGAATAGAGTTAGAAAAACGTAGGCGTATCACTTTATTTACATCCAGGATAGAATCTTCCAAATCAAACGTTTACATACAGGTACATCAACAACTGGTGACTAAACTCAGATCTCTAATGACTATCAACGTTAGATTCTGCTATAGTTTTCTCGTCCAATTTTAGGAAGACAAGCAGGAGCGGGAAATACGACCGTCCGCTCTACAAAACCCACGCTCACTGTCTCTTCTTTTTTAGAGCAAAAAACCTCCCACGTGGACTACCCCGCAACACAGTGGTTACGTTCCCTTGCATCATCAGTGACGCATAACCTCTGTGATTACGTCTACATGCATCATCATGACCAGTGATGACTTAGGCTGCCCCAACTGCCCCTTTCCCCAAATTTCCTAGGTTATAGCCTAGGTCCCCTGGTCACGTGACAACAAAATAAACATTAAAGCACAAAAAAAAAATACTTATTTCCCCTTCCAATAATAAAATAAATCTAATTCAACTAATTAAAATATATTAAAACATAAATAATTGCATTAGATCTCAAATATAAATAACAGTAACCAAACTTAAAACTTTACACAATAACTAAGGCCATGGTAGTGGACTGCGGTTGTTCTGCTACACACACACAAACGGGTGTGGGCTCACAGCGGTTTGTGACACCGTGGACCTTACCTTTTTGAGTGCAATCCGAGAGCATTATTACCATTGGTCAATCAGTTCTATTTCGTCATCTTATTGTTAGTTTTAGTTTTCTTTTTTTTTTTTGATGGGACTTATTCAGATAGGTAGGCTATACTAATAACAGTGAACACAATCCCGAAAGTTACTCTGCTGGTCTTGTCCAGAGGCGTAGCTAGGGTGGGGGGAAAGAGGGGAAGAATCTGAAAATCTCCCTGGGGCCCCCAAAATGAGTGTTTCTTTTACATTAAATATTAAATATTACGCAAAATACAGGGGCCCGGAAAGAGTTCAAGACCCCCCCTCGGGCTCCCCAAAGATGGCAAATTATTAGCTACGCCCCTGGTCTGGTCTTGCGACTATTTCGCGTTTACTATCTTGCATGTTGACAATAGTTCCATTCGCGCTTTGATACAAGCGAGGTAGAAAGAAACAAAAAAGTTGCTTGATTCTGAATTCGTACTCTAGCCTTTAAGATGAAAGACCAACGTGTTAAGCCACTGAGCTGTTAAATTACTCATAAAAATAGACGGTTTTATTAATCTATTGTCAGTTTAGCATTTTTAACGAATGAACTAATTTTTTACAATACTATACATTATTGTGATTGCTGTCACGGATCGCACGACGCCAATTTAGTACATTTTCCATACAAAAAATAATTAATAACCACTTATTGAATACATATTTATTTTTATTAATTCATGTCTTGCCATGGACAATGAATAATTGTGTAAAGTTGCAACTCGATCCGAGAGTGGAAAGTGAGAGAAATAACAACGTATACAAACAGACGACGGAATGGCTCTCGGTAAAAAAAACAAATTCGTTCAGCAGATCAATGAAAAAGAAACAAATAAAACACATTAAAAAAAACATGAAAAATACTTTATAAAACGTAGATGTATCAATTAGCTTGGACCAGTCATGTAATTAAATTGTAATAGATCTAGACTAACTATACTATATCTGTGCCATTAGAAATATTTAGATCAATTATTTTTATTTCGTGAATTTTCATGTTTTTAGCTTTCTCACTACCAGAAAAGAGGTGGGGGGAGAAAAAATGATGTATCTGGTTGATCTCTTTTGAAAGGCATTGATAATACAAAAAAAAAGGTGATCGACATAAATTCAACCTCGAGGGCTAAAGCTTCCTCAGTCACCTTGGGCTAATATACTAACCACTGTGCCAGGAAAGTGTTTATGTAAATAGAAGGTTTTATATCTATCTATTATTAGCTTAAAAATTTTCCCTCAGTAAAGTGTAAAGGGGCCTAATTCCAATTATACTACCACATTGGTTAAGTACGATTTCCTTTCCTTGTTTGAGATACGAAACAACATAATCAATTACCAATCGTTAATTAACTAGATGATTTTTTGATTGATTCTAGTTTTGTCAGGTATACGATATAATTGTGAAAATGTTTAGAGCTTGATCCGAGATTTAAGTTTGGAGAAAAGTAACGTGAACAAACTTTTACCAGACAGACAGAGTGAGTTGATAGAAGACAGAGTGAGTTGATAGAAGACAGAGCGAGTTGATAGAAGACAGAGCGAGTTTATAGAAGACAGAGTGAGTTGATATTGATAGAAGACAGAGTGAGTTGATAGAAGACAGAATGAGTTGATAGAAGACAGAGTGAGTTGATATAAGACAGAGTGAGTTGATAGAAGACAGGGTGAGTTGATAGAAGACAGAGTGAGTTGATAGAAGACAGAGTGAGTTGATATAAACTTTGTAAAAATACTATCTTTTTAGCAAATAAAGATAAAAAAAAGTCATATAGGTCTCAGATATTTTGTCAAATCTGCATTTATTTTTTCTGTGTTCAGAAAATGTTCAAACAATTAGAACACTTTGTTTCTTTCTGTACATCAGAGATCAATACAACGCTGTGTCTAACACTAGCCTCGAGAAATACATTCATCCAGTACAATTTTCTTTCTAATTGGTATACTCACTTCATGCTTTTGTTTTTCATTCACACATCGCCACCCTCCTCCTCCTCCTCTCTCTCTCTCTCTCTCTCTCTCTCTCTCACTGCGTGTGTGTGTAGCTCTCACTCTTTCTCTCCCATCCCCCACATTCTAACTCTTCCTGTAATTCATTGTCTCTCTATCTCTATTTCTATATGTTTCTTCTTTGTTTTTCTATCTCTCTCGAATTCTATTTCTTTTTTTCAACCATCTGTCCATCTTTCTAGTGTTTTCATCGTGGACACAAGAACTAGAAATGAAATAAACACAGTAGAGCGTGACTAGATTTGTGTTGAAAAGATTTCACAATGTCTAGACATTTGCAAGATTTAAATTGTCCTCTCCTCAACGTACCCACTAGCTCTCTGTATAACCAGATTACTTCTGATATCATACAAAAACTTCACTAGGGCTACTCACCACCAACAACAAATGAGTCTATATTAAGGCACATTTCTAATTCCATATGCTAGGACATGCAATTAGAGCATGGAATGGATTGTCTGAATCAGCCTGGAAAACCAATTACTCGGCAGACTTTAAGTCATTGATTAACATGACTAGATTGACCTGGGGACACGCTTAGGACATAATCACCTTCTATTTGGCAGTAGTGTCTGTATTTTATAAGATAAGATTTTTTTTTCGTAGCGTGCATACATTTTCTGATTGACAAACTGTTTACTTCTGGATCCACTTTCCAGTGATAGAATGTTCACAAGTTTGACCAAGAAATATTCTTAACAAAAAGCTAATGCAAAGTTTTTATTTTTTAATCACCATTTGTTTTTTCATTTTTGTTGTCTTTTTTTTTTTATTCCTTCAACTTTATAAAATAATTTTACTTTTAAAGTTGTGTCGAGGATTTTTTTTATATATCTAAATTTTAAAAAATGTTAAAAACAATCGAATATTTTAACCATGGCTTATTAAAATTACATTGCCAATCAATTAACATATTGTTACGAATGAACAGTGACAGGTAGAGGTCACTATGTGTGACCCCGGCGAGATGACACAGCACCGAGTGTTATCTGGAATCTATGCATGTAAACAAAGACAGGATGGGACGTGCCTCATGTGTTGTTCCAGAGGACGAACAGATTTACGAAGGGGGGCATTGTGACAAATGAACAGTGACAGTTAGAGGTCACTACGTGTGACCTCGGCGAGATGACACTGCAGCAGGCATACTCTGGAATCGACATGTATAAACAACAACAGGATGTGATGTTTCCTCCCATGTTGTTCCAGAGGGTACTAGCAGTGTTTTTGCAACAATAGACAAGCGATTAGGGACTCTTTATAAACCAGAGATGTTCATGTGAAAAGAGTCAGTACAGTCGTCGACACTGTTCTCTACTGTGCGAGACAGTAGAAGAGAGTGGACTTGAGCCGTTACAGTCGATACAGTCGATGTAAGACGTATACGCTACATGTTACAGTGACGAATTGTTATAGTTATAATTCAATAAAGTTATTTAAAGCTGGAAGTTGAGTCGTCAAGTTCTTTGCAGTGTTTCTTTTATTTGTGTGCCTAGTACATTTAGCCAGAAAATCAGAAATACGTAACAATTGGTGTCAGAAGTGGGATGTTTTCTGGCTGAAATGTCTTCGAGGAAACTACTTAACCAGCTGTTGGTCAAAGAATTAAGGCAAGAACTTCGTGAGAGAGGTCTGCAGCTCAATGGTAACAAAGAAACACTAACAGAACGCCTAAGACAGGCCCTTATTGAGGAAGATCAAGATCCAGATGAATACATATTTGAATTAAACCCAGATATGACAGAGGTCCTGAGTAACATGTAGGGCCAGATGGACTTAATGAAGGAGAGCCTCAAGAAAATAAACGCCATGAATGAAAACGTAAATGAACTGATGAGCTCTATGAACGAGAAGATTGACCAGAGAGTCAACACTGTGGAAAAAGAAATGGAAGAGATAAGGACTCATGTCCAAGAACAACTGAGTAAGGAACGGGGTACTAGAACAAAAACATTAGTGCCCGAAATCTCTGGGAAGATAAAGCCGCCTGTGTTTGATGGATCCATCTCATGGACTGTTTACAAAAGACAGTTTGAGGCAGCGGCCAAGGTTAATAACTGGAACACTGAAGAAGAGAAAGCGACTGCTCTGGTGTTAGCTTTAAGAGGGAAGGCAGCAGAACTGCTTCAGTCAATAACAAATCAACAAGATTACGCTGCCATTGTTAAGGCTATGGAGCTCCGTTACGGAGACGAACATTTACAAGAAGTTTATAGAGTTCAGTTGAAAACCCGACAACAACGCTCCGGTGAAACCTTGCAAGAGCTAGAGGCGGACATAGAACGTCTTGCTCATTTGGCATATCCAACAGCAGCACAAGACTTTCTGGACGTCATTATCACTGATGCATTCATTGATGCTATTCGAGATCCAGAACTGAAGAAGGCAATAAGAATCAGTGGTAAGCGCAAATCCAGCGAAGCTCTGGTCTTCGCCCTCTCCTATGAAGCCGCCAAAGACGCCTCTAAGAATATCCATCATGGGCGTATGCTGGAAGTCCAAGAAGAAGATCTTACACAACTTCTCAGAAGGGTAACTGAAGTGCTAGAAGAACGCAGACCAAATAAGAAGCAAGAAGGACAGAATAGAACCAGTGTACGTTGTTGGAATTGTGGAGAACCTGGCCATCTACAAAGGAACTGCACGAGAAGATTTCCCCGACAAACAGAGTATCAGCACAGACCGGAGACAGATGCAAGGTCAGGTGCTCATGTCTACCAGGGAAACTAACTTTCGCCGGTTTTATGGGGCAAAAATCGGCGATCAAGAACATGACAGCCTCTGCAACTATAATTCCAGTCGCTGTGTTAGGGAAGAATAAAAGTCTGTACATCAATGGTAGAATTGGATCTCGAAATTACCGTTTTCTTCTAGATACTGGTGCCTCACGTTCAGTCATTCGTCCAGACATTGTCAAAAAGAACGAAATCAAGAGAGTGAACTCTTACTCCTTGAAGACGGCCAGTGGAGAGATGATGCCTATACATGGACTGACAAATATAAACTTTGAGCTCGGGCATCAGTCATTTATACATGAATTTCTGATCGCTAACATTACGGATGACTGTATTATTGGGCTCGATTTTATGCAGAAATGTGAATTCTCTCTGAACATCGGAGGTGGTACTTTGAAATGTGGTGATGTTGAGATTCCCTTGCTCGGGGATGAAGATGAAGAGAATGGTCAAATAAGAAGAATCCTTTTAACAGAAGATACAAGTTTGCCAGCTCAGTCTGAAGCAATTATCTGGGGAAAGTTAGAGCATGGTCAAACTGCAACGATGACGGCGATAGTGGAAGGCATTGAAAATGACAACAGCGGAATGGCAGTAGGAAAAACATTGGTCCTTGTCGGAAAAGATCAAAAGGTGCCCGTCAGAATCATGAACCTCGGCCTACAGGAGAGACATCTAGAGAAAGACAGCCCCATCGCAATATGTAATACTCTTGACCTGATAAGAAACTGTAATAATGATATCACGATCGTTAATTTCACCAAACCTTTCAATCCACAAATTACCAAGCTCCTGACAGAAATGAAAGTGAATTTATCAGATGAGCAGTTCAGCAAAGCGGAACAGTTGATCATTGAGTTTGAAGATATTCTGCCATCTGATGAAATAGACTGCGGACGGACAAACATGGTACAACATCGAATAGACACTGGAAACACCAGACCGATTCGACAGCCACCACGTCGCTTGCCGCTAGCAAAGCAACAAGAAGCTATGGACATGATAGAGGGCATGACGCAGCAAGGAATCATTGAGCCCTCAAATAGTCCTTGGTGTTCGCCTATTGTCTTAGTAAAGAAGAAGGATGGATCTATGCGATTTTGTGTAGATTACAGAGCTCTGAATGAAGTCACACATAAAGATAGTTATCCACTTCCTAGAATCGACGATACTTTGGACACGCTTGCAGGGTCCCAGGTATTTTCTACTCTCGACCTAAAGAGTGGGTATTGGCAAGTTGAAATGCATCCCAATGATAGAGAGAAAACCGCCTTCTCTGCTGGCAATGGCCTCTGGCAATTTACTGTGATGCCATTCGGTCTCTGCAACGCACCAGCCACCTTTGAACGATTGATGGAGAGGGTTTTACGAGGACTTCATTGGACTACATGCCTTGTTTACCTTGATGACATTATTGTCATTGGCAAAACTTTTGAAGAGCACCTTGCAAATCTGAAGGAAGTATTTCAACGGATAAGAAGTGCGGGAATGAGACTCAGCCCAAAGAAGTGTTCCTTATTCAGGAAAAACGTTAAGTACCTTGGTCACATTGTGTCAAATGACGGAGTCAGCACTGACCCTGACAAAGTTGAGGCAGTGAAACGATGGCCTACGCCAAGTAATATCCATGAGCTGAGAAGTTTCTTGGGACTCTGTACATACTACCGACGTTTCGTGCCAAATGTCTCAAACATCTGTAAGGTCCTTCATCAACTGACAGAGCAAAAGAGGCCATTTATTTGGACATCTGAATGTCAAGAAGCTTTCGAGAGGCTGAAAAACACACTATCCTCATCACCAGTATTGGCCTACCCCATTCCAGGGAAGACATTCATACTCGACACAGATGCAAGCAACACTGGAATAGGCGCAGTCTTGTCCCAAAAGGTGGATGAAACTGAACGAGTCATCGCATACTTCAGTCGAAGCCTATCGAGAGCTGAAAGGAACTACTGTGTGACGAGACGAGAATTGCTGGCTGCTGTGGATGCAATAAAACATTTCCACAAGTACCTATACGGGCAGAAATTTATCTTAAGGTCAGATCACGCAGCTCTGCAATGGTTGCTTTCATTTAAGAGCCCTGAAGGTCAGGTGGCAAGGTGGATCGAACGTCTTCAAACCTATGAATTTGAAACTAAGCACCGAAAAGGGCAAATTCACCAAAATGCTGATGCACTGTCTCGACGACCCTGCAAAACAGAATGTAAGCACTGCAAGAGGGCTGAAGAAAAGGAGGTAGCTGTCAATTGTCTTCGGCTCGGAGTAGATGTTTCCGGACCCTGGTGTGATAAAAGGATTCGAGAGGACCAAATGCAAGATGAAGATCTGGCTCCCATTCTTCTATGGAAAGAAGATGGACAACGGCCAGATTGGAAAGACATCTCTGAGAAGGGGGTAGCCACCAAGGCGTACTGGGCTCAGTGGGACTCGCTGACGTTAGTCAATGGTGTCATCAAAAGAGTTTGGGAATCTGCTGATGGAACATCCAATCGCCTTCAGCTGATGTTACCGAAGGTGAGAGTTGCTGAAGTACTGAAAGAGATGCATAATGGCGCTAGCGGATCTCATCTTGGTGTCAATAAGACTCTGGAAAAGGTTCGTCAGCGGTTCTACTGGTTCAGATATAGAGAGGATGTAGAGGAATGGTGTCGAAGGTGCGACATATGTGCGGCAGCAAAAGGCCCTCGACGCAAAACTAGGGGTCTTTTGCAACAGTATAATGTTGGTGTTCCATTCGAGAGGATCGCAATAGATGTAGCAGGCCCATTTCCTGAAACCAAGAAAGGAAACAAATACATTTTGGTAGTCATGGACTATTTCAGCAAATGGCCAGAAGCTTATGCCATACCAAATCAAGAAGCTATCACAGTGGCCGAAACACTCGTGGATAACTGGATCAGTCGCTTTGGTGTACCTAATGAGTTGCACTCTGACCAGGGCAGGAACTTCGAGTCCAAAGTTTTCCAGGAGATGTGCAAGACACTTGGCATCGAAAAGACTCACACGACAGCTCTCCATCCGCAATCTGATGGGATGGTGGAGCGATTCAACAGAACCCTAGAACAACATCTGTCTAAGGTTACTGATGACCGACAAGACGACTGGGACAGCCATATCCCCATGTTCCTCATGTCATACAGAGGATCCGTTCATAGCACCACAGGATATACCCCAGCGAAGATGTTATTTGGTCGTGAGCTTCGTCTACCATGTGACCTGTTATTTGGGATTCCGAGAGATACGCCAGTGTCTTCAACTGAATATGTCACCAATCTCCGAAGACGATTGGAGAATGCTCATGTATTGGCCCGCAGAAACATCAAGACCAACAGTGACCTGATGAAAACGAGGTATGACAAACGGGCCAATACGTCGGGGTTCCATGAGAATGATCTCGTGTGGCTCTATAACCCACAGAGACGAAAAGGCAGATCCCCGAAACTCCAAAGAGACTGGGAAGGTCCATACCGTGTCGTAAAAAGAATAAACGACGTGGTCTACCGGATACAGAAAAGTCCACGGTCCAAGCTGAAGGTTGTCCACGTTGACCGACTCCATCAGTACCGTGGTGAAATAGAATCTGTTCGGGACGAACAGATCTAAGAAGGGGGCAGTGTTACGAATGAACAGTGACAGGTAGAGGTCACTATGTGTGACCCCGGCGAGATGACACAGCACCGAGTGTTATCTGGAATCTATGCATGTAAACAAAGACAGGATGGGACGTGCCTCATGTGTTGTTCCAGAGGACGAACAGATTTACGAAGGGGGGCATTGTGACAAATGAACAGTGACAGTTAGAGGTCACTACGTGTGACCTCGGCGAGATGACACTGCAGCAGGCATACTCTGGAATCGACATGTATAAACAACAACAGGATGTGATGTTTCCTCCCATGTTGTTCCAGAGGGTACTAGCAGTGTTTTTGCAACAATAGACAAGCGATTAGGGACTCTTTATAAACCAGAGATGTTCATGTGAAAAGAGTCAGTACAGTCGTCGACACTGTTCTCTACTGTGCGAGACAGTAGAAGAGAGTGGACTTGAGCCGTTACAGTCGATACAGTCGATGTAAGACGTATACGCTACATGTTACAGTGACGAATTGTTATAGTTATAATTCAATAAAGTTATTTAAAGCTGGAAGTTGAGTCGTCAAGTTCTTTGCAGTGTTTCTTTTATTTGTGTGCCTAGTACATTTAGCCAGAAAATCAGAAATACGTAACAATATTAACGAAATTTGAATACCATTTCTTAAGCAGCTACAAAATGATCTCTTTACAAATATTAGTATTAAATTAGTATTAAATGTTTTTTTGGTGTTGACTTACTCAAGAAAGCAAAGACAGAAAGTTGACTTATAATAAAACCCCTCTCTCTCAACAGTAATGTATCAAACGTTTTTGAATGAGATATATATATATGCTTCGTGGAAAGAATTTTAACGATATATTATCTTCTCAGCCCAAAAATTTCCCTTGACAAATTAAATTTCAGGTTTTGAACCCCTGTCCTCGTGGACACTAACAAATTATTTTGCTCTCACAGAACTAAGCACGAAGCGTTATTTACATAATTTGTCAATTTGATTTAATAACATCTAGCTGAAACCAAAGATTTATGGGCATATCAAAAGCTGCCAATACTGTTATTTTACTCCTAGTTCAAGCACGCAAATCTTCATTGGCAGCACTCACGCCAGGCCCTGGTCAACATTTACGTAGTGGTCCAAGTGCGTGTCTTCTCTCCTCCTACCTCCCCCACCCCTACTAAATAAATGTGTATTTTATCAGTTTCGAATCGAAGCAATATATTTAGTTACAGTGGAACATATGAGAGTTTCACACTAAAATTTAGTCAGAGTAATCTGCCCTTCCTTTAGACTGATTCTTAAGATCCGGTTTATGTTCTTGCAATACAATTCAGTAAGAGAGATAGACAAGAGAAAGCGATCTAAAGACATGTGGTTGCTGTATAATGGAACATACAGAAAAACGCAGGAAACTGAAAAGAGGAAGACTGAGAGAGAGCTTGAAATAAATAGACAAAATAAACAATGTCATAGTGAATGAACACCAACTCCAAGCGAAGAAAATCAGAAATGTTTTTCTACAGTATTGAAAATTTCACATAAATGTGTTTTTTGTTTA
This sequence comes from Biomphalaria glabrata, assembly GCF_947242115.1. Classification (NCBI taxonomy): domain Eukaryota; kingdom Metazoa; phylum Mollusca; class Gastropoda; family Planorbidae; genus Biomphalaria; species Biomphalaria glabrata. Next base: position 49,536,577 of record NC_074712.1, read on the forward strand.
AATACTTCGGTATTCTGTACACCAGATCACCAACAAAAAAAAAAGTAAATATTTTATTGATTAGCAACCATACATTAAAATCTCTAATAGATTGGGACCATTATTATAGAATTTAAGCAAAAAAAAAATTACAATTATTGTGAGTGTAAAATATTTAAATCACGCTGCCAGCCCATGCAAACATATTTCGTCAGTAAATTATTTACAAGTTGTTTGTAAAACAATTTCGAAAGAATAAGCCATTTTTTTAAACACTATCTGATTTTATAAAAGATAAATAACAAACAAATGATTTTAATATATACATATTCTCCCTTCACATGTCCTTATAGGGTGTGTGAATACAGACTGAGGTCATGCCTTCTCCATCATGAATTCTCTCGTGAGGACAAATAAATAGTCACTGGAGGTATTACTGGTATTTCTAGACTGGTAGCAGCGGGTTGAATTGGTCTCGGGTGAATGAATTGGAAACTAGCTAGAAGGCCAACATACATGATATGAGTATTAATAGTATACATTTTCGGACTAGTAAAATGTCAGCAGTCTAGTAGTCTAGCGGTTAAATTTCCCTAAAAATACTTTGCCCTGATATGATCTGCACAGACGTGAAACTAAAATTAGAATTCTTCTCAATGAGATTCTTACAGATTCAAATCTCGAGGGAAATTAAAAAGTCTAATTTTGAAGTAACGATTACAATTATTTTAAACAAATTAAAATCTCTAAATTATTATAAAAAAAAACCAGCTTTAATATCATATCTTTTCATGTAATTCGACTAAGAAAATTTGAAAGCATGGATTTTTAGATAATGAATAACTTCAATCTAACTAAAAAAAAATGGAAGAAAATTAAAAAAAATTATATTTCAATATTACACGAAGTTAAGGCCAACTGAAGCTCAGAAGTCTTGTTTGGAAGAGATTCAATTTGATATCCATTCAGTGATTCCTTGACTTTTCCCTTTCATCTAAGGGAGAGAATAGACTCTAATGGGTCCTGCGTTCATACCTTTCTACTTTGACTAACAACAACGTCGCCCGGTTATAAGCTTCACTTTTAGTCGAGTTTTTTATTATCAGCTCACATTTTGTGGTTAAATCTCCATGTTTTATTGCTGTTTTTACCGACGAAGTGCTTCCTGGTTTTCCGACAAAACAGCGAACGACAAAATAGCGACAACAAAATAGCGACAACAAAATAGCGACAACAAAATAGCGACAACAAAATAGCGACAACAAAATAGCGACAACAAAATAGCGACAACAAAATAGCGACAACAAAATAGCGACAACAAAATAGCGCTGACAAATAAAGCCCCAGGATAATGAGCACACCCTCCAGGATTCTCTATGTCTTCATGCTTAATACCGCTGACTAAATGGCGCTGACAAAAAAAAACGCAGAGATAATTGCGTTGACAAAATATCGCTGACAAAATAGCGCTGACAAAATAGCGCTGACAAAAAATAGTGCGAAAATTCCAGACAAAATAGCCCGACACATAATCAGTACCGGATTTTTTAAAAAGTCTAGCCGGGCCGGAACTTTGTAGAGGCTCTGTCCTCCTTAAGCTTTACTATCCATTTACTAAATATGAATAAATGTAGCCGTCTGTCATATTTGTAAAACAAAAGTGTAGGCTACTTGTACATTTCTTCTCAGTTTCTTTGTTTTCTTTAGTTTAACATATACATTATGTTAACATTTTATACATTTTTAAGAGAGTGGTCCTAAGTGGCTTCACAATCTTGAAATGTTGTAATCTTGTCATGCATATAATGAAGCCCATAGCAATGATAAATTAGAGTGACAGTGCAACTGGCCATCGCACTTCTTATCTCGCCAATATGTTTGGTGAATCTCAGGTGGCTACTGACCAATTCAAACATCTTTTTCATGGCATTCTATGTCTATCATACTTACCAAACTCTCATTTGTTTGATTGCAAATCAACTTTCAGACTCTCCCAAGCACACCCTCAAGGATTCTATGTTTTCTTCCTTGCGCATTTTTTAAAGTAAATGTGGCTGAGTGGTAAAGCGATTGGCTTCCGATCCGAGGGGTCCCGGGTTCGAATCCTGGTGAAGACTGGGATTTTATTTAGGGATCTTCAGGGTGTCTCTGAGTCCACCCAGCTCTAATGGGTAGCTGACAATAGTTTGGAAAAAGTAAAGGCTGTTGGTCGTTGTTCTGGCCACATGACATCCTCGTTAACTATTGGGCAAGAAACAGATGACCTTTTACATCATCTGCCCCATAGATAGCAAGGTCTGAGAGTGGAACTATTCTCTCTAATAGACTTAGACCTACGCTACACATTTAAAATGTTTCTAATTAACTTTGATGTGCTATATGTGCATAAACTTGCACCCCCTTCTACCTCTCTCTCTCTCTCTCTCTCTCTCTCTCTCTCTGTCTCTCTCTCTCTCTCTCTCTCTCTCTCACTTAGTTCCCTCCCCCTATGTGAACCTAAATATATCTCTGATGTTTTTTCTGCACAAGACACACCAGAAATAGAATTGAAATTGAACTGGAATTACATTGATATGAAGGAGGAAACCAACGATTAAAGAGATTTACGTTCCTACAGACTTCAGACCCATTTTATATTTCTAGGGAAATCGTTAGAGCCATTTTCAAAACCATGGCTAGGTTCCAGGTCCCACGAATATACAAGTTATATAAAGGTATTGCATAGAAATAGAAAAGTATATAGTTTCCTTCTAGTTCACTAGATACATAATAAGAAATTTAATACATGAAACATGAATAGAAAACTGCGGCTGCCATTAGTGTTCATTCCAGTAATAGACAAGCATCATCATTAAATGAAATGACACATTGGCCATAATTTGACATTATTAATTATTAAAGAGCCTCAATTGTTTTCGAACTGTGACATTCTCTATCTCCTGAAAGATGAGGACAAAGACAATCTCTACTTCCTCTCCTCAAAGATGAGGACAAAGACAGTCTCTACTTCCTCTAATCAAAGATGAGGACAAAGACAATCTCTACTTCCTCTCCTCAAAGATGAGGACAAAGACAATCTCTACTTCCTCTCCTCAAAGATGATGACAATTTTCTATCGCTAATTCATCTTTTAAAGTAACCACATTAAATTTGTAGTATTTATTTTTACTCTAACATGTATCAAAAAAAAAACTTAACAAGAAATTATTTCAAAAATGTTTTATATCATTTCCTCCTTTATGTTTAAAAAATTAAGACTCACAATTCATATTTATTTTCACTGATAAATAAAGAAAAATAAATTGTCCTGAATGGGAATCGAACAGACCAACAATTGAGTTCTTGGTTAACAACTTTGTCTATTGCCCATAATACTTTGGAATCTTAGCTTGAAATAAATTATTCAATTTTATTTTCACTTTTGGTTTCGACCGACAAATGTGTACGCTAAGAGAAGGAACTAGACAAATTGTGTTAGTGTACATTTTTATCTTTTTCTGGTGATATAAATATATATATATATATATATATATATATATATATATGTTTCTATTTTTCAGCTTTTATGTATGTGTTTCTATTTGTCAGCTTTTATGTATGTGTTTCTATTTGTCAGCTTTTATGTATGTGTTTCTATTTGTCAGCTTTTATGTATGTGTTTCTATTTGTCAGCTTTTATGTATGTGTTTCTATTTGTCAGCTGTTTATAGTTGTGTGGTTTAATTGTGTTCTTCACTCTCTAACATTCACCATCGTTATCTATTCCAAACCCTATCTAGATACGAGGATATCTTGATACATGTATTTCCTATCTCTATCCTAGTTACATCCAGATCACTTTCTAACTACACACGATCCATCCATCCAGCAACAGTTGATCTATTCATATGTATTCCCTCACAAATTTCCTTTCTTTTCTGATTGACTGTGAACTAGATTGACGCATAGTGTTTGTGTACATAAAGTATGTTTAAGTATTCAGCCGTGTTAACGATAAGGTCAAGTCTCTGGGGTGTCTTCCCAAGGATAAGGTTAATGTCCTTGCAGACGTAATTGTTTCTTCTCAAACACTGCCAGAGCTAAAGGAACAAGACAGTCGCATGAAAAAGGTCTCAGGAAGGATTCAGAACTATAAATGGAGCGCGACAAGTACAGCACATCTCCCGTTACTGTGCTTAGAGCGTCTATAGTAGCCCTTGGATCAGGGGAAATTCACCTCGACTTTTGATTAGCCCTTTGTAAATACTTAATAGACCAAGGGGAAATAAGCGGATTAAGTCATACAAGAGTTGTATCTCTTGGTCAGGAGACGCTGGTATTCCCATTTCTTTCGCTTTTCTTCTTCTTCCGGAACAAACAAGGACAGATAATTAAAATCAAATCTAGACAATTGAAGATTTTTGGCAAACAAGATTTCTTCTAGCATTTTTTTTATTTACAAATAATATCCCACACTAACACCAAGGGAAAAACAACCCTAGTGCGTTTAATAGTACAAAGAAAATGACTTCCCTTGTTTACTAGCTAGAGAAATGTTAGTACCTTCATACTTATATTTTTTTTACACAGCTTATATCAACTCACTCTGTCTGTCTTATAGAGAGTCCACATGTGAAATTTCACCCACACCCAATCTCGGATCAAGTTGTAAATTTTCACCATTATTTCTAGTACTAGAAAAAACATGAAGCAATAAAAAGAATTAGTTAACGATTGGTAATTAATTAGTTTTTGCTATCAAACAATGGAAAGATATCGTACTTGACAGATGTGGTGGTAGAAGCTAAATTAGTCCCTTGAGGAGGATTGAGCCCTGAGTGAACAAGTTTGTTTAATGCTTTTAAAATACCCAGATACCCTCTATTTTCTACCCCTTCCATACTGGTCCGGTCACGTGATAATATCATAGCGCACAGAGAAAGTTAAAAGCATGAAATTGCGCTAATCAAAAATAATTAGTAAAATTAACTCTAATCGCACAGAAAAGTGCCCACTATAGGCGAAAAATAGACTTTGTCAGCCATTGAAAAGGTTTTAAAATTTGTTTTACACATATCTAATATCATGATGACAAATTCTCTAAGCAACGATATGATGTCCTGGTGAAATGAGTTATGACAGAAGAAAGGTTCTTATGTATATATTTGAAAATGATCTATAAAAGTAACAAGATGGACGAGTTAATCTTGCCTGATAATACTGCATTATTACTATCATATGTTCGCAGGACAGGGTTACTGTAGCGATCGGAGCCCATGACGACCTGCTAACTATTGTAAAAAGACGAAAGCTTAAAACCTTTGGCCACATTACAAGATCTACGGGGCTCGCAAAGACCTTCCTTCAGGGAACAGTGCCAGGGAAAAGAAGAAGAGGCAGACAGAAATAGCGATGGGAGGACAACATTAAAGAATGGACGGGCCTGCCATTGAGAGAGGTTCTAAACAAGGCAAAAAAAAAAAAGGGAGGAATGGAGAAAGACGGTCGACAAATCTTGCCTGGTGCCCCGACGGTCCAACAGACTAAGGGATAGGTCAAGGTAAAAAAAATGTTCGCTTTGTTCTGAATCAAGAAATTCATAAAGAACTGCTCCTGACACTTTGATCAGTTTGAAACGGAAGTACGTTAGTTGTCCAAAGTTCTGACATTATTTTTATCTCTTTTCTGAAATCTTGGATGCTAAAATCCAATTTTAAAACTACGATATTTATTAAGCAGCAATCAGCACATGTTCTATTTAACAGACTTGTTTCATAAATCTAATGAGGTTAACTTACAGCTACAAGGTGATCACCTAAATTTGATCCAAATGAAGTCATAATTTCTATGTTTCTTGTCAGGATTAAATGAATAAAACATTGGGCAGGATGAATTTTCACAATTTTCAAAGTTAAAGTCAAACATCATCTCATTGAGAATTCATAACATTAAACTTAACTAAACTGAAGCCCAACAATGAAATTTTGTTAAAACAGTTACATATTGTTTATCTTTTTTATTTTTTTGTTTAATGAATTCACGTAATACGTATTATATTTTATTTTGATTCATTTGAACTTCATTAATGAATATGAATTACTTAGAAATCAATAATTTGAAGTTGATATATGCAGAGGATCTATCGAAAAATAGAAAACATGGCAAAGTACAAAAGAGGTTTGGGAACTACTGGTTTAGTATAATGGACATGTTCTATAAAATAGATATTTTAAAATTGATTTAAATGAAACAAGAAGTTTTTCATTTTCAATTATATTGTTCACTTTCGGAAAATAAAAACGTAGCCGTTGCATCAGAACTTTGAATGATCTAAAATATCATGATGTCCGATTTTCATTTTCTCTTCTAGTTTCAGAGATCTAAACAGGACGGACGGACGGACAGACATTCCACACAAAACTAATAAAGTCTTTTCCCCTTTCGAAGGCCGCTAAAAATGACTAGAAAATCCAAAACCATAGAGTATTAAAAATAAGTTCATAAAAAAATAATTTTATTGTTGGTTTTATTATTTATTATGCTCGCAGGATTCAAAAGAAAAACAGTTTCTTGTCTACCAACTATCCGATGATTTCATAAATCTCCCCTTCCCACTAATATTTGTATTATTGACTCGGGTAATCCCTAGACAAACAGGAAATGACTGTCAGTTTCAGAACAACTTTTTTGTATTCTATTAAGCTGTCATTTCTTTAAAGACTACTAGTTAGAGACTAGAGTGATCATGGTTATAGCGAAGCAGGACGTTTTGGCGCCGCCGTTTTGGCCCCGCCGTTTTGGCGCGAAGGTCGTTTTGGCGCGAGCCGTTTTGGCGACGGGACGTTTTGGCGCGAAATACATTATGTACGTTTATTGTATTATTTCTTTTAAAAGAATTATTCATATCTATGTTTTGCATGAGTGTTTGTGTTAAGACATATTTTTCACGTATTAAATGTAAATGTGTGTTTGTGTTTCACATCATTTTCTTAAACATTTTGGCTTGTGTATGTGTACTTATTAAGAGGCACACTTTTATTTTCAAAAAAGTTTTTTTAAGATATTACTTTAAAACGATGATAGACTAAAAATTGATGCAATTATTTGTTTACATTAACATTGGTTTATTTAATGACTGTATGGTATCTCCAGCTATACATACCAAACACTTGCTAATAATAAGTAAAAATATAATACATGTACCATGTTTCTCAAAAGACTTTAAGTTAAGTATACATAGACACCATGGTTATTTGCCTCAGTCGCTGGAATTCAAGGGTTCATTAAAAAAAAGCTACGTGCTTATTAAATTATCGTCAAATGATATCTCGCGCCAAAACGTCCCGTCGCCAAAACGGCTCGCGTGAAAACGTCCCGTCGCCAAAAAGGCGGGGCCAAAACGTCACGTACCGTGGTTAGAGTTCCTTCACTGTCTGTCGTTGGGACGCGCATGATACAATGAAACATTTCATACATTCTGGTTTAACTTGACCATACATGGTGCCGCCACTGCAGGGAGGACGATGAGACAGTAGACAGAATGTTGTTCTTGCATTAGGATATGGGAAATAAAATTGATGTATGGTCAGGGTCTGGGGAGTCCATGTACTGGGGAGTCCAGGGTCAGAGGAGTCCATGTACTGGGGAGTCCAGGGTCAAGGGAGTCCATGTACTGAGGAGTCCAGGGTCAGGGGAGTCCATGTACTGGGGAGTCCAGGGTCTGGAGAGTCCATGTACTGGGGAGTCCAGTGTCAGGGGAGTCCATGTACTGGGGAGTCCAGGGTAAGGGGAGTCCATGTACTGGGGAGTCCAGGGTCAGGGGAGTCCATGTACTGGGACAGGGAGACTTTACGACACTTTACGTACTCTCAGCACGTCGCTCGTCACGAAAGGGGTTTGAAACACGGCTGAACTTAATGAGTACGAAGTTCGAGTCTTTTGATGGCCATTTATAATCGGTAGTTTTAAAGTAAATACAACAAAATGGAACGCTAGACATCACGCACATTAAGCTCGTGACATTAATCACGTGCACTGCTTTTTGTTAATTGTTGATTCACGCAACCACTAGCCCATTGAAGCCACTAGTCCATTGAAGCCACTAGTCCATTGAAGCCACTAGTCCATTGAAGCCACTAGTCCATTGAAGCCACTAGTCCATTGAAGCCACTAGTCCATTGAAGCCACTAGTCCATTGAAGCCACTAGTCCATTGAAGCCACTAGTCCATTGAAGCCACTAGTCTATTGACATTTCACCCTCTCATTTTGACAAGTTCATACCAATGGTAAGAAAAAAAAACGAAAAAAAATGTTTTTTAAAAACAAAGCTTATATTTATTAAGTATGTTGTATCAATTAGTTTGGATCAGTAGTGTAATTACATTAGCCATTGACCCAGGCAAATCAATCTGTGCGATAGAAATATTTGTACCTATTGTTTTTGTTTACCTTTTATTAGCTTTCTCAATGTGCTAGGATCCTGTCACTTCTTTGGACCAGTTCTGAAAGGGGGAGGGATGAAGAAGTATCTACGTAAATGTTGACAAGATCGTTTTTTAAATGTATACAAATGTCCTGTTAGGTCTCAAGATTCCTTAAATTTAACTAATATTACCATAAATGTCAAGTACGATTTCTTTTCCTTGTTCAAGAAACCAAACAAAATAATTAATTACAATAGTTAATAAACTAATTGGTTTATTTTTTTAAAGCAATTTTTGTGTTTTCAGGTAAAAGAAATAATTGTGCCAAATTTCAGCTGAATCAGAAATTGGATATAGGAGAAATAATGTGTACTAACTTTTTAAAAGACAGACAGAGTGAGTTGATATAAGACAGAGTGAGTTGATAGAAGACAGAGTGAGTTGATATAAGACAGAGTAAGTTGATATAAGACAGAGTTAGTTGATAGAAGACAGAGTGACTTGATAGAAGACAGAGTGAGATGAAATAAGACAGAGTGAGTTGATAGAAGACAGAGTGAGTTGATATAAGACAGAGTGAGTTGATTGAAGACAGAGTGAGATGAAATAAGACAGAGTGAGTTGATAGAAGACAGAGTGAGTTGATAGAAGACAGAGTGAGATGAAATAAGACAGAGTGAGTTGATAGAAGACAGAGTGAGATGAAATAAGACAGAGTGAGTTGATAGAAGACAGAGTGAGTTGATAGAAGACAGAGTGAGTTGATATAAGACAGAGTGAGTTGGTATAAGACAGAGTGAGATGAAATAAGAAAGAGTGAGTTGATATAAGCTTTGTTAAAATCGTAGTGATCATAAGATGTTTAACACATCTAGACTGGCCTAGCAACACGTTTAGCTACAAACATTTCTGCTGACTCCAGTTTAAGTTTAATATGATAGAAAGACGATAATGGCTTTATTAAAAGATACTATTAAGATTTTAATGAACTGATGTCCAGATTCGGACATTTGCGTCCGGAACACTATTCAACTTAGTCTAGACGTCGTGAACTCCCTGGATACAAGGGAAACTGAAGGAGATGAGGAGAGAGAGAGAGAGGAGAGAGAGAGAGAGAGAGAGATGCCATGTTGTGCGTAGAAGTAAGGAGAAAAAAACAACCAATTTTAAAGTAGAAACGATGATGTAGTGAAAGAAACTTAATTTGAGGCTTACAGAAAAATGGGACAGGGTAGGGGAGATAACTGTGTTGCCAAGTGCAGGCAGGTAGTGTGAGAACTAAGAACTTCTTCGTTTGTTGTTGTTGTTGTTTATTTATTTATTTTTTGGACTTTTCAACAACAAAAAAATGACGCTCTGACATAAAACAGTTCAATAAAATGAAAAGAAATACCTTGAATGAATGAATGAATGAATGAATGAATAGTGGGGAAAAAAACAAATGCACGAAAGAAAATTTTTTTTTTTTTAAATTGTCTGCCCCTCCCTCTCTCCTTTAAACAAAAAAAAAAGTTAAAAATTTTCTGTACACATTTACTGGCAGCGTGGCCTAGCGGTAACGTGCTCGACTTACGAACCAGCGAAGACTGAGATTTGAACCTTGGGATTTTTAAGGACGCCCATGAGTCCATACGTTTGGAAAGTAAAGTTATTTTTGCCGTTTTGCTGGCAACATGACACCCTCGTTAACCGCCGGCCGTAAAAATAGCTTCAACTTTACGTCATCTGCACTCTAGATCCTGAGGTTTTGTTTTTCATTACCTACACTATAGCGACTTACGCCTTGTACTTGGCCTATATGTTCTTGAAATCTCTCTAATGCTTTAATTAAAAAGAAAATTAGGTCAGTTTGGTTAATATATACAATTAGCAGTTGAAATCTAAGCTGATGGTAAAAATGTTTTCTATTGCAAATTTGTATTATTAATCCCTTTCTATTTTGGCCTACTTCTAAATGACATACTATAAAAGCATTGTCAATTTGAAAAGACATTATCTTCCTGGGTAAGTACAGTCCACATAGATTATATTTCATTAACAAAAACTACTAAGGTTCATTTTCGAAAGTCTACAAGAAGCCTTTGCATCTTTTTTTTTAAGCTAAAAGGGTTATTTTGTATTATCAATATTTTTTTTCCTCTAGGTTGGGGGGGGAGGGGATTGAAAGGAGTGTACCTTTACAAATTGCATGAGTATTTAAATAAATCGAACATGTTTCAATATGATATGTGACAAGCAAAACATATTACCCAAATAAAAATTCAGTTGGAATCTCATGCAATAAATACAGGGAATACATTTCCCAAGAAAAAATCATTGATGGAATATGTCGGAAAAAAAAATATTGAGCCTACCTGGACAAACGACATATTGGAATGTCTTTAAAAAAAAATAGGGACAATCTCAAAGGAAAAAAAAATGAAGTACTAGAATCTTTAATTTAAAAAAAAAAAGATATTGAATCCAATCTGACAAAAAAGAACGAAAGGCTGTAATCTCTTGGAAAAAATAAACTCACTGGGTCTCCAAGGAAAAGAAAAACGAATAAAGGAATAAAAAGGATTTATTTATTTGACTTTAGTTTAGCTACTGCCTGTTTATTTTGTAGTGTTTTTACTTTGACGGAGCTCTGCCCCGTGCCTCTTTATTTTGTAGTGTTTTTACTTTGACGGAGCTCTGCCCCGTGCCTCTTTATTTGGTAGTGTTTTTACTTTGACGGAGCTCTGCGTGCCTCTTTGGTCTCGACGACTATGACGTTTATTTGCTCCTCACCATTTTCTTATTTATATCAGTTCGACCTACTGACTGCTGACTGGCAAGTCTAGGTCAATGTTGACGAAAAGTTGCCGCCTGGGAGGGAGAAGCACTTACAAATCTGTCAAGATTTTTTAAAAGCGACTACATACCAGGTTGGCCACCATTTCTTTTTTTTTTTGTTTAAATACTTGTTTAATTGTGTACACATTTAGTGGACCGAGATGTTTATATGTCAAGTTATTACAAAACTGTAATTTTAGCCTTTGTTCTCCTCAAGTCTATTTCTATTGGGAGTTTTCACAACAGATTCTCTATTCTTAACAATGACAAGGCATAGATCTAGTTAGATCTAGACCTAGTTATAAATCTAGATTTAAGATCTAAGTCTAGGTCTAGAACTAGATCTAAGTCTAGGTATAGAAATAGATCTAATATCTAGAACTAGATATAGAATCTTGATATAGAATCTACTATATCTAGACTAGAACTCGTATGAATTTACACGTTTAATCATAAGATTACTAGACATAGGCCAATTTTATGATCATGAATAGTAGGCATTTTATTACCGTGTAGTGGTGTCCTATGCTGTTCGTATCCGATTCATTTCTTAATGTGATACTATTGTTTACATAATAAATAAATCTGCACTCCTAAGCTGTCAGAGGATAAGTTATTGCCTTAATAATTACAATTTTGTTCAAATTATCAGTACATTTATAATATATATATATATATATATATATATATATATATATATATATATATATATTAGGGGTGCACCGGATAGTACTTTTTGATATCCGGCCGGGGCCGGATATGACCGGATAGTAAAATTTGATATTCGGCCGGTGCCGGAGCCGGATACCTAAGTGTCTTGTTAATAGCTTGTGTTGCTGAACGTTCTACGAAACTGTTAAATAATATACCTATATTGGTTGGTTTTATTTTTTTTTTCTTTTATATACCTTATTGTTTTAAACTCTGTTACTGATTGATTTATTCAAACTTAACAGTATTTCTAAAAATCTGTATAGAATGAGTGTGTCTGTGTGTATGTACGATGCCACTAACTGTAAAGGATGTGTGTAGGAAGGTCAATGTAAATAATGTTAGTATATATTTAACTAGTTACTAATGTAAATCTCATAAGTAAAGTGCAATCTGCCTTGTATAGTGGTCGGATGTATGTGTTCATGAATTTCAGACCAACTACCTGGTCAGATATACCTAGTGAGCCTACACATGTAGTCCTAGTGTAGTGTGTATAGTTGTTTGTGTTAACCATCACGCATTGTTTTTTCCTTGAGCATACGCACGCAATAGAGTTGGGTGTCAGTCAAAAAAGATAACACATTGGCATGGTCAGTCAAGCATGTAGATAAATTATACCCGTCCACTAGTTAGAGGTCAAGGTTTTACACTCCACTTTACACTTTCTTTGTTTGCTAGATCTAACTGCGGTACTATTATTCAATTTATTTTATGCGATTTTAAAATTTACTGTAAGGTTTTCCGTTATTTATGTGTAAAAGTCGTCCTAGCCTGATACACAGTGGCTAAGTACTCATCTTAAGTTAAAAAATAGTAATAACAAGGAGTTAATTGACTGTCACAAATTATTAAGAATATTATTATCAACTCAAGACACATATTTGCAGGAATAATATTGAAGTTAACACGTTAGAAAAATTATTTAACAGTAATATTTATTGACAGTGTAATATCCTTTGTTAGCACGTTGTGTTTTTTCATTCTGGCTTAAAAAATAGTCAATGACTATCAATAAATTGGGTGTCAAGAACCAAAGAAATAAAATAAAGAGTAGGGGGTGTTTAGCTCTCCATTGAAAGATAGCCCTGGTCGTGTCTTCTACTAAATAATTAGTTACTGGCTTACTGGGCTATATAATCTCGCTGTTTGTGTTCTGTGTAGCTAAAGGTCACTCGTGTAGGTGTGTGTGATCTTTAGTCCAGCTTACTAATTGAGATTTATGTTCAAGTAACTCGGCACACTTGAAAAGGTGTGGCCTCTAGCCCACATATCTAGATCTGGGCTCTATTTAGTCTTATTTAGACTGTCAGGTGTAGGCCCCTATTATGAGGATATGTCAAAAGTGCGCGCTATGAAAGTAGTTTGTTATTTTTAAAATTTATAACTAAAACGAAGTTTGTATCAAAATTCTTATTTAAAACAACATTTGAATCAATATTCTATTCAATGAGTTAGTTAATAAATGAAAAAATATTTTTATTGATCCATTGACACATTTATCATTGTGACCTTGGATGCAATTTTTTTTTTTACCAATGCGCGAATCTATGAATGAAGTTTGAGTTATTAATGAAGAAGTCCATGATCTTTTTTAAAAAAAAGCTACCTCCTCTGATGTTTTTCATTGAAAAGTGGTGTTATTTTTTGAAAAATCTGCTTGCGTTTATAATTTTAAAAATTAGATGGTTCACTTTCGGAAAAGAAAAAAGTAGTCGATGCATCAGAACTTTGAATGATCTAAAACATCATGATGTCCGATTTTCATTTTCTCTTTTAGTTTCCGAGATCTAAACGGGACGGACAGATAGGCCACACAAAACTAATAGCGTCTTTTCCCCTTTCTGGGGCCGCTAAAAAAAAGTACAGACCTTCATCAACAGATGTCTTGAGAAATATCTTTAAAATACTCTGGTATCACAAAGTAGAAAACACCAAACTGTGGAAGATGGGTGAACAGAGAAATATAGAGGTGCAGATCTTAGAGAGAAAGTGGAGATGGATTGGTCACACCCTTAGAAAAGATACCAACAACAGAGCTAGACAGGTCCTAGATTAGAGCCCCCAGGGCACAAGACGCAGAGGAAGACCAAAAAGAGCGTGGCGACGCAGTGTTTTAAATGAAGCCGAGAGGACAGGAAAGAGCTGGGAAGCCATTCAAAAAACAAGCAAGAGACCGTGGAGAGTGGCGGGTTTTTATAGGTCCTATGTTCCACGAGGAACGCAAAGGAAAGATGATGATGATGATGATGATGGTGATGAATCAACGTTGCGAACCAAATAATGCATCTAAATCTGTGCTACATAGGAAAGAATCTTACAAATCTGACTTTACAGGGCCAAAAAAAAAAATTTAAAACATTAAACTTATTGAAATTCATTTTCTGCATTCTGTACACCAAATAGTTAGCTATTTATAGTCATCCGTCCTAGATGAAACTCTCCAATGATATTAAACCTCACAGCTTTAAAGCGTTATATTGCGTCTCGTTTAATATTTCAAGCCACAAAAGAGTGACAGTGAACTAAAACAAATAAAAAGCTGTATATCAAGATGACTCTAAAATAGAACTTAGGTATTGTGAATATGTTTTTGCATGAATAGACAACAATGTAAAGTAGTTTCCTGTTTCTTGCTAGCATTAAGCTGTTCTCTAAAGATTGAAAACTTACCATTTTAAAGTAGTTCTTGAAATGAAGCTTCGCTGTCATTATACACTCTACAGATTATGCTTTTGTATTTAAAATATGAGTATGTGCAATTTTACTTAATTAAGTATACTATATCATATTTTTATCTAATTACCACGTGAGCTATGTCCTAGTCATAACCGGGGGTCCCGGGTTTGAATCCTCGTGAAGAATGGGATTTTTTTTATTTCGGGAGATTTAGGGCGCCTCTGAGTTCACCCAGTTCTAATGGGTACCTGACTTTAGTTGGGAAAAGTAAAGGCAGTTGAATGTTGTGCTGGCCACATGACACCTTCGTTAACCTTGGGCCACAGAAACAGATGACCTTTACATCATTTGCCCCATAGATTGCAAGGTCTGAAAGTGAAACCTCACTTTTATGTCCTATTCGTAGCTTATTACCAAGTGAACTATGTCCTATATGTAACTTATTACCAAGTGAACTTTGTCCTATTTGTAACTTATTACCAAGTGAACTTTGTCCTATTCGTAGCTTATTACCAAGTGAACTATGTCCTATTCGTAGCTTATTACCAAGTGAACTATGTACTATTTGTAACTTATTACCAAGTGAACTTTGTCCTATTTGTAACTTATTACCAAGTAAACTATGTCCTATTCATAGCTTATTACCAAGTAAACTATGTCCTATTCGTAGCTTATTACCAAGTGAACTATGTCCTATTTGTAACTTATTACCAAGTGAACTTTGTCCTATTTGTAACTTATTACCAAGTGAACTTTGTCCTATTCGTAACTTATTACCAAGTGAACTATGTCCTATTTGTAACTTATTACCAAGTGAACTTTGTCCTATTCGTAACTTATTACCAAGTGAACTTTGTCCTATTCGTAACTTATTACCAAGTAAACTATGTCCTATTCGTAACCTATTACCAAGTAAACTATGTTAGTCGTAACTTATTACCAAGTAAACTATGTCCTAGTCGTAACCTATTACCAAGTAAACTATGTCCTAGTCGTAACCTATTACCAAGTAAACTATGTCCTAGTCGTAACCTATTACCAAGTAAACTATGTCCTAGTCGTAACTTATTACCAAGTAAACTATGTCCTAGTCGTAACCTATTACCAAGTAAACTATGTCCTAGTCGTAACCTATTACCAAGTAAACTATGTCCTAGTCGTAACCTATTACCAAGTAAACTATGTCCTAGTCGTAACTTATTACCAAGTAAACTATGTCCTAGTCGTAACCTATTATCAAGTAAACTATGTCCAGTCGTAACCTATTACCAAGTAAACTATGTCCTAGTCGTAACCTATTACCAAGTAAACTATGTCCTAGTCGTAACTTATTACCAAGTAAACTATGTCCTAGTCGTAACCTATTACCAAGTAAACTATGTCCTAGTCGTAACCTATTACCAAGTAAACTATGTCCTAGTCGTAACCTATTACCAAGTAAACTATGTCCTAGTCGTAACTTATTACCAAGTAAACTATGTCCTAGTCGTAACTTATTACCAAGTAAACTATGTCCTAGTCGACCTATGAAGAGAACATGCTTATCAAGTGTCCCAAATACAATTTGAGTAAGTGTACTCTCTAAAGGACTATTTGCTACTAACATGTCTCGAATAGAAAAAAAATATTTTATTGAAACCAGGCGGTCTATTTAAAAAAGTTCTCCGTTAAATAAGAAAACTATTCAAACAATTTGCTAGCCGAGCTGTCGTTATAGCTCGAGGCCTGAATCAAGCCAGCGCTTCTTTCTATTTGTAATTCTTTCCTACACATCAATTTCATTAACTTGAAAAGAATCGTAGCTTCTAAATAAACATGCGAGTCTAGAGCCCATTCAAGCCAGCGCCCATGTTACGCTGCAGTGTCTGGCTAATTACGTCCAGAAAATAATTAAGAAAAAATGTGTAGCTCTTTTTTTTTTTGTTAATGTTTTTTTTTCTTTTATTTGGAATTTTTTATGTTGTCATTTTTTTTTTGCTAGTTATTTTGAAATCCTAAACAAATTCACAAAAAAATGTTTAAAATATTAATTACCGATTTCTAATTAACCAAGTTTTGAATTTTTAATATTTTATTTCAGACACACAAATGGGCAATGCATTGAAATATTTTATGACTTAATTACATTGTTTAATGTGTCACGGGAGGAGAGAAGCTTTCTCTGTGTGCCCAGGGAGGAAGGTCGTGTTTATTTGATGAATTATATCTAATGAAATCTTGGAACGATATCATTTGAAAATAAACATCTCTCCGTACTGTGGACATTTTAATTCTGGATCTGATTCTTGATTTTGTGTGTGTGTCAAGGTCTAGATTATGAAAACTAAAGGGCGATGATAAAATCAAGATGGAAAAGAACACAAATCTTTCGACAATAAAAACTTTTCTCTTTTGTTTCTGCTGATTAGTATTGAAGCTCCATATAACTCAACAAATAACATGTATTGATAGTTTCTATCATTGTTCTTTGCATCATGTCTCGTTGTTTAGATTACATTTACGCCCTTGTTTAAAATGAGCTTTATTATGTTGTATTTATTTTTATGATTGACAGTTATTGAATAGATAAGCAACAAAGGGTCGTGTATATATTGCAATATTTGTAGATTTAAACTTACGCCATTGTATTGCTTTGCGACTTCACCTGTTCCTAAATCTGTTGAACTTTTGGATCTGTCGACCTTCTTTGCAAAGCTTATATCAACTCACTCTCTGTCTGTCTGGTCAACTCACTCTGTCTGTCTGATCAACTCACTCTGTCTGTCTGGTCAACTCACTCTGTCAGTCTGGTCAACTCACTCTGTCTGTCTGGTCAACTCAATCTGTCTGTCTGGACAACTCACTCTGTCTGTCTGGTCAACTCACTCTGTCTGTCTGGTCAACTCACTCTGTCTGTCTGGTCAACTCACTCTGTCTGGTCAACTCACTCTGTCTGTCTGGTCAACTCACTCTGTCTGTCTGGTCAACTCACTCTGTCTGTCTGGTCAACTCTGTCTGTCTGGTCAACTCACTCTGTCTATCTGGTCAAATGTTTGTACTCGTCTTGTATTTCCCCCACACCCATTATCAGATCTAGTCGAAATGTTGCAATATTATTCATTGGCAAAGACAAGACATGAATACATAAAACAAAATAACCAATTAGTCAATTAATTACAGGTAATTAATTATTTTAGTTTGATACCAACAAGGGATAGTATCGTTCAGTATTCACAAATATGGCTAAATATGTAATGTTTGGTCCCTTAGATAATTGAACACGGTAATTCTCTTACACCAATTGTCGGATAAAGTTGAAACTTTAAACAATCATTAATAGTAACTAACGAAACACGAATTTAAAAAAAAATTACAATTAATCCATTAAATATATTGCTGATTAATTATTATGTTTGATATCGAATAAGGGCAATAATTTCTACATTATCGAGAGATATAGTTGTAAATGCAGAGCTCGCCCCCTTAGATAACCTTTGTTGTTTTAAAAATGATTTTTTTTTATATTTCGCTTATTCTCCATTTCTCTCTGTCTTTTTCCTTGGATAGAATTTTTTTCAATGACAGGCTCGTCTTATTCTTTTATGTTGTCTTCCCATCGCTTTCTCTCTCTGCATCTTCTTTTTTTCCCTGGTAATGTTCCCTGAAGGAAGATTTTGTAACATGGCCATTAAGTTTCAGTCTGCGTTTTCTTGACAGTGGTTAGCAAGTCATCTTGCGGCCCAAATGCCGTTGTGATCCTGGTTTTAATCTCTTCGTTTGTGATACCCAGGACTCGTCCCTTACATCCCAACTCCAATGCCAGGACCTTACTCTCCAGCCCCGCAGCAAGAGTCCAAGATTCGCAAGCATACAAGAATGTGGCCGTGACCAAGGAGCGCACCAGTCCGATCTTAGTGTCGAGGGCTATATCCTAGTCTTTCCAGACTGTTTTAGAAGTTACATAGAAATTAGCGCCGCTGTATCCAATGTGACTTGCGCTATTAGATGTATTGCAACTTTCTCTATCTGATACTTTTCAACTTGCATCATTATGATTATTAACTTGAGCCATTTTTTTAGATTTCATCTCGCGCCATTGTACAGTTTGTAATGAAATAGAAAATTAAGAGACATAGTCAGACCATATCTGTATAATGATATAATTAAAAGTTTTCAATGTCATTTTTAATGTATAAACACACACGCCAACACTAAAATGCACACACGCTCACACAATAGAATCCGTCGACAGAATGGAAAGCATTAATTTTTTTGTAAAAATTCAATTTTCTGAAACTCTATTGGGAAATTTCAATATGACCAGATGAAAATTAGCGACAGAATTTATAGTGGTCATTCGACGAGAAATGTGAAGAACAAGACGGGCATTCAAAATGTCGAAATGTAAATAGAATTTATGATTTAGTTAATTAATTACATAATTAGGACCAGAGATCAGCTCATTATATGAATTAAACTTTAATATTGAGACAAAATATTTTTGTTTTTGAATTCAATTATTTCATGTTCATAAAATAAAAGTTCATCAAAGTTGTATAGATCCAACACAAGTCTGGTGCCCTTGGAGCTCCTGCCACTGTCCATTGATACACTTATACCGTTATCTCCGTTTTGTTGTTTTAATGGAGTAATCTCCCCTGATGCTTGTTCGGTTGTTTAAGTAGTGTCCCACAATGGCCGCTTCTTGGAACTTAGACGCCAGCCAATACATTTTTGTTTGTCTTATTCGAAAAGTCTGTTCTTTTTTGTTTCAATACTTGCATTGTTCTTATTAACAAACACATATTACAATCTCGTGGATTTGACATTTTCTGTCATTGTAAATGTTGAAACAATGATAAACTGGTAGATAATAATAGTAAATAATATATAATAATAATTAATATAGCGCTGTTAACAAATTGGAGGCGCGGTGGATGAGCGATAAAGAAAAGATGACACATCATAGATCTGAAAGGGGAACCTTACTTTGTAAACTAATAAGGTAAGCTCAAGAATTTAGCAAATATAAACACAAGAGTTCAATTGACAAAACTCTACAGAATCATTGAAAATATTTCTATGACAACAGCAAAAGTCCAGCGTGTTTCTAGTCAATTATTAAGAGTTTAGGTATTTTACGTGAGCTTTGGGTAAAGTTTTCTGTAGCTAGACATTTACATTAAAACAATTTCATCTCTGTTTAAGAAATGAACTCTCTTAAACAATGCTACTTGACCAGAAGGAGACGTCACCAGAATACTCATACGCTTATAGGAAGTGTGTGTCTCTGTTTGATAAACCTCATTCTCCCCTACTAAAGCTGGCTATCAAATCCGCCAGCTTAGAGTGCAAATGATATACAAGTGGAATACTAGCGATGTCCCCCCCCCCTGCGGCTTTGACGTCACTTCATGTGGCTCTGAGTTAAAGAGAGCTATGTATTATAGAACAGTTTGGAGGACTTTCTGTTGGTAGGGCATCCTAAGTGTTAAACAGTATCTATCTATCTATCTATCTATCTATCTATCTATCTATCTATCTATCTATCTATCTATCTATCTATCTGTCTGTCTGTCTATCTATCTATCTATCTATCTATCTATCTATCTATCTATCTATCTATCTATCTATCTTTCTATCTATCTATCTATCTATCTATCTTGGTATTGTATAGTGATAATTAATTAATTTTGCTTGATGTCAAAAGAGGGCAATAATTCTTATAGTATTGTGAATTATGGCTGTAAACATAGTTATTCCCTTTAGACAAGCCCATTTTTTAAAGTTTTGTTTTATTTTGCCTGTTTAGTTTTCTGGTGTAGACTGACGAATATTAATGTGTTGCTCTATTTGTACCAGAACCAGATTTACGATCTTGCAGACTTCACTTGAAGGGGAGTGCGAGGACCTCAAATAACTATTTAAAAAAAAACAACTAAACTTAGATGTAATATTATAAGTACTAATATATATGAAAAAGGGAGCAAAATGGTGTTACATACTCATTTCAATGTTTCACTACCTTAGTATTAATTAAGTCCATTTTCATTAGGTTTCAAGTGAGGCTAGAGGACTCCACACATTGAAATCCGGAACTGATTTAGACCAACGATCATAATTTAATAATGAATGGTAAAGGCTAAATTGTTGAACCTTTAAAATATTTCATACATACGTATATCAGTGATGGCCTTACAAACTAGGCAGCCGCCTAGGGCCTCCGATTGGTTAGGGCCTCCAACTGGTTATTGCCTCCAACTGGTTATTGCCTCCAACTGGTTAGGGCCTCCGATTGGTTATTGCCTCCAACTGGTTAGTGCCTCCAACTGGTTAGGGCCTCCAACTGGTTAGGGCCTCCAACTGGTTAGGGCCTCCAACTGGTTAGGACCTCGCAGAAGACTCTAGTCCAATGTTGTTGCTGGAGAACACTAAGTTTTTATCCAATTGCGTAATGTTTTTCTTTTGTTTTTCAGTTTATTTTTTATTTTTCTATTTCATTTGGGGCCATTTGGCCTAGGACTCCACTTAGCTAAAGCCGACCCTGCATATATGCAAAAGAAAAACAACATACACGCAAATATATTAAGTTCCTATCACGTGTTGACAAGATCCACACAGTAATCCGTAAACAATGCACAGAATCAAACCGCAATGGAAGTTCCGAATTGAAAACAACAATAACTAGAATGTCACCGCTCTTACTATTGCCAGGGCAAAAATAAGAAAGACGTCGCTGTTTGTTATTGTAGGGACATTCATTACATTTTGATCTCCTAAAATTTCAAAATTATACGACTCTATGAAGTACCTTTTTAAGTAGTAATATTTAGGATAATTAAAATAGTTATGCCTAAAGTTTAATTACGTCTAAATAAAGAAAATCGGCAAAATATGAAAACCTCTTTTAAAAAAATAAACTAAATTGCGGAATTCCGCACTCCCAACTATCTCTCTCTTGGATATTGCAGTTGACTAATTAATTAACTAATTGGTAAATTTCATAAGAGTCTCATGTTTTGTTAAGTACAATACATATTTGTTTAGTTTCAACTTGATCCGAGAATTGGTGTTGGAGAAATAATGTGTAAAATTATTTAATGGGACAAAACCCTACATATTTAACCATATATGTGAATACTGATGGGTTAATTTCCGTTGTTGGTATGAAAAACATAATTAATAGCCAGTAATCAATGAACTAATTGGTTATGTATTGTTTACGTCCACATCCATTGTTGGATCAAGTTGAACAACAAAATCAAGAATACTAAATGTATAGGCCATATGTATCTGTATAAAATCAAGAATACTAAATCTATAGGCCATATGTATCAATATAAAATCAAGAATACTAAATCTATAGGCCATATGTATCTATATAAAATCAAGAATACTAAATCTATAGGCCATATGTATCTGTATAAAATCAAGAATACTAAATCTATAGGCCATATGTATCTGTATAAAATCAAGAATACTAAATCTATAGGCCATATGTATCTGTATAAAATCAAGAATACTAAATCTATAGGCCATATGTATCTGTATAAAATCAAGAATACTAAATCTATAGGCCATATGTATCTGTATAAAATCAAGAATACTAAATCTATAGGCCATATGTATCTGTATAAAATCAAGAATACTAAATCTATAGGCCATTTGTATCTATATAAAATCAAGAATACTAAATCTATAGGCCATATGTATCTATATGAAATTAAGAATACTAAATATATAGGCCATATGTATCTATATGAAATCAAGAATACTTAATATATAGGCCATATGTATCTATATGAAATCAAGAATACTAAATCTATAGGCCATATGTATCTATATGAAATCAAGAATACTGAATCTATAGGCCATATGTATCTATATGAAATCAAGGAATCTCTCCCCCCCCCCTTTTCCTCTTTTCCAAACTGGTCCAGACAAAGCTAAAAACTTTAAGTCGCGCTAAACAAAATCAATGGACCTCATTCACCAATCGTAAACAAACAACATTTAGCCACGTGATTCTATATATCTTCTATAATGTAATCCATAAAGGCTGTCACGTGATACGTATTTTTCATTGTTTTATCAATATTATGACGTGGCTAAATGTGTTTATTTACGATTGGTGAATGGGGTCCATTGGTAAAAATGTTTCTAATCGAACAGATTTATTATTGTTAGTCTAGATTACTCTAGATCTATCACAAATTTATTTACATGATTGATGCTAACTAATCGATACAATTACACTCTATATAAGCTTTGTGTTTTTTATTAGTATTTTTATGCATCTAGTACATTGCATAGAGACTATGTTTAATTAAAATGTATTTCTATTTCAAAGATTGAAGCGTAGTTTTGAATACGTTAGGATGTCTTTTCTTTATTTCCAATTTTGTGGATGAGTTTGTGGATGAGTTTGTGGATGAGTTTGTGGATGAGTTTGTGGATGAGTTTATTTCTTGTGAGTTAAAATGTTACAGACTGCACTCTGTGCACTACTGTTTTTGAAGCTAAAATTAGAGTCTCTTGTGATTGGATTTTGAATCGATAAATTATGAAATCACAGGTTTTAAAAAAAAGTGGGATAATCTAGACTTCTTTTTGATCGAAAGTAATTAGCTCTGTTAGAGTTTTAGGTTTCATTATTCATTATGTTTTAATTTTTAGCGGTCCCCGAAAGAGAATAGAGACGCTATTACTTTTGTGTTATCCGCCTGTACGATTGTGCGTCCGTAAGTCTAAAACTAATAAAAGATATATACAATGCAAGTTTGTGATATTTTAGAGATTGCAAAGTTAAGTTAAACGACTTACCTATCTAAAAACGAATTATTTGAGTCGTTTTGTTTACAAAGCTCCGTCTGTTTGTCTGTCTACCTGGATTTGTACACGTTGCTTTTTATTGACATGTTATGGAACTCATTATTAAAACAAAATGGAATAAGCATTGTTCAGTCTTATTCAATCCTAGCGTACATAGCATCAAAGAGGCCACAAACCTTTTAGACACTGATCTACTCACGGCTGAAGTCATTTAAGGCCTATCTTATCATGTCTATGATATGACTCGTTACGGGTGTAAATATTGGTAGACATACGTATTCAATTTTTTCAATTTAATTAATGAACTTAATAGGCAATGTCTATAGGTCCATTCATATCTTTAACCTTCCCTACTCTCACATTCCATTCCAAAAGAACTGAAGATGACGTTAATTTTACTTTCAGTAATACATTTAGTCTGTCAGACCAAGACCATTCCTTATAGAAGGCATAAACACTGACCTGCAACGTCACACAACCTGTGGGCAGTTTAGACCAATAGCTAGTAACCACGTCACAAGTCTTCTTTCTCCTTATCTAGCTTTCTCCACTCTCTGTCTCGTCTACCAACTACTTTCATCTTTATCTCTTATTCTCACTATCTCCCTCTCTCTCATCCTTGTCTCTCTTCTCCCCTCTCTCTTTCTGCATCTCTCCCCCCTTCCTATATCTCTTTCCCCCTCTCCTTATCTTATCCTCTCTCCCTCCTCTCTTTTTCCCTCTCTATATTTCTCTCTCCCTGTCTCTCGCCCCTCCTCTCTACCCCCTCTCTCCCTCTCTTTCTCCCTCTCTCTCTCTCCCTCACTTTCTCCCTCTCTCTCTCCCTCTCTCTCTCTCTCCTCCTTCCCCTCTCCCCCTCTTCCTCTCTTTCTCTTTCTCCCTCTCTCTACCTCTTTCTCTCTCTCTCCCTCTCTCTCCCCCTCTCCCTCTCTTTCTTCCTCTCTCTCTCCTTCTCTCTTCCTCTTTCTCTTTCACTCCCTCTCTCTCTCTCTCGGCATCTCAAAAAAAAAAAAAATAGACACGGGGTTTCAAATGTTCATATATTTTTTTTTTCTTATAATTATTCAGATGATTTGTCTAAAATTTTTTTTTTATTTCTTTTTTATTCGCTGGGCGACAAACCTTTGAAATATTGTCCTGTATTACAATCCAAGCTTGATGCCCCAGGCACGACCTTATCATGTTAAAGAGATTAATTCAGCACTGATTTGATAGACGGGTAACCGGATATCCGGCGGAGCAGACATATTGATAACGAAATGTAGGAAACTATGGTCTTGTTGGAATATAAATTATACATTAATAATGACTTCTAAAAAGTACATAGAGCTCCATAATCTCGTAAGTCTTGAAGAGTGGAGGTGTTTAGGGAAAACAAAGATAACTAATTCGTTCTTGCTTTTTTAAAATTTTCCTATGTCAAATGACCAGTAATAGAAAAACACGTTTTATAAGATTTTTTTTATACTCTATACGCGATTCACTTTGCGCAAGTTTATATTATATTTTATTTTTTACAATTATTATTTGATGGATTAGAGTTTGGCGGAACAAATCGCTCCGCATGCCTACAAAATCAATGTCTACCAGGCGGTGGTTCTCTCAACCCTTCTATATGGATCTGAGACATGGACACTATACAGAAAACAACTGAGACTACTTGAGCACTTTCACCAAAGAAGCTTGCGCTCCATCATGGACATACGGTGGCAGGACAGCACTACAAACATCGATGTCCTTGCCAACGCCGGTATGGACAGTATAGAGGGACTTTTTATGGTCCGGCAGTTACGCTGGGTAGGGCACGTATGTATCCCGTATGTGAGTCGAACGTTTGCCAAAGGCAGTCTTTTTTGGTGAGCTAAAAGATGGTCGACGTAACAGAGGCGCCCCACGGAAACGCTTCAAAGACCAGCTTAGGCGTCAACTTACCTTAGCTGACATAGAATAGAGCACCTGGTTGCATTCGGCCTCAGAACGAGACAGCTAGAGGTCACTCACAAAGGCCGCGGGATACACATTTGAGACCAAAAGAAAATCCGCTGCCGAGGACAACCGCAGATGGCGAAAAGAAAATCTAAATTGACCACCTGCAGACAATGGTTATGCTTGCCCTGGATGTGGCAAAATATGTAGGTCACAGCTGGGGCTGCGCTGTCACTGGAAATACTGCATTCCTCACTAATCTTCGGACTCGAAGACAAGCCTTATTATTATTGATGGATTAGTGGAGATGAAATGAGCGAGGATGAAATGATAGATAAATGATCGGGGATATTATATATATATATATATATATAAGTTGTCGATGTATCTAGAATATATCTATATATATATTAGCAAAAAGTTCTATAAAAAAAATGATGATTAAAAATTTTGAATAGAACTTTATAATACTTTGCTACATTATGAATGGTCACCCCTAATCTTAGGATTGTATGGTAGGATGGTATACGTATGTTATGATATCCCCACCGTACTGCGGGGGTTTGGGTAAGGATGTAAAAAGCTTCAACTCTGAAGGCACGTCTGATGCATGTTAAACAAAACAAGTTGGTCGATGGCCTAGAACTCCTCACTCTGAGTGGCAAGTGGCCTAGAACTCCTCACTCTGATTGGCCAATGACTTAGAACTCTAATTCAAGTTGGTAAGTGGCCTAAAATTCATAACTCTGATTTGATCTTGCCAACGGTTTTTAAAAAAAAAAATTACTCTAATACAAGCAGCCAAGTGACCTAGCACTCTTTACTCTAATACAAGCAGCCAAGTGACCTAGCACTCTTTACTCTAATACAAGCAGCCAAGTGACCTAACACTCTTTACTCTAATACAAGCAGCCAAGTGACCTAGCACTCTTTACTCTAATACAAGCAGCCAAGTGACCTAACACTCTTTACTCTAATACAAGCAGCCAAGTGACCTAGCACT
Source organism: Biomphalaria glabrata (assembly GCF_947242115.1). Lineage (NCBI taxonomy): Eukaryota > Metazoa > Mollusca > Gastropoda > Planorbidae > Biomphalaria > Biomphalaria glabrata. The sequence goes on from NC_074712.1 coordinate 49,562,906, forward strand.
CTTTACTCTAATACAAGCAGCCAAGTGACCTAGCACTCTTTACTCTAATACAAGCAGCCAAGTGACCTAGCACTCTTTACTCTAATACAAGCAGCCAAGTGACCTAACACTCTTTACTCTAATACAAGCAGCCAAGTGACCTAGCACTCTTTACTCTAATACAAGCAGCCAAGTGACCTAGCACTCTTTACTCTAATACAAGCAGCCAAGTGACCTAACACTCTTTACTCTAATACAAGCAGCCAAGTGACCTAGCACTCTTTACTCTAATACAAGCAGCCAAGTGACCTAGCACTCTTTACTCTAATACAAGCAGCCAAGTGACCTAACACTCTTTACTCTAATACAAGCAGCCAAGTGACCTAGCACTCTTTACTCTAATACAAGCAGCCAAGTGACCTAGCACTCTTTACTCTAATACAAGCAGCCAAGTGACCTAGCACTCTTTACTCTAATACAAGCAGCCAAGTGACCTAGCACTCTTTACTCTAATACAAATAGGCTAAAACTTTAGCATTCCTTACTCTTGTTAGACTAAGCAAGATGTCAAAATGCCTTGGCTCTCTAAAGATTATATCGGTGGCTTGCACGACAACAACGACCAAAAGATCTACATAAAATGTTTGTATAAAAAGGAAATAGCCCCGCTCTTAAGAAAGCAAACAAATATAGATTTGACTTGGGTGTCTACAACACTGAATCGATTGTTAAAACAAGTTAAAACTAAATGTCGCAACATCGCTTGTTTTTTGTTGATGTTTTTTTGTTGTTGTTGGGGTTTGTTGTTGTTGGTTTTTTTGTGGTTGTTTTTGTTCACATGATGTTTGCAGTTTGTTTTTTCAAAGAAAATCTTGTACTTGTTCACGTCTGACACCAAACAAAGATTTGTGTTTTGTAGATAGACATAAACATGTTGAGGACTAATTCTTTTACGTACGTTGTGACAACAAAGATTTATTTGTTCCGCATTCTGTTCCTGCTTAGATTAGCGATGTTACGAGAAATAACAATGTTACACATTCTTGTCAGTTCCATCAGAATGAAACTAGTGTTAGACAAATAGCAAAAGCAACAATTTAACTCTTTCTCTCCGTAATTATTGTCCCCTGCGATAGCATTCATTCATTTTGCTCATTTGCATTTCACTCTCCTCTTATGATTAAACTTCAATAATTTTTTTATATGTTATCAGAAAATGTGATACTTGGGATCAAATTATATGAGAATGCATGCTCTTTTTACACAACACAAATTAAAGTTTATAAATTAAAAAATCAGTATAGTTAAATGGGATCAAATCAACGTTGACATCGTCAATTAGGAGAGAAAGAGTTTAGATTCACTGAGAGAGAACCAAAATTTAACAAGGTTACAAAGACAGTTTGTGTGAGAACACAAACTGAAAATCTGTCCCCGAAGTGGTCCACCCACGCAGGTAAAAAGACAGGTTTCAATATTGTCAGAATGAAATTATATCAAAGACAAATGACAGAGACGAATGGAGAAAAAAGGTTAACAGATCTTGTGTGGTGCCCCAGCGGTCCAGAAAGAAGGGAGATAATTTCTCTAGGTGGTTTAAAACATTGCTGCAAAGCGCTTTTAACTTTTATAAAAGCGATGATATTAAAAAAATGTATATCATTAAAGTAAATGTGTTTTATTGTAAAAAATATTTTACTATTTTTTTGTTTTCAAAGACAAATAAGCATGCAATATGTACAAAAATCAATGTATACCAACATTGTGCATTTACTTATTAGCGAATGGACATACGGCCATTCATTACCGTAAAATACCATTATTGATATATAACATCACATTAAGAAAACATCTTCATTAGCCTAATTCAAAGATTAATTCTCATCAGAATGCGCTTATTATAAAACATGACTCAAAATTTAAAAACAATTTCTAGCTAATAATGGAAGCTAATAATGACGTCAAATGACGTCGCTAATCAATTACGTGACGTTAAACTGTAATCTCTTTAATAATCAGGATTGAAATTACTTTCCATAAACCTAATACAACCTATTAGTTGATGCTTTATACTTTATGGACACCATCCATGTATTTTAACAACTTTCATAACAGATTACATAAGAATAGGCAATATGTGGCTACAGAATCACTTGTCTAATTGAAGGGGAGTGAGTTCGAAACTGTATGTGGACTGGTCAATTTTAACTTCAAGATATCGATATGCTGAGTGCCTTACGGCTGCATGGACACCTTCTATCCCCTTGACCCTAAATGTTCACGCTATCCAATTATAATAATAATAATGTTTTGTCAACTCAGGGGATAATGACAAATGACCTCACAACAAGGCCGGCCTTTGGCAATTGGAGCCTCTAGGCGAAGATAATAGGGAGGCCCAAGGTGAAGCAAATAGGATGGCCCCAAATTAAATAGAAAAACAAAAAAATAAAACGAAAATTACGCAATGAACCGTCATGTATCTATTATCTAAATCAACAAACAAGCTTAATTCATACAGTACCGATAGCACTCATTGCTTCATGGAAGATTCATGATCACCAGTCTAGTAATAACGTATCGACATTTCACCAAAAGGAAGAAACAATGGTCTCCTAACATATGTAGTTAAATCTAAACATTAGCAAATAAACCATGAATCATAGTAGAGACTTAAAGCTAGGCTGGTAGCCATATAAAGCCCTTGAGTTCTGCTAAGTTTGAGATTCGATGTAGCCTATATTTCGCAATTTTTTCTGTAAAAAAATATTTCTTCGAGTCCTGTGCGAGGCGCCCACCAATTGAAAGCCCTAATTTGCCTATGCCTAAGGCCGGCCCTGGTCTAAGACATCTTCAATGCCCTTAACATTTTTAAAAGCTTCGTTGCCTGTCAGTGGACAATGTTAAAGGGACTACAATGAATTTTGTTTCTCTCTAACGAAGCTCGACCCTGGCAGTGCCAGAGAATGAATATAAGTTCGTTTTTAACATAAGAATAATATTATATAAGATTGTAGAAGGCCTATTGGTATGACCTTTAATGGTCTCATCCCTCTCTAGTGTACATCTCTTCAAATTGGTACAACACATACCTAGGACATAATGAGAGTCGGTGTCGATGTTTATACATTTTTCTATCTATTTGATACCATGAATTAGATAGTCCGTATCGAATAATAAATTAGAGTTTTTAGCAGACGTCTGTTCAGACCACACATCAGTGAAGATCAGATGTTCAAACATCATTTAGAGTCAGATTTTAGTGAGGATTATCCGATGTCAAACCAAAATCAATGATGACGAGCAGATGTTAAACCACACATCAGTAAGGATAAAATGTTAAACCGTACATCAGTAAGGATAATCTGATGTTAAACCACACATCAGTCAGGATAATCAGACGTTAAATCACAACAAATGACAAAAGACAAAGAATGTCATAGATTATTGTGGAAATCATGTCAATTTGTATGATAATAATGACACGACTCAACGCTGTCAAATGGATCTTAAATTATTTCAGGTGTTTCTACAGTATCACGTTCTAAGTCCCTCTTGTTAACACTTGACCGCCTTCAGTCTATTGGTGTGGACGTGAGAACGGAGTCAGTGTCAACAGAGACCAGTTGAGCCTTTCAGGGCTTGACCATACGGACGTGCCTATCGACACAACTTATGCCAGTGTTAAGGGGCAGTCGGACACTTCTATTAGCGGAGTGACACCGATTTAGGAAAGTATATTTGTTCAGCTATTTGTTGTTTTTTTTTATATATAATGCGAGGTCTTTTTTGTTTCAATCATAGACATCAATAAATAGAGACTGGAAAAAGGAAGTAACTTCATGTAACTAGAAAACATGTATATCTATTGTTGTCGGATTTCCGAATTCTGAAATGTTGCATGATCTTCAGTCTTAGAGATTAAACAAAGCTACACTGTTGTATAATAAAGTACACAAAATTGCATGTCACAAATTTTCGTTTCATAAAACTCTTTTATCGGCCAGTTTATATTTATTTATGTCTATGGTTTCAATGTAATGCGCTGTCTTTTTTGTCTTTTTTGCGATGTCTTTTTTGTTTCCATATACTGCGGCGTCTAGTAAAGAAACAGTGTTCTTTTTAATCACATTGTATTTTATATTTGTTATCAAAAAGAAGTAGAAATTTGTTAATTTTCCCACATCTATAGCAATAAATATTTATTTAAAAAAAAAAAATACCGTTTCCGAGAAGGACCGGCCGAGAGTCCGCCATATTTCTAAATAAAATGTTCTTTACTCATTCCCCATTTTCTATTAATTTTATGTTTAAATATTGATTGTTTTACCGTCAAAAGTGGTTATTAAAAAAATATTTAAAAAATACATCGATGCATAGACCAGTCCATTTTTTGCTTTTAATTATGTATTTTGTTTACATCTAAACTCTGTTGGTTTGCAGATTGCTAACAAATTGGTCAACAAAGGACCGGAATTACGACAATACAATGCTATGCAGCCACCCAGGGTATCGCATTTGAAGGATGCCTCCTGTGACAAGTCAAAAGCTTGCTGCCAGAGTTACTCAATTTTATCACAGCATTAATTATTATTATTTTTTATTTATTTTATTTTAATTATTTCCCATTTTAGTCCCGATTTCACTACCAACCCCTACCCTTTTTCTCTTCTCGCTAGACTTAGTCCTCCACCTTGGCGATAGCTAGGCCACGTCCTGTCACTTATCTCCCCTTGACCGGGGTAAACTAAACACTCAGTCTCGTACTTTGGTCTTAGGCGCCAGATGTCCGGCTTTCAAGTCGAAGCCGTCTTTGATGGAACAAAGTTCATTATTTGTTCTACCCCACCACGTCTCTCTTTGATCAAAGAGATCCCTCGGATCAACACTCCCCTCGACACTCCAAGGTGCGACTCCCATCTCGAGTCAAAGTCACCCACATGAGAGATAATCCTTAGCCTATGACATTTCCTGTTTCCGCCCACCACTTCCAGACCTTTATATGGTAGAATAAGGCGGGACAGACACTCTTTCATTTCTCATTCTCGCTGACCAGTCGAGTCTGGACTATTTCGTTCACTCTTACTCTTAGAGGAATACCTGGTGGTAAGCCGAACTTAATCACAGTTTCATCTTAATTACTTTGTGTATATTTCTCACTGGATATTATCATGTGTATTTTATTATTTCATTTAGATTTAATTCGTGCATTGTGTATTTCTCACTGTCGTAAGTAGAAAACATAAACATGGCCTATGTATATTTTTATGTATTGCATTAATCTATTAATGCTACGTTGCTCGATTGATCGTTGATGCAACCATGTATATATTTGTACCTCTTATTTTATTCACTTCATCTCGGCTGACCGCCTTGATAATTTTACTAGCGCACTAATACTGCGCTTAGAAAAGAGAGATGAATTATCGCGCACTAATACTGCGCTTAGAAAAGAGAGATGAATTATCTCCCCTGTAGTCATTTTACTTTGACGAGAGTTGCGCCCCTTGAACGGACGCTCTCCCCATTCAAGCTCGCTCCTTTGTTTATGGCTGACGGCCATGTGTAAACAATAGCGTCAGGGTCGCTGACCAGCGTCCGCCCCCACCCCCTTTTCTCTTTCCACTTGTGCTGTTTATTTGAGATTATTATTTCCCCTTTTATGTACATTTTATATTGCTACCATTAGCCATCTATTTTCCAAATCCCATTTGTCATCATCTCCCCATTGTGCTCAAAAGCAATTTTCCAATCTGACGAATGCCTATCTGCTATTGAGTATCATCTCCCGCCTACGAGGATCTACTCAACTCTACTACTTGGCGCTATCGGCTCTACTGGCCTCCCTATTCGACAGCCCACCTGTCAACTTGTTAGGTACGACGTCCCTATAGACCCAGTGTCTGTGCGATACGTCATAGCTTCGCTAAACCCTCCGAAACTCACTGGACATATCCTGCTAACCACGCTGCCCACGGCAGTACACGTGTGCCCATGGTAGCCGGCCACCCGCCCTACTGTGCCCACTACAGATATCAGCACTTTGGATTGAGACTCCACAAGAACGGTATCACCGGCGTCCCTCTACCCGCTAGAGCGCCACCTCCAGCGGCAGAACCTCAAGCTAGGAAACAGCCAGCTGCAACCCAAGCAGGACAATCAGCTAAGTTTAGAAGACAAAGTGACATACTCTCTTAATAAGTGCAAGAGTGCTGATTAAATATAGTATTGATTAGAGATAGATGCAAACCCTCCACCTTTTTATTCTTCTATGTAAATATTTATGTAAATAAATATTCTTCAATTTTTAACTTTGTATCTCTCTTTCATTGCTTGTCTCGTTGGTTGCCTGCTCCCGAGTTATATGCTGACGGGTTGGTGTGTGATACCTTCAAAAATAATCATCCCCTAGACATTAAACAAGCCAAGCACACGTCACTCGAAAACCTGTCACACCTCCACATTTCAAAAATATATCATTTCAATATAAGAAAATAAGGTTAATTGAGTTTCAATTTGGAACTATTCTATTTCCTTTTTCACAAAAATGTCTTGGTTTCAGATTTATTGTGATCGGATTAAGTTCAGTAATATTGAAACTTGAGGCGGCTAGGGACCGCCACAAAAATCCTGCTCAGAGATTCCACTTACTGGAGTCTGACATTGGGTCAACAAAGTCCACTGAGTAATCATATTAAGTTTGTTTCTGGTGTCACCCATCATTGCGTAGTGCTTCTGGGATGAAGTCTCTAGTTGTGCCTTAAGGTTCTACCAGATTCTACCTCAGTGTTAGAGTACTGTAATGATGCTAGTTTGCGATATATGAGAACAGAAGCACCAGTTTCATCATCTCTTTCTGATGTGCTCTTCACTTGAAATGTTCAAATCCCAGTCACAAGGTTAACGTCTCTGTTTAGTTAAATTAACTAACATTTTACCAACGACCAACGTCGTGAGGTTGCTCTGACGGTGCTCTGACCATGGGAGAAACTTGTTTTCCACTCACTCAAGTACATAGCCGTTAAGATAGCAAGACGTGTAGAGGTTGGGACTAATCGGAGATTTCCTGAGTGACGCGACGGTACATTAAAAACTTTGAACGGAAATAGCTTAGAGACTGTGAAGACAAGCAGAATCGCTTCAGTAGTGCCTAGGAAATGCTTTTCTTGACCTGACGACGCTGGACTGTGCCCTTATTTTCTGAATAAATCATTATATTGTTTCAAAGAGGACGGGATATCTTATTCTCCTCATTCTGTTATGAGTGTTTTAATATTATATAACTTAATAAGAACTCGCGACTAAGTACAGCACCATCGTAATTCAGAGGAAACAAACAACTTCTCAACAATTATTATCAATTATTACAAAGCAACATTCACTTCTTAGAATTGTATCTCATAAAAAGTTGATTTTTTATGTAGGCCTAAACAACAGAATAATATGTAGTGCATTTAAATGTAATAGTTCCCCTTTCAGACCTTGACGTTAAGGCCATCTGTTTCTGTAGCCTTCGGTTAACGAGAATGTCATTTGGCCAGAACAACGACTAACCGCCTTCGCCAGGATTCGATTTCCGGACCCCCGGTTCGGAAGCCAAGCGCTTTACTGCACTGCAAATAGATTTCCATTTTTTTAAGCAATAAAACTATTTGGCAACGCCTTTATTAGGTTCTCTCTCTCTCTCTCTCTCTCCCTCTCTCTCTCCCTCTCTTTCACTATACCTATTTTTTCTTGATCCTTTTTATTCAAATTCCTGACCAAAAAAGTCCCTTGTGAATTATTAATAAATAAAGAAAATAACTAAACAAACCAACAAACAACACAAGAACAACATATTTAGAAGTAATGAGGAATGAAAAGGAATCCAACTACTGAACACTACATAATCACATTTCAAATATTTGGTCCCACTGAGTGGTTCAGTTTTTAAGTTTCAATCTTCTCTCCCTTTTCGCTTGGGGCTACACCTTTTTGTTGTGTGCTCAGGACTTTTCAATGCTCCCATCAGATGTCCCATCGTTCACGGTTGTTAGTTTCATTTTTTGTAATGTTTCATTTTGTTTTGGTACAAACTCTTATACATGTACGTCCGATGACAGAATACCAAGTGTAGTCGGGGATTAACAAAAACCAAATTTAAAAAATACTTAGCTTTTTGTATGGGAAGAACTCCACATTTACAACTATATACATCAATAATGTAAAATATATTTCCTTTTTTTTTTTTTTTAAAAAAAAATAATTAATTGACGTATTGGTTAGATTTGTTTTGTTCGGTACACTAAATAATTGTTTAAAATTTCAACTTGACTAGAGAAGATGCGTGGGAGAAATAACGCGTACAGTTATCTGAGGGGACGAATCCCCAAATATTTAGCCATATGTCTAAATACTAAAGGATTGATTTCTCTTGTTGGTATAAAAAAATTATAATAAATTACCAGTAATTAATCGACTCATTGGTTAATTTTTGTTTATTGAATCATTAAGAAATTGAATTTTTTAATATTTTCAATTGAAATCACAAAATGGATAAAACACACGCAATAATCCCAGTAAGAATACACAAACTAATTTGTTTCAATAACTAATTCACAGGAATAGATCCAACACCAATTGTTCAACTTAGACACTGTCTTAACTTAAGAGTCTTCTCTGTATCTGAGACTGATTTCTGCAATAGCCAGGAATAAATCAGATTTAGCGACTGAACTACGCTTGTTTATTGTTTGTTTCTTTGAAGCTTAGTAAAGGTGAAGGCTATTTTAATGACCTTCACACGTTTTGACTTTCCGTACCTACAAGGACACTTCTCGTTGTACAGCTTCCTTCACTGTGAGCTTCTGTTTGACAAACGTCTAGAAATTTGGTAGAAAACGTAGGTTTGCTGTTTTTAAATCAAGCAGGTTTGCTGTTTTTAGATCAAGCAGGTTTGCTGTTTTTAGATCAAGCAGGTTTGCTGTTTTTAGATCAAGCAGGTTTGCTGTTTTTAGATCAAGCAGGTTTGCTGTTTTTAGATCAAGCAGGTTTGCTGTTTTTAGATCAAGCAGGTTTGCTGTTTTTAGATCAAGCAGGTTTGCTGTTTTTAGATTAAGCAGCTTTGCCGTTTTTAGATTAAGCAGCTTTGCTGTTTTTAGATTAAGCAGCTTTGCTGTTTTTAGATTAAGCATGTTTGCCGTTTTTAGATTAAGCAGGTTTGCCGTTTTTAGATTAAGCAGGTTTGCTGTTTTTAGATCATGCAGGTTTGCTGTTTTTAGATCATGCAGGTTTGCTGTTTTTAGAGCAAGCAGGTTTGCTGTTTTTAGATTAAGCAGGTTTGCTGTTTTTAGATCAAGCAGATATGCTGTTTTTAGATTAAGCAGGTTTGCTGTTTTTAGATTAAGCAGCTTTGCTGTTTTTAAATTAAGCAGCTTTGCTGTTTTTAGATTAAGCATGTTTGCTGTTTTTAGATTAAGCAGGTTTGCCGTTTTTAGATTAAGCAGGTTTGCTGTTTTTAGATCAAGCAGGTTTGCTGTTTTTAGATCAAGCAGGTTTGCTTCTTTTAGATTGAGCAGGTTTGCTGTTTTTAGATTGAGCAGGTTTGCTGTTTTTAGATTAAGCAGGTTTGCTGTTTTTAGATTAAGCAGGTTTGCTGTTTTTAGATCAAGCAGGTTTGCTGTTTTTAGATCAAGCAGGTTTGCTTTTTTAGATCAAGCAGGATTGTTGTGTCAATATAGTTTTTCAATCTGTAATCGCAATGACTCTAAAAGTTTGTTTTTTTTTGTTGAGTTTTGTATGTTTTGTCTGTGTGCTAACGTCCTCATCTTGCAAGCACATACATGATTGAAAAGTAAATGTGGCTGGTGCTAGGAAACCTTTTAACTGTTGTCTGATCGTGGGATAGGCGGACTGTTCAATTTCAACTGTCACTTCCGCTGTGATCCCATGCTGCCACTTCCGCTGTGATCCCACGCTCTACTTCCGCTGTGATCCCATGCTGCCACTTCCGCTATGATCCCATGCTGCCACTTCCGCTGTGCTCCCGTGCTGCCACTTCCGCTGTAATCAAATGCTGCCACTTCCGCTCACATCCCATGCTGCCACTTCAGCTGTAATCCCATGCTGCCACTTCCGCTGTGATCTCATGCTGTCACTTCCGCTGTGATCACATGCTGTCACTTCCGCTGTGATCCCATGCTGCCACTTTCGCTGTGATCCCATGCTGCCACTTCCACTGTTATCCCATGCTCTACTTCCACTGTGATCTCATGCTATATCTTCCGCTGTGATCCCATGCTGTCACTTCCGCTGTGATCCCATGCTGCCACTTTCGCTGTAATCCCATGTTGCCACTTCCGCTCCCATCCCATGCTGCCACTTCCGCTGTAATCCCATGCTGCCACTTGCACTGTGATCCCATGCTGCCACTTCCGCTATGATCCCATGCTGCCACTTCCGCTGTGCTCCCGTGCTGCCACTTCCGCTGTAATCAAATGCTGTCACTTCCGCTGTGATCCCATGCTGCCACTTTCGCTGTGATCCCATGCTGCCACTTCCACTGTTATCCCATGCTCTACTTCCACTGTGATCTCATGCTATATCTTCCGCTGTGATCCCATGCTGTCACTTCCGCTGTGATCCCATGCTGCCACTTTCGCTGTAATCCCATGTTGCCACTTCCGCTCCCATCCCATGCTGCCACTTCCGCTGAATCCCATGCTGCCACTTGCACTGTGATCCCATGCTGCCACTTCCGCTATGATCCCATGCTGCCACTTCCGCTGTGCTCCCGTGCTGCCACTTCCGCTGTGCTCCCGTGCTGCCACTTCCGCTGTAATCAAATGCTGCCACTTCCGCTCCCTTCCCATGCTGCCACTTCCGCTGTGATCCCATGCTGCCACTTCCGCTATGATCCCATGCTGTCACTTCCGCTATGATCCCATGCTGCCACTTCCGCTATGATCCCATGCTGCCACTTCCGCTATGATCCCATGCTGCCACTTCCGCTGTGCTCCCGTGCTGCCACTTCCGCTGTAATCAAATGCTGCCACTTCCGCTCCCTTCCCATGCTGCCACTTCCGCTGTAATCCCATGCTGCCACTTCCGCTGTAATCCTATGCTGCCACTTCCACTGTGATCCCATGTTGCCACTTCCGCTATGATCCCATGCTGTCACTTCCGCTATGATCCCCTGCTGCCACTTCCGCTATGATCCCATGCTGCCACTTCCGCTATGATCCCATGCTGCCACTTCCGCTATGATCCCATGCTGCCACTTCCGCTATGATCCCATGCTGCCACTTCCACTGTGATCCCATGCTGCCACTTCCGCTATGATCCCATGCTGTCACTTCCGCTATGATCCCATGCTGCCACTTCCGCTATGATCCCATGCTGTCACTTCCGCTGTGATCCCTTGCTGCCACTTCCGCTGTAATCCCATGCTGCCACTTCCACTGTGATCCCATGCTGCCACTTACGCTGTGCTACCGTGCTGCCACTTCCGCTGTGATCCCATGCTACCACTTCCGCTGTGCTCCCGTGCTGCCACTTCCGCTCCTATCCCATGCTGCCAATTCCGCTGTAATCCCATGCTGTCACTTCAGCTGTGATCCCATGCTGCCACTTTCGCTGTGATCCCATGCTGTCACTTCCGCTGTGATCCCATGCTGCCACTTCCGCTATGATCCCATGCTGCCACTTCCGCTATGATCCCATGCTGCCACTTCCACTGTGATCCCATGCTGCCACTTCCGCTATGATCCCATGCTGTCACTTCCGCTATGATCCCATGCTGCCACTTCCGCTATGATCCCATGCTGTCACTTCCGCTGTGATCCCTTGCTGCCACTTCCGCTGTAATCCCATGCTGCCACTTCCACTGTGATCCCATGCTGCCACTTCCGCTATGATCCCATGCTGCCACTTCCGCTGTGCTACCGTGCTGCCACTTCCGCTGTGATCCCATGCTACCACATCCGCTGTGCTACCGTGCTGCCACTTCCGCTCATATCCCATGCTTCCACTTCCGCTGTAATCCCATGCTGTCACTTCCGATGTGATCCCATGCTGCCACTTTCGCTGTGATCCCATGCTGTCACTTTTGCTGTGATCCCATGCTGCCACTTCCACTGTAATCCCATGCTGCCACTTCCGCTGTGATACCATGCTGCCACTTCCACTGTGATCTCATGCTGACACTTCCGCTGTGATCCCATGCTCTACTTCCACTGTGATCCCATGCTCTACTTCCACTGTGATCCCATGCTCTACTTCCACTGTGATCCCATGCTCTACTTCCACTGTGATCCCATGCTCTACTTCCACTGTGATCCCATGCTCTACTTCCACTGTGATCTCATGCTTGTAAAATGTTTCGGAAGTTCCTTAAGAGTTGAAGATAATTACTTCCTTGTCCAAACCTCCCGCAGGACGACGGGGGATTGGAGCGGGCAGGGTTTGAACCCGGGACCATCCATAAATCTGAACGACAGTCCAGCGTGCAAACCGCACGACCAGGCAGCCATGCTGCCTGCAGGAGTCTAGGACTAGGATGTAATTATCTTCATTTGTAAAGGTCCGTCCGAAACTTGCGAAGAAAACAGCTACCTTCTTTTAGATGTTGGAATAAAACACTACCACATGTCGTTCTTGCAGTTCTCATTCTTACAGATACACACATATACTTGTTACACACACACACACACATAGATATATATGTATATATGTTGGCACCTAAACAGGCACTTCATTGTTATTATACAATTATGTAGATTCCATGTGGGTCTTGGAAGTGTAATTAGTGTTGCCACTGCTGTACCAATGAGAAATGTACTTATCAAATTGTTGCTTTCAATAATTATCATTTGATTTGAATCAAATAACTTTCAAGATTTGTTTTTCTTTTATTCTCCAGTTTACAGCTCAAACGAAACGAATTTTTTTTTATTATTCTGTTAATCAGTTTAAAATAAAACATTTAATACCAACGAGTCGACATGTGTTGGAAATAACAAACAGCCTGTTCATAATTGTCTGCCCTTTCATTTTAAAAAGAAAATCTGTCATGTTTCTTTGAAGTTTTGCCACCTTACAATAAAACGTTGTAAGTCTCATACGGCTTTTTAATACACTACGTAGAGTTGCCTTCAGTTAGATTCATAAGTCTAAATCTATAACATTACATTTACATGTATACTAGAAAGAAATTCTTTGGGTAATTGATTTAATTACTGCCAATGAAGATTAAAAACCAAATGGTTCATAGTTCAATTAGAATTAGAATTAAACGCTGATACATCAATCTGTCATCATTAAACGCTGATACATTAATCTGTCATCATTAAACGCTGATACATCCAATTTTGTCAATATTAAACGCGGATACATCAAACTGTCATCATTAAACGCTGATACATCAATCTGTCATCATTAAACGCTGATACATCCAATTTTGTCAATATTAAACGCGGATACATCAAACTGTCATCATTAAACGCTGATACATAAAACTGTCATCATTAAACGCTGATACATCAAACTGTCAACATTAAACGCTGATACATCAAACTGTAAACATTAAACGCTGATACATCAAACTGTCATCATTAAACGCTGATACATCAAACTGTAAACATTAAACGCTGATACATCAAACTGTAAACATTAAACGCTGATACATCAAACTGTCATCATTAAACGCTGATACATCCAATTTTGTCAATATTAAACGCGGATACATCAAACTGTCATCATTAAACGCTGATACATAAAACTGTCATCATTAAACGCTGATACATCAAACTGTCATCATTAAACGCTGATACATTAAACTGTCAACATTAGTTTTACGCTAAGATATTTACTTTCGAAGTAAATAAAAAGCTGTTTAGACCGGGGGCGGGGGGGTCCTAGAAAGGGTGGGGTGGGGGAGAGTCTATTTTAAAGAAAAAAAAATTTACAAGCATGAGTGTATGTGTTTTGCGTCAGTTATGTTTATTTTTTTGTTTTTTTTTTATTTAGAAGAGGCTGATTAAATAAAATGACTATAAATCACGCAGAGTAGTTCCTTCTGTTTATTTTATCTCTATCTCTTTGTTATTTCTCTCTTTCGCTCTCTCTGTTATCTCCCTTTCTCCATTTTCTCTTTCTCTCTCTCTTTGTTGTCTTGCTTGCTACGTCATCTTCGTCATCGTCCTCTTCATCCTCTTTCTTTATTTCATTTCTCTCCGTTGTATCTCTCTGTCATCTCTCTATGTCATCTTTCTCTCTGTGTCGTTATCTTAGTCATTTCTCCCTCATCGTCATATCTCTTTTTTGTCATCTATCTCTCAGTTCTCTCTATGTCACCTCTCTTTGACATCACTCTCTGTCATCTCTCTGCCGTATCACTCTTTGTCATCTTTCCCTCTATGTCATTTCTCTCTCTTTCTCTCTCTCAGGGGGAACTATAAAATGGTGAATTCCAGAGCTCACATTACAACTTTTGCCTATATTCCAAGATTTGAAAGCCTATGGTCCACTCTGCCACGTCTTGGGCTGAATCCCCTGATTTGGATGAATGAATATTAAGTAGTCTTTCTTTAATCCATACTTTCGTGCCCGAAGACTAAGGGGGCAGTACAGTATTTCATATAGTTATGCAGTGCTTTTATCATTGCAAAAAGTCTTAATATTTGTATATTAGAGCATTAAAACTCTTACCATTCAGTTACCAAGTGTAGTCTAATTTACTAAAAACACGTTACATAATTTCTGAAGCAGGGCGTATTAAAACTATTTTATCTGGTCATAGACTTGTAGCACCAAACTGCTGGCAGACAACTAAACCGTTGCAGACGTAATGTATCCTAATTAATAAAACTTCAAACAACTTGAAAAACTTCTTTTTGTAAACAACTAAATAACATTTTATACATAATATAAACAAAATTAACTTCAGATGAAATGAATGAAATGTAGTCGACTTTAGTAATAGGATTCTTTAACCAAATCTAACTCACGACAATAACACAACCTTTCAGTCTTACGTTCTGGAGTCGTCTTTCCTAAGAACAAATGACGACAATGCTACCTATGTTGCATCATTCACAGCCAATCGCTAGCCTTTTCCCACCGTTACCACGTACACTCCACAGCACTAGGTCTGTGCTGTAATCTTAGAACAACTAATATGAACTCCTTTATTATTGTTTCTATCCACACTTTACTTGATAACACATTCATTGCACACCAAGGCACAACTCTAGACGTTATTACACTTAACAATGTCATAACAAAAAAGACGGCATATTAATTAGACCCCAATGTGACTGCGATGAATTAAGACCAAGTGTCGATGTGTATGTTTCACCAAATGAGACTTGGGAACGTTGTGTGACAACATGAGATTCAGTGAAAACTACGTGTGATTATTTGTAAGACTTCAGAATTCAAGACTATGTGAAAATGTGAGATATGGTGACTAGCTATAAATGTGAAGTTTGATGGGTATATGCAGAGTAGCCAACAAGTACACTTGTGTATTTTGAACATATAGTAAATATAATATGAGTTTTGGAAACTAAATTGAGGGCCTATTATAAATAGACTATATTATTTTAAACTAGAATGTTAGTACATTCACGAAAAAAACTTTACTTTTAAATAGATATATTAGGTAATTTTGTGTTACTAAACTATAGGTTTAATGAAATAAAAATATTTCAAAAAATATTTTTTTATGTTTAGTTTTCAAAAGATACTTAGCAGAAATCATACTATTTATCAAACTTAAACTTTAACAAACTATTCCCAAAAGTCTATGTTTTAAAATATTCAATTGTTCTTTAAAAATATCTAAAAGAGAGAAAAATGATTTTTAAAAGTCTATGCAGCAGTTTCGTGTCTTAGATCTAATATATATAAAGCAGAAAATAAAAGTTTCTTAGATCATTACAGAGAAGAAAGTGTGTTTAATGTCCCTCCCACAACCGGAGGGCCTTAAAGATAGAAAAAAAATCTATCTGAATTAGGAAATCAATTATTTGACAGTAATTTTCACAGTAACTTATACTAGATATGAATATGTCGGCTGAACGGTTAAACCCATTTTCATATTCAACTTTTATTTTTGTGGCAAAGTTGTATAAATGTGAAGGGAAAATTCTTCAAAAATGACACATATCAATTCAGTAGATAAGCATTGTACAAACTAAGGACCGCAGGCCGCGGGTCGTATACGGCCAGTATATATATAATTTAAAAACATACTACAAGTATAAATAATCTTTGACTGCCTGGCTTTTTGCTTTAAACATTGTGGGCGACATTTTTGTATTCTTCCGAATCTTGGAGGCTAACTGCAGATTTAGAGAGGAGGATCCAAGCTATTGAAGGATTCTAGATATCACGTGCGTCACTAATGAGGAAATTGGAAACAGGAGGACAATGGCCAAACACACACACATGAAGAACTGACCACAGTCAGAAAACGTAAACCTAAAATGTATGGCCATATCACAACGTCGCACAGACCTTCCTGCAAAGAAGTGTACCAGGAAAAAGAAGAGTAGGCAGACAGAACTCGATGGGGAGACAACATGAAAGAATGAACGAGCCTCTTATTGAAAGAGATTCTAGTCAAAGGAAAGGAGAGAGAAATATGAAGAAAGGCGGTGGACAGATGTTGTGTGGTGCCTTGAGGGTCCAACAAGCTAAACCACATGAGGGAAAGGTGAAGGACGACTTGTACTTGGGACTCGTTCTCTTAACAGACAGGTCATTGATCCCCATACAAGAGACATACACATGTAATTGTCACCTTACTGGAAAGTGCCAAGCCTTGCACATTGCAGTGACCTTGAATTTTCAGCTCAAGACCCAAAGAACAGGTCGCAACATTTTTGTTGTAAGGCTGTGTAATAGAGTATTGATGCTTAGCCCAATTGATAGGGGCCGTCTATTTCTGGCTCGCCAGTCTTGGATACAAACAATATTTGACCCGCCAAGAAACCCGGAACTAATAAGCTAACAGCAACTTGCTCCACTGCCGGGTCAAAATGATCCCACGGGGGACAATGATTCCGTGATAAGAAAAGATTCGTTGATGGACGACTTTATGTCATTTCGACCTTATTTTAAGGTACGTGAGTTTTATATATTAAGTAGGAAAGCAATGAAATCAAACACTGATATATATACATGCATACCTCCAAAATATCTACTGTTGGGAGTCAGTTTTTTATAAAGTCAGGATGTCTTCGGCTAGAAATTTAATCATTTTGTTTCAATAGATGATTATTAAAAATAATCACTTAAAGCTCTTCATTCTTGTTGCCAGCCACTGAAATTATTATTTAACCTGAAAATTGTATGTTTTATCTAATTCTAGTAGATAAGAAATTTTGTTTAATTGTTTATTTGCTTCAATATATATCATCCATCGTGTCCCTATATTAAACTTCCTCTTAGGTTTGGTCACCAATGTTCGACCCTTCATTCTTCGTCATTTCATCTTGTCCGGACATCCAAGGCTAACAAAAACATCACAAAGCCACTTGAAGTAGACTTAGGTCTACATCTCTTAGTTCAGCATCATTAGCTAATAGTCCAAATATTCCATGACTTTATAGTCGTATGCTTAATACCATAATGCCCTTATCGATCTAGTCTTCAAAATGGAATAGCTCGATACCAGACTAGTTTTCATTGACAAATAGCTCGACACAAGTCTTCCTATCAAATACTGTTTGAAAACATCAAGTTGAAAAAAAAAGCTTGTTAAAGTCTAATCAATGTTGAAAAAAAAAATCAATATATGTTTTCATCACCACTGAAATAGTTGGGTTTTTTTCCTTCCGTTCCAAATCTCCATCGAGCTCTGACGATGGCATCTCTCAAGATCTAATGATTGCTTTTACACGTCAAAGACACGTGTTTTTTCTCTTTTCTTTCTGCTGAAAACTTGTGAAAACGTTGAGTCTTTAATACAGAACAATCTCGTATCTCTAATCAAAGAATCTCGAGGACACAATGTTTATGATGTCAAGTGGGATTTTTGTTTTCTTCACAGATTTCTGAAACTAAATCGATGAATGGATGTGTTAGAACTATGAACTCAAACTGAACAGTCTCAATGACTTTTTACTAAGCTTAGAGCAACTCTGTCTGTCTGTCTGTCTGTCTGGTCAAAAGTTTGAACATGTTTTTATTTTCTCCCATGTCCCATGTCAAGTTGAAACTTTGCACAATAATCTTTGTGAATGTTTTTACATGTTTCGGGTGTTCCTTCGGAGTTGAAGATAATTTACTTCCTAGTCCAAACCTCCCGCAGGACGACGGGGGATGAATGCGGGCAGGGTTTGAACCCTGGACCATAGATAAGTCTGAACGACAGTCTTGCGCACAAATCTCACGACCAGGCAGACATCTTTTTTTTTATTCATTGTACCTGACAAGACGTGAATAAACAAAATAACCAATTAATTAATTATTGGTGATGAATTATTTTGCTTGATATCGAAATAAGGTCACGTTTTTTTTTCTCCCACTTCCCATTCTCGGATCAAGTTTAAATTTTGCACATATATTCATAGTCGATGACAATACACGAATCAATCCAAAAATGTATTAGCTAGTTAATCAATTAGTACTAATT